>NW_027555847.1:280315438-280915438 GCF_003287225.1 Phascolarctos cinereus | reverse complement strand
CCAAGTATGCAGTCATATTGAAATCTGCCTTCTGTGTTCACACAGTTTCCACCTCTACAAAGTAGAGAGTTATGTTCACGTTCAGTAACATCTGAAAGGTAAATATGTCAACTTGAAGTGATTTTTAGAAAAAATAGTAAGGAAAGGGAAAAATAATTATCTGAAAATGACTGAACTTGAGAAATAAATGAGGAGATGTATAAGTTTTCAGTTGTGATAGGCTTTCTACCTTCTAACATGGTACTGGAAGAATCTAGTAAATAGTGAAAGTTCTAGTATAACTCAAAATTGCTGTTATTAAAAAGTTTAGTAACTTGAGGGGAGAAAGTAGTGGTGAAGAAAAAAAGAAGTATTATAAACTAGCAAGGAAGGCAGCACATACTCATCACTAATTATCAGAAGAATAGATTTTGTTCTCTTTTAATGTTAATTTTCAGGTTTACTAAATAAATGTAAAATTTTAGAAACACGTGTTACCCAATGAATATCCACTGAAGAGGTCAGATTAAACATCAATTCAGAAATGTATAATTCACTATGCCCTGAAAAGTGGCTCAAAATTCCATACAATTAAGTGTTATAATAATCCAAAATGAAGGTATCATAAACTTGGGGGCAAATTACTATAAAAACATTACAAATTTTAATACAAAACTGTGCAAACCTAATTTATTGATTTTAGATCTCCATGAATAAATACAATCCAATATCATTTTTTTTACTCCCATTGAGATGGCGAGAGTTTTCAGTGAGCTGAGCAATGAAGGAACATATTTTTTTCATTTCATGAATTGATGGTTACATCTTGGTCCACAGCTATGTGGGAAGCATTCTCTGAGATAGGTGTGGGTCAAGATTATGAGTCTATGCTACTTTTGCTTCGAGTTTTGAGAGCAGGCCAACTATACTTACCAATACAGTTTGTCATCATCATGAACCCGCTTTCATAACCTTCAAAACACTCACATTCAAAACAGCCTGGAGTGTTGACACAAGTACCACTTCCACAAATGTCAGGAGAACTCTCGCATTCATCAATGTCTGATTTTAAAGAATTAAATAGACTGAAGCGAACAAGAGTTAAATGGTGAGACTTCACTTTTCAGGGGAAGGTACAGCTCATTTGAAATGCCAGGAAGTCTGTGTCATGTAGGACAAAAATTTGTTCAGATGACCAGAAGCAGAGGGGATTAGGGGAGCTGAGCCTGGAGTTCATTCCTCTTCCCAACTGCCAAAACTGTCATTGTCAACTGGTAGAGGCACTTTTCTATGGTCAGAATTCTGGAACCTAATGGGTAGTATTTTGTATTTTTTTTAAATAGATTTTATGTCTTCCTAGATTGAAAATGACAAAACATTAAGTGGAAGGACAAGCTTAGCTAAGGTGATGACAACCAAAGTCAGATGTTATTTTGAGACACTTCCTCAAGCTTTTTGGCAAATCCATTGTGTTGGCTGCAACAATAACAGCTAAACTGCCTTCTTGATTGGAAGCAGCTGAAGATAAGGATCCTACAGCAGGGGTATAATGTAACTCATAGTCAAAGGGATACCATAGGTGGGGAAGACTCATTTATCTATTTAGTCATACCAATACAAAATAGTAACAGTCTCATCTTCAAAAATAATGACAATGAACTTTCTGTATTTTTTTTGCTGTTACAAATTTGTAATATAATTATAACATGACAGACTGCATTCTTTAAAAATATGAGTTAGCATACTTGCTAAATGAATGAGATCAACTAAGCTGTAGCTACTCTATCTACCCAGCAGAGAAAGAACTTTACATAAGGAAAATTAATTTATATTTCTGACCTGATTGGTTAAACAAAATTCAACACATGGCCTTTATTTCTGAAAGCAGGGGAAAAAAAACGATTATAAATGGATTCTGAATTCAGCTGCTATAGTATTTTATATGTTTCAGCTTTAAAATACTTCTCAAAGGATTTATCATTAGGCCTTTAAAAAAATCTTATACAAATAACATATATTCACTATTTAAAATGACTTCTGAGCAGTCTTGCAAGGAAACCTTCATTTTTCCTTTTTATCCATTTATTTCTTCAATGACAAACATTACTTAAACTATATAAAATAAACCATTGTCAGTTAAAATTAGAAGGGAAATCAGTTAACTGGGAAAACAACCTTTGAAGCAAGACTTTTTCATAAAGGTCTTATATCCTATAAAATATTAAAAAATATTTAAATTTAAATTTATATATAATTTATACATTATATATAAATATATAAATTAATATTTAAAGTTAGAAGATAGATAAATATTTGAAGGTTACAAACAGAAAATTTTCAAAGGAAGAAATCCAATTTATCAACAACCATATAAAAAAATTATTCAAATAATTAATAATTAGAGAAAAACAAATCCGAGGTTCTATCTCATACCCATCAGATTGGCAAAATTAACAGCAAAAAAAAAAAGATCAATGTTGCAGAGGCTGTCGGAACACAGGCACACCAGTGCACTGTTGGTGGGGTTGTGAATTGGTCCAGAAGTTCTGGAAAGCAATTTGGAACTATGCGAAAAAAGTTGCTAAATGTTGTATAGCCTTTGATCAGCTAATATAGGTTTGTACCCCAAACCAATCAGATCAAAAGGAAAATTACTCATATGTATGAAAATTGTGCAGTTATATTTTGTACACACACACACACACACACACACACACACATATACACATATATATATATATATATATACACACACACATATATATGTAACAAAGAAGTGGAAAATAAAGGGGAATAGCTGAACAAATTATAGTATATGAATGTAATAGAATATGATTGTGCTATAAGAAATGATGAAAAAGTTATATGAACTGATGCAGAGTTGAAATGACCAGAAACAAAGAGAACAATTTATACAGTAACAAAAAAGGTATAATGGAAAACAACTTTGAAAGACTTAAGAACATTGATCAACCATTCTAGAGGACAGATGATAAAGCATACTACCCACCGTGTGTCAGAGGTTCAAAATGCAGAATGAGACATTTCTTTTCACTGCGGCCAAAGTCAGTAAACATTTATTAAACACCTTCTATGAGTCAGGAGCTGTGCCAAGCACTGAGGATACAAAGAAAGGTAAAAATCAGTCCTTGCCCTCAAAGAGCACAATCTAAGGAAGGAGACAACATGCAAATGTACAAACAAGCTATATATAGGATAAATTTGAAATAATTAATAAAGAGAAGGCATTAGAATTAAGGGGGATTAGGAAAGACTTCCTGTGAAAGGTAGGATTTTAGCTAAGACTTGAAGGAATCCAAGGAAGTCAGGAGAAGGAGAGGCAGAGGGATGGAGGTCAACCAGTAAGAATGCCTGGATTCAAAAGATAGGAGTGTTTTGTGTGAGGAACATGAAGGAAGCTAGTGTCACTGGATCAAGGTATACTTGGGGGTAGGAGGTGGGGTGGATATAAGGTGTAAGAAGACTGAACAATCAAGGGCAGGGTTTAGGAGGTTATGGATGGCTTAAAACCCCAAAGGGGGACTTAATATTTGATCCTGGAGGTGATCCATGGAGTTTATTGGGTAGGTGGTAATGTCTGACCAAGCTTAGGGCTTGGTGCCTGCTTTCGCTGCCTTCATGGCCATTGGAACAAATTGTTTTTACCCGCCCATCCCACTTGGGAAGTCTTCACATATTTGGGGTAGACACCCTCTAATTTACTGAATAGCTTTGAGGCCTGTGGGTTACTCTTAATCTGGTTTAGCACGTCTGCTGAGATGGTTTACTAGAGTGTGGAGTACGGCCGCTGCACATGCTACCACTTCCTGGAGCCACACGTGAGAGCTGAGAGCCAGGTAGACACCACAGGTGGATGAGCAGCTCTGAACAGGGCTTGACAAGTTGTCACATCTGAGGTGCTGGTCTTTCTTGAACACCCCAAAATACCCCTTGGTACATACTAGGTGCTATATAAATGCTCATTTCCTTCCCTTCTTTTTTTCCTCGGGGATATATGCCTTATAATGAAATCTCTGAATCAAAATGTCTGGAAAATTTTTTTTTCATTTTATTTTCATAGAGGCAAATTATTTTCCAGACCACTAGGTGGCTCAGCGGACAGAGTGCTGGGCCTAAAGTCAGGAAGAACTAAATTCAAATCCAGCCTCAGACACATACTAGTTGTGTGATGCTGGGCAAGTCACTTAACCCTGTTTGCCTCAGTTTCCTCATCTGTAAAATGAACTGGAAAAGGAAACAGCAAACCACTTCATTATCTTTGCCAAGAAAACCCCAAATGGAATAATTAAGAGTAGGACATGACTAAACAACAAGAAGAAGTTATTTTCCAAAATAGATGTACAAAAAATATTTATAGCAGCAATTTTTGTGGTGGCTAAGAATTGGAAATTGAGGGGATGCCTACCAATTGGAGAACATCCTAACAAATTGTGGTATATGATTGTAATGGAATACTACTGTGCTGGCAATCCCAAAGGACTCATGATGAAAAATGCTATCTGCCTCCAGAGAAAGAACTGATAGAGTCTAAATGCAGATGGAAGCACACTTATATTTTCCTTTTACCACATGACCAATATGGAAATATGTTTTGCATAACTTCACATATAATCTATTTCAAACTGCTTGTCTTCTCAATGAGGGGGAGGGGAGGAAAGAAGAGAAAATTTGCAACTCAAAATTTTAAAAAATGAATGATAAAAATTATATCTACATGTAATTGAGGAAAATAAAATATTAAAAAAGAACAGGGAGAAAGAAAAGGGGAAGAAGAGGAAGAAGAAAAAGAGGAAGAAGAGTTAGAAGGAGGAAGAGGAGGAGGGTGTGAGGGAAATGGAGTAATGTATAATAAAGTTGGAAAAGTAGAAGGGGGTCAGGTTATGAAGGACTTTAAATGCTAAATAGAACAACTAATGTTTTATCCTTCAAGTCAATAAACATTTCTTAAGTGCCTACTATGTGTCAGGCACTATGCTAAGCACTGGGATTACAAAAAGAGGAAAAGGACAGTCCCTGTCCCCAAGGTTCTCACATCCTAATGGGGGAGACAACACACAAGTATGTGTAACCAAGCTATACACAGGATAAATAAGAAACAATTAAAAGAAGGGAGACACTAAAATTAAGAGGGGTAGGAGAGGATTCTAGTAGATGAGATTCTAGTTGGGACTTGAAGGAAGACAGAGGAGCCAGGAGACAGAAATGAGGTTCCTTCCTTCCTTCCTTCTTTTCTTCCTTCCTTTCTCCCTCCCTTCTCCTGGAAGCTCAACATATTGATGCCAAGTTAGTGACGACACCTGATCAGTTTAGTACTAGTGCTTTTCAGCTCAGAACTTTCAGAGATCTGCCACTCTCAGCCTTTCCAGCAGCAGGAATTCCAAGCGCATGCTATCATATTTGCCTCTCAATCATTTCTGATGAAAGGACCAGAGCTGAGTAGGAACTCTGAAATGCAAGCACAAGAGTCCAGAGAAATCAAAAAAGGTAAATTTATTTAAGCAATTGGATGGGATTGTATAATGATGTATTACTAACATTCTAATAGGAGAAGAATATTCCTTTGCAACTTCGATGTCTTCAGAAAGTATTAAAGGAGTTAAATAAGAAAAACAGGAAGGAGGGGAAGATTAGTTCCGTTCTGAGGTTATGAAGAGAAGGGACAGTAAAAAAGGAATACATTAGTGCAGAAAGAAAGAAAAAAGGGGTAGCCTTTGACATTTCTCGTAATTGAGATATATGAGAAAAAGCGTATAAAGGAAGAGGTGAGGGGAACAAGCACCAGATGAACCACATTCTCATTTGTAATGGACAAGGGAGTGTTGAACAGACATGCACGCGTGCGCGCGTGCACACACACACACACACACACACACACACACAGAGTCTGAAACAAGTAGAGATGGCAGAGGAGTGAGGGGGGTGTTGTTAAATGTGAGTTAATATCAGGTTAGGAATAGACACATGCAAAGCTAAACTCCTGATCCTTAAAAAGGAAATTAAAAGGAAAAAAGAAAAGAAGCAAGGGAGTGTCCATCATTTGGGGAACAGTTGAACAACTAATGATATGTTAAAGTAATGGATTAATACACCATGGCAAATAATGAAAAAAAGATAATTTCAGAGAATCCTAGTCAGCATGAACTAATGAGTAAATTGAGTAAAACTAGGAGAACAATTTGTACAAGAACAACACGGCAAAGATTTAAAAACTCTGATTAAAATAATGACCAATCATGTCTCTAGAGGATTTATGATGAAGCATGTTATACCTTGACAGATTCAAGGTGCAAAAAAAGAATACATTTTTGGACTTGGTGACTTTGTGGATTTCTTTTGCTTGATTATGCTTATTTGTTAAAAAAGTATTGCTGTTATATTTCAGCTTTTAATTAGGTGGGAAGTTGGGAGGAAGGAGATTAGCAATTGTGATACCAAAAAAAAAAAAAACCAAAATACTTTTAATGAATATATCAGAAGAAAGCACAAGTAGGATAGTGTTGAAAGTAATATGTATAATTATTATATCATTTTAAAATTAAATGCTATTAAAAAGAAACAGTTTCAAAACAATCCTCTTTTTTGTTCTTCCATCTATACAGAGTTTTGATGTTTAAGTTCAGAATAAAAACAAATTTTTTAAGTAAAAGTGGGAGACAATTTTTAGGAGTAGATTTTACAAACAGTATAAATTTAGATTAATCATAAATTTTAAAATTAAATTTTCAAACCTTTGGAAACAGGAGAAATTTTACTGATAATAAGTTTTCAATAAATATCTAGTGGAATATGTGCTAAGTGCAATATTTAAGAATTATAATAACAAGTTACTTTGATCTCTACAAGTTTTTATTAGCAAATTTAGCAGAATTTGATTTCAAGATTATATGATTATTTAATGCTCAAATAACTTGAAAATCTGTTTTAATAGATCACATTTATAAACAAACAGGAGATCATAGCAAGGCAGTTTAGAACTTGTATTTTTTCAACCTCTTATCTCCCTACATTAATTTAGCACTTAAGTACAAAGAGAGGGCAACTAGGTAATTCAGTAGATAGAAAGTTGGGCCTGAAGTCAGGATGAGTTCAAATTTGACCTCGGACTCTTGACCCTGGACAAGTCACTTAACCCTGTCTGTCTCAATTTCCTCATCTGTTAAATGCTCTGGAGAAGGAAATGGAAAACCACTCCAGTATCTCTGCTAAGAAAACCCCAAATGAGGTCCCGACCAGTTGGACATGGCTGAACAACAACATAAATAGAGAACACTGAAACATTGAAAAGCTGGGATTTGGGGGAAAAGATGATGTTAAATTCATAGTCTGAGAAAAAATGTTTTATTAGAGGAAAAATTAAATAGAGAAATTTACCTGTAAAATTTCTTTTTTTCCATATCTAAAGCAAAACCACTGTTACACTGACCCTTAAAACTTCCAATGATATTTTTCATTTTCCATATGTGCACGTTCCAGGAATGTTTGCATTTAATTATAGTTAAAGGTAAAATAAGACCAGAGCACATATCTGATTATAATTAAACCTTTTATTATTTTAGATGAAAAATGGTCCTACATGAATTATGAATGAAAAAAAGTAAAACACTTTTTTGTACCATTGAAGAGACAGGGATAACAAGTTTTTTCAGTGGTCACATAGATGTCTTTAAGAAAATACCACCTGGGATTCTGAATTCCAAATTAAATGTTGCAGGCTGTTTTTTAAGTCAATTTTTTTTAATGTATTCATGGTAACTTAAGCTCTTCAGTGGCAGAATTCCATGCTGATGCAAAATTGACACCATATATTAAAAACTTAGTATAGTAAAAGAAAATACAGATGGCTAGGAATGACATTTTCTACTATGTTTTTACTCATGAAACTTTAAAAAACTACTATTTTTATTATTTTATTGTACTATGACCTAAGCAACCAGTACTGGTTAATCAATACATGAAAAATAACATTTTATGATTTAGTAAACAATGTATTTCAAAACGTGTCCAGATTTTTCTAGAATGCATTTTAAAATAAGTCTACTATATTCATAAAAATTGCCCTAAATAAACATGTAAAAATGGAAGACAAATTATAATATCAATGGCCTTATGAATAATAGCAATTTACTTTTATAAAATGGCCAGCCAGTAAGAAATTCTCTTCTGTTAGCAAAGCCAGGTCCCCTCAGACATAATGTTGTATATTCTTTAGTGCCAGGTTTGGGGCACTCCTCACATTTGGTGACCCATGCTGCACCAAGTGCACAGCAGGAGGCATCCATGTGGAACTTCCCAGGCACAGGATGAACACCCCACTTCAAATAACACTGTTCCATAGGCATATCTGTACTATTTATGAAATCAGAGATTTCAAGTTTGTAGTACTTTAAATAATAACAATAATTATGATAACATTTATAGTTGAATAGGTAATTTATGCAAAAAGTTATTGACTTAGACATAGTATGTCTCATCTGTCACTAACAATTTACCCTTTACATAGTATTGTCATACATACTAATTATCTCATTTGATCTAATTCTTACATGACACCAAGAAGGTACAAAAATCAGAAGAAAGTCAGTTTCCTTCTTTTTTTTTTTTTGGCTAGACAATGGGATTAAGTGACTTGCCTGGGGTTGCGTAGCTAGTGAGTGTTATGTGTCTGAGACCAAATTTGAACTCAGGTCCTCCTGACTCCAGGGCTGGTGCTGTGTCCACTGTGCCACCTAGCTGCCCCTAGTTTGCTTCTCATTACATAGTTCTTATGCAAATAAAATAAGCTACATTTATCTATAGTGCTGATTTTATATAATTGTAGTGGATACTTTTTAATAATACTTTTATTGTGTAAAATGGTTTGCATTAACAATCTGTTAAAATCCTAGTTTCAAATAGCAAGTTAGGACGTACTGAGTTTGAAAAACTGATGCCCATAGGATGGGAACTGCGAAAACTGATTTAGAAAAGTCTTGTTTGCTATTGTCATTGAAGTTCTGTGTTTAAAACTTTACTTGAAGTTACTGAGATTGCCTTTTTTATAAGTCGTTAAGATGAACATTTATTAAACATCTATTATATGTAAGGTATTGTGCTACATTCGGGGGTTACAAATAAGAAAAAAGAGTCCCTGCCTTCAAGAGGCTTATTACAATCTAATGGGGAAAGAGAATACACAAAAGGAAGCTGAAAGGGAGGAAGGATGCCAGAGGATTAAGGGGGCATGATGAAGGTAATCGTTGAGTTGAAACCAAGCAGAGGAACTGCTGGCAAATGAAGAGATGGCTAGGATTTTGAGCCTTTTAGGGAACTTTGAGGTGAGAGGAGTTTTTTGGTCCTCACTCCAGCCCCATAATTAAAGAAACAAAAGCGAGAGAGAGAGGGAGAGGGAGAGGGAGAGGGAGAGGGAGAGGGAGAGGGAGAGGGAGAGGGAGAGGGAGAGGGAGAGGGAGAGAGAGGGAGGGAGGTGGAGGGAGGTGAGGGGGAGGGAGAGAGAGAGAGAGAGGGGGAGGGAGAGGGAGGGAGAGGGAGAGGGAGGGAGAGGGAGAGGGAGGAGAGGGAGAGGGAGAGGGAGAGGGAGGGAGAGGTAGAGGGAGAGGGGGAGAGGGGAGAGGGAGAGGGAGAGAGGGAGAGGGAGAGGAGAGAGGGAGAGAGGGAGAGGGAGAGGGAGAGGAGACGGAGAGGGAGAGGGAGAGGGAGAGGGAGAGGGAGAGGAGAGGGAGAGGGAAGGGAGAGGGAGAGGGAGGGGGAGGGAGAGGGAGAGGGAGAGGGAGAGGGGGAGGGAGAGGAAGGGAGGGGGGGAGGGGGGGAGAGAGAGAGAGAGAGAGAGAGAGAGAGAGAGAGAGAGAGAGAGAGAGGAAGAGAGAGAGAGAGAGGAGAGAGAGAGAGAGAGAGAGAGAACTGATGAGCTGTGGTAACAAAGTTGAAGCAATCTCCACAGATGCTGAAGTTCCTGGTCATGGAATTATCTGTTGATGAGTTTATCCTGGATGGGACAAGATGATGATAATGGTGGGGTTGAAACCAAGTGGAGCAGTTGCTGGAAAATAAAATTATGAGTCAAAACTGCCCTTCATTGTGTACAGTATGCACAGTCCTTTATATCTTTTGAATGCAAAGGAAGTGTTTTACAGAGTTTTGGAGAGTGGGTAGAAAAAGTAATCTACAAGTTAAGTAGGTACATACCACATTAGCCAAAATACTTTCAAGTCAAGATGATAGGGATAATGAACTCAGAAAAATATTTCTCCTTCTTAGAATATAATTTGTTAAACAAATTTATTACTTAACAGGAAAAAAATCCAAGATGAAAACATCATTTCCTAGCCTTAATAACTGCTTAGCAAAAATGAAAGTAACCTAATATCTGCCCTGCTTCTCCCTACCAAGAATGTCCCACAGTGCCCAGACTCTTTAGAACCAGACATTGATAGTTAAAGATCAATCTCCCTTCTCACCTACTCCCTTCCCTGCCACACACGCTTGGCAAAGCCAGTCCACTCAGTTCAGGTATTCCAGCCTGGAGCTAAGCCACTCTGATCAAAAGTGAGTGAAAACTCACCTAACCCACAACTGTAGTTGGCCCCAGACTATGTTTCACATCCTTTCCAGTCACCCACTAGGAAATCAGCATGGATATTAACACCTCCCTCACACCCTAATTTCTACCTCTTTGCCTGGTAACAATAATCCAAAAATAGCTACCATTGCTACTTGAATGATGACAGTAAGAATAATGATGATGAAAACATAATCATCATTATTATTATTGTAACTAGAATTTATATGGCACTGTCCCAAATCATGGCAATTGACTTCCCTACGGTTCCACTCATAATTCCTATGACTTCCCATTAGATGGAGAAGGAAATGGCAAACAACTCCAGTATCTTTCCCTAGAAAACCCCAAATGGGGTCACAAAGAGTTGGACACAACTGAATAAAAACAACAAAGGCATAGACTAACATCCCATACCATACAGCAAGATAAGCTCAAAATGGGTGCATGATTTAGACATAAAGGGTCCATATCATAAGCAAATTAGAATATGGAAAATTTTACCTGTCAGATCTGTGACCAAACAAGAGCTAGAAAGGAACATGGGAGGAAAAGTGAATAATTTTGATTACATGAAATTTAAAAGTTTTTGCACAAATGAAACCAATTAAATAAAAATTAAAGTAGGAAACAGGGAAAACACTTTTTACAGCAAGTATTTTTTATAAAGGCTTTATTTCTCAAATACATTGGGAACTGAGCCAAATCTATAGGGAAAAAAAGCTATTCTGCAATTGATAAATGGTCAAAGGATATGAACTTGCAGTTACCAGAAAAAATCAAATCTATCAATAGTTATCCGGGAAAAAATGCTCTAAATCACTATTGATCAGACAAGTGGAAAATAAAACTACTCTGAAGTGCCACCACACATCTATGGGATTGACTAACATGACAGAAAAGTAAAATGACAAAATCTGGACAGGATATGAAAAATAGGAACACTAATATACTGCTGGTGAAGTTGTGAACTGGTCCAACTATTTGGGAAAACAGTTTGGAACTATATCCAAAGGACTATAAAACTATACCTACTCTTTGACTTAGCAATACCACTACTAAGGTCTGTGTCCCAAATACCCTTTGACTCAGTAATACCACTACTAGGTTTGTATCCCAAAGTGATCAAAGAAAAGGGAAAAGGACCTACATGTATAATAATATATCTAGAAGCTCTTTTTGCATGTGGCAAAGCATTAGAAATCTTGGGTATGATCATCATTTGAGGAATGGCTGAACAAGCTGTGGTGTATGATTATGATGGAATAATATTATGCTATAGGCAACGATGAGCAGGATGGTTTCAGAAAAACCTAGGAAGCCATACATGAACTGATACAAAATGAAGTGAGAAGAACCAGGAGAACATCATACACAATTACAGCAGTATTGTAATGATAATCAACAGCAAAAGACTTAATAACTACTCTGATCAAAACAATTCCAAAGGACTCATGACGAAAAATGCTATCTACCTTCCAAGAGAGAACTGAGGAACTCTGAGGACAGTTTCAAGCATAATATTTTCACTCACTTTATTTAATGTTTATATACATATACATATACATATACATATACATATACATATACATATGTAATATAATTCTTGCCTTCTCCATGGGTGGAGGAAAGGTGGGTAGGAGGGAGAGAATTTGAAATTCAAAATACAAAAATTTTTAAAATGAATGTTAAAAATAAATAAATAAATTGTGGAAAATGCTTGTTAACTGAAAAATTAAAAAAACTATTTTTTAAGTTAAAAAGAAGCAAATTAAGTGTTGAGCAATTCAGTTTTCTCTGTTGTTAGTTATTACCTTCCCATTCATACTGAAGAGTAATCCCATCCTTAATACAGGTTAAATTTCACATCCTTAGCATTTATCACCAAACTCTCTTGTTCACATAATATTACAGAGTAAATATAACAGAGAAATAGGAGCAGGTAACAAGAGCACCTATGCACACAACTTCTGAGTCACTAAAATAGCTTGGGAGCATTCTTCCTTTACTGAGTAAAATGCATAAATAGCACACATATAATGTCTCAACACATACAAATCGATAGCTATTACTGTTAACTGCTTTACCTTCCAAAAATATAACAAAAAATAAAAATGGAATTGGAGTGGGGCCAACTATATTTTTAAGAAAACAAATCTTGGCCTTAGATTCTTAAAATCTAGCCACTGCTCAGATTCTTATAATCTAGCAGTGGTTCAGACTCCTTCAGAGTCTGCCCAACATGATGGATGTTCTAATAAACCTTGTCTTTGGCTGAAAAAAAAAAATTAGAATAGAGCAAATGGAAGCTAATGACTTTTTGAGAAATTAAGAAATTATAAAACAAAACCAAAAGAATGAATAAATAGAAGGCAATGTAAAATATCTCACTGGAAAAACAACTGACCTGGAAAACAGATCCAGGAGAGATAACTTAAAAATCATTGTACTACCTGAAAGCCATGATCAAAAAAGAAAGAGCCTAGACATCATCTTTCAAGAAATTATCAAGTAAAACTGCCCTGATATTCTGGAACAGAGGGTAAAATAGAAATTGAAAGAATACACTTATCACCTTCTGAAAGAGATCCCCAAAGGAAAATACCTAGGAATATTATAGCCAAATTCCAGAGTCCCCAGGTCAAGAAGAAAATATTGTAAGCAGCCAGAAAGAAACAATTCAAGTATTGTAGAAACACAAACAGGATAACACAAGATTTAGCAGCTTCTACATTAAGGGACTGGATGGCTTGGAATATGATATTCTGGAGGTCAAAGGAACCAGGACTACAACCAAGAATCACCCACCCAACAAGACTGAGTATAATTCTTCAAGGGGAAAAAGGGCATTCAGTGAAACAGGACTATTCTTGATGAAAAGACCAGAGCTGAATAGAAAATTTGACTTTCAAATAACAGACTCAAGAGAAGCATGAAAAGACAAACAGGAAAGAGAAATCATAAAGGACTTATTAAAGTTGAACTGTTTACATTCAAAAAAAAAGAAAGAAAAGAAATCTTAAAAAGTAGAGATAGCTTAGAAATACCGAAAGAATAATGAGATAGGGGTCACAACACATGGGTTCCTATTCTAGTTTTGTCTCGTTATCAAGTTACACCATTGGCCTAATTCCTCATTTATAAGTAAGAGTATTGGATCTCGGAAATTCCATTCTATCCTAGTATATAAAAACTTTCTAAATTTTAACAGATATATTTTTCTTTCAAAATCTAGTTAATTTTTCTGAAGACTCACCAATACCAAACTATCTAAATCTAAATAGTGTGTTTATTTTAATATCATCATTTTGACAGTTGTAGAACAGATTTTTCTCTGCATTGGCAGAGTTCCTCATTTGAGAGTTCCCTATGTGAGGGTTCACTATATCAATAAAACCACAAATCTGATGCAAAAAATAATAAATAAATGAAATAAATGTCTAAAGTTTAACCTAGGCTTTAACTCTAGATCAGTTAATCAACAAACACATTTACGAAGCACATGTCATCATGTTACCTCAATTCCCATTTTCTTAAATGATACTTTACTGATCCTACATATTAACTTAATTGACTGAGTTATTAGGAAGGTGCAGAATTCAACATTTCTGCATTTCCCCCCAGTATTTTGATAGGTACAGTCGTCATAAATTAATAAATAGAACATTATCAAGAATTTTATTGTCCCATCAAAAATTTCATCTGAAATGGTCAAAGTTAAAGGTAACAAAATCATGTCAGAATCTGGCCTTAAAATCACTACAAACTTACTCATTCATTCACACACACACACACACACATATTTTTTTCTCCTTACAGAATGTCAAGGTCAAATCTAAAATCAAGATTGGTTCTAAAAGAATATATTGCATTCAGTACATCTTGCCATGAATGAACATGACAAATTTGTCCACACTATAATAATAAAACCAAAGAGATTTGGTGAAATTTTGATTTAACTTATAGACTTATGGGAACAAAACACTGCATAATAGCACATTGTATATACAAAAATGAGTTCTCAAATTAAAATTGAAATGCTAAAAAATGCATTTTGGCAAGTGAAAAATCATAATTCAAAATAGTTAATGTTACATCTGTAGATGTGTCATCTAATTAAAAACTTAAGTTCAAAGAGACATACTTTGGAGACTTACCTATGGGAGTTGGCTTGTTAGAAAAATCAGTTCAAAAGTTTATTAACAGAAATGTAGATTATTCAGAAGATTTTTTGTTCTTTGTTTTGACAACCTGGGTCAATAATAAAGCTTGTCTGTATAATATCAGGTATGACCAATAGAATAAATCTTGCCTATCTATGGTAGATCATTAAAATGTAACTAGAGTAGGGACAGAAAAATGAGGTACGCAAGTAAGCCTACACTTTCTAGAAAATTCCATCATAGGAAGGCTTCATATAAATGAAATAAGACTATTTTTAAGATAATTCAGCTAAAAATTGATTTCATATCTCATTTATTAGATATGTGATTTGAAGAACCTCAATAAAATTATCTCATTTCTCAACTTCATTTTGCATACTGAATATACAGAGTTCAAAATTCCAGCTATCCATTTGAAACTTTTACAGTTATAAAACTCATCATCCTGAGTTCAAATCCAATCTCAGACACTTATTAGCTGTGTGACCCCGAGCAAGTCATTTAACCCTGTTTGTCTCATGTTCCTCAATTGTAAAATGAGTTGGAGAAGGAAATGGTGAAAGAATTCAGTATCTTTGCCAAGAAAATCCCAAAATGGGGTCACGAAAAGTCAAATGCCACTTAACTATGTTTATTGTTCTTCACTTGAATTTTGAGTAAAGAATTAGAGTTCTAAATAGAAATTGCTTTACTGCTTACTCAAATCTAACATGAAGCCATAACCCATTTGCCTACTTATTCCCACCCACAACCAGAATTATCAAACTTTCCCACGATGTTTTTTTAACAATGACTAAGAAAATAAAACTCTCAGTCAGTTTGGGTTAGCTATTCCTAGGTTGTAAATGCCATAGGACATTTACAAACAATCCACTGATTTCCTCCTGGGAATGTTTCCATCCAGGACAGCAGAATTATTGGAATCTAGAGCCACATACATGTAGCTTGTAGGAAACAAGTAAGTATAATATACATGAAGACAGCTGTAATCATAGACTAATAGTTTTATATTAACAAGAAGGGAAAGGATTTGGAGGTGGGAATCAATGCGTAGGTGAGAAGAGAGCCAGAAACTTCTAAACATGTCCTTTCATCTCTTTTACTTCTTCCTTTTAAAAAAAAAATGAATGTGATATGGAAAAATATTAATTTGTTGCTGCTCCAGTCCCCAGTTGAAGAGAACAAAGGCAAACATTCCTCACTGCAAAACTCAATCTTTCTTTCTCATCATGTTGCTTTTCCTTGTTTGTCTCAATGACATTTTAAAAACGGAGAGCCAAAGGGTTTAAAATAACTTAAGATGTTTGAGGTTGCAAAAGTCTCTATTTAAAAAGGTTAGGGAGTAGGGTTTGAGAGAACTAGGGTAGGACTCAAGGTTCTTCTCTTAATATTAAGCAGACGTACATCTTCTCCAACCTTAACATTGTAACGCCAGGCTTCACTCTCCCTTAGGTTACCAGGCACACAACCAGGAGAAGGAGCATTTTGTACTTATTATTCCCACTGAAATTCTGCACATGTTGTCAATAACCTAGGGAGAAGCTATTTATTCCAAGCAAACTCATCCCACTTAACACTAAATTTGTTTGTGGGAAATGAAAGGTGGAGAATTTCCATATGAACTACTTTGAAGTGTAGGAAAGACGGACAGAACAACTGGCAACAGAAAGGAAAAAAATGTCGAGGACCTAGAGAGGAGAAGCACGATAAGATTAAACCAAACTAACGTTCTGGTACAAGTTGGGGGGCCAAGGGACAAAACGTCAGAGGTGTAGTGGTGTCTGCCTACCCTTTGAGCAAATCCGGCTGGCCTCGCCTTCTGACTCCAGTGGTCTCCGGAACGAAACACCGCGCCCTCCTCCAAACACTCCAGGGCAGGGTGGATGCAGTCAAGCCCAGCCCGGAGCCCACCGGTGGAGGTGGATGCCGAGGTTGTTTCTGAGGTGGCAGCGGCGGTCGCTGCCAAGTGCCGCCTCCTGCTAACTGCACCCTGTGTCCAAAACGAATCCCAACCACACAAAACAAGGTTGCAAACAGAACCACCGTCGTCCCCCCATTCTGAAAACGCAAAGTGCTGAAACACGGGAGGCCAGACGACAGAGTGATAAAAATCCAACGATTACTTTAAAAAAAAAAAGTATAGTAATCATTCTGCTCCAAGGAAAGCAATGTGACTTGGGCCCAGGGCCTTTTTGCTCGAGCTCCCTTCCTTCCACAGGGGCAGTGAATCGTGCGACAGCTATCTTGCCATCCCTCACCCCGCTTCGCTTCGTTTTCAGAACAGGCTCTGTATAACTTTCACTTACACGTCAATCCCTGGCCAAGTTCTTCTTGGTTGGTTTTTCCTTCCTAGAGGATAATCATCCCAGCAATAAAACCCGAAAGAACCACCACCTGAGGAGGGGAAAATAACAGAGATAGATTGCAGCTGTAGAATAAAAATTACCAAACGAAAAAAAGAAAAATTCTAAAACGCTTAAAGCTAAAAATTAAGAAGTGGACAAGGAGACAGGCACAATTAGTTTCCTCGAAGTCGAGACAGTGTTTGAAAACAACAACAACAACCGGAGGGAAATGTTCAAAACCGTCTTCAGACTATAAAAGGCTCCACAAGTGGAATCAAATAAATCCTCTTTGCTGCACTATCCGGACGGCAGCAGGGGCAGCGGACGAAGCCTAATGATGCTCCAGTGCAGGAACGCCAAAGAGCCAGGACAGAGAATGAGAGGGAGGAGAAGAAGGGATCTGAGCCAAGGCTGACTGCAGTCACCGGGGTCCAGGAGTGCAGCCCCAAATACGCGGGGCCGGAGGAGGGGTAGGATGGAGAGGTTGGGGGAGGGAAAAAGAAATCAAGAAGAGATGGGGATGGAGAGAGGGATTAAAAGGAGAGATGAACTTGGGAAAAGCGGTGGCTAGGAGAGGAAACCAAGGAGAGCTAAAAGATTTGGCGAAGAAATGGGAATCTGGGGGGGGGAAGAGTTTAGAAGGACGGATTGGTGCATATCGACGGGAGAGAAAATGACGAAGGAAAATGAGGGGCTGGAAAGAGGTGGTTTGGGGTAGAACAGGAGATTGAAGATATGTCTGAGGATAGCAATAGTAGGAGACACACGAGAGTAACAACTTACTAGTTAACTAAAGAGACAGAAAAGACAGTTAAGAGACCAAAGAAGTAATCAGCTTCGCTCAGTTCTCCCTTAGTACCTTTCAAGGAAGCCTACCACAGTAAAGGCAATCGCCTCAGCGGTGTGCATGCGAAGGTTTAGGAGGGACCATCGGAATCCCTTCCTTTAGCACTGAGCCGCTCCTCCTTGAGTTCTGGTTCACAGCCACTGTGCTGTCCCGTGATTGTAGTCCCTTTGCATCAGCCTTTTCACTATTTTCAGGCTTTTGCACTGGTTGGGGAGATAAGAAGTAGGGGAGAGGATGGGGGGCTGGGGGAGAGATATGCGAAGACCCACCAGGAAAGGATCTTGGCCAAATTAAGTGCTGCCATGATATTCCCATCCCCCGCCTCCCTTATGAGTGAGAGGCATCAGTCTGAACTCTTTGCTGCATTGAAAAAGACCGGGGAGAGCGGGTGTGAGATTTAGAAATTCCAAAAAGCCCCTAGAGCAGTGCTGGGGGGAAGGGGAGGGAAGAATGTGTGCGCATGCTCAAGGGAGGGGGTGTGTGGGGGATGTGGGTGTGTGTCCCGCTCACCGAAAGTTCAAGTTCTTCCCCTTGGGTATTTCAGAAAAACAGTGCAAAAATAAAACAAACAAACCAAAAAAACCCAACAAACTAGCCAACCAGGAACTCGTCCATCTGAATTCAAAAACAAGAAAGATTGTAAAGTTATGACTTTGGAGAGTTTATGCCAAAAATTCTACTTTCTTATATATGTATGTAGATATTATAAAATGAGCACATGTGTTTTGTTTTCTTGACCTGAATTGTTGAGATTAACTATTTAGAAAGCTAAATTTGCTGGAATGTCTTGGACAGGCATTTAACTGTAAAAAAAAAAATAGGGAAATTGTAGATATTGAGATTTATCTGTTTCTCTTGGTTTTTAACAAAGTGAGATTAAGTAAAGAAACATCGCCTGGGATAAAACAGCAGTTTTGATGATAAAATTTCAAAGCAACCCCAGGCTTTTCAGTTCTTTCATTTTACAAGACAGCTGGTACAGTGGGAGGTCTTGAGCTCAAATTCAGCCTCAGACACTTGCTAGTTGAGCAAGGGCACTTAAACTCTGCTTGTCTCAGTTTACTCTTCTGTAAAGGAAGTTATTATGAAGATCAAATGAGATAATAATTATAAAGCACTTAGCACAGTGCCTGGCACATAATAAACACTATACAAATATTAGTTATTATTACTACTACTTCTACTACTACTACTTCTACTTCAGCTACTACTGCTTATGGAAGTACCTACATATGAAAAGCTTTGGTACATAGTAGATGCTCTAGTACTGCAAATTGAATTCTCCTTTTCCTCTGTTACCAAACATTTCTCAACAACCTGCTTTCC
This sequence comes from Phascolarctos cinereus, assembly GCF_003287225.1. Taxonomy (NCBI): domain Eukaryota; kingdom Metazoa; phylum Chordata; class Mammalia; order Diprotodontia; family Phascolarctidae; genus Phascolarctos; species Phascolarctos cinereus. The sequence goes on along the minus strand of NW_027555847.1, from coordinate 280,896,202 downwards.
ACCCCCTATCCTGCACAATAATTTCTTATTTTGGGCCCTGCCCTGTATTGTGGGGCACACTATACACTGCTTATGCTGTGCACATCCCTTCTGTCTCTATTTACCATTCTTTCAGTGTTAGAATTTACACATTTTTTTCTAGGAAACTTTCTCTAACTTCAAACAATCAATCAAAAAGCAGCTACTAAGTGTGCCAGACACTTGCTTAGAGTTGGGAATACAAAGAAAGGCAAAAATGATCTTTAACTTCAAGGGGTTTACGTTCTGATGAGCCTCAGTATGTTGCAAAGAGCAAATGAAATAAGATATGGAAAGCACTTTACAAAACTTAAAAAAAATTCAAATATCATCTGTTGTTATTATTACCACTTTGCGTGGGACAGAGACCACTTACTCAAAATTAAAAACAAAAACTTCCATACCTTGAAAGTAGAAAGGAGTTTATTGCTTTCTCATGAGAAAGGGTACCCCCTTAGTCGCCATTGTGGTCCAGGAGAGTACCAGTTCGGTAGGGAAATCAAGGCTTATTTATACGCTAACTCGAGTTCCTCCTCCCTAACTTCCTTCCCTTTATCCCATTGGCTGGGCTTTCAAGGGGTACAGTCTATACACAAATTTGCCCAGAGACAAGAAAAGGCAGGAAGCTTTACAAGGGCAAGCAGTTCAGGTTGGGGGCAGGGCTTAAAAACAGGGTCTGAGCAGGGGAGGGTTTTGAAAGCAACAATCAGGAGCTATTAACAAGAACCATGACTCCCTGAGGAGGCTTCACTTCTGAGAGATCATCTCTCACAACTCGTTCACAGATGATTCCTTTTTATCCTGTCTGAACATATATACTCAATATGTATTATCTGAATTTGTACTTCCTGAGACATTACTTTGTGCTGTTTTAATTGTGTATGTCTTATTTACCCAATGAGATTTAGGACCAGAAAACATATCTTTTATTTTTTCCCCTTTTTATCCCTAATTCAACCCTTGTATTTTAATACAATACATATAATAAATGTTATTTCCTGACCACCATGAGAGCTAAGCAGGAAATAATAAAAATGCTTCATTTTTCTTAACTGAGATTCAGTCAGTTGATTAAAAAGAAATATAACAGCTGAAGTATGGCCACATTAGTGATGCTGGAAACGAGTTTTGGAATCAGAAAAGGAATTATGTAACTATATATTCAATTGTCATTCATCTATTGGATCTTTTGTTTCTTTTTTAAATTTTTATTCTTTTTTGATATAAATTATACGTGTGAAATCATGCAAAACATTTCCATATTAACCATATTGCAAAAAAATAAAAAGCAAGAAGCATAAAATAATGGAAAAAGTATGCTTTAATCTATACTCAGTTCATCAGTTCTCTCTCTCTCTCTCTCTCTCTCTCTCTCTTCTCTCTCTCTCTCTCTCTGGATATAGATAGCATTTTTTATCATGAGTATAGGATTGTCTAGGATAATTGTGTTAATCAGAGTAGCTAAATCATTCGCAGTTGATTATTGTACAATACTGCTGTTACTGTGTACAATGTTTTCCTAGTTTTGCATTTTACATTATCTCATAAATCTTCCCAGGTTTTTCTGAAATCACCCAGTTTGTTATTTACTATGGCACAATAGTATTTCACACATTCATGTACCACAACTTGTTCAGCTATTCCCCAAATGATGGACATCCCCTCAATTTCTAATTCTTTGCCATTACAAAAAGAACTACTATAAATATTTTTATACATATAGGATCTTTTCCTTTTTCTTTGATGACTTTGGGATAAAGACCTAGTAGAGGTATTTCTGGGTCAAATGGTATGCAGTTTTATAGCCCTTTGGGCATAATTCCAAATAGTTCTCCAGAATAGCTGGACTAGTTCACAACTCTGCCAACAGTACATTAGTGTCCCTATTTTCCCCCATCCTTTTAGCATTTACTATTTTTCTTTTCTGTCATAATAGCCAATCTGAAAGGTGTGAGGTCATACCTCAGTTATTTTAATTTGCATTTGTCTAATCATTATCGATTTAGGGAATTTTTAAAAATATAATTCTTTAGTTTATTTGTCAAATTTATGGAGAACAGAAGAATTTATGACCAAACAGGAGATAGAGTACATTACAAAATGCAAAATGGATAATTTAGATTACATTAAATTGAAGAGTTTTTGCACAAATAAAGCCAATGCATCCAAGATTAGAAGGGGAGCAGAAAACTGGTAAAGAATTTTTGCAACCAGTGTCTTTGTTAATGGCCTCATTTCTAAAATATGTAGAGAACTAAGTCAAATTTATAAGAATACAAGTCATTTGACCAATTGATAAATGGTCAAAGAATATGAACAGGCAGTTTTCAGAGGAAGAAATTAAAGCTATCCATAGGCAATGTGGTTTTCTTCTTTCTTTTTTTCAATCAAACTAACCAATGATTGATATATTTTATTGGTATTTTCATAAAACCAGCTCTTAGTTGTATTTATTAATTCAATTTTATTTTACTTTTAATTTTATCAATCTCTTCATTTCTAGGATTTCTATTTTGGTGTTTAATTGGAAATTTTTAATTTGTTCTTCTATTTTTTTTTAGTTGCATATCTGATTCATTGATCTACTCTTAATCTCATTTATTGATATAAACATTTAGAGATATGAATTTTCCCCTACTGCTTTAGCAGCATTCTATAAATTTTGGTATTTTGTCTCATGGCTTCATTATCTTTAATAAAATGATTGATTGTTTCTATGATTTATCCTTTGACCCAGTAATTTGTTAGGATTAGATTATTTAGTTTCCAATGATTTTTAATCCATGCTTCTAAGGCCCTTTATTGATTATTACAGTTTATTGCATTATGGTCAAAGAAGACTGCATTTAATATTTCTATTTTTCTGCATTTGGTTGTGAGGTTTTTCTGCCCTAATACATGGTCATTTTTTGTGAAGATGTCACGTACAACTGAGAAAAAGGTTCTTTTCTATTTTCGTTCAGTTTTCTCCAGAGGTCTATCATATCTAACTCTTATAAAATTCTATTTGCCTCTCTAACTTTTTTCTTGTTTACTTTCTGATTAGTTTTTTCTGGTTCTGAGATAGGGAAAATGAGGTCTCCTACTAGTATATCTTTACTGTCTATTTCCTCTGGCTACTTATTTAATTTTTTCTTTAATAATTTGGATGCTATATCATTTAGGCATCTGTATTTGGTATTAATATTACTTCATTGTCTATGGTACCTTTTAACAAGATGTAGTTCTCCGATTATCCAATGCCCTATGTAGGATACTCTATTGCCTCTTTTTCTATGTGTATCCTCCTCCCTCCCAACACAAATTACAACCCTTTATGACATAATAATATATCTTCACATATTACTGTATCCAAAAATATTCATCACCTTATGATTAACCTGATGACCATGTCCTTTGCTTTTGACTGTATTAATCTTTGGACAAATTTATAATTTATTGCTAGGTTTTTCCTGAAGGAAAGTTTGTACTCCATCATCATAGCCTTTGCCATGATAAGACATGAGGATGGGACCTAATAGGAGGAAAAACGAAGATTAAAAACAACAACAACAAAATACCCACCATATGGCTTCTCCACACAGATTGCCTTCTCTTCCTTCTCTACTCTAATGTCTCCCTATCTACTAGCTGAATCCCTACTGCGTACAAACAAGCCCATGTTCCCCCCTTCCTCAAATAACCCTACCTTCATCTATCATCAAAATCCAAAAACATTTTCAGTAGTTGAATCTCATCTTCTGGAGAGTAAACTATCCACTGAGTTGAATTGTTTATCCATGTATCCAAGTGTTTATCCATGTATTCCAAGCAATTTTTGTCCCATGATGAAAAAAATAAATTTAATTCTCTTGAATATCCATTTTTATATAGGATCAAACATGAAATAATTGAAAGTGGGAAACAGACAACATGTAGTCACTTTCACTATAGGATAACTAAAGCATCTAAGCTGTTCAGTCACAGAAGAAGAGAAAATGCAGGTGCATTTGCAAAGCATGAGTTATAGCAATGCTGCTCTTTTGCGTTCTGTGCCATCATAATTCTTAACAATGTTCTTTGCCCTCACTGAATCCTCCATCCTCAATTCTTTCCTAGGCTATCACCTCTGCATTGTCTACTCAGCCTTTCCACATGGCAATTCCTTGGTGAACCAGTTTAACTCTTCTCTGTCCTCTTCTCTTACATCCCTGGCCTCAGTGCCATAAGCTAGGAACAGTGGCCCCTGTGCCCCAGGAGCAGAGCTCAACTTTAAAGTCACTAAAACTGCTTAAAAATGAGCAAAAAATAGAAAAGAGCCCTAACCATAGAAAGCTACTATGGTGACAGGGAAAACCAAAACACAAACTCAGAAGAGGACAACAATGTCAAAATGCCTACGTGTGAAGCCTCAAAGGGGAAGATGAATTGGTCTCAAGCTCAAAAAGCCTTCTGGGAAGAGCTCAAAAAGGATTTTTAAAATCAAGTAAGAGGGGTGGAAGAAAAATTGGGATACGAAATGAGAAGTAATGCAGGAGAGAGTCAACACCTTGGAAAAGGAAGGACAAAAATTGATGGAAGAAAAGAGCTCCTTAAAAAGTAGAATTGGCCAAATGGAAAAGGAGGTACAAATGCTAACTGAAGAAAATAATTCCTTAAAAATTAGAATTGGGCAAGTGGAAGTAAATGACTCTATGAAACATCAAGAATCAGTCAAACAAAATTAAAAGAATGAAAAAATAGAAGAAAATGTAAAATACCTCATTGGAAAAACAACTGACTTGGAAAATAGATGCAGGAGAGATAATTTAAGAGAGAATTAATTACCTTAAAACAAGGATCAAGAAATTATCTAGGAAAACTGCCCTGTTATCCTAGAACCAGAGGGTAAAATAGTCATTGAAAATCCAATAATCACCTCCTGAAAGAGATCACAAAATGAAAACTCCATGGAATATTGTAGCCAAATTCTAGAATTATCAGGCCGAGAAAATAGTGCAAGCAGCTGGAAAGAAACAATTCAAATATCAAGGAGCCACAGTCAGGATTACTCAGAACATAGCAGCTTCTACATTAAAGGATCTGAGGGCTTGGAATATATTCCAGAAAGCAAAGGAGCTTGGATTACAACGAAGAATCAACTACCAAACAAAACTGGGAATAATCTATCAGGGGAGGAGATGGATAGTCAATGAAATAGGGGACTTCCAAACTTTCTTGATGAAAAAATCAGAGCAATACTTCTGAGGAGGGACAGGGTCAAAAGAAAGAATAGAATAGATGGGAGGGCAGGATAGGACTAAGGGAAATAGAGTCAGTTTTTCACAACATGTCTGCTAAGGAAGTGTTTTGCATAACTGCTCATGTACAACCTATATTGAGTTGCTTGCCTTTTCAATGAGGGTGGGTGGGGAGGGAGGAAGGGAGAAAATTTGGAACTCAAAGTTTTAAAAACACATGTTTAAAAAAAATGTTTTCACATGCAACTGGGAAATAAGAAATACAGGAAATGGGAGTACAGAAGTCTATCCTGCTCTACAGGAAAATAGAAGGGGAAGGGGATAAGAGAAGGGAGGGGGGAGAGATAGAAGAGAAGGCAGACCAGGGGAAGGGGTATTCAGAATGCATGCCATCTTGGGGTGGGGAGAGGGATGAGAAATTTGGAACTCAAAAACTTGTGGAAGTGAATACTGAAAACTAAAAATAAATAAATTTATATTAAATTTTTTTAAAAAATTTAAAAAAAAGAAAAAATCAGAGCTGAAGAGAAAATTCAATCTTCAAATACAAGACTCGAGAAGCATAAAGAGATAAACAGGGGGAAAAATGTTATTCAACAAGATTAAGCTGTTTACATTCCTGCGCGAGAAGGTGATAACTTGTAACTCTTGAGAGCTGCATCTCCGTTAAGGCAGTTAGAAGGAGTATACATAGACAGAGGGTGTGGGTGTAAGTTGACTTTGATGTGATGATGTAAAGAAAAATTAAGGGGTGAAAAATAGATTGTGCTTGGAGAAGACGAAAGGGGGAGGCAGACTAGGGTAAATTATATCACATGAAGAGGCACCTATTATAGTAGAGGGAAAGAAAGGAGGGAGTGAGCATCCTTTGAACTTTACTTTCATCAGATTTGGCTCAAAGAGGGAATAACATACACCCTCAGCTGGATATAGAAATTTATCTTACCCTACAGGGAAGTGAAAGGGGAAAGGGGAGAGGGGGCTGATAGAAGGGAAGATAGATTGAGGGGAGGAAGTGGTCAGAAGCAAAACACTGCTGAGGAGGGACAGGATGAAAGGAGAAAGAAAAGTATAAAGGGGAAAAGGAAATACACAGTAATCATAACTCTAAATATGAATGGGATGAACTCACCCATAAAATGGAAGTGGATGGCAGAGTGGATTAAAAACCAGCATTCTACAATATGTTGTTTACAAGAAACACTTTTGTAGCAGAGAGATATGCACAGAGTAAAGGTAAAAGGCTGGAGCAGAATATATTATGTTTCAGCTACAGTAAAACAAACAAACAAACAAACAAAAAACCAAATAGGGGTTGCAATCCTGATCTCAGACAAAACAAAAGCAAAAATAGATCTAATTAAAAGAGATAAAGAAGAAAATTACATGTTGCTGAAAGGTACCATAGACAATGAAGTAATAGCAATACTAAACATATAGGCACCAAATTGCATGGCATCCAATTCTTAGAGGAGAAATTAAATGAGTTACAGGAAGAAATAGAAAAATTATACTACTGGGGGACCTGAACCTCCCCCTCTTGGAACTAGATAAGCCTAAATACAAAATAAACAAGAAAGAATTAAAGAGGTGAATAGAATTTTAGAAAAGTTAGATATGACAGAGCTCCGGAGAAAACTGAATGGGGATAGAAAGGAACATACCTTTGCTCAGTGGTACATAACACATACACAAAAACTGACCATGTATTAGGGCATTAAAACCTCATAATCAAAATTCAGAAAGGAATAAATATTAAATGCAATCTTTTCAGATCATGATGCAATAAAAATTGGAAAGATGGACTAAAAATTAATTGGAAATAAATAATCTCATAATGACTGAGTAAGCAACAAATCAGAAAAACAATCAATAATTTCATCAAAGAAATCAATACTAATGAGACAACATACCAAAACTTATGGAATGCAGCCAAAGTAGGGTTTTTTTTTTTAAGGCAACTGGGGTTAAGTGCCCCGGGTCACACAGCTAGTAAGTGTCAAATGTTTGGTGTGAGGCTGGATTTGAACTGAGGTCCTCTTGACTTCAGGGCCGGTGCTCTCTTTACTGCATCACCTAGCTGCTCCCAAAGCAGTTCTTAGGGGGAATTTTATATCCCTAAATGTTCACATGAATAAAATAGAGAAATAGGAGATCAATGAATTGGGCATGCAACTAAAAAAGCTAAAAAAAGAACAAATTAAAAATCCACAATTAAATACCAAATTAGAAATTCTGAAAATCAAAGAGAGATTAATAAAATTGAAAGAAAACTATTTAACTAATAAATAAAACTAAGAGCTGGTTTTATGGGGGGGGAAACAATAAAATAGATAATTTGATTAAAAAAAAACCAAAGAGGAAAATCAAATTACCAAATCAAAAATGAAAAGTGTGAATTCACCACCAATGAAAATAAAACTAAAGCAATAATTAGGAGCTATTTTGCCCAACTGTATGCCAATAAATCTGAAGGTCTACATGGCATGGATGTTTTTAAAAATATCAATTGGCCAGAATAACATAAAAGAAAATAAAGTACTTACCTCCATTTTAGAAACAGAAAGTGAACAAACCAGCAATGAAGTCCCAAAGAAAAAATCTCCACTGCCGGATGGATTTATTAGTGAATTCTATCAAACCTTTAAAGTGCAATTAATTCCAGCACTATATAAACTATTTGAAAAAGAGACAAAGGGCTATAAAACTGTGCATACCCTTTAACCTAGCAATACAAGTTCTAGGGCTGTATCTCAAAGAGATCATAAAAATGGGGAAAAGGATCTACATGTACAAAAATATGTATAGCAGCTCTTTTTGTGGTGGCAAAAAATTGGAAATTCAGAGGATGTCCATCAGGTAGGGAATGGCTGAACAACTTGTGGTATATGAATGTAATGGAAGAAATGATGAGCAGGCAGACTTCAGAAAAACCTGGAAAGATTTATATGAACTTATGCTGAGTGAAGTGAGCAGAACCAGGATAACATTGTACACAATAACAGCCACATTGTGCGATGACTAGCTTTGATAGAATTATCTCTTTTTAGCAATGCAAGGATCTAAGGCAACTCCAAAAGACTCATGATGGAAAATGCTATCCACATCCAGAGAAAGAATTGTGAGGTCTGAATGCAGATGGAAGCATATTATTTGCTTTCTCTCTCTCTCTCTTTTTGTTGTTGTTTCTTCTTTCTTGTGGTTTCTCCCATTAGTTCTAATTCTTCTTTACAACATGACTAATGTGAAAATAGGTTTAATATGAATGTATATATAGAGCCTATATCAGATTGCACTTCTTCTTGGGGTGGGGATGGGGAGCAAATTTGGAATTCAAAATCTTATGGAAGTGAATGTTGAAAACTAAAACTAAATAAATTTTAAAAGTGAAGAAAAAAAAGAGGTGGAGTCCTACCAAATTCCTTTTAGGACACACATTTGATACTGATGCCTAAATCAGGAAGAGCCAAAACAGAGAAAGAAAATTATAGGACTATTTCCCTAATGAATATTGATGCAAAACTTTTAAAATAAAATGTTAGCAAAAAGAGTACAGCAATACATCACAAAGATCATACACTATTACGGGTGGGACTTATATGAAGAATTCAGGGTTGGTTCAGTATTAGGAAACTATCAGCATAATTGACCAGATCAAAAACAATACCAACAAAAATCTTATGATTCTGTCAACAGATGCAGAAAAAGCTTTTGACAAATTGCAACACTTTATGCCTATTAAAAACATTTGAAAGCATAAGTATCAATGTAGTTTTATGTAAAATGATAAATAGCATCTATCTAAAACCATCAGTAAGTGTTATAGGTAACGGGGATAAGCTAGCAGCATTTCCAGTAAGATCAGGGATGAAACAAGGATGTCTATTATCAACACAGTTATTCAATATTGTACTAGAAATGTTAGCTTTAGCAATAAGAGAAGAAAAAGAAATTAAAGGAATTAGAACAGGCAAAAAAGAAACAAAATTATCACTCTTTGCAGATGGTATGATGGTATACTTAGAGAATCCTAGAGAATCAACTAAACCTACTTGAAACAACAACTTTAGCAAAGTTGCAGGGTATAAAACAAATGCATATAAATCATCAGCTTTTCTACATATTACCAACAAAGACCAGCAGTAAGAAATAGAAAGATAAATTCCACTTAAAGTAACTATAGACAATATAAAATATTTGATATTCTACCTTGCCAAGACAAACCAGGAACTATATTAGCACAATTACAAAACATTTTTCACACAAATAAAGTCAGATCTAAACAATTGGAAAAATAACAGTTAATCTAGGGTGAGCTGAGCTAATATAATAAAAATAACAATTCTACCTAAATTAATTTACTTATTCAGTGATTATTTACTAATCAAACCACCAACAATTATTTTATATATAGAGAAAAAATAATAAAATGCATCTAGAAGAACATAATAAGGTCAAGAATGTTAAGGAAATTAATGGAAAAAAAATGCCAAGGAAGGTTGCAGATATCTAACTATATTGTAAAGCAGCAATCATCAATACTGTTTGGTACTGGCTAAGAAATAGAGTGGTGGATAAGTGGAATGGGTTAGGTACACAATCTACTGTTTGATAAACACAAAGACTCCAGCTTCTGGGATAAGAACTCACTATTTGACAAAAAAACTGCTGGGAAAACTAGAAAATAGTATGGCAGAAACTAGGCACAGACCAACATCTTGCACCATATACCAAGATAAGGTCAAAATGGGTACATGATTTAGACAGAAAGGGTGATACCACAAGCGAATTAGGAGAGTAAGGAATAGTTTACCTGTCAGATCTACAGAAAAGGGAAGAATTTATGACCAAAGAAGAGATAGAGAACATTATGAAATGCAAAATGGATAATTTTTATTACATTAAATTAAAAAGGTTTTACACAAACAAAAACCAATGCAACCAAGATTAGAAGGAAAGTAGAAAGCTGAGGAACAATTTTTACAGCCAGTGTTTCTCATAAAGGCCTCATTTCTCAAGTATATAGAGAACCGAATCAAATTTATAAGAATACAAGTGATTCCCCAATTGACAAATGGTCAAAGAATATGAACATGCAGTTTTTGGAAGAAATCAAAGCCACCTATAGTCACGTGAAAGCAAGCTCTAAATCCCTATTGATTAGAGAAAGGAAAATTCAAACAACTCTGAGGTACTACCTTATACCTGTCAGATTGGCTAATATTACAGGAAAGGAAAATGATCAATGTTGGAGGGGATATGGGAAAATTGGAACAGTAATGAATTGTTGGTGGAGTTGTGAACTGATCTAACCATTCTGGAAAGTAATTTGGAACTATGCCCAAAGGGCTATAAAACTGTGCATATCTTTTGATTCAGCAATACCATTACTAGGTCTGCATCCCAAAGAGATTGCAAAAAAGGGAAAAGGACTTACTTGTACAAAAATATTTATAGCAGTTCTTTTTGTGGGGCAAATCATTGGAAATTGATGAAATGTCTACCATGAAACATAAAAGACTCTCTGCAAGTGACTTAGAACCAGAGAAGTGGATCTACTAGGAAGAGCTCCCTCCAGAGCTGCCCTGAGAAAGTGACCTGTTCCAGAATTTCCAAGGGAAGATATTTCCAGGGATCAGATGATTGCATGTGATATCTGGGACAAAAATATATTTACTACATGGATATTGGGAGTGGGTTACCAGGAAGGAGACTTGGTGCTATTTAGTATTGATGATCTTTGTTCTATCACTTTGACTTCTTTTGTGTGGTATTTATCTTTGCCTACAAGACAGATATGTTAAAATTCCTTTTATTAATTGTTTGGAAATCAAGGCCATTCCTCCTTGCAATTTTTTGGTTAACTGAAAGCCTGTCTTCTGTTTTTATTAACCATACCTCACCAAAACTCAACTTAAGGAATAATAATAGTAACTGTTTGAGAAAGGGATATTTGAGCTTCCTAAAGTATTTCATTCTTTTTCAACTACCCTTGCTAATTGGTGACTTTTAAATCTCCCCTCTCAAATCAGTCCATTGTGGACCCTCTAAATAGTTTCATCTGTAACCCGACAATTTACCTATTTACTGTTTAATGAGGTTCGTCTCCTTAAGGGATATATGAGATTATACCTCTGCTTGATTAAGTTTGTTGGACTTTTATGACATTGAAGGAAACATAAGATTAGGATTTTTGTGTGATATTCATGGCTGTAGTGTACTTGTTTCCTAGTGAAAGTTTAAGTTCCTTAATTTATAGTCACTAATGCTTACTCAGTTTAATTCCTCTGTGTTTAATTCCCACTCTCCCTCCTTCCCTATCTCTCCCATCCTCTGTCTTCTTCCCTCCTTCTCACTCTCCCTCTCTCTCTCTCTCATGAGACCATGACATCTGGGGGGGGGGGAAGTTTGTCATCAGTCCTATCCCTCCTTAGATGAATTATGTCAAGCTTTAGACAAAGTGGATCATAAGGACTCTTCCTTTGATTCAGATTATGTTAATTAACCCCCTTTGATACCCTAACCCAGCCTTTTTGCTTCTGTAATAATGCTTTCGCTAGTATAATAATGTTGAGGGTGAAAAAACCCAAAAGAAAGAAATTCTGGAAATAATGACTAATTATATTGTTTGGGGGGAAAAAATTATACTGTTTAAATCCAGCTTTATGTGATTAGAGGTTGCTTGTACCCAGAATGTTGCCTGACCTCAATAACTCTCTAGGAATGCTGGAGATGGCTGCAAATTTTGGGAGCTTCTTCCAGGTCCTACATCCACCCAGAGCATTCTTGATATGGGTCCTTACACTCAGGACTCGCTTTGGCTCCTATATTGGGCTCCTTTCAGGTAAATTGTGTGTGATTTGTGTGTGGATACCCTTGTCAAAATCCTATATAATGTAAACCTTCCAGAACCTGGTGAGAGGGAGCTATGTCTTCTTTTTGGCTAAGTTTCTCTATCAAATGGCCCAATAAATTTCTTTCTAAAATTATTTCAGATTTTGAGATTTATTCTCACAAACAACATGTCCTTGTTACACTATAACTAGTTTCATTAAATCAAAGGGAACTAAGTGTCAGACTAAATAAAGGAGGGGGGCATTCCAGAGCCTCTGAAATCCTCCTTTTCATTAATTAAGTCTTTTTGTACCAGTTAGAGTTGAGAAGAAGACAATGAAGGAAACCAGTTGCTGCAGGTGGTCTTGCAGTTGTCAAGGGAGCCATAGACAGCAAAATGGCTAATACAGAACAATATGGAGTCAGTTATGTTCTCCTGAAAATTCACTTTCAACAAATAATCAATCAATTAATCAAAGGGGTTAGGCACAAGTCCTAATCAGTTTGGGAAGAGTGAAGTGCTTTGATGATTGGAAAAAGACAGATGATCCTCATAGCCTTTTGGCTGAAAAAATCAGGCATGACTATCTTCTTGTGTATAACAAGCCAGTAAAGAATTAGGCATTCTTAGAGGCAGGCCAGTGATGTCCTGAAGTCAGTCAGCTAGTCAACAAATATCTAATTAGATCCTTACTATGTACTTGGCCCTATCCTAAATCCTGGGAATACAAGAAGAAGCAAAAATAAAAATTGTTCCTGCCCTCAAGAAGCCTACATTTTAGTACAGGAAGACGACACATAAAAGGGAGCTAAAAGAGGATGTGAGCGGGATGTTTATGTATCAACTGTACTTGCTTAGTAAATACTTTCTAAAACTAATTAAATCTGACTAATTAAATCTGATAATCAATGGAAAGCACACTGTGTTTGCTTCATCTCAGCTCTCCCTGGTTACCTCCCTAGAATAACAGTGAAAAGTAGTCACCAGCAACTTGGGTCTTTCCCACCAAAGCCTATGGGTTTTGGGGAAGTAACCTTTGTGTGGTACAAGTGAAAGCTTCTCATGTAAGAGGTAAGCTATGCTCCAAAAATGTAGTAAGGCTTCAGCATGAGCTGGGCCTAAGTTTCACTTTTGTTTTTGGGAAATGGGGTTGTGTACCAGTTGCCCACCCCCTCCCTTGTTTTGTAACCACCCCCTCTTTTGTTTTGTACCTTATCTTTACCAAATAAGGCAATCCTCCAACTCCCAAGCTTGTTTTGAGTAAAAGGTATCTCTTGGGCTCTAAATATAGACTGTGAGGTCTCTTGCCTCAACAAATGAGGATAAAGAGATTGAGACAAACAAGTGGGAAGGGGGGTTTCTTGGAGTAATTTGTCTACGAGTATATATCTGCTTGCTGCTGTTTGTGCTTGGCCTCACTACTCCAGTTCACCCTGGGTAGGTGATGTCCAACTTTCTTTCCAGACTTGCTAAAATAAAACCTTTTGTTTTCTACCTGGAGAAACCTCTGAGTTTTTATTTGGATAAGTGGTCTCAATCCCACTCACCTTGAAGGGAGTACTAATCTAGGAAATGCATTTTTCCAACATATATTCATGTTAGACACACGGGTTAACTATTCAAAAACTATTCAAAGAAGCCATTATAAGGCTTCTGGTACCAAAAAGTTAAGGGCGGGGGGGGGGGGGGGGGGGGGGGGGGGGTTTGAGAGAAAGAAGGGAGGGTAATGAAGCCCAGTGTCATAAGGTGAGCTGCATTTATATCCCTCCGACAGGTGAGCCGGATTTCTCTTTACCCTAGGATAAAAGCCGATAAGGAAGCCGGGTAGGAAACCCAGCAGGGGAGAGGAACCTCGCTCTGAAATAAAACTTGCATTCTAATTCCCCAGACACAACCCTGGTCACGTGGGCAGGGAACAGTTCCCTCTTTGCCCCGCCCCTACAAGTCTCCCCCAGAACGAACGGCGTCCTTAGCAACCAGGCTTGGAGCTCGTGAATGGGAAACCCCACAGGTGAGCAGAAGGATTATTCAAAAGAAAGGTTGCCTGAAACAGACTACGGGCTCCTAGGCCAGCCACCGAAATCACTTAGGTCGACAGGCACTGAGAGGACAGAGGGGCTGGCTCAGGTTTTCTCGGGGCGAAGTCCGTCTTCCACCTCGGTCCCCGTCTACCTACTGCCCAGGGCTCCCCGCCGAGGGAGGAGAGGGAATGCGCGTCTGCTTGGACGCCCTGGGAAGGGTAGCGCAGCTCAGGCTGACCCAAGCCACGAGAACCGCATAAGCAAAGTCGTATTAGGAGCAATATAAAGGCCTTTAAGGTATAGGTTATAGTATTAGGAGCTATATAAGGACCATTTAGAACTTTTCTTTTTCCGCGTTTTCGAAGTGTAACCGTGTCCTTCCGAAGTGGGTCTGGTGGGTGCATCGAGGCTTTTTTTATAGGTTTTATAGCTTGAAGGAACCTTATATAGATCTCATCTAGCACAGTTGCCTCATTTAACTGATAATCTGAGGCTTAGAAAGATGAAGTGACTTGCTCAGTCACAAAAATCATAGATAGCGTAGCCTGCGTAAGAACCCAAGCCTTCTGAGTTAAAAAACAATGCTCTCTCATCTTTGAACCTAAACGGTAGTCAGGTTTTTTCACAGAGGCACACTATTTTTTTTTTTTAATTTATTCACTCCATTCCTTCCTTCCTTCCTTCAGCATTAGATGCATCATTGCACTAAGTTTTGGGAGAGAAAAAAAATAAAGGCATGACCTACTCACAAGGAAGTACTACTAGATGTTAGGGAAATACATACAGATAAATGGAATAAAATTAGAATATGATAACTGCATAAGAACAAACAGAACTCTTTTAGATCAGATGGGAGATCATCTCCATTTAGTGAATCAGGAAGAGGTGATATTTAAGCTAGGCCTTCAACAATAGGTAGTCATTGAGAGGGGGGGAGATTCTGGCTAGGGCAGTCTAGGCACTGAGTAGTGTAGATGCTAAGAACATTGAAGCAGCTACATGAAGAATATGAGATCAGATGGAAGAAGATAGGTCTGAGGCCAGATATTTTTATTAATTTTATTTTTATTCTGAGTTGAATAAACAAAATGAAATCAACATTTCCATGTACACAGAACAGAAAAAGAGGGTTATATATGAAATGTATGTATTTATTTAAATATAAATTTGTAACATTAAATTCATTATAATACACAAAGGTGTTTTAAATTTCTTTGTTATTTCTGGTCTTCTGTCTAATTTTTTTAAGATATGCTTTAGTGACCCTCATTTCTTTTTCTTCTTTCTTTTAACTCTTTTCTTATCCCCTCTCTTTCTTATCCCCTCTCTTTCTTATCCTACTGCTTATTGGGGAAAAAGAAAAACAAAGCTCAGTAAGAAATATGCATAGTCAAGAACCACTAGTTATAACCAGTAGTTAAAAAAAAAACCCACACTGGCCATGTCCAAAAATATACATTTTATTCTGCATCTTAATTCAACACCTCTTCTCTAGAATTGTAATTCATCACTGATCCTCTGGAATCATAGATCATTACATTGATCAGAATTCTTAAATCTTTCAAAATTGTTTTTCTTTATTTTGTTATTTTGTAAATATTTCTCCTGTTTCTGCTTGACAAACTTCATCAGTTCGTAAAAAGCTTCCTAGGTTTTTCTAAAACCACCCCTTTCATCATTTCATGTAGTACAATAATATTCCATTGCATTCATAAACTACAGTTTGTTAAGCCATTCTGCAATAGATCAGTATTAGTAGTTTCCAATTCTTGATATAACAGATGTGATGGGGGTCTGGCACATGGTCAGAGTGCATGAACTTCATTAGCTGATGGGACTTTCATAAATGAAGAAGCTTGCTTCCAGGATAGTCACAATGACATGGAAGGAAAGTGCCTCAGAGAGAATGTGGATCATCTGCAGATGTTCTATACCTGGCTGTATTCTATTAACCACAGGGTGAATAGGAAGCAATTTTGATAGACTAGGAAGGCATCTGAAAGGCCTTAATGAGCTTTTCTTCAGTGTTTCTCTTGCCTCAGTTCTTTTGGTTGCCCTCTTCATAGTTGCTTTCTTTAGATGTGCAGTGAAAGATCATGCTTTAAGGAGGGAGGCCTTGGGGCCTTCTTTGAAGCCACAGAGTCCTGAGAAATGGGCCTCTGTCCTTGGCCTCTTTTTTTTTTTTTGGCTAGGTAGTGGGGTTAAGTGACTTGCCCAGGGTCACACAGCTAGTAAGTGTTATGTGTCTGAGGCCTCATTTGAACTCAGGGCCAGTGCTGTATCCACTGCGCCACCTTGCTACTCCAGCCTCTTTGTTCTTTTCCATTCTAGGTAAAGAGACTTTGGGAATTTCAAAAGCTCTGGAGACACAGCCACAGGAATCTGAAAGTACAAGTTCAGGGCAGATTTTGCGGCCAGTCCAGCGCTGATGTCCCTTCCAGAGTAACCATGTAGACCCAGGCCAGCAGAAGCTAAGACAAAGACTCATCTGGCAATCATGCCATATCAGGACATGACACTCAATAATTTTATGTCATCAAAATTGTTTGTCTTCTGTGATCTTCTCTCTCCCTGATTTGATCATGATTGATTCCCCTGTCCATAAATCTTAAAGGTAATTTCTTTCTTGCTTCCCTAATTTGTTTCTGATACTACCTCTTATTGACTTTATATTCATGTGGAGCTTATATGGGTTTATGGAGTAAGAAGTTAGTCTATAACTAGTTTCTGCCAAGGCTGCTTTCCAGTTTTCTCAGCAGTTTTTGGCAAATAATGAGTTCTAAAGGGTGTAGTTGAAATCTTTGGGTTTATTACAGTATGCCACTATGTTCATTGGCTTCTGGATTGACCTTCTCTATTTTTAAGAAGAACCAAATAATTATGATGATTACTGCTTTGTATTATAGTGTGTGAAAAAAGTAAATATTGAATTTCTTCTTTGACTATATTTATTCCCTTTATTTCTTTTGCTTACTGCTATTGTTAGCATTTCTAGTATTATGTTAAATAATAGTGGGGATTAATGGGCAACCTTGGTTTACTCAGATTTTACTGGAAAGGTCTCTAGCTTTTATGTATAATGTTCACTTTGGTTTTACATACATACAGTTTTCCACATTATTGAAAGATCTAATTTATCAACAAACTTGCAATGTTTGTTAACAAAAGTAGGTATAAGAATTTATCAAGGGCCTTTTTAGTATGTATTGATATAATCATGATTTTTTATTAATTTTGTTATTATTATGAACATTTAGTTTTCCATTCCTGGTATAAATCCAACCTGGCTATAGTGCATGATTATTTGAATATGTTGTAATTTCTTTAATATTTTACTTAATATTTTTGCATTGATTTTCATTAGGTCTATAGTTTTCTTTCTCTGCTTTGTCTCTCACTGGATTAGGTACAGTACCCATACCCAGTTGGCTTACGTTATGCTGATGTGCTAATTCAGATTTAACCTCATCAGTGCATGAAGTGAAACTGTATTAATCTAGAGCTTACAATTATTCAGCAATACAAACATCAACCCCTCTAGGAACAAATCAGCAATTCTTGGTGCAATAAATTAATTTGATTCCTGAAAATGTCCTGGTGCTCACAACAAGATTCTCTCCAGCCAGAAGCTGTATATCTCACTCTGAGATGGTGGTTTGGCATGTCTTCATCAAACAGTGCTGCATGGTGAGCAAACACAGTATGCTGTCCAAAGGTCTCTCAAAAGTCTTCTCCAGTACCATAATATGAAAACATTGATTCTGTGATGCTCAGTTTTCCTTATAGTCCAATTCTCACAGCCATTCATTGCTAAACTGATAGAAGAGGCAATGATATTATCCCTTGGACTTAGCTTTGTCTCTCTGCCTTTTTTTTTTTTGCCTGTCAATTTATCTACAGTGGATAATGATAAGGGTTTAGGTTTGGAAAGTAGGAGAACCCTGTCACCAAACCCATCTGGTAGTCATTGGATAAATAAATATTTACCAGATTTAGAGTCTTCAGAGATTAAAATTTGGAGGTATATGGAATGCTGACCAAGTTCCTGGACCAGAAATTTGAGTAAAAAGAAAAGACAAAACCTAAGGGTATTAGCTAGTTGAGATGACCCTATTTTTTGTTCTGAAAAGCTAAGCACCTATAGCTGAGAATCTCTTGCTGGAAATGTAAAATGCTTTATAAGGGAAAACTTTGTAGGGAACAAAGCAAGTAAACTTGAAAAAAGTGATATTTTTGTTGTATTCCTTTTCCAATCTTAACCCAGTCCCATGTTCAGTTCTAACTGTTGCTTCTTGGCTTACATATGGGTTCCTCAGGAGACAGATAAGGTGATTTGTTACTCTCATCTCTTTGAGGACTTGCCACATTTTGTTGTGATCCATGCAGTCAAAAGCTTTAGTGTAATCAGTGAAGCAGAAGTAGTTGTTTTTTGTGGAACTCCTTTGCTTTCCCCATAATCCAGCAAATGTTGCCAATTTTCTATCTCCCAGATAGAAGGTTGTGGTGGAGGACCTTGTATAACTCAATGAAACTATGAGCTATACTATGCAGGGTTATCCAAGATGGACAGGTAATAGTGGAGACTTCTGACAAAAGGTGATCTACTGGAGAAGGAAATGGCAAACCCCTCCAGTATCTTTGCCAAGAAAACCCCAAATAGGGTCACAAATAGTGAGACCCAACTGAAAACAAACAAATGATAATAGGGGGAATGGAGTTTATCTAGTGTGGGGGGAGATCATATAATTGTACCTTTGTTTGAGGAGGATGTATGCCAGATGAAATGGAGTATGAAGAGGCTTTGAATTTTTTGTTGTTGTTATGGCCAGCTAGGAGGAGCAGTAGATAGAGTCTTAGGCTTAGACCCAAGATAAGTCAGGAAGACTCATCTTCTTGAGTTCAATTCTTGCCCTGAACACTTACTAGTTGTGTGACCCTGGACAAGTCACTTAATTCTGGTTTCCTCTTCTGTAAAATGAGTTGGAGAAGACAATGTCAAACCATTCCAGAGTCTTTGCAAGAAAACCCAAATGGGGTCTCAAAAAGTCAGACAACTGAAAAACAACTGAACAACAAATTACAATAAACTATTTGGTATAATATACCATCATTCCTTTGCTTTAGGAAAATCACTTTGGAGAGTGTGTGCCATTTGGGGTATGGAGAGGCTTTGAGGTAGGGAAACCAATTAGAAGTTTATTGCAATTGTATAGGTAAAAATTTAATAAGGACCCTGAATGAGGGTGGTTGAGTAAGTGCAGAGAAAAAGACACATTTGAGATGTAGAGATAGAAATAAGGAGATTTGGCAACTAATTGGACTTGTGATGTAAGCAAGGGTTAGGAGTCGAAGCTTATACCAAAGCTGTTAATCTGGAGAATGGGAAAGATGGTGTTGCCCTCAATAATAATTGGAAAGTTCAGAAAAGAGATGTGGTTATGGGAAAAGATAATGAATTTTGTTTTGGACTTGTCGAGTTTGAACATCATTCCTTGGAAATTGTGTTTAATAAATGCTTGTTAATTGACTGAGTCATTAGGGCAACTGCTCTGAAAGGTCCTGTAGGTAGTTGATGATGCAGGCAAAGGATGCCAGTGTCTTATACCATAACCTGTTTAATTCTGAGCACCTTGCTTTGTGCCTCTGTTTATGTCTTTTAATCAGATTAAAGGAGGCTTCTCTGTGGTAAGCTTTTTGGAGAACGTGATCAAGGAATGAATAGGAAGGGTAGGCATAGGTAGGTTCTGATCTTCATTATTAGAGGAAATTTTTGAATCAGTGAGGTCATAGATCTGTTGAAGTATAGAGCAAGAAGATGAAATTGAATGAAAATGTAACACATACTGAAGCATGCACAAATATACATATAGATGTATATGCATACGTATATGTATATATACACGTATGTATGTGTACACATGCACATGTTACAACGTAGAATCGTTGCTGAGCACAGTGGACTTATAGCACTTTCTCTCTCCCTCCAAAAGGCTTTAGTTCTTGGGGATCCTGGCTTAAAGAGAGAGGGGTCAGATGCTTTTTCTTAAACTTTATTTTAGGTTTTTATTCCAGAGCTTCAGGGAGAATCACTTAAAGCAGGTTTGGCTCATGTCCAAAATGTCCCTAGAAAAAGAAGTAGAAAAGTATTCTGTGTGCAGTGTAGATCAGGAATAGGGCAACCATTCTATTTATTTCCTCCATGCAGAAAAAAATATTTAAAACTTAAAAGACTCACAAGTAGTCATTGACAAAGACTTAAGGGGGAGTGGAGTCAAGATGGCAGAGTGAGAGGTAGAAATTTTGCCTTAATTCCTTCACATCTTCCTCTACAACAACCTAGAAAGTGTGTCAACCAAATTCTGATTGGGAAAACCAAGGAACAATCACAGTGAATAATTTTTCCAGCCCAGGGCAGCTTAGGAAGATAGGCAGAAATGGCTTTAGATAATGGGATAGAGATTGGCCTGCAGCATAGCACAGCAGCAATGGTCTGTGAAGTTGGCAGCAGTGGTAGAGAGTAGCCTAGCACCCAGAGATCATAAGGGGTCTTAACAACTTTGCAGAAAGAGATCCCAGGTAGCCCCTTACTAGCACTGGGAGCAGGAGCAGTTACTATCTGCTCATTCTTTTGTCCATCACTCAGTTCCTGCTCAGAGTTCTAAGTTAGAAAGGAGCAGGTGCAATTGTGAGGGAGCAGGAGCCCTACCTGGGCAAGAATCAAGAAACAAGTTGCCAAAACATAGCTGTGTCCCTCTGAGCCCAGGAACTGAGTAGGGACTCCATTCTAACCTTTAGCCCCACACATAAGTCTGCAGTGGAATAAACTAGGGCAGGAGACCAAAACCAATGGGGTGCCAGTAGTTCAGTCACCCTGAACCTACAGAACCTCCTCAAGGGCTAACAGTGGTCTATGGAACTCAACCATACACAAGCCAACAGACCGAAACTCTTTCAGGAATGTGCAGAACAGAGATTGGGAGGGCAGTGAACAGACATCTTCATGGATCATACCACTTTGGAAGCACCTAAAACTTACAGGTCTCCAAACTGAGAGGTGAAAGCAGCAGAAGGATGTAAAAGACAGAGGCTCAGGTCAGTCCCCATTCTCTTTCTGTTCTATAGAGTTGACATCTATTTTGCTCAGTTCCTTTATCTGAAATCAGGTTATGGAGTTTATTGCTTTCCCATTTTATTAATTTGTGTATTTTTATATTTTATAGAATTATATGCTTTTATAGAAGTTCATCTGTTACATGTCTTTAGTTTTATTGCCATGTAAATCAGTCATTTCAAAGTGCCAAGTCTTTTAGCTTGGAGCCAGTACATGTAATCAACTGTAATGGTCTTGGGGAGATGTCACCACAAGGGGCCCAGATCCATAGACAGCATATGTGTCACTGGGAGGAGCTCAGCTCTTGAGTGTGCATTGTGGGATGAACTCTAACCAGAAACAGTCAATCAACAAACATTTAAGTTCTTATGTTCCAGGCCCCGTGTTAAGTGCTTGGGATACAAAGAAAAGCAAAAACAGTTCCAGTCCTCAGAGACTTCACATTATAATGGGGAAGATAACATCTAAATAATTAATCCATTGATAGCTCCTGGTTATTCCTATTATGCTTTTGAAGTCCTGTGCTTGGGTTAAAAAAAAAAGTACAGGATAGACGAGAAAAGGCTATACTATACACCAAAAATACCTATGTGTTTTAGTAAATTGCAAGCTTCATATGAGCTAATGCTACTCTAGGATTCCTGGATTCGTAGGGATTTCATGTCAAGAATGAAAGAAGCGGTCATCTGACAGTATCTTATGGTCAGACCATATGTATTTTCATTTTAGAAAGAACACAGAAAAAGTTATGCATGTATCGCCAAGAGAAGAGAAGATTTTATGGAGGACATGATAGCTATCTCCATATACTTGAAAGCTTATTATGCAGATGAGAAATTCATCTTATTCTGCTTAGTCCCAAAAAAGAAGAGCTGGAAGCAATAGGTAGAAGTTGTAGGAAGGCATACTCCATATAAAGTAGAATGGAGGCTGGATGACTAATTTTTTTAGAGATGTTAATTATGAGTTGTAGTTAAACCTCTTTCTTGTAATGTAGGCCTTTAAAAAATTGCCAGTAGTTGAGGAGACAGCACGATGTACAAGAGTGCTGGGCTTTCAATCCAGAAGATGAATTTAATTCCTGCCTTAGACACTTGATACATGTAAGTGACTTAGTCTCACCAACTGTAAAATGTCAGGAATGGTAAGGGGATGGTGATAGGACTCACAGAGTTGTTGTGAGGATCAAATGAAAAGCACTTTGCAAACCTTAAAGCACTATATAAAAGTCAGCTATTAAAGTTAGTTCATATATTGCTTTTTTGTTTAATTATTAGGCAGTTTAGTTCTGTTAAGGCTATGTGCTGGGTCAAACTTTGTTTTCTGTATTAGATTTGGTTTGGTATATCTGGTAGGTTTCTCAGTCTATCTAAAACAACATTCCCAATTTTAGCTCTGGAGGTTTATTTAGATCATTTATTTAGTTCAAATATTATTTTTTGCTTTATGATGAAATTTGATGTCTTTATAATTAGAATCTGATAGGTTAGGGTGAACTATTCATAAATGTAAACTTGAAATGCAAACATTTACTTGACAAATTAGCACAGAAGATAAATTGTGACATCATGGACTTACATCAACTTGTGTCCAACATTTTTCTTCCATAAACGAGGCTTGTAACTTGGTTGAATGACTTACTGCTTTCCTAAAGCCACTATCCTTCCTCCCACCTTGAGTTCTTTCCCACTGGGCTTTGCCTCATAAGAGGCTACGGATTCTCTCTGAAATCAGTGAAAAGTCCTTCCATAAGCACTTGTTTTAATTACTAATTACTAGAGAAGAACAAGCATAGTTTTCAGCTCTGGGTACCACATTTTCGGATGTGTGACTGAAATGACTGAACGGCATCATCCAGCCCAGTCCTTTCTGGGCCAGATGCTGCATCATGATCTTTAGGTTTGGACTAGGTAAATTTCATTTGATGATGATGGTTCAGTAGATTGAGTATGGGCAGCTAGGTGGCACGGTGGATAGAGCACCAGCCCTGAAGTCAGGAGGACCTGACTTCAAATCTGACCTCAGACACTTACTAGCTGTGTGACTGTAGGCAAGTCACTTAACCCTCTTTGCCTCAGTTCCTTATATGTTAAATGAGCTGGAGAAGGAAATGGCAAACCACTTCAATATCTTTGCCAGGCAAACCTCAAAATGAGGTCATAAAGAGTAGGACATGACTGAAACAACTGAACAATAGCAACATTATCCAACCCAGTCCTTTCTGGGCCAGATATTGCATCGTGATCTGTTAGTTTTGGGCTAGATAAATTTCATTTGAGTCAGACATGTAAGAAATGACTCAACAATAAGACTGAGTGCTGCAGTTGAAATCAGGAAGAACTAAGTCCAAATCCTATGTTAGACATTTACTAGCTGTGTGACCCTGACAAGTCGCTTACCCTTTCTTAGCCTTAGTTTCTTCATCTGTAAAATGGGGATAATAATAGCATCTACCTCACAGTCCCTGTGCACATCAAATGAGATAACATGTAAAGTGCTTTGCAAACAAAGCTCCATATAAATTCTAGCTATTTTTTCTTAACCTTTCTAGGTTTATGTGCTGCCCAAACTCAGCTCTTGGTGTTTGGGCCTAGGTATATTCCATTGAACAGGTTTGTACTACTAATAAATGTTGAAGCTGGGGCTCAAAACCAGGTTTTCTGTCTCAAAACCCAGTACTTTTCCTGCTGTATCTCACAGCTAAGAATTAGAGCTGTCACAAGTGGAATGTGCTGCCATGGGAGATAAAGAGGTCTCTATTACACAAAGTCTTCAGATGTAAACTGGATACCCACTTATCCAGGATGTTGTAGAGTGCAGCACCTGCTCAGGTATGTTTTCGATCACGTCACCTTTGAGGGGCTTTCCAACTTTGAAATTCAGTGATTCATAGAATCACATTAACTTGGGTCTCTTAGCTATTTTTCAGCTTCATTTTTCCACAGAATCAAATGTTCTGCCTGATTTCATCCTATTGATTATTTCACCCCTCAACTGGGTCATATAATTTACCACCCAGATTCTGAAGCTTAACTGCTAAATAGCTTAGACATTTTTTGTAATTATGTATGCATGCATGTATATAGGTGTATGTGTGTGTGTGTGTTTACTTTTTAATTCTATTTTCACTGCTGGTTATGGATAAAATAGAATGGTTATGGTTAAGACAGAATGATAAAGACAGTTCTTGGGAACAGAACACATTATGCTTGAATACATTTATCTCCTGTGCCTTAATTTCCTTTTTTCTTTTTCTTTTTCTATTATATTTAATACAAAGCATAAGGACTCTGAGCTCACTCTCCTGACCATGCTCTGCTAGCAGGTTGGGTGCAAAGCAATGCTATTTTACTATGTAGTATTGTAAAGGTATCCCTGAGGTGTAAGGTTGAGTTCTCTAGTACTCAGAGTCCCTATCCAGTTCATTCCCACCATATCAGTGGCTGGTTACTGTTTCCTGTTAGCTTACTGTGTTGTGCCAAAAAGCTTTTTAACTGGCTGTAGCTTGAACAGAGGAACTCTTTCCCATTTTCTTGTCTTCTCTCCCTGCACCAACGCCCTACCCTAAACACCCACCTTTCTCTCTTCCTTATGCCTCCTCCCTGGAAGCTTTTGAGTGAGGAAGGAAAAAATACTAAGGACCTCCAGATGGGGAAAGAGACAGACTAGGTTATGACCATGTGAACTTTTTAGGAAGAGCTACCAGCAATGTGAGTCTATAACGCTAGTCAAAACAGCCCAGCCTGGTGAAGAACCTTAAAGTAGCTCAATATCTCCCTCATATCAATTGACTAATTAATATGGATTAACTTTTATAAAGGTATTTTATTGAGAATATATAGCAAGACTAGAAGTATGAAAATTTCCCAATTCAGGAGCCCACTTCCTCCACCATGTTGGTACCTGGTGAAAATGGACCCAAACTTAAAATTTTTGCCTATTCCCCAAATGAGTTCAATTCTGGATATGGCATAGTCAGTGGATCAGTCACTTCCCTGCTTACAGGAAACTGCTTCATATGTGGGACTGATTTCCTGTGAGGCTTCACCCTCTATTGAACTCTGGTCTGCTTGAGTTTCTATTTCTAAAGCAGCACTTGAAAGCAAGGTACTGCATTCATCTCCTTCATGGTTTGAATTATGGGCAAAAGAAATCACCTGATGGTCAGCCTGCTGGGGATTAACTTCTCCGTATTTAGGTAAATTTGATTATGGGTCCAGTAAAAGATTATGTCTACTCTCTGAAGTTTGCCTTGTTTAGTTGAAGACAGAAGTTTACCTTGCTAGAGGTTAAGAAGCTGGAGTATTTTCTTCTGACATAGCATTCACAAATCTAGTGACATCTCCCCTGTACGCTAGAAATCTTGACATGTTGTTTCATCATAATCATTTTCTTTCACATAACTGTTAATTGTTTCTATGATTTGTTCTTTAACCCACTCATTATTTTAGGGTTTCATTGTTAAATCTCCATTTAGATCTGTGTTTTTTGTTTGTGATCCCTGGACTATTTTTATTGTGTTATGGTTTGTAAAGGATGTATTAACTATTTCTGCCTTTTTACATTTGTTTGCAATATCTCTGTGCCCTAATATATGGTCAGTTTTGTACAAGTTCCATGTGGCACTGAGAATATATATTTCGCCATTTAGAAGATGCCATAAAGATTCTTGTCACTACCATATTGTGTAGATTAGTTCATGTTTCCTTTATGAATTTGTATGCTAAGGAATTTGGAATATAGAAGTTTATTAATGTTAGTCCATGTTGTTGTCTATGGTTTCTTTCATCATAGTGTAATTTTCTTCTTTAGCCCTTTTAATTTTTCAAATATTATTTTTTCTTTGTCAGATAGCATGATTGTAACTCCTGCTTTTTTGGATTCATTTGATACATAGTAAAATTGTTTTTCCATCTCCTCGTGAGGTCTTTGTTTTTAAAATACATTTCTTGAAAGCAGTAGATTGTACAACTTTGTTTTCTTATCCAATCTGTCACTCTTTTCATTTTATTGAATTGTTTAACCGATCTGCATTTAAAATTAAGAGAGTTATTAGGTTTATATTTTCCATCATCTGTCTCTAAAATTTTTTCAAGTCATTGTTTTTCCTCTCTTCTATTGTAAAGATAGTACTATGATTCATCAGTTATTTACTTTAATATGTTTTTTTAAGGTGACTCTGTTCCTCCTGGCTCTCTTTCCCTTAACCCTCATCTCCTCCTCCCTTTAGTTACCTTTCTCCCTTTGGAGTTTTGCTTGTTTGGTTCCTTTTTAATTCCTGATTTTATCTGATTATTTAATTCTTCCCCTTTTTTTCCTCGGTGTCAGTCAATTGATTTCCTCTCCCTCTTCTCACCTTCAACTAGTCCTGTTCATTTATTTTCTAAATTTCTTTTTTTTGGTGTCCCTTTCCAGAGAGGATTTCTCTCACTCTATTCACTATCTTCTTCTTTTGTCTACTCTAGAGCCTGTCTTTCCTGGTCCCTATAATTACCTAGTCTCTATTCTCTGTATTCCTCATGGAATCATAATTTCCAAAGTATCCATTCCAAGATCTCCCCTGTATCCTACAGGATCTGCCACTGCCTTGTAGAGACTACCCCATGTATTCCTCCTTTCCCTTGGGCCTCACTCCTGAACAAAGCCAAATCACCAATTCTTGCAAGTGACAGAGAAAACACTACCCTAGGGTAGGACCTCTCTCCCCTCTCTCCCCACCTTTGATATATACCTCCCCACTGTTATCTTCTTTTCTGTTTGCCTCAAAATCTCCCTGAGTCCATGTGTACCCCACTCCCTCAGGTGTCAATTGTCCTCAGAATATCCACTTCACTTTGTCCCAAGGTAGGGCAGGTGGTCATTGGAACTCTCTGCCACTAAAGCAAGACCTTCCTGTTTTCCCTCTCCCTTTTCAATCCTTCTTGTCACCTTCTCACCCACTCCCGAGTTCTTTTCTATTTGAGACTGATAGAATCACCTTACCCTCTTTGTTAGCTCTTGATTTGACCATGGCACATTAGTATTCCTCTCTATCACCCTACTCTCCTCCTTCCCTTTCATTCACTCTCCCATTTTGTAATGTAGTCTCACAAAAAAATAAAATTGAAAAGAGAAAAAACAAACAAGCACATTGATTTATTTATGGGCAGAACATAGCCAGTTTCTATCCACAATGCCCCAGGCCCATTTCTTGACTTACTCTCACCTGACATATTTTCCTCTGTCTTTGTGTACATTTAGAGGGCAGTCTCTTAGAAGTCTTTCTGCTGTCACTTTGTTGCTGTTGCTGTCCTTGGCTACTGTATTCATTTGTCCCTTCTTCATTCTTATTGTCTAGGCATTTGAGAAGCAAATAATCTCTTTAGGCCTAATTTTCTTTCGAAGAAAAAATGACTTTTTATTATTGAGTGTCCCTCATTTTTTCCATTTATGGTTGACCTCAGATTTACAGGGTAGGTCATTCTGGGCTTCCTCCTGAGCTCCATTGCTCTTTAGAACTTATTACATTCCCTCAGGCAGTTTTCTGATGGGAGCAGAATAGTCACAAGTTATTCAAATTTCCTTTCCTTTATATTTGAAGGTCTTCTGATTACTTACAGATCTTGTTTCTCAAGTAAATTGTTCAGTTTAACCACTAAGTGTCTTGAAGTTTGCAGCCTTGGGGTTTTTTTTCTCAAAACAATGTTTGAATTCTTTCAATAAACATTTAATTCTCTGTGTTTAGAAATTCTGAGCAATTCACTTGTGTTAGTTCCTGCATTATGATGATAAGGATTTTTGTCCAGTCGTTTTCTTCTAGGAGATCTGTGATCTTTAGGCTGTTTCTATGCATTTTAAGATCTTTAAGACCTTGAAGATCTAAATGTATTGCTTGCATAGTGAGCATATTACTTTTTTTGAACATTACTCCTTTTTGCTTTTTTTATTCTATATTTTCCATCATTTCTATGTATTTGCATCCCCAATGTATTGTTTTTTCCTTTTCTTTATTTTAGTGAGAGTTGCCGTTGCAATTTTTCTATTCTGCCCCTAGTTTTTGCTGTACAATCTGTAAATTTTGTTCTCATAATTCCCATTTCTTTTTTAACTATGACTGCAGTCTGTCCCTGGGATCTCCACAGCACTGGAAAGAATGAGGGGTGTGTGGGTGTGTGTGGGTCAGCTAATGTAGCCTCACCCTTAGTGTGAGGGGAGGGGAGCTGAGTGAGCTCACTGTAGAAGTATTATTTTTTTTTTTAGGCAATTGGGGTTAAGTGACTTGCCCAAGGTCACACATCTAGTAAGTATCAGATGTTTGGTCTGAGGCTGGGATTTGAACTCAGGTCCTCCTGACTTCACAGCCAGTGCTCTATCCACTGCACCACCTAGCTGCCCCAGAAGTATTTTTTTTTTAACGTCCTCTTTTGGATTGAGGGTATCTCAAATTTTGAAGACAGCTTAAGTTTCTTTATCTTTGGAGCGTAATTTATGTTTTGGAGAGGTTTGAGAGAGCAAGGGGATCAAAGCACATGTCTAGTCCTCCGCCATGTTTCTCATGTACCTGGACCCCTGTGATATCTCGGTGCCACAGTGAACCAGTGAGTAGGAGTTTAGAGGTGCTCAGAAACTATACAGATGAAAACTTTAATACATCTCTACATATAGGTTTCATGACATACATGCGTGTATATTTATGTACACATATAAATATATGTATGTATATGTAGTAGGGAATGGCATATGTGTAAAGTGCCACTAATGCAACTTCCTATGTTGAAAAGGCTCTCAGGAGTCTACTTTCAAGGAGATTTGTTATGATTTGGAATGGAACTTAGAGCATGAGAGTAGAGATTCTGTAACTGGTTCTGGTCTGCTTACCACCTGGTGGACAGCAGTTGTAAACTGCTGCGGTTGTAAAACCAAAACTTCAGAGATGCCTTCAAAAAACCTTTGTTGGCCTCAGCCTCATTCTTTCTGTCTGCTCACATTCTTTGCCTTGATATGACCCCTTCATTGATGGCATCTAGGGAGATATCATTGTTTCTCAAGAGAGTTTTGGCTCTTTCCCTCTGACGTCAAACTCTAACACTATGAATGTGGGCTTTAGTTCTTTGCCTACCTCGGCATTTATTCTTTTGACTTAAGAAGATCAAGGAAGGAGTCTAGAGGCTTCAACTTGGTGAGTTTATAAATGCCAGGAGAGTGTAAGTCTTGGAGTCTGAGATTTCAGGAGTCAGAATCGATGCTGGGTTTTGTAGCCAATTTAGCATCAGTGGACAAAGCTGAGATGAGGGTTCATCTGTCAATCTGGCATCTTAATACTATTCTTGGGGGATGGATGATGTAGAAACTGTGCCAAGAGTGAGCCCTCTGGCATTTATAGACTGGCACTAGTTAAAGAATGTCAGGCATTCGCCGAGATCTCTCTGAGACACTTATAGTATAGATCAGGGCTTCTTAAACTTTTTCCACTTGTGACCCCTTCAGCTCTTCTTAAACTGCATGTCACAACCCCATGGAGTCCCAGCCCACAGTTTAAGAAGCCCTGAACAATGGATGATCACAACTCTTCTAGAAGCAGGTTCCGGTCAATTTCACATGGGGAGTTACATCGGTGGTTTACACTAGTCCCTATCCCAATCATGTACACCTGTAGAACATTCATCTTCATATTTCAGGTATCTTTTCTTATTTTACCTTAGGCTGATTACCTGAGAAGATGCCTATTACCAGGGTGCCTGTTATAAACAGATTTGGAGTGATATCAGCCTCTTACCATGAAGAGCTTTTGAAACGTAGTTCAGAGAACATAACTGAAGTAAATATTAAAAAGCCAAGGTAAGTTTGAATTTTAAAAACCTTGTTATTTCTTGTGTTGTAAACAGAGCCATCGACTTTTGACATAATCAAGCTTTATAAGTTACTGTTCTGGTAAGAAGGGTCACATAATTCAAGAAAGTTGGACAAAATATTACTCATTCCCCACTGAGAATTCAAGAGCTAAAATGATTATAAAATACTTTCTTGTATGTGAAATACTTTATAAACCATGTAAATATCTTAGAATTAAGGTTCTTTATGGGATGCTTTACTTCATCACTGTTTCAAAATAATAATAATATATTTATAATGCCATGCATTTATAACGTGTGTTTGAATAGCTAGAACAGGCTTGCTAGTTCTAGACTATCTGACTGGAACTTTCTATGGCAGTACATACTTAGACAATTATTATAGGAGATAACTATACCATAAGATCATAGATTTAGAGTTAGAAGGGACCTTAGAGGTCATTTAGTTCAACCCTCTAATTTTGAAAATAAGAAAACTGAGGCTGAGAGATTAAAATGATTTGACCAGGATTGCATACCTAGTGTCTGAGGGAATATTTGAGTTCAGGCCTTACTGCTTGCAAGTCCAGAAATTGTCTATGATTTATCTGCTACTAACCATGGTGATAAAGGAGTTGACCAGACAGAAAGTCATTATGAAAAGGAGGAGCTAGAGAAGAGTGGCAGTGCCCAGATGAAGGTGAGAGCCAACAGTAAGAAGTAGTTAACTCTCACCTTACCAGATCAGATGGACCTATTTACACAAATATGCACCCCCCCACACACACAAATGTTAGATACAGATCAGGAAAGTGAGGTCTAAGGAAGTTAAATGAGCTGCCCACAGTCAAACAAATAGTGACTATTGAGTGGGATTTGAACTAAGATTTCCGTTCTGCCATGGTTCCTTTGATCCAGAAATCCCACACACAACTGACTTGTACCCCAGAGAGATAAATGATACACTGACAAGTATATGTAAAAGCATGATTTGTATTAGCAAAGAGCTGGGAACAAAGTAGATGTCCATCAAGTGGAGAATGACTAAAAAACTGGAGTAAATAAGTATAATAGAATATTAGTATTTTATAAGAAATGGTGAACATAAAGAATGTATAATCATAGGAAGACATATTAACTGATGCAAAGTGAAGTATGCATAACCAGGAAAACGGTATACATAAGGAACATAACAATGTAAGTGGAAAGAGAAAGTATAAAAAACTGAAATTAACTGAGGTGTCACTATGACCTTCGAGAATGACCCCAAAGAAGACATATGAGATTTCACTTCCTTCTTTTGCAGGGGTGTTGGATTATGGAAGTAAAAAACTGAATATGATTTTGTTCACTCTGTTTTAGGATTTATATTATATCTCTGTGACTGAAGAGTTGCTTATTATATCAGAGGATGGAGTTGTCAGCTCTAGTATTTTTTATACCAATTATTGTTCAAGGCCTTCTGTACCCCCCATCTCTAAGTAATCTTAAGTTAGATGTATTTAAAGAAGGTATTTATATGATTACATTTACCCTCACAAATTCTCAGATATCTTTTATAAACAGAGATTTCATCTTCAGTATATTAATATTACTCTACTTGAAGTTTTTCTCTTTATAGGTATGCCAGACATTTATATGTTTAATAAAATATTACATACAAATATTTTCCTGTATTTACATAACATTATGTAGATATATTTTGCATATACTATACATACAATATATATATATATATATATCTGTATGTTGTCTGTACACCTAATATATATCTATTCTGATGATTCTCAAAAATGTGTATCTTGACCTAACCTCTCTTCTGACATCTAGTCTCCCATTTTCAGCTGCCTTTCAAACATCTCCAACTGAATGTTCAGTAAATATCCTAAACTCAAGATGTCCTAAACTGGACTCATTATGTTTCTCCCTAAACCCTCCTAACTCCTCTATTACTGCCCAGGGCAATACCATCTTCCTCCATCTTCCCAGTCCCTCAGGCTTGCAACTTAAGAGTTATCCTTGATTCCGCACTGTCTCTTCTCCTTCTTGCCCTCCTCACCTCCTCCCTATCCAATATATTGCCAAGGCCTTTTGATTTCACTTTTGCAATGTCTCTTCAAATATACCACCTTCTCTCCTCTGACACTACCAGCACTCTAGTGCAGGCCTTTGTCAACTCATGCCTGAATTATTGCAATAATTTGCTGGAAAATCTGACTGCCTGAACTCTCTCCCCACTCTGATCTACCTTCCATTCATCCACCAAAGTGATTTTTGTCACCCTGTACTAAAACTCCAGTTTTCCTATCACTTCCTATCACTGAAACTGAGCTTTAAAGTAAGTTAAGGATTCCAAGAGACACATTTGAAAAGAAAGAACATTCCAGACATGGAATGTGCAAAGGCACTAGGCAAAAAATGAAATTTTGCTTCTGAGGAAAGTCTACTAGGCCATTTTAGCTCAAATGTAGTGTTTGTGAGGGGTAGTAGTCATACATGGGCAGCTAGGTGGTGCAATGAATAGAATGCTGGGCCTGGAGTTAGGAAGGTCTGAGTTCAAATCTGGCCTCAGATACTAAGTCACTTAACCCTGTTTACCTCAGTGTTCTCATCTGTAAAATGAACTGGTAAAAGGAAATGGCAAATAACTCCAGTATCTTTGCCAAAAAACTCCTAGAAGGGGCCACGAAAAGTCAGACTAAACAGTAACAACAACAACAAAGTATTCATACTGTTTCTCAAGCATTTGAGTACTTATATTAGTAAGGAACCTCTTCTTGGCTATCAGATTTAAAACTACAAGTTGATAAGATTTTAAGAACTTTCATTGCATAAAGCTTGTAATTTTTATGCAAGAGGGAAACAGTAAAAATGGTATTATTATACCAGAAACAAAAGCCCTGGCTTGTCTTTCCTAGTTCTTATTCTAGCCATCAGGGGAAGGGTCCTGTCTGAAATGACTAGCCTGCTGATTTCATTCTTTCATGGTTTCTTATAGCACAATAATATTCCTTTATATTCATATGCCACAGATTTTTTTCAGATATTCCTAATTTATAGGTATCCTCTTAGTTTCTAGTTCTTTGCCACTACAGAAAGAACTGCTGTAGCTATTTTTGTATGTGTAGGACCTTTTACTTTTTCTTAGATCTCTTTGGGCTATAGACCTACTAATGGTATCATTGAGTCAAAAATTATTAATTTGGGGGGGCATTATTTGAAATTGCTTTCTAGAATGACTGGACCAATTCGTAGTTTCACCCTAATAGCCCCGCCAACATTTGCCATTTTCATTTTTTGTCAATTTGGGCAATCTGATAGGTTTCAGGTGGACTTCAGAGATACATTAATTTTCATTTTTCTAGTTGTTTATTAGTGATTTGGAACTTTTCATAAAAAATATATATAACTATCTTCATATCCTTTAAATGTCAACTGGTCATTTTTTCTTTAATTCTTTTAGAGTTTTTTTTTATTCTTATATATTTGAATACTTTCTTGTGTGTGTCAGGTATGAAACCTTTCTTAGAGAAACTTGATAAGAAAGATTTCTTCAAGTTAATTTTTTCCCTTGTAATATTAGGTGCATTGGATTTGTTTGTAAAAAAAAAAGTTTTAATTTAGAAATGCTAGCTATAACGATAGAACAAGAAAAAAGAATTAAAGGAATAAGAATAGGCAATGAGGAAACACTCCTACATATCACTCTTTGCAGATGATATGATGGTATACTTCAGAGAATGAACTAAAAAATTAGTAGAAATTACTAATAACTGCAAAGATTCAGGACATAAATCATCAGCATTTCTACATATTACCAATCAAACCCAGCAAGAAGAGAGAGAAAGAGAAATTCAGTTTAAAATAACTGCTGACAAAATGTAATACTTGGGATTCTCTCTGCCAAGACACGCCTGGGAACTCTATGACAACAATTACAAATACCTGTTCACACAAATACAGATCCAAACAAATGGAGAAATATTACTTGCTCATGGGTGGATTAAACCAATGTAGTAAAAATGACAATTCTACCTAAATTAATTGACTTATCCAGTGCCATACCGATCAGGCTGCCAAAGAGTTATTTTACAGAAGAAGAAAAAGAAATAACAAAATTCATCTGGAGGAGTGAAAGGTCAACACATCACACCTATCAGATTGACTAATATGACAGGACAGGAAAATGATTAATGTTGGAGAAGATGTAGGAAAATTTGAACACTAATGCATTGTTGGTGAAGTTGTGAACTGATCCAGCAATTCTGGAGAGCAATTTGGAGCTCTGCCTAAAGGGCTATAAAATCTGTTTACCCAGCAATACCACTTCTAGGTCTGTATCCCAAAGAGATCATAAAAATGGGAAAAGGACGCACATGCACATGTACCATGGCTGAACAAGTTGTGGTATTGAATGTAATGAAATATTATTGTTCCATGAGAAATGATTAGCAGGTAGGCTCCAGAAAAACCTGGAAAGACTTATATGAACTGACGCAGAGTGAAGTGAGCAGAATCAGGAGAACATTGTACACAGTAATAGCAACATCGTGCAATGACCAGCTTTGATAGACTTAATTCTTCTCAGCAATGCAAGGATCTAAGACAATTCCAAAAGACTCATGATGGAAAATGGTATACATATCCAGAGAAAGAACAGTGTAGTCTGAATGCATATCAAAGCATACTATTTTCTCTCTCTTTTTTTTTTTGTTTCTTCTTTTTTGTGGTTTTTCCCTTTGGTTTTTATTCTTCTTTACAACATGACTAATATGGAAATATGTTTAATATGATTGTACATATTTAGCCTGTATCAGATTTCACACCATCTTGGAAAGGGGGGAGCAGAGGGAGGGGGTGAAAATTTAGAACTCAGAATCTAATAGAAGTTAATGTTGAAAATTAAAAACAAATAAATTTAATTTAAATAAAATGAAAGGTCAAGAATATCAAAGGAATCAATGAAAAAATATGTGAAGGAAGACAGCCTAGCAGTACCAGACTTCAAACTGTATTACAAATCAGTAATCATCAAAACAGTCTGGTATTTTTTATGAAATAGAGTGGTTGATCAGTGGAATAGAATAGGCACATAATATACAATAATACATGACAATAGTAATATGGTGTTTGATAAACCCAAAGATACAAGTTTTGGGGCAAGTACTTGCTATTTTAACAAAAAGTGTTGGGAAAATCAGAAAGCAGTCTGCTTATAAGGGAAGTAGGCATAGACTAGTCTTTCATACTGTATACCAAGATAAGGTCTAAATTTATATATGATTTAGACATAAAAGGTGATATATGCAAATTAAAGGAGCATGGAATAATTTACCTGTCAGATCTAGAGATAATGGAAGAGTTTATGACCAAATAAGAGATAAAAAGGATCACAGGAGGCAAAATGGGTAAATTTAATTACATGAAATTAAATATTTTACACAAAGAAAATTAATGAAGCCAAATTTAGAAGGAAATCAGGAAATTAAATTTACATCAAGTTTCTCTGATAAAGGCCTTTTTTCCCAAATATATAGGAAACCAAGCCAAATTTATAAAAATTAAAAGCTATTCTACAGTTGATAAATAGGTAAAGGATATGAATAGGTAGTTTTCAGTATAAGAAAGCAAAGCCATCTATAGTCATATAAAAATTATCTAAAACACTAAAATTAGAGAAATGCAAGTTAAAACAACTCTGAGGTACCACTTCACACTCATCAAGTTAACTAATAGGATAGAAAAGGAAAAATGACACATGCTAGAGGAGATATGGAAAAATAGGTACACTAATGCATTTAGTGCAATTATGCATTCCTATTCTTCAACCATTCTGGAGAAAAAATTTAGAACTAAACCCAGAGGGGTATAAACTGTTCATATTCTTTGACCAAGCAATATTTCTATTAGGTCTACATCCCAAAGAGAAATAGACCTATATGTACAAAAATATTTCTACCAGCTCTTTTTGTGGTGGTAAAGATTTGGAAATTAAGGAGATGACCATAAATTGGGGGATGGCTGAACAAGCTATAGTGTATGATTGTGATGGAACACTATTTTCTATAAGAAATGATGAGGGAAATGATTTAAAAAGAACAACCTGATAAGAGTTTGTTGTTGTTGTTAAATTGTTCAATCATGTCTGACTCGTTGTGACCCCATGGACCATAACCCATCAAGCCCTTTTATTCTCCACCATCTCCTGAAGTCTATCCATGACACTATCTATCTACTTCACCCTTTGCCATGCCCTTTTCCTTTTGCCTTTAATCTTTCCCAACATCAGGGTCTTTTCCAGTGAACCTCATCTTCT
The DNA here is from genome assembly GCF_003287225.1 of Phascolarctos cinereus. NCBI lineage: Eukaryota > Metazoa > Chordata > Mammalia > Diprotodontia > Phascolarctidae > Phascolarctos > Phascolarctos cinereus. The sequence goes on along the minus strand of NW_027555847.1, from coordinate 280,859,872 downwards.
CATTATGTAGCCAAAGTATTTAAATGTCATCTTCAATATTTGACCTTCCAGTGAATAGTCTGAATTAATTTCTTTAAGTATTGTCTAATTTGATCTCCTTGCTGTCCAAGGGACTCTCAAAAGTCTTCTCTAGCACCAAAATCTGAAAGTGTTGATTGGCAGTGCTCAGTTTTGCTTATAGTCCAGAAGTAGCTCTGAAAATGACACTGTGAAAAAGCCTAAAGTCTGGCATAGTCCCCTATCCTGAATTGAATGTCAGGAACTGAGGCCAACTTTAACTTAAACTTCAAAGTCAATAAATAGGCTAGGAAAATAGGTAAACAACAACAGAAAATAACCTAAGTATAAAAAGCCATAAAAAGTGGTGATGGGGAGATCAAGACACAAACTTAGAAGAAGGCCACAATGTCAAAACAGCTACAAGAAAAATTTCAAAGGGAAAAAAAGTGAATTGGACACAAGCTCAACAAGAATTTCCAGGAGAGAAAAATTGGAGAAAGATATGAGGATGAAACATATGAAACATATACAATTAACATCTAAATAGTGAAAGAAAAAGAAAAGAAAGGTTCTATATATAAATATCTATTTAAAATGTTTAAATAAAATCCTATCCTATCCTTGTCTGTACACATCCTTACCCAGGAAGTGTCCCTGCTCCCCTGCAAGTGATACTGCTCTTTAAGGCCCCTGCATCCTTGCAACCTAAAGCGCTTTTCTCTGCCCTGGGACTGTGTCCAGGAAGTAGGTATGGTTCCCAGCCCAGTGGAAATATTTGTAATGTGGCTGACTTGACTTTGATTACTTCTAGGAGAGATAGCAGAAAATTTGGTCCAGAGGCAGTATACTCAGATTTCCTCAGAATAGTAGTTTACTAGGTTAGAATTATATCTTTCTACTTCCTTAAATATCATTAGTCTAAGAAATGAAAATTTTAGGTTCATGCTACAGCTACTCATCACTGTTTTCTTAATGGGGAAAGGAGGTTGACTTCTGTTCTACAAATTCCAGTTCCACAATGGACACATAAGTAAACAGCAAAGAAGCACATTTATTGAAGTTGATAGCAAAATCAGAGAAAGTTTACATTAGAGAATGTATATCAGATAAGAATGATTGAATTAACTCTCCCTTTGAAGGAAGATAAATCAGCTCAATCTAGAGTGAGAATTAGTTTCTCCAGGAGAAACTCCCAGAAATTTCCAGTGTGTAGCAAGCTGTGGGTAAGGTTATGATAGAGACTTCAGCTCCTTTCATGATGGCTACCTCTTATAGTCTTTCTCTCCTTTTATCGACCTGACAAAAGATTGGAATGGCCATCTCTCTCAAATCTGGAAGCCAGAAGAAGCTGAATCTCTCTTCTTTCCCACTTTCACCAAATCTGGCCCTCTCCTTATGCAGGCACAGGGCATTAAGTAATCAATCAATGAGTAGAATGTCTCATACAATTGGCCCTTTGAACCAAAGGTTGCATATGCAATTAAATGTTTTAAAAATAGTTTTTTAATTAATATAATATAATATCAAAGAATAAAAATTTATTTCTGATTCAGGATTATTATGAACAAAATAATACAGTAGTTATAAAAAGCAAAATTTAAATTTTTAAAAATGACCTAATATTGTAGCTACAAATAAGCTTATATGGAGATGATATGATGAAAATGTCATTGTGGTTTAAAATAATTTAGTAAGTACAGACTGAATTGTCTCCTCTTTCTTTAAACCTTTATATACACATTGGTAGATGCACAGAGCTTTATCTATATCAAAGTGAATTTGCATATTCACATTCTTACAAAATGAGCCAGTGAGGTGGATGACTTGGTACACTATCGAAAAACATTATGCTTTATGAATGTTAAACTGTTTTTCTTGCGATATTTTTCAACAGCTGGGCCAAAATAATTAGAATAACAGTCTTGGAGTTTTTTTTAATTTTTATTAAATATTTCTCAATTACATATAAGATGATTTTTAACAATCGTTTTTTAAAATTTTGAGTTATAGATTCTCTCCCTCTCTTCCACCCTCCCCATTCCTTAAGAAGACAAGCATTTAAATTTCAATTATACAAGTAAAGTCATGCCAAACATATCCATATTAGCCATATTGGAAAAGAAAACACAATAAACATTTTTAAAAGTTTTTTAAAAATGATTTTTTATCTGCATTTAGAGTTCATCATTTTTCATCATTGATCCTTTGGAATTTTCTTGGATCATTATCTTTTACAGTTTATCATCCTTACAATATTGTGCTTCCTGTGTGCAGTGTTCTGGTTCTATTCAAGTCACATTGCATGAGTTCATGTATGTTTTCCCAGGCTTTTCTGAAATCATCTTGCTTGTCATTTCTTTTTTAAAAATTTATTTATTGAACATTTTATTTCCCCCCAATTACATATAAGAACAATTTTTACATTTAAAAAATTTTTGAGTTCCATATTCTTTTTTTTCTCCTTCCCCTGCCCCCTCATTGAGAAGGCAAGCAATTTGATATAGGTTATACATGTCCAGTCATGTAAAAAAAAAAAGTCATATTGTGAAAGAAAACACAGAACAACAACAACAACAAAAACCCCAATAATAAAAAAAAGTATGCTTCAATCTTCATTCACACCCCATCAGTTCTTTCTCCAGAGATAGATAGCATTTTTCATAAGACTGCAGAATTGTCTTGGATCATTTTATTGCTGAGAAGAGCTGTCATTCACAGTTGATCATTGTACAGTGTTACTTTTACTATGTACAATGTTGTTCTGGTTGTTTTCATTTCACTTTGCATCGGTTCATGTAAGTCTTTACAATATTTTCTGACAGCACCCCACTCATCATTTTCTTATAGCATAGTAGTATTCTATCACAATTATATGCCACATTTTGCTTAAACATTTCATAGTTAATGGCCATCCCCTCAATTTCCAATTCTTTGCCACCACTAAAAGAGCCACTGTAAATATTTTTGTATATATTGGCCCCTTTCCTTTTTTTTAATCTCCTTGGGTCACAAATCTAGTAGGGGTATTGCTGGGTCAGAAGGTATATGTGGTTTTATAGACCTTTGGGCATAGTTCCACATTGCTCTATAGAATGGTTGAATTAATTGAAGTGCCTTTCTAGCCTATTTCTAGCCTTTTCTTCACCAACAGTGTATTAATGTACCAATTTTTCCACATTTCTACTAGCATTTGTCATTTTCCTTTTCTGTCATATTAGCTAATCTTATAGGTGTGGGGTGGCACCTCACAAGGTGGCACCTTGTTTTAATATGCATTTCTCTAATCAATAGTTATTTGGAGCATTTTTGTGTGACTGTAAATAGCTTTGATTTCATTGTCTGAAAACTGCCTGTTCATATCCCTTGACCATTTATCAATTGGAGAATGGCTTGTATTCTCATAATTTTGACTCAGTTCTCTATATATGTATATGAGAAAGGAGGCCTTTATCAGAGAAACTTGCTGTAAATATTTTTTTCAAAGTTATGATTACTAACTGTATTTCTCTTCATCCTATCCCCCGCCTTGTTTATCCTATTCTCTCTCTCCTTTTACTTTGTCTATTCTCAAAAGTGTTTTGCTTCTAACAAGTGCTTCCTGCAATCCACCTGCCTTCTATCAGCCGCGACCCTGTTCTCAACCCATTCTCTTCTTGCCTTCCAGGAGGATAAGATAGATTTCTGTACCCAGTGTGTATATTGTTCCTCTTTGAACCAATTCTGATGAGTAAGGTTCAAGTGCTCCTCCTGCAACCTCCATCTTCCCCTCCACTGTAAAAGCTCTTTCATGACTCCTTTATGTGAAATAATTTACCCCATTTTATCTCTCCCTTTTTCCTTCTCTCAGTGAATTTCTCTTTCTCACTCTTTAATTTTATTTTTTCAGACATCCCATCATATTCAACACACCTCTGTCTATGTATACTCCTTCTAACTGCCCTAATCATGAGAAAGTACTTAAGATTTACAAGTATCATCTTCCCATGTAGGAAAGTAAGCAGTTTAACCTTACTAAATTCCTTATGATTTCTCTTTTCTATTTACCTTTTTATACTTGTTATGAGTCTTGTATTTGAAAGTCAGATTTTCTATTTAGCTCTGGCATTTTCATCATTAAATATCTATTTTTCCACTTGAAGGATTATACTCAGTTTTGCTGGATAGTTGATTCTTTTTTTCCCCCTAAGGCAATTGGGGTTAAGTGACTTTCCCAGGGTCACACAGCTAATAAGTGTCAAGTGTTTGGTCGGAGGTTGGATTTGAACTCATGGCCAGTGCTCTATCCACTGCCCCACCTTGCTGCCCCGATAATTGGTTCTTGGTTGTAATCCTACCTCCTTTGCTCTACATAATATCATATTCTGAGCCCTCTGATCCTCTAATGTAAAAGCTCCAAAATTTTGTGTTATCCTGACTGTGACTTCACAGTATGTGAATTGTTTCTTTCTTGCTGCTTGTAATATTTTCTCCTTGTCCTGGGGGCTCTGGAATTTGGCTATAAAATTCTTAGGAGTTTTCATTTTGACATCTCTTTCAGGAGATGATTGGTGAATTCTTTCAATGTCTATTTTACATTCAGGTTCTAGAATATCAAGGTAATTTTCTTGGATTATTACTTGAAAGATGATATCTAGGGTCTTTCTTTGATAACTTTTAGATAGTCCAATAATTCTTAAATTGTCTCTCCTCAATCGATTTTACAGATCAGTTGTTTTCCTATCAGATATTTCACATTTCTTCTATTTTTTTTATTCTTTTGACTTTGTTTTATAGTTCTTGATGTTACATGGAGTCATTAACTTCATTTTTTCCAATTCTAATTTTTGAAGAATTATTTTTTTCATTGAGCTTTTGTACCTCTTTTTCCATTTAGCCAGTTCTGCTTTATGAGAAGTTCTTTTTTTTTTCAGAGAATTTTTTAACCTCTTCTTCCATTTGACCAATTTTGCTTTTTAAGGAGTTCTTCTCTTCATTGATTTTTGGTACATCTTTTTTATTTTGACATTCTGTTTTTCAAGGCATTTTTTCTCATTGTATTTTTGTGCCTCTTACCATTTGACCAATTTTGTTTAGATGTTATTTTCTTCAGTATTTGTATGTGTGTGTTTCCTTTACAAGCTGTTGACCCTTTTTTCATGATTTTCTTACATCACTGTCATTTCCCAATTTTCTGAATTTTTCCCTATTTTTCTCTACATCTCTAATTTAAAAAATCCTTTTTGAGCTCTTTTAGGAATTCTTTGGAGGTCTGAGACCAATTAACATTTTTATTTGAGGCTTTGAATGAAAAAGTTTGGACTTTATTGTCTTCTGAGTTTGTGTTTTGAGCTTCTCTGTCACCATAGTAACTTTCTATGGTTAGGATCTTTTTTTTTTTTGCTTGGTTTTTTTTTTTTGCTCATTTTTCTAGCCTATTTCTTATCTTTTAACATTATATTAAAGTTGGGCTCTACTCCCAGCCTGGAGAGGGGGCAGGCGCTACCCCAAGCTTCAGGTTTTTTGTTCAGCACTTTTCAGAGCTAGTTATGGAGGTGTGTAAGCTTTCACTACTTCCAAGATGGTGTGATCTAAGGAGAGGTGTTTTTACGACTCTCCTGACCTGTGCTCTGGTCTATGAATGCCCACAAGCACTCTTTTCTGCCTTGGAACTGTGGCCAGGATTCCTTCTCCTCTGCTGCTGCAAGCCGTAGTATGCTAGTGATTCTCCCTGCCCTGGGACTGGAATGCAGGAATGCAGTCTGGACCCATGCTCCTGCACCTAGTGCCATCAAAGGGACCCATATAATCTTCTTTTGACCAATTGTCTTATCTTCTTGCTACCTATGGGCTGCAAGCTCCTGAAGAACTACTGTCACTGCAGATTCAGTCACCCCCAAGGCCTGCTGGTAGTTTCCTGTGTTGTGGCCTGTGCTGGTACAGCCTGCAGTGGGCCATGTCCCACTCTCATGCCAGTGTGATAGACATTTCCTGCCAACCTTCCAAGTTTCCAACAAACTTGCCAAGTTGTCTTGGTCTGGAAAATTGTTTACCCTTTTTGTGAGTTCTGCTCTCCAGAATTTGTTTTTAGGTATCATTTGAAGTTGTGTGGAGGTGAATTTGGGAGAGCTCAGGGGAATTCCTGCTTTTTCTCTGCCATTTTGGTTCTGCCCTCCAGCCCCTCATTTCTAATAGCACAAGAGGACTCCATCATAATCGTATACCACAACTTATTCAGCCATTCTCCAATTGTTGGGCATTCTCTCAATTTCCAATTGTTTAGAAAACATAAAAAGAGCTGCTATAAATATTTTTGTATAAATAGGTCCTTTTTCCTTTTCTTTGATGTCTTTAGGATACATGCCCTAGAGTATTGCTGGGTCAAATGGTATGTATAGTTTTACAGCTCTTTGGATGTAATTTCAAATTGTTTTCTATAATGTTTGGACTAGTTCACAACTCCACCATTAGTGTTGCAATTATTTTCACATTTGCTCTCACCATTTGTCATTTTCATTTTCTGTCATGTTGGCCAGTCTGATAAAGGTGAGGTCGTATCTCAGAGTTGTTTTAATTTGTATTTCTCTAATTAGTAGTAATTTAGAGCATTTTTTTTCATGGGGCTTTCCAGAGCTTTGCTCTCTTCTGCTGAAAACTGCCTGTTCATATTCTTTGACCATTTATCAGCTTGGAAATGGCTCTTATTTTTCAAAGTTTGGCTCAGTTTCCTATATATTTGAGAAATGAGGCCTTTATCAGAGAAACTTGTTGCAAATTTTTTTTCCATTTCCTATTTTCCTTCTAATTTTGACTGCATTAATTTTGATTGTGCAAAACCTTTTTAATTTCATGTAATCAAAATTATCTATTTAATTTCCTGTAATCTCCTCTATCTCTTGTTTGGTCCTTAACTATTCCTTTATCCATAGATCTGACAGATACATTTTTCCATGCTCCTCTAATTTACTTATGACATTATCCTTTATGTCTAAATCATTTATCCATTTTTAACTTTATCTTGGTATACAGTGTGAGGTGTTGGTTTATGCCTAGTTTCTGCCAAACTGCTTTCCAATTTTCCCAGTAATTTTTGTCAAATGTTGAATTCTTACCCTCAAAACTTGGCTCTTTGAGTTTATCAACCACTAGATTACTATGATCCTTTACTACTTTGCATTGTTTATTCTAATTTTTTCTTTTCTAGTCTGTTTCATTCTTACCCTGCATATTTCTTTTTGCTGTACAAACCCCTTATTTTCATATGTTTGAATTAATCTGTTTAGTCTTTTGTAATTTCTCTTAAATCAGGAGTGACTAGAAATTTTCTCTTTTTACAGTCATTAAAACTACTTTATCTTTTAATTTTAATGACTTGTAATTGTAGATTATTGATCTCCTTGAGTTTATTTTGGTAAATGAAAACATTTTTTCTAGGAATATGTTATGTTTAACAGTTTGAACTTGATTATTTAGAAATCAGCAATGATAACCATAATCATTTTTCACTTGTGTAGAAAACCTCTGTTAATCACAAAAGAGTTCATCAACAAATTCAATAACACAGAAAATCCACAGGATAAGAAGCTCTTACAGGACCAAGCTACAAAAATGCTATTTAGATGCAAGGTAATTTCATAATGTTTATTTGGTTTTCTTCTTCCATTTTGTGACAGCTTATCTATGATTAAAGCCTCGCAGAAAAAGTTGGAATAATAATTGGCTTGTTTTCATTATAAATTGTCAGGAATAAAGATCAGAGTTAAAGATTGTAACTAAATTGTTCAGTATCAAATGACATGCAAATTCCACAGAAATGATAACAGGATATAATCTATTAGTGACATTAACTCTAAATGTCCAAAGTTAAGCACATGATTGGCAAAGGGAGCCCAGGCCTATAAAAAGCACAAAGATTATGTACAAAATCTTGTTCACCACATGAGAATATATCCATTGGTAGCATAGCTACTTAGTTCAAAGAAGCAACTGGAAAAAATTCCTTTGTATTTAGGCCATCATGTCTTTTTCTGAGATTTATTGTTCATTGAAAAGAGCTATGGATATGAAGGTCTTGAGTTTGAATCCTAGCTCTGTTACTTACTACTTACCAAGTCATCCCTCTTCTTTCATCTGTAGTTTCTTTAACTTTAAAATATGGGCATTGAACTAAGCCTTTGGGATCCCTTCTACCTCTAAAATCTATGGTCCTATGATATATATATCTATCTATATCTATCTGTATCTATCTATATATCTATATATAAATACATACACACACACACACACACACACACACATATATATATATATATATAACTATGGCAATATTACAGCAACATATCACTGATAATGTACAACATTTTTGGGAAGAAAATTTACCAAAAAAATAGTTTTTATTAGGGGAAAAATAGATTTTCCTTAAACTCAAAAGTAGTTCAGTTAAGGCCTGGAGATCAATCAAGAATTTGAGGGAGATTGTATTCATTGGGGTCCTAGGAAAGCTCCCAAGATCTCTTGAAGTTGTAGAGATATTTCTACATCTTCTTGAACTAGGAAAATAAAGATATTGACCTAATACCAGGCTGTCTCATATCAGGACTATCTGAAGAAACCCGAGTTACTTATTAGAAAAACAGCATTTACAGGGAAACTTATTGGTATAGCTTGCGTTCCTAGTACAATTCAATGTGGTAATGGGAAAGGATCACTGGAATTTTTGGTGAACCTGGGTTTAAATTCTCACTCTGCTAACATGACCTCTTAGGATCTCAATTTCCTTATCTGTAAGGAAATTTGACAAGATTATCTCATACAGTTCAAAGTCTTCTGGTCCTAATTGTTGACACCCACCTGTGGATTCCTACCCTTTCAGTTTGTTGGATTCTAATCTACCTTTTTGATCCATCACTATCTTTCCTGTCATGCAGCTGAAACTCAGCTTGCTTGGCCTAAGTGAGGAGTTTTAGTCTCTATCTCTATCTCTATTCTGTTTTCATTCTGACCTTTGTTTGGATTGCCTGGTGTCAACTTCCAACTCACATGAGCAAGAGACTACCTCATTTTATTACAATAAATTAACCTAACATCTGTGCCTTTGACCTATTTTCACATTTTCATTTCTAATATATTGGCTAAAATATGATAAACACAGAGCATCTAAGAAATGGGTAGGGTATTGATGAGAGTTGCAGTCATTCTAGGACAGTTTAATTGCTCCGGTTTGGATTACTACCTTTCTCTATCCCTTTGACATTTATTCCACAGTGGTAATTAACACTTCATATGTTTGTTTTCCAGCTAAATTTGTAATGAAAAGAATTTTTTATTCTTATTTCATTAGCTTCTATAATAAGACAGATACAATTTTTTGGAGGGGATAAGATAGACCTGGATTATCCTAAAATTATATTTAAGAATGAACAAATCCTTTAAAATTTTTAAAAATTTTTAAAAGAAAACGATTGCTATCATAGAATGTTAGTTCTGGAAGGGATCTCAGAGATTATCCAAACCCTTCATTACACAGAAGGGGAAATTTATTTGCCCGTGGTCACATAGCTACTTGGATTTGGCTAAGCTTATGTTACAGTACCAAAGGTAAAATTTCCATTTAACTTGTGTCTAAAATCAAGAAGAAAGTGTTATCAACATTAGTAGGAAAGGAATTATCAAGTTTTTTTTTTTAATGATCTTTAAGAAAGCACAGGGAACTTTTAAGCCACTTGTTATGTTAGTAGTTAATTCTCATTCAGAGTGTTCCCCCAAAATATTTCATTAAGAAAAGATAAGTGCTTTAACAACACTCAGTGTAAATACATGAAAACAAATGCATAATTTACCTTAATGAAGCTTCAAAAGGAAGCTTAATGACTTCAAAGTGTACTTTGTCTGCAGTGATTTAAGTGATCTATAATCAACTTTGATAAATCACTATTAACAATAAATACTGATATTTTCAAAATAGGGAGAGTTAATTATCTAGATTTTAGCACTAATAAAGTATATTGAAAATTCATAAAATAAAAATAATAAAGGCAAGTATATGTATATAGCACATGATCAGTATTTCTAACTGGGATTATCAAAGATTATTTCAAAGAAGTAAACTATTGTAAAAATATAATTTTTATAGATAATAAACACTAATAAATCTTTTTTTGTTCTTTTGGGGTGAAAAGCTCTGAAAGGTTTTGTGGATATAATTGTTAATTACGTAACTTTTCATGGTGGACTGACCTCCCCCTAAAACAAACTTTTCACATTTCATATTTTACTCTTTTCCCCATAACAGAGAAGATTAGGACTCAGCAGCCTGGGTGTGGGTAGTCATGTAGATCTTCCTGCTGCATGGACTGAGGCAATTTATTTAGCTCAGTGCAAAGGAGAAATCCAGGAAGGTACTGTACTGTAAACTCTAATTATGTAACCACTTTAAGTGTTTTTCAGTCAAACTAATTTTGATTCTTCCAAATTTAAAATATTGTGACTGCAAAGCCAATACAATGCAGATATTTTCGTGTTATCTTTATGCACAGAGGTACTTTACCAAAACCTCCTGAAATAATTCATTTCTGTAGTTTTAGAATATAACCTGAATTGGGCAACATAGTGTGGTGGAAACACTGATGAATGCAGTCAAGACAGACAGTTTCAAATTCTGTCTGTGACACTTAATAACTATGTGACAATGTACAAGTCATTTAATAAGTCCTTACTGATTTATTGATTTGAGCTTCACTTTCCTTATCTATAAAATGATAATACCCATATATTTACCTACTTTAGTAGGATTTTATAAGGCTAAAATGAACTAATGAAGAAAAAGTACTTTGAAACCTTAATGTGCTGTATCAGATGATTGATTATTGAGAATAAGGACTATCTATGCCCATATGTTTATTTTGTAATAATTTATATTTACAGCATCTAGGACAGAGGTATTCATGACTAGACAATAACTATTTTTGAAGATGATGAAAGTAGGCTATGCATTTACCAACTTGTATCCAGAATGTCACCCTACCAGTCTGCCTCAGGAAATATCCATTCTCATCTACTCTTGTTGGAGGATTTCCCCCTTTGAATGAAAATAAAATAATAAGCTCTTTCCTTTTATTACTGCAAGTACTGATATAGTCAAAGGCATAGTTACTTGCTATTATTCCTCAAACATCTTTCCTCTGCCAGGCCTGGTCTTACAATGCTCACCTACCTCAGGAGGAGGAGTTGTGTGCCAGAGATGGATTTTGCTGAGAACGACAATGCGGGGAGGAAGGGCAAAAGGGAGAGAGAGAAAGAGAGAAATCTCAGTTTGTAACAGCTACAAGATTGAACTATTCTATACTTAACTCCTTTATGAAAAAGTGGCTTATTAAAAAGAAGATCCAGGAGTCTGGTCTAACCTGGTCTGTCTGGCTTGGCTTGTCCTGGCCTCTATAATGTAGTGATTAAATATTTGCTGTTCTTCCAGCCTGGAGGAACAATAGCAAAATCAAGATGATTAAGGCAGAAAAACTCCAGGGAATAGAATTTATGCCCAGGGTCAAGAGTTCTTGCTAGATAAAAGGAAGAAAGCCCTAATAATTAATAGGCAATGCAGAAGTACAGAACTAACTGAGAAAAGACCAGAGAACCTAACACCTTTGATATTTTAGTGAATGTCAGGAATAGCTTTTACTGTGAGGCTCATTGATACTGTAATTTCTCTTCCTCTTGCTTTGTTGTATTATTTCTTCTTAGCAGATAGTTTAAACCCCTAGAAGACCTCAAAAAGACTATGTACTTGATTCATAAAGGGGATAAGGAATTCCATATAGAATTGTCCATGTTGCAGAACAGGATAAAGAGAAACAGGCCATAAATAGGAAGAGACAGCAGTGCAAGCCTCCCAGATCCACAGACAGAACATGAATGAGATAACAAATGGAATTAACCTATTAGGTCGCATAAAATATAAATCATTGTGGTTCTTTGCATTTGTATAGGGCTTTATGGCTGTCAAAACATTTTTGCGTACGTTAATTCCAACAACAGTTCTGTGAGATAGGGCAGGTATCATTATCCCTATTTGATGGGCAACAAATCTTAGATATAGACAGGTTAAGTGACTGACTTCAGAGGAGAAAAATAGTAGCAGACCCAAACTGAGAACCCAGTTCTTCTGTGACTCTATATCATTCTTACCTTCTAATTTCATGGTATCCTATAATCTTTTCTGGGGTGGCTGCCTTTACCTTCAGATTTACAATAAATCGCGTTAATTATTCCCAAAGTCTAAAATTGTGATAAGTTTTGATGACTAATTCTGACAGATGGAATGAATTATGTGGCTTATTGCCGACTCTCAGCAAACTACATACTCTTGGAATTTCTTGTTAATATGGAGAAAAGACAAGCAGATGACACTGACATTGTCACTTTAAAGAAGTTTTCTATGGCCTCTAGATTTTTTTTTCTTTTTTTTAGACCTTCTTTGGTGCTAAGTAGCTAGCCTAATTTTTTTTTTTAATTTAACAGCCAGCTTGGAGTCAAGATGACAGAATAGAGGGAGCATTCTAGCCAAGCTCTCTCTATGTTACCCTCCAGACAATTTTAAAATAATGTTTCAGATTGAATTCTGAACAGCATAAATAACAAATGATCAGAAAGAGACATTTTTTCCCAAGCCAGGCAAATTTAGGAGGTTCAAAGAAGTCTGTGCCACTGGGTTGGGGGCTAGCCAGAAAGATAGTACATCAAGGGCAGTGGCAGCAGCAGCAGCAACAATAGTGCCAGGAGTTCTCACCACCCGTAGACAGAAAGGGGTTTGGTTTCTGGGTCAGAAAGAAATTACAGAGAATTTTTCTGCTGGCACTGTGCTTAGGACTGGGGGCTATTTTTCTGAATTATATGCCAGTAAACTGACAATCTAAATGAAATGGTTAAATACATACCAAAAAACTACCCAGATTAACAGAAAAGGAAATATAATCCTTTAAAAAAATTAAGCAAGCCATAAATGAACTCCTTAAGAAAAAATCCTCAGGACCAGAATGGATTTACAAGTGAATTCTACTCAACACTTAAAGAACAAATAATTCTCCTACTATATAAATTATTTTTTTTAAAAGAGGTAAAGGAAGAGTCCTAACAAATTCCTTCCATGACATAAAAATGGTTCTGATACTTAAACTAGGGAAAGGAATAACAGAAAAAGAAAACTATGGACCAAATTCCTGAATGAATATTGATGCAACCATTTAAATAAAATATTAGCAATTAAACTGCAGCAATATTTCACAAAGATGTTGCACTATGAACAGGTGGGATTTATACCAGGATTGTAGGACAATATTAGGAAAACTATAAGCAAAACTGACCAAATCAGTAACAAAACCCACAAAATTATATGATTATACTAATAGATGCAGAAAAGGCTTTTGACAAAATATAGTACTCATTTGGATTTTTAAAAATACCAGGAAATAGAAGAATAAATGGAGCTTTTCTTAAACTGATAAGTAGTATCTATCTAAAACCAAAAGCAAGCCTTATCTGTAATTGGGATAAACTAGAAGCCTTCTCAGTAAAATCAGGGGTGAAGCAAGCATTTACATTTTTACAAATACTCAGTATTGTCCTAGAAATGCCAGCGACAGCAATGACAAGAGAAAGAAATTGGAAAAAAGGACAGGGGGCTAGGAAACAAAACTATCACTCTTTGCAGATGATATGATGGCATACTTAGAGTTACCTAGAGAATCAACTAAAAATGAGTTTAAACAACAACTTTAGCAGAATTGGAGGATATAAAATAAACCCACATAAATCATTAGCATTTCTATAGATTACCAAGAAAAGCCCCTGGAAGAGAGAGAGGATTTCCATTTAATAACTGCAGTATAAAAATATAAATATACTTGGGATTATACCTGCCAAGACATATCCGGGAACAATTTGAACAAAACTACAAAATACTTTTCACATAAATAAAGGCAAATCTAAACAAGAGGAGAAATGTTGATTACTCATGGATAGGCCAAACCAATGTAATAAAAATAACAGTTCTATCTAAATTAAAATATTTATTCAATTCTGTACCAGTCAGGTTACCACTGAACTATTTTATGGAGCTAGAAAAATAATAACAAAATTTATCTGGAAGAATGAAAGGTCAAGAATATCAAAGGAATCAATGAAAAAAAAAGTGAAAGAAGGCAGCTTAGCAGTGCCAGATCTCAAATTATATTACAGAGTGGAAATCATGAAAATGATCTGGTACTAGATAAAAAATAGAATGGTTGATCAGTGGGATAGATTAAATACACAATATGCAGAAGCAAATGTATACAGTAGTATAGTGTTTGATAAATCATAAGTTTCCAAGCTTTGGGGGCAAGAATTCACTGTTCAACAAAAACAGTTGGGAACACTGAAAAGCTTTCTGGCAGAACTTAGGCATAGACCAACACCTCATACCACATACCAAGATAAAATCTAAATGAGTAGTTGAATTAGAAATAAAAGTTGACACCTTAAGCAAATTAGGGAATCATGGAAAATATTATCTTTCAGATCTATGCATAATGGAAGAGTTTATGACCTAGAAGGGGTAGAGATTATCACAGGAGGCAAAGTGGTTAATTTTAATTGCATTAATTTAAAATAGGTTTTGCACAAACAAAACTAATGCAGCCAAAATTAGAAGGAAAACAGGAAATTGGGGGAAAATTATAGCAAGTTTCTCTGGTAAAGATTTCATTTCTCAGATACATAGAGAACAGAGCCAAACTTAGAAAAATAAGAATATTTCCCTAGTTGATAGATAGTCAAAGGATGATACAAAAGGGCAGTTTTCAGTAGAAGAGAGCAAAGTTATCAATAGTCACATGAAAAAATGCTATAAATCACTAATAATTAGAGAAATGCAAATTAAAACAACTCTGATATACCACCTCACACCTATCAAATTAGCTAATGTGACAGAAAAGGAAAATGACAAGTGGTGGAGGGAATGCAAAAAAATAGGGACACTGATGAACTGTTAGTAGAGCTCTGAACTGGGCCAACCATTCTGAAGAACAATTTGGAACTATGCCAAAATGGGCTACAAAACCATTCATACTTTTTGACCCATCAATACTATATCTATGTCCCAAAGAGATCAAAGGAAAAGGAAAAGACCTATATGTACAGAAATATTTCTAGCAGCTCTTTTTTTGTGTTGGCAAAATGGAAATTAGGGGGATGCTTATCAATTTGAGATTGACTGTACAAATTGTGGCATATGATTGTGATGGAATTCCATTGTGTAAGAAATGACAAAGGAGCTAAATTTAGAAAAACCAAGGAAGATTTATTTGAATTGATGCAAAATGAAGTGAGGAGAACCAGGAGATCATGGTATGCAGTAGTAGTAATGCAGTAATGATGATCGACTATGAGAGAATTAACTATTTTGATCAATACAATAATTCGGGATAATTCCAAAGGACTCATAAAAAAAATGCTTTCCATCTCCAGAGAAAGAACTAATGAACTGTGAGTGTATATTGGAAAATATTTTTTTCATTTTATTTTTTCTTGCTTTTCTTGCAATATGGCTAATATAGAAATAATATTGTATATGACTTCACATGTATAATTAATATACTGCTTGCCTTTTCAATGGGGAGGGGAGGAACTGAAGGAGAGGGGAGGAAATTTGGAACACAAAATTTAAAAAGGAATGTTAAAATGTAAAAGAAACAATAAATTTAACTGCCTGCCTTTCTTGCCTCATTTTCCTGTTAGAATGTGAGTATATCTTTTTCATATGATGACTTTAATATGATTGTTATGATTATTTATTCTGTATATCCCATCAGATTGTGGCTTACTTAATTATCTGGCTGAGAAATATCTGGGAGAGCTGGACATCATTCTTCAGGAATTTCCATATATTGAGAAGAGATTCACTGTCCATTTTCATTGATAATAGCTGTCTTAATATGATTTTATTCCTTTTATATTCATCCTGTTATCCAAAGACATTTTAATCAAAGCCTGCTTTTCTTTCTAACCTCAGCCTCTTTTGTCTCAACACAGCCATTTTGTGAACCACTTATGACCTAGATTCAGACCTCCACCTTATATCCATTTTCTTTGACTCCATGTAATTCCATTATTGCTTTGTGTTGTATCATGTTGTTTTTTCTCACCATTGTGTTGGTAGCAAAGTTAATGGGTAAATATTTAGTGTTAAAAGGAGTAAAAGAAAAATCTAAAACCAGATTGTCAATAGTCTCAGATTCTAAGGTGAAAATATTTTATCTCTTTTAAAAATATTTATTTTTTATATTCTTTCTAAATTTGGAGTTCAAAATAATCTTCCTCCCTCCAGTTCCTCCACTAACCATTGAGAAGGGAAGCAGAATGTCAATTATAGATGTGAAATAATATTTCCATATTATCCATGTTGCAAAAAGGTGAGGAAAAATAAAATGAAAAAAACTATGCTTCAGTATGCACTGAGTTTATCAGTTCTTTAGAGATGGAGAGCATTTTTCTTCATAAGTCCTTTGACACTGTTGTGGATCATTATATTGATGAGAGTAGCTAAGTCTTTCACAGAATATTACCATTATTTTATTGCTGTTACTCTGAACAATATTCTCCTGGTTCTGCTCATTTCATTTTGCATCAGTTAATATGTCTGCCCAGGTTTTTCTGAAACCATCTTCTTCATCATTTCTTATCACACACTTGGTTTTAGTTAGATACTACTTGTCAGTTTAACAAAAGCTTCATTTAATCCTGTGCTTTCTAGCACAGGATATTGTATTTTGTCAAAAGCTTTTTCTACATCTATTGGTATAATCATATGATTTTGTTGTTTTTGTTATTGCTATGGTTAATTGTGCTAGTAGTTTTCCTAATTTTGAACCAGCCCTGTATTCCTGATATAAATTCCACCTGCTCATATTGTATGAACCTTTGTAATATATTGCTGTAATGTTGTTGCCGATATTTTATTTAAATTTTTGTTTCAATATTCATTTTAGAATTTGGTCTGTAGTTTTCTTTCTCTGTTTTTGCTCTCCTTGATTTAGATATCAAAACCATATTTGTGTCATGATTGTCTCTTTTAATTGGGTCTAATTTTGCTCTTACCTTGATTTTTTATTGCTTGAGCTGAAACATGATAGTTTCTGCTCCAGCCTCTTATTTTTACTCTCTGTGTTTTATTGTTTCAATTGTTTTTCTTACAAGAAACAGCTTATTGTTGGCTTCTGGTTTCTAATCCATTTTGCTATCCATTTCCATTTTATGGTGAGTTCATCCCGTTCATATTCACAATTATGATTGCCATTTCCCTCCATTCTGTCTTCTTTTCTCTCACTCTGTCTCTTCTATGTCTCTGTGTCTCTGTCTGTATCTCTGTCTGTCTGTCTTTCTTCTCTAAAGTCTGTTTTAGCCTCTTTTATTTTGTCCTCCCATTATTACACCCATTCCTTTCTCTTAGTCCCTTCCCTTCCTGCTTCACTGTTGAGTACGATGATTTCTTTACCCGGTTGAGTTTGTATATACAGTCTTCTTCTTTAAACCAGTTTGATGAGAGTGAGGTTCAAATGTTTCCCATTCCTTATTTTCCCCTCCATTGTAACAGCTCTTTGCATGCCTCTTTTATGTGGAGATCATTTCCCCCATATTTCTTCCCCCTTCGCTCTTCATATCTATTTTCCTTACTTTCTATTTGATCTGTTCTCCCAGTCAGTTGTTTTTCTGGCAAGATATTTCTCCTTTCCTTCTATTTTTTTCATATGTTTGACTGTTTTTCTTATTTGTTTCTTGATGTCTCACTGAATCATTAACTTCTACTTCCTCATTTCTAATTTTTAAAGAAATATTTTCTTCAGTCGGGTTTTGTATTTCTTTTATCATTTGGCCAGTTCTGTTTTTTAAGGTGTTGTCTTGAGTATTTTTGTGCCTCTTTTACCAAGCTGTTAATTCTCTTTTCAGAATTTTCTTACATTCTTCTCATTTCTTTTCCCCATTTTACCTCTATCACTCTGATTTTTAAAATCTTTTAATCTTTCTTTAGTTCTTGTATGAATTTTTTTGGTCTTATGTCCAATCTGCATTTTTCTTTGAGGTTTTGTTTATAGATGTTTTCATATCATTGTCTTCTGAGTTTGTTACTTGAGTTTCCCTGTCACCACAGTAGCTTTTTATGGTCAGGTACTCTTTTTGTTTGCTCATTTTTCCAGCTCATTTCTTGACTTTGAACTTTATGTTGGAGTTATTCATTTGGGGGATGGACAGGGTTTGTCACTCTCCCAAACTTCAGGTTTTTTTGCCCTGATATTTTCACAATTAATTTTGAAAATCTGTAAGTTTTTAGTGCTTCCAAGGTAGTGTCATCTGGGGAAGATTGTGGTCACTGGTCTCTTGGTCTTTACTCTTGTCCTTACCCAGGTTCTCAAACTAAAAACTTGGAACTAAGGCCCCTGCTCCTTTGTGACTGTACTTCTCTCTGCCCTGGAATTGGTAACGAGCAGTGGAGTTACCAAACAACATCAAGTCCTGCACCCAGTGCTAACACAGAGGTCCCCTGGAATCTCTTTCTGAACAGGTGTCCAATCCCCTTACTAGCTCTCAGCAGTGAGAGCTGCCAGTACTTCTGCTGCTGCTCCTATCCCCAGCACAGCTCCCAAGACCCACAGCTGGTGTCACTGCCACCATACTTTGCTACTAGCCACACACCTTTCCAGTGCCACAGGCCTCTCCTTTCATCCTCCTAAGTTTTCTGAACTAGACAAATGTTTCCTCAACCTTTTGTTGCCTATGCTGTCTTAGAATTCAGTCTGACACATTATTTTTAAACTGATTATAAGGGAATGTTGGGAAAGCATGGCTAGTATGCTCCCTTTACTCTGCCATCCTCAAATGTTTTACTTCTTCCAATTGTTCCACATAATTCAGGGGTAGGTGAAGTTCTACAAGATGATTCAAATCAGTGTTTGTTATCTTTAATCATTCATTGACTTAGGTGACTAAACAAGTAACAGTTTGCAAGACCAAATTAAGGTACAAGATAATAAATTTTAAAACAATATCAAGATTTTATGTGTACTCATTTTCATATTTTTAATATTTCAGAAGCCCTAAATATGCTTTGTGCTTCTTTGGATCATGCCTCCTTGAATTGCAGTCACCTGACAACACTGTTTTTCATTGCTGAATCAGTTTTGTATAGAATCTGCTGTGATGCATCCCAGAAATCATATTTATATTCAAGTGAAATAAAATTGACAAAGGTACTTTAAAATTGCCATTTTTTTCCTTCATTTGCTACATATATCCACATGGTATCTATTTTAGGACCTAAATGGGTTATTCTGTTTTATGATGAATTTTCCTTTTGTGGTTTAGTTTTCTTTTCCTTTCTTTAATACATACTTTCTTGTTTGATATAATATATCCAGAGCCATGAGTGGTAGTATGGCATAGTGGCCAGCCTTGAAGCCAGGAAGACATGGGTTCAGACACAGGGCAATTCACTTAGCCTCTCAGTGCTCTCGGCAGCTATCTAAGATTATAATTTGCAGAGAAAGCTCCAACCTGTTTTGAAAGAATGTATTTCCTCAGCTAAGGGCCTTTTTTGGTACCAAAGGAATCACAGGTTCAGTCTCTATCTCTATCCTCCCACAAAGAGGCAGAATTTTGAATGGAGAAGTAGCCTCCAAACCAGGAAATCCTGCCTCTGTCAAATATTGGATGTGTGACCCTGAAAGTGATTTAACCTCTGGGAAACCTAAGACTGCAGAGAAAGTAGTGACCTTTGTTGGTAGAGAGAGCTTCCCATCACGTAGTACACTAAACTGATGAAAACACTAGTCCTCCCCATATGTAGTATATTTTGCTACATAATTACAAACTTGGATAATCTTAGTTTTAATAATGTTCTTCTATAGTTAGTCTTTTGTTATTTTGATATTTAAATCTTCTCTTTCCTAACATGAAAATTAATAGCTATATTCATGTAGTGAATTATTCCATTAGTATCAATCTTTTTTTGGGGGGGTGGGAGGAGAAACTATAAAATGTGAAAATGCTCTTTTGGTTTTAGCCCCTATTTCATATGCTACCCTAATAATCTTGTGATATCAGTCACTCTGATACTCAAAAGTGATTATTTTTTGAAATTTGCTTAACATTTTCTTTTACTTAGCAAAAATCTGTTTTCTCTCCCAAACACTTCCCTTCCCTGCATTGAAGATATGTAGTCAAGCCAAAAAAAAAAAATCCCCTTATTGACCATGTCCAACAATATGCCTTAATCTGTATTGTAAGTCCATCACTGATCTGTTGGGAGAGAGTTAGCGTGTTTCATCATTAGTTCTCTGGGATCATAATTGATCATAACATTGATCAAAATTCTTAAATTTTTCCAAGTTTTTGTCTTTATGATATTGTTATTGTATAGATTGTTCTCTGGTTTCAGTTCACTTGACTGAGTCAGTTTATACGAGTATTCAGGGTTCTTTGAAACCATCCCCTTTATCACTTATTAACACACATTACATTTCTATATCACAGTTTGTTTGACTGTTTGCCATTTGATGTATACTCTTAGTTTCCAGTTCTTTGCCATCACGGAAAGAGCTTCTTTAACAGGTTGTTTTGTTTTTATTTTTACTTTTTACTTGTGGGTCATTTTTATCTTTGTCTGATCTCTTTCGGATATAGAGCCATTAGTGGTACTGCAGAATTTAGTACCCTTTTGGCATAGTTCCAAATTGTTTTCCAAAATGGCTAGATCAGTTTAAAGCTGTGTGAATAGTGTATCAAAGTGTCTTTTTCCTCCAACTTTTGTAATTTTCCTTTTTTTGGGTCAAATTTAGCCATTTTATGATGATGAGATAGAACCTCAGAGTAGCTTTTAATTTGCCTTTCTCTAATTATTAGTGATCTGTGGGGCAGACCCAAGATGGCCGAGTAAAAGCAGTGACTTGCTTGAGCTCTCCCCCAAGCTCCTCTAATTATTGGTGATCTGGACCATTTTTTTAATCATATGGCTATTACTACCTTAGATTTCTCCCAGAGAAAACTACCTATTCATATGCTTTGACCATTTATAAGTTGGAGAATGGCTCTTATAAGTTTGAGTCAGTTCCTTGTATATCTTGGAAATGACTTATCAGAGAAATTTGTTGAAAACATTTTTCCAGTTATCAATTTCCCTTCTGATTTTAACTAAATTGATTTGATTTTGTGCAAAATATTTTAAATTTTATGTAGTCAAAATTGTCCATTGAATTTTCTGTGTTTCTCTCTATGTATGGTCATGAAGTCTTCCCCTATCCATAGATCTTGCTCTTCTGTTTTGTTTATGATGACACACTTTATGTGTGAGTAATATATCCATCCAAGCCTTATCTTGGCACATGATATGAAATAGTGATCTCTACCTCATTTCTGCCAGAATAGTTCCAATTGTTTTCCTCCAGTTTTTGTTGAATCCTTTGATAGTATAATTGGTATGACACTGAATAAGTAAATTTATTTAGGTATTTCTGTCTTTTTATTATATTGTTTTAGTCCACATGTGAGCATTAATATGTCACCAATTATTTAAATCTGTCTTTATATATGTAAAGAACATTTTATAATTGTTGTCATATAATCCAATGCATGCCTCAGTTCTTTTATACGTTCTGTATTTATTTTAAATGGAATTTTCTTTTCTATCGCTTTCTGATTTTTGATGGGAAGTAATATACTGAAATACTGATGATTTGTGTTGGTTTACTTTATATCCTACAACTTTGCTGAAGTTATTGTTTCATTTGTTTTTTTAGTTGTCATTGGGGTTCTCTAAGTAAACCATTATATTATCTACAAAAAGCAGTAATTTTGTTTCTTTTTTGTCTATGTATATTTCTTCAGTTTCTTTTTCTTTTTTTTATTTATAGCTATTATTTGTAACATTATATTTAATATTAGTTGTGGTAATTGACATTCTCGCTTTACCCTGGTCTTACTAGAAAAGTCTCTGATTTATCCCCATTACCCATAAGACTGACTCTTGGTTTTAGAAAAATGTTATTGAATGTATAGATGCCATCAAATTTTTTTTTCTACATTTGTTGACATAAGTATATCCTGTTTTTCTTGATACTAATATATTTTATTATGTTTCTGATTTTCATAATATTGAACCAATCTTGCATTTTTGGTATTAAATCCAACTTGGCAATAGTGTATAATCTTTGTGATATGCTGCTGTAGTCTTTTTTGCTAATAATTTAATTTAAAATTTTACATTTCATTAGTTCTTTAGTGATATTGGTCTATGATTTTCTTTTTCTTACTTTGTCTCTCATTGGTTTAGGTATTGATATTATATTTGTCTCATAAAAGAAATTTGGTAGGACTTCCATTTCTGCTGTTTTGTGTAATATTAGAATTTATTGTTTCTTTTAATTTTAAATAGAATTTGCTCATAAATATATTTAGTCCTTTTTATTGCCTATAGGAGTTACTTTTAGCTTGTTCAATTTCTTTTTCTATGAATGGGATAAGTTTTCTGTTTCTTGTTCTGTTAATCTGGTTGTCTGGTATTTTTGTAAATATGTATCAGTTCCATTTGCTGTCAGTTTTTTTACTGTATAATTTGGCAAAATAGTTTCTAATTTTTTTTTTCTTCATTTGTTTTGAATCTACTTTTTTCATTTTTTTCCACAAGGTCTTTGGTCTTAATCTTTTTACAAAGCCACTGTTTTTTTTTTTTAAGAGTTTCTAGTATTATTAAATAAATTCAATTTTTTTCAATTTTATTGCTATCAATATTTATTTTTATACAATTATATGATATATACAGATTATACAATTATAATACATTTGCCAAATTTATTACTTACTTGATTTTCAGAATTCCTATTTTGGATTTTAATTGGGCTTTTTAAATTAGTTTTAATTAGTTTTAATTAGTAATTAGTTTTTTTTTTCATTTGCAGTTTCAATTCATTGATCTGTTTTTGCAGTCCTTTTTTTGGTGAAGGTATTTAGAGACATGAATTACTTTTATAAATTGCATGTTTATTGCCTGTAAATTGTTTTGGAGGTATTAAATGTTTTGCCTGTATCTCAAAAAGTTTGGTATGTTGTTTCACTGCTGTCATTAGTTTTAATGAAATCATCTATTACTTGTAATTTCTTCTTAGTACTTTTATTTCATTAATAGTAGCCTATTAAGGATCTATTTAATATTCTAGCCCTTTTACATTGGCTTATATTATTTCTCTGCTCTAATACAAGAATTTTTTCTTTCTTTCTCCTCTATGCCCCTCTTCCTAATCTTTCCCTTTATCTCCTCACTCCTCACATTCTCCTGTAAGCTCTCTTTTTCCTGTGATACTACAGGTGTGATTTTCCCTTTACTGTTAGCTTATCATTTAATTAGAGAATATCACATTTTTCTCTCTTCTTCCTCCACTGCCCCCATTTATGCACTCTCCCATTCTGTGATTTAGTACCATAAAAAAGGCACAATGTTATATTCATGATGTTTTGGATCCGTGTCTATACCATCACTTCCATTTGATTTTTGCTTTTAGCCTTGTCTCCTTGTGTGTATTTAGATAGAAATCTATCACTGGTATCTCCATTGGTATGTTGGTGTTGCTGTCCATGGTTGCTGTGTTTCTTTACCCTTCTTTGAATTTCTTATTTTTGGAGTATTTGAGAAGCAAGTACAAGCTCTCATTTTCTTTCTAGAAATGTTCTGAATGCCTTTTTCATCATAATCATTATTATTATTAGTTTTTTCTTAATGTTTAGGCTCAGATTTGTAGACAGGTCACTTTGGTCTCAACTTGAGCTCTTCTGGTCCCTCTTTTCTGGAGTATGCAGAATAGTCTTTTTTTTTTTTTTAATAATTTCCTTTCCTTTTTATTTAAAGGTCTTTCTCCTAATCACTTGCTGAATTTGTTGTTTGTTAGTGGGAACCGTTTGTTTCAAATTTTGCAGCATAAGTTGTTTCTTCTTCTGAGGTAACCTGTGGATTATTTTAATTAGCACTCTATTTTTTGTGTCAGAAGTTCTGGACAGATTTTGTGTATTATTTCATATGATATTCAGATCTTTTGACTTGCCATGTTCTCCTGGGAGACTGATAATCCTTCATTTGTCTCTGTGTCTTATATCTTTAAGATCAATATATTTTCACTTATATGATGATCATATTTATTTTTATGTTATTGATTTGTTCTCCTCTTCTTCTTCCTTGATTGATCTTCATTTTAGTGCATTTCCATTCCCAATCAGTTATCTTTTCTTTTGTTTCTTTTGTGAGACTTGCCATTCTGACTTCAAGTTTTTGTATTCAGCAAATTATTTCTTCTGTGAAGGCCAAAAATTCTACTTTCACAATTCTTATTTCTTTTTTAACCCATTCAGGAACATTCTCCTCAGGTTCCATTGTCTCTTGGGCATCCACATTGTCTTTATGAATCATCAGGTATTGATTCATATTCTTTTGTCTTGCAATATTTATTCACAGATGCCTGAATTTTTTGCCTGATCTGGAGGCCACATTACCTTTTTTTTTCCCTTAGTGTCTTCCTTGTTAATTTATCTGCTTATGCTCAAAGTCTTTATTTAAATTTTCTTCCTCCTGAGATCTTTGATGATTTTATTCCTCCCATCTCCCCATCCTCCCCTATAGCTTATTTTTTAACTCCTTCCCTTTTAATGGTGGTTTCCCTGAGGGCTAAATCTCAGAATCCCTCAGCTTACCCTGATGTGGAGCTATTCATGGCTTACTAACTTTTGTGGGGCAGGGGCAGAACTGACTCTACTTGGATGAAACACTCTTTTCCTCCAGCTTAGTGTAGTACCACACAGTTTGCTGCCCTCTTTCCTTCTGTTCTTCCATTCTCTTCCAGAGTTCTATTGTGTAACAGAGCTGTGTCATGCTGATGTGACTCAGAAATAGTTTTAATGCCATTTAAATAGAAAGTAGCGTAATCTATAGGGACAGGGCTTTAGGATATTGCTTTTACTGCACTCTACCTGCTGGACATATTTTCCTGGATGACCCAACAACTCAAAATCAAAATGCTAACACATCATACCTTCCCCCAAAGTTTGTACCTTTTCTTAATGTTCCTGTTTCTGTTATTAGTAATGTCATTCATTTAATCACCTCTCTCATAATTCAGAATTATTATTTTATTCATCCCTCCTTTATAACCAACATTCAGTCAATTGTCAAGTTTTATTAATTCAACCTTTACAAAGTCTCTCACATGTGTCTTTTTCTTTTTATTTCTACTGTCACCATTTTAATTGAGGTCTTCATTACTTCTTGCAGTAGCCTCCTTAAAACCCCTTAGTGCTTGGCTTATACCTCCTTTTTAGCAATTATTACTGTTTGCCTTGAATTTGTGCATTTGTCTTGGTTCCCTTACTATTTTTAAAGTTCCTTTAGACTATTGACTGTAACTTTTTCATCTTTTATATCTTATAGTGAATGCCTAGGAAAGTGCCTTGTACATATTGAGTGTTTAATAAATGTGTTGAATAAATTAATGAATATATCATTATTCTTTTTGATAAACTAAGATATTTAAGATCAGGGACTATGTCTTATTTATCTTACTGCAGCATATATACTCATTAAATATTAAATACTTGCTAAATTATTAATAGTAACATTGAATTGAGTATCTTTAATGTATGTAGGAGATTTGTTCATCTTATCAATGGAAGATCACATACGTTATCTGAAAGTTTGTAGGAACCAAGTTGTTTGACAGCTTAAGGAATACATAAAAGAAATATTTTTTAGACTTTCAGCAAGTATATCAAATTACTGTTTCCACTGAATTACTGAAGGAAAGATTCACAGAATACCAACTTTGGAACGGACATCATGAGTCATCTAGTGCAACCTATACCTAAACTGAAATCTCCTTTACAATATTTCTAAAATAAGTCTCTGCTCAAAGACTTCCAGTGAAGGGCAATCCACTGCTTTCTAAAAAGCCCATTCCATTTTTGAACAGCTCTAATTTTTAGGGTGGTTTTCCTTTAATCAAGTCTAAATTTTGCTTTAGCATGCCTAAAAATATTACCTAGAATGTGTTTCTTTGCAACTTCAACTCATAACTTCTGATTAATCACTCTGGGGCCAAGCATAGTCAGACTGGTTCCTCTTCCATTTAATAGGCCTTCAGATACTTGAAGACAGATGTATATGTCCCCTCTCACACTTTACTTCTCTTTGTCAAATAATTTCTTCAGCTAATCTTCACGCAACATGGCCTCCTGGCTTCCCACCGCCCTGACCACTCTCCAGTGAGCACTCTCCAGTTTGTCAATGTTCTTCTTAAAATTTGGATCATAGAATTTAACAGAATATTAAATATATGATTTGGAAAAGACATAGTACAATAAGACTATCGTTTCTCTTCTTTTGGGTATTATATGTTTCAATTTAGCTTTGTATTCTGTTAGTTTTTTTTGTTACCATTTTACACTATTGTTTCATTTTGGACTTTTAGTCTACTGAAATCCTCAGATCGTTTTTTACTTGAACTATTGCCAACTTCTGTCTCTCTGATTCTGTACTTGACAGCTGATGTTTTGAATGCAAATATAATATTTTGCCCTTATTCCTATCAAGGTTAATACCTTAAGTGAAAGTCTTATTTTTATACCTCATCTTCATGTGGGTTCTCAAAGGCTATGTTGAGAGTACACAAGCTTTGTCAAAATCCAGCCCTGGGCAAGTCATTTAAACCTGTTCACCTCAGTTTCCTCATGTGTAAAATAAGCTAGAGAAGGAAATAGCAAACCATTCTAGTATATTTGCCAAGAAAACCCCAAATGGTATCAAGAAGAATTGGAACCAACTGAATGACTCAACAACAACAACAACAACAACAACAACAAGAAGTAAATGGACTATCTGTTGGTTCTCCTTCACTCTTGACATCCCATCTTTTTTGCTCATAGATTATTTCAAGATACCCTTTAATCTACCACTCTTTCATAATGCCCTGCTTGTAAGATATTAATCATCCACCATGAATCTTTCCATTCTCCTCAGGATTATGTTCATTTTCAAATTTCATGTAGAGATGGATTTGTGGAGATATAGATATATGTATATACCTAATGTGTGTATACACATACATAAATGTGTATGCGTTCCATATACTCACATGCAGATAGACATATACACACACATACCTGTATGGAAAGATATACACAAATCTATGGACAAGCTCTGTAGATCTGGGAAAACAGGTATTCTTCATCCATTTAGTTTTTCCTGTATTGGTAGCTAGGGCAAACTCTTTGTGACTGTTTTGTTATTTCTTTGGGGGTTTTTTTGGAGGCAGTCAGGGTTAAGTGACTTGCTTAGGGTCTCACAGCTAGTAAGTATCTGAGGTCGTATTTGAACTTTGATCCTCCTGACTCCAGGGCTGTTCTATCCACTGTGCCACATAGCTGTCTTGTGACAGGTTTTGAACTACCAGGGCTTAATGCAACCAACCAAGTGTCATTTGTAAATAAAAACATCTGAAAAACTTTATTATCTGTGGGAAATCCCTCTTCAACTTGAATTTTGCCTTGGATCTTTTCCATGACAAGAGGCTAATACCTTTGGCATATATCTCAGTTTTGTGTCTCACCTGACATTAATGATCACAAAGTTTTCAAAGAAAGTTATCTCTGTCATCATGTCTTTTAAAGCAGTTTGTATAATTTTGACATAGCATAGGAGAAATCTTGTTGGGGGAGAGTCTTTACACGTAGCATTCTGCTGTCAAATCAAATGCTTTAGAAAAATAGGCAACAGATAATAAGCACAATGCAACTTTCAGATGTGGTCTGCTATGGAATGGTTACTTTGAAAAAACCTCAACAAGAATACCCTTAATGGGCATGTATATTAATCTTAATTTTTTTAGATAGCTGGTAAAATAAGTTAGTAATTGTTGATGTTCTCTTGGGTTACATTCTTTGTATAATTGAAAATAAATTGGATTGGGGCAACTAGGTGGCACAGTGGATAGAGAACCGGTCCTGAAGTCAGGAGGACCTGAGTTCAAATCTGGCCTCAGACTAAACACTTGACACATACTAGCTGTGTGACCCTGGGCAACTCACTTAACCCCAATTGCCTCCAAAAAAATAAATAAATAAATTGGATTAACCTAAAATTAAAAACAAAAAAACCCCCAGCTAATTCATGAATTTCCGGTTGAAGAATTTTGCAATCATTTCAATAAACTGCAGTACTGTATCTTGTATATATGTCAGTTTACATGGCTTATGTTTCTGTTGCCTCTTGGAAATGATGCAGCAATAACTTTTACTGTTTATCCTACTACATTGAGACACAGTTAAATGTACTATGTACAAAGGAACAGTGATATTGTAGGATGATCAGCTGTGAATGACTCAGCAATACAATGATCCAAGACAATTCTGAAGGACTTATTACAAAAAATGCTATCCCTCCCCAGAGAAAGAACTGATGGTGTCTGAATACAGATTGAAGCATACTTTTTTTAAACTTTATTTTTCTTAAGTTTTTTTAATCTATATTTTCTTTCACAACATGACTGTTATGGATATATTTTGCATGACTACACATGTGTAAGCTATATAAAATTGCTTGCATTCCTAATGGGGATGGGGGTGGGGAGGGAGGAAAGGAGAGAATTTGGAACTCAGAGTTTTAAAAATGAATGTTAAAAATTATTTTTACATGTTGGGGGAAAATAAAATGCTAAATATCCTACTGCATTAATGATTCCTGATATTTATAAAAATATGTGCAAATGAGGGAGGCATGTATTTTATATATTATTTTCCATAATTCAACTTTTATATTACATACAACTGCAAATATATACATATAATATACATACACACACACACATGCACATTTCAACATGATCTTACCATTTAATTGAACCTACATCTCCAACTTCATGTACTGTTCAAGTCTAATGTGAACTGAAAAATACTTTTGATTGAGTAACAGTTCTCTCACATGGTTCACACATTCTTCTTTTTTTAATTTTCCAAATAATATGTTCGTATTTTAATTTGATTCAGTGTACCAATGGATTCACTTTCTGTTTTTCTGTGTGTGTTGTTTTGTTTTTTTTAACAGATTGGATTTTTGACATTTTTACGGCTTTCTGTTTATCACCTGTATGGTAATCTGGAAGATTTTGAAGAACACTTAATTAGACTTCAGCCATATTTATATGGTAGAATCTCTTTTTATTTACTAAATGTAAAATGGTTTGTTACATAGTGAAAATCCAAAATTATCATGATAATCCTGGATTATATTTGCTTACATAGGGAAATGATTTATCAGAACAAGCGTAAGGCATTTTATTGAACTGTTCTTAAATTAAATGTAAATACAAGTGGAACTTTTTTTAGAGAAAATGGAAATGAATGAAAATGAATGTTGTATAATAACAATTACTCCCAGAGTTTTACCCTAGATAAGGAACAAAAAAAAATTAATCTTCACTTTGCAGAGGCAGGGGACTATGGAGGACATTGCATATATATCACACTTTGTTGATAGGTTAGTTTTACTGAACTGCTTTTTTCTCTCCTTTCTTTTTAATTTGTTATAAGAATTGTTCCGTAGGAGACAGGAAAGGAATATATTCAGCAACAAAGATGATGTAAAAACAAAAGATATCATTGATTTTAAAAAATGATGAACATTATATTTTCCAAAAAATATCTGAAATATGTGTATTTCTCTCTCACTTCAGAGAGTCCTACTAAATATTAGTGAAGAATAAGAATAGTAGGCATCTTCAATGTATATAGTGTTTGGATATGAGTAATAGTGTTTTGTCACATAATGATGTAGGCATATTTTATATATAATTTTGTATAGTGATCATCTAGAAAAATTTCATTGGATGTATACTAGAATGAAAGTGTATTACAAACAATGAGTGTATTACAAAACCTGAAAGTTATTATTGTAAAGAGATGTGATATAGAGGCATGGATAAAGAGATGGCCTCAGAGCAAGGAAGACTCATATAAATTTTGGCATTGTGATTTTGAACAAATCATTTAACTTTTCAGTGCTCTAGGAAACTCTCTAATGTTCTAAGATGTAGAGAAGGTGACAGAGTGAGTTTCCTCATCTGAGAATACCTTATATCGGTGAAATCACAGTTCTAGCCCCTATCTCTCATACTGTAATGTTCTTATGGTTCTCTTTGGGTGATACAATTCCTCAAATGGAGTCAATGCTGAATATTGTGATGCTATATGTATTTTTTTAATTTGGCTATGGCTATACATTGAATACAATCCATCAGTGGCTGATACTCTAGGTCCAAGAATCTAGAAAGATGGAAAAGTACTGAAATATTGTTGTTATCATTGAATGTATCACCACATTAAATATGCACATGAAGAAGGTAGCTGTTGATTTTAGAAAAAAAAACATTGTTTACTACCAATTCTTTCTTATAAGTCCTTATTTATCAACATTACTCATTTTGCTGCTGTTTATTTGAAATCACACAAAAATAGAGAAAGACTTTTCTAGCTAAATTTGAAATAATGATTTCCATGCAATCTTTTCTATGTCCTATTTTTATTTATGTCATCACAGAGGTCTGTGTCAGTAGAGAAAAGTCATTAATAAAAATATCTTTCCATTTCTGACCTGTCATCCTGTACCATTTTTACAGAACATGGTCCCCTTATATCTTTAAGTTACTTATTGATTCAACTTAATGAACATTTATCAAGTATCTGCTATGTGTTGGTCCCTGTTCTAAGTTCTGGGGATACAAAAAGAGGTAAAAGACAGTCCTTGCTTTAGAGGATCTTACAATCTAATGGAGGAGACAACATGCAAATAAATATATACATGACAAACTAAATGCAGGAAAAAATAGAAAATAATTTAAAGAAGGAAAGCCCTGGAATTAAGAGGGGTCAGAGAAAGCTTCCTAGAGAAGGTGGGGTTTTAATTGAGACCTAAAGGAAGCCAGAGAGGTCAGTAGTCAGATCGGGGGTGGGGGTGGGGAGAGTGTTCCAGGCTTGGGAGATAGTAGAGAAAATTCCCGCTGCTGAGAGATGCAATGTCTTGTTCTTGGAAAAGTCAGGAGGTCAGTGTTACAAACTACTATGTATAAACAAGGTATATATGAGATAAGTATGAAATAATCAGCAGAGGGAAGACACTAGAATTCATCTGGACTGGGAAAGGTTTCCTGTAGAAGATAGGATTTTAAGTAGGACTGAAAGGAAGCCAGGAAAGTCAGTAAGGAGAAATGAGGAAGGAGAGCATTACAGATATTGGTGCCATCCGGTGAAAATGCCTGATGTCTTGTTCGAGGAACAGAATGGATGACAGTATCACTGGATCACAGAGTACATGGGATGTGGTTGGGAGTATAAGATATAAGAAGACTAGAAAGTGGGGAGGGGATGTGGATTATGAAGGGCTTTGAATGCCAGAGAATTTTATATTGATCCTCAAGATGATAGGAAAATGTTGAGTTTAAATTAGGTTCAGAAGGTCACTTTCACAAGTACAAAATGTGGAAGGCATGGATAGACTACAATTTGTCTTAAAAATCTGGAAGGTTGGGAGCACCTAGGTGGCACAGTAGATGGAGCTCTGGCCTTGGAGTCAGGAGGACCTGAGTTCAAATTTGGCCTCAGACATTTGACACTTACTAGCTGTGTGACCATGGGCAAGTCACCAAAAAGAAAAAAAAAATCTGGAGGGTTGAGTAGACTGCAAGGTCAGTATGAGGCAATACTGACATAGCAGCCCAAAAAAGCTATGATTTTAAGCTGAATTGAGAGAGGCATAGAGTGTTTGGGACTAGAAAAGTGGTTGTTTTCTTATGTCTTGCTCTGGTCAGAGAGCATCTGGTGTCATATATGGTCATTTCTGGGTTGCTGCGTTTTCTAAAACTTATTTCTAGACTGAATAAGTATCTGAAGGGGGAGATGATAAAAACAGAGGAGGGTCTCAAGATCATGCCATATGGGGCTTAGGTCAGTGAAAAGAAATAAAGGTTTTTATCCTGAACACTTTGGAAAAAAATGTCAAGTATTCCAAGGATTTTCATATTGGAAGAGTTATTAAAATTGTTTTCTTTGCTACAGAGGGCAGAATAAGGAACAGCAAGTGAAAGTTGAAGAGAGAGGTAGATTTCAGCTTGAAATAAGGAAAACCTTCCTGAAAAATTGAAAATCATCCAAAAGTAGAATTAGCTTGCATTTGGAGGTATCCCCTCACCGAGGGCCTTCAAACAAAAGCTAAATGATTTCTGGTTGGAGATATGGATTGAATTATTGTTCAGGAAGGGCTGGACTAGATGACTTCTGAAATCTCTTTCATGATTGAAATTCTCTTATTCTGTCATTTCACCTTGATGGCATCTCTTTTTCTAATTTATCCTTTCAAAGAAGCAAGAATTGGGGCAGCTAAGTGGTGCAGTGGATAAAGCACTGGCCCTAAAGTCAGGAGGACCTGAGTTCAAATTTGGCCTCAGACCAAACACTTGACACTTGCTAGCTGTGTGACCCTGGGCAAGTCACTTAACCCCAGTTGCCTAAAAAAAAAAAAAGCAAAGCAGCAAGAGTCATCTTCAAGTGGAATTTTGATCATCTTACATGCCTTTCAGAATCTTACAATTTTGTAGTCTTTTACATAAAATTAAAACTCATGGTATTAGACTTTAAAAACCATATGTTCCTTACCTCTCTTTATCTTCTAGCTAATCTCTCAACATTTGATATAATGTACGATTGAATCAGACAACGTGCTTGTACCTTTCCCTCACCTTCATGTCTTAAGATCTCTAATTTGCTTTAAAGCATTTCCCTGAAGAGAGATAGAACCAATAGGAATGCTTTCCTTGAGGTTTGTAGGCACAACAGGCCCATTGATCAGTAAGCATTTATTAAAGTGTCTACTGTGTGCCAAGCACTGTGCTAGCCATTGGGCCTAGGCAAAGACCAAAAAGAAACATTTGCTGCTCTCATAGAGATTATATTTTATAGTAGGAGATAATGTGTACATATATAAGCACATTACATGCCTTGCACTTATTCTTTTAACCCATACTTAGATTCGTAGGTGTCCCCCAAACGATGGCTGTTTCATCTCCCCTCAGGATTCTAGGGATAACCCAGAGCTATTGGACTATCTTTCTAATGCTATGGCTTGTTGACTTTTCCCCATAATTATCAATTTATTTCAGTTAGCTAGACTTAATTATCCTTTATAGGGTCTATGACCTGTCCTCCTACAAGTATATAAAAGCCCAGGAGAAAGTAGGTTGAAGTTTAGAGAATACACATGGACGATTTGGGTTGTTGGAAGTCCTTTGCTTCCCTTGATGGGGGTGTGGAGGGTGTCTCATAAAGTTATTCTTAAGCATGCTCATGACAAATAAGTTCCTTTATTAACATGGATCTGAACTTTCTTGGAAATTTATAACCTTAGAAAATTATCTATGGGCACTGAAAGATTAAATGACTTGACCAGGGTCACACGAATCCAGGTCTTCCTGATTCCAAGACCAGTTCTATAATATTCCACACTGTATCTTCCTGAAAGTTAATAGTATTCTGATTGACTTGTTGGAGGCAGCCAAGCTTAAGTATGTAATGAGTCTGAAGCTTCAATTAGAGGGAAGATAGTGAGTGTGCTATGAGTCTGCATTTGAATGACATCAATTAATACCAGTATTTTAGAAAGGGTTGGGCTAAAAATACTGGATTGGAGTTGTTAATCATATAATAATTATTGTGTATTGATTATGCATCTATTACATATCTATCCTGTCTTTATGTCTAATTGGTAGCCTCCGTACGTAATTGAGGAATAACTGTTTAACTGGTCATTTAGTCATAATGAACTATCTGTATGGCTTTTGACTTGTTTACATTGCAATATTATATTGCCCCACAAAGATTCATAAATGACTTCAAAATGTCAGATTTTAAGTATTGAAATTAAATATAGTATAATAAGTAAAAGGCAGAATTAAATGTAAAATAATAATGATGTTTTGGAAACTTTTTTTTATACAATAGCACTTTGTTTTTGTGAAATCACCTACTGTAAGTATCCCAACATCCTTTCGAGCGTGGCTTTTATACAGAAGACTGGTGAAGTCATTTGCAGTCCAAAAAGGTTTCCTGAAGCATATGTAGACCCTAATACAAAGCAGAATCTGGGTTTTCCTGGCATGGTGGGTATCATCTAATACATCAGACAGCATTATTATGATTTAAAAAGCATGCTTGGTATTTAGTAAGGATTAATAAAAGATATATTTAGCTGGACAAATTTCCATGACTCTGTATAAACACAATAGTTATTAATATATAGTGATCCAAAATATTTAATTATAATGAATGTATTTTCTAGAATTTCTTTAGTTTAAAAATTAATATAACTATTACTTTGGTAGCGTAATGACAAGTGAATGAACAAAATTTATTAAGAGCTTACTATGCTTCAAGCGCTCTTGTAAGCACTGATACTACAGATTAAAAAGAAATGGACTTGAAAAGTTACTCACTTGTTGTGGAGTTGTGTCTGACTCTTTGTAACCCCCCTTTGGAATTTTCTTGGCAAAGATACAGGAATGGTTTGCCATTTCCTCCTACAACTCATTTAACTGAGGCAAACAGTTAAATGAATTGCCCAGGGTCACATAGCTAGTAAGTGTTTGAGGTCAGATTTGAACTCAGGAAGATGAGTCTTCTTGGCTCTAGACCTGGAACTCTATCCACTACACCACCTACTATCTACAACTAGTGCCTCCATTTTTATGTGGAAATTATGGGGTGAAATACTGAGGAGGAACATAAACACTGAATGATAATAAATCAGGCAGTTTATTGCTGATAGACATGCAAGCATGCAGCTCCCCAGCCCTTGAGCCCCATGGTTAAGGGAAAAATGTGGACTGGCTTGTTGTACAGTGGATGCACAACCTGGTTGATAGCCCATAATTCTGGGTCTCTATCCTTATACCTGTTACTCTTGGTGCACAGATTCACAGGGAACTTTCAGGAGAGAGATCTTAGGGACAATTAACGGACAGGTAGCCTAACTACAACCCTCGTTATTGCAAGGACATTATGATCAGGAGGTCTTTGCATGCACATCATACTTTCCCTAAATGAAACTGGTTAAACTGGTTATTGGACGTATAGGACCTTCTTTCTTGTTTAATCTTTTAAGTATTTTAACTCTTTTTTAAAAATTTAACATTTTCTACTCAGTTTTTCATCAGGAATATGTGTAAATCTTCTATTTCATTAAAGTCTGTTTTCCCCCCCTTGTAGATTTATACTGTTTTGCTATGTAAAATTATTCTTAGTCTTTATATGTTTTGCCTCCTGGAATATCATATGCTAAGCTCTCTACTCCTTTATCATGGTGGCTGCTAAATCTTATGTAATGCTAAGTATGAGTCAACAGTACTTCAGCTTTCTTTCTAGCAAATTGCAGTATATTTTCTTTGACCTAGAACAGAGGTGGGGAATCTCAAGTGGAGCACTTTGACTGAATCCAAACTTAACCCCTTAATAAAAGGATTTGTTTTGTAAAATTTGAACTCAGTCAAAAGGCCACACCCAAGTACCTAGAAGGCCGCATGTGGCCTCAAGGCCAGCGGTTCCCCACTCGTGAACCTAGATACTCTGGATTTTGGCAGTGACACTTTTAGAAGTTTTCATTTTGGGTTTCTTTTGAGAGGTTTCAGTTTTTGTTCTTTGGTTCTGAGGCATCTGGGCAATTTTTTTTTCATAATCTCTTGAAATATGACATCT
Organism: Phascolarctos cinereus; assembly: GCF_003287225.1. NCBI lineage: Eukaryota > Metazoa > Chordata > Mammalia > Diprotodontia > Phascolarctidae > Phascolarctos > Phascolarctos cinereus. Next base: position 280,824,046 of record NW_027555847.1, on the reverse strand, counting down.
AAACTTTTTTAGATTTTAGTATCTAGGTAGTCCAGTAGTTCTTAAATAACCTCTTGTTGACTGGTTTTCCAGATCACTTATTTTTGATTGAAAATATCTTCTATTTTCTTATACTTTTTCAGACTTTGAATATTTCTTGTTTTCTCATGGAATTATCTTATTTGATTCATTTTAATTTTCAAGTCATCTGTTGCTTGGGTAAAATTTTTTATCTTTTTGCGCTAAGCTGTTATTTTCTTTCTAAGTCTTTCCTCCACATCTCTCATTTCTCTTTTGATTCTTTCCTCTAGCTCTTTTATTTCATTTATAAAATCACGTTAAACTTAAAAAAAAAACCAAACTAACAGAAATTCTGGCTTCATTTCTTTCAAGTTTTCTGGTTGAAATTTTAGCCAAGAGTGTTTTTGAATAGTATATGTGTTTGTATATGCATTCCTTTTCTGTTTATCCATTTTTCCAGTCTTATTTCTGGACTTCAGACTATGTGTTAGGGCCATGCTTTGTGACATTTTTGTGGGAATGTTTAGGTGGTGCTTAGTCCCTTAAACAGGACTAAGCAGAATCCTGCTGCTACTTTCTTTAGATTTTAAGTGTTTCCTCAAGGATCTCAGGGACAGATCAGGCTGAAGACCTGCAATATTTCAGTGAGTCCACTGTGATCTCTTTCAGGGCAAAGTCTGGTTGAGGTCTCCCTGTCTGAACTTTAAAGGCTCTTGTCCTAGATTTGGATCCAGCAATACAGCTGTACACTTGACCTTGGTTAGAGATCCAGTAGACTGATGCTGAACCCAACTTCAGCACTGGAAAGCTCTGCATGTTTAGCAAAACAGAACATAAGGTTCCCCATCTGTCTGAGTTCAGTGCCTTGGTTATCGGTTGCAAGCTTCAGACTGAGCTGGGTGCTACATCTGAAACCTCCATGTCACACAGTTGCTGCTAGCTTTAGTTCCTATTTCTTGCTTGTAGATAGCATCAGGCCGAGACCACCCTTGCCCTGGCTCACCACTCCAAGGCACAAGTCCCAGCAGCTGTTCCTTCTCTATCACACTTAGTTCTAGGTCCTCTCCCGAGTCTTGATCTATGACCGAACTCTGGATAATTAGTGATTGAGCTGCAGATTGGAATCTCTTCTGCTCTCTGTACAATGAAAGATCTTTATCTTTTGGATCTGGAACCTCTTTCTTTCCTAGTGTACCACTACGTGTTTTCATTTAGTTCTAGTACTAAAAGGCTTCAAGTGTCTCTCCTGGCTAGCTCCTCTCTTCAATGTCTATAGATGTCTGTCTCTCTGTGCCTACCTGGATTAGAAAAATGACTCACTGTGACTTTTTTCCCTTATATTCTTGATTAAGATTCAGGCTGGTGCATTCACTTTTTTTTTTTACATTTAATTTTAATTTTTTCCTCAATTACATATAACCAAAATTGTTAACATTCATTTTTTAAATTTTGAGTTCCAAATTCTGTCTCTCCCTCCCCAACCCCCTCTTTGAGAAAGTAAGAAGTTTGATATAGATAACACATATGTAGTCATGTAAAACATTTCCATATTAACTATGTTCCAAAAGAAAATGCAGACCAAAAAAGCAAAAATAATAAAGAAACAAAAAAAGCATACCTAAATCTACATTCACAGTTCATCATTTCTCTCTCTGGAAGTGGATGATATTTTTCATCATAAGTCCTTCAGGAATTGTCTTGGATCATTATATTACATGGATTATTATATTGAGAATACCTAAGTCATTCACAGTTGCTCATACAATATTGCTATTACTGCGTACAATGTTCTCCTGATTCATTTCACTTCATATCAGTTCACATAAGTCTTCCCAGGTTTTTTTTCTGAAACCACCCTGTTTGATATTTCTTATAGCACAATAATATTCTGTTACAATTGTATATGAGAACTCATTCAACCATTTCCCAATTTCCAATTCTTTGTCACAACAAAAATTGCTGTTATAAATATTTTTGCATATACAAGTCCTTTTTCTTTTTCTTTGAGCCCTTTGGGGTATAGCCCTAGTGGTGATATTGCTGGGTCAAAGGGCATGCACAGTTTTATAACCCTTTGGGCATAGTTCCAAATTGTTTTCCAGAATGGTTGGATCAGTTCACAACACCACCAACAGTGAATTAATGTCCTTGTTTTTCCACATCCTTCCAACATTTGTCATATTCCTTTTCTGTCATGTTAGCCAACCTGATAGATATGAGGTAGTACCTCAGAGTTGTTTTAATTCACATTTGTCTGTCATGGTTTAGGGTATTTTTTCATATGACTATAGATAGTTTTGATTTCTTCTTCTGAAAACTGCCTATTCATATCCTTTGACCATTTATCAATTGGGTAAGGGCTCTTATCCTCATAAACTTGGCTCAGTTCCTCTATATTTGAGAAATGTGACCTTTATCAGAGAAACTTGCTATAATTTCCCCCCCCCCCAGTTTCCTATTTTCCTTCTAATCTTTTGCATTGGTTTTGTTTGTACAAAACCTTTTTAGTTTGTTGTAGTCAAAATTATCCCATAATGCTCTGTCTCTTGTTTGGTCATAAATTCTTTCCTTGTCCATAAATCCAATGGGCAAATACTCCATGCTTCTCTAATTTGCTTATAACACTTAATTCTAAATCGTGTACCCATTTTGACCTTATCTTTAGTGTATGTTGTGAAATTTGGTCCATATGGAGTTTCTGTCAAATTGCTTCCCAGTTTTTCCAGCAGTTTTTATCAAATAATAATTTCTTGTTCAAAAATATTAGATCATTGGGTTTATCAAACACTAGATTAGTATGGTCATGTACTACAGTGTATTATATATCTAATCTATTCCATTGATCCACCACTCTGTATCTTAGCCAGTACCAAATTGTTTTGATGATGACCACTTTGTAATACAGTTTCAGATCTGATACTGCAAAGGCACCTTCCTTCACAATTTTTTTCATTGATAACCTTGATATAATTGACCTTTTGTTCTTCCAGATGAATTTTATTATTTTTTTCTAGTTCTATAAAATAATTTTTGGAGGAGTAATTTGATTGGTATGGCACTGAATAAGTAAATCAATTTAGGCAGAATTGTCATTTTTAGTATATTGGCTCAGCCTACACATGACAACTAAAATTTCTCAAGTTGTTTAGATCTGACTATATTTGTGTGAAAAGTGATTTGTAACTGTGTTCATAGAGATCCTACGTTTTTCTTGGCAGGTAGATGCCCAAGAATAATAGTGGTGATAATGGGCATCCTTGCTTCATCTCTAATCTTATTGGAAAGGATTCTAGCTTATCCCCATTACAGATAATGCTTATTTTTTGGTAGGTACTACTTATCATTTTAAGGAAAAGTTCCATTTATTCCTTTACATCCTAGTGTTTTTTGATAGTAATGAATGTTGTATTTTATCAAAAGCTTTTGCTACATTTATTGAGATAATTTTGATTTTTGTGTTTTCTTTTAATTGATATGCTCAGTTTTCTGGATAGTCTTCCTAATATTGAAGCAGCCTTGCATTCCTGGTATGAATGTCACCTTTTCCTCATGTATGATCTCTTTGATATATTGTTGTAATCTTCTTACTAGTACCTTATTTTAAAATTTTGCATCAATATTCATTAGGTAAATTGGTCTATATGTTTCTTTCTCTGTTTGTCATCTTCCTGGTTTAAGATGAGCACAATATTTGTATCATAGAAGAAATTTGGTAGGACTCTTTTTTTGCCCATTTTTCCAAATAGTTTTTAATAGTGTTGCAATTAATTGTTCTTTAAGTGTTTGGTGGAATTTACTTATAATTCCATCTGGTCCTGGGGATTTTTTCTTAGGGAGTTTATTGTTTGTCAGTTCTTTTTTCTAAGATAGGGTTATATAAGTATTCTACTTGCTCTTCTGTTAGTCTGGGCAACTTATATTTTTATAAATATTCATCTACTTAAATTAGATTATTAAATTTATTTCATATAATTGGACAAAATAGCTCCTAATAATTGCTTTAACTTCACCTTCATTGGTGTGAATTTACTGTTTTATTTTTAATACTGGTAATTTGGTTTTGGGGTAGCTAGGCAGCACGGTAGATAGAGCTACATCAAAAGCCTTTACTCTCCTGAGCCAATTAAGTGTCCACTATGGTTTTGTACCTTTTAAGGAATGGAATACACAAACTGACATAATGGAGGACTCTGGCAGATATTCCTCCTACCAGAAGGAAAAAATAAAGAATTATGCTTCAAAAGCATAATTATTAAGATTTAACAATTAATTGGATAGTTGGTGTGAAAGAGACTGAGTAATCAAAGATGACTGATCCCAAGATTGATTACTTGATTGACTTGGAAAGATGGTGGTGCCCTAAAGTAATAGATACATTTGGAAAAAGTATGGGTTTTGATGAAATATAATGAGGACTGTTTTGGAGATGTTGAGTTTATGAGAAATGCCCAATAGGCAGTTGACCACTTGGAGGTTGTTGAGGTCATCATGAAAGAGTGTGTAGAAAAAGAAGTAGTTCCAGGACAGTTTGGTAATAGCCATGGTTAGATGGCACTATATGGATTCTATCTTTTATTTTTTTAAAATTTTATTAATTTATTTTGATTTATCAACAATCACTTCCATATGCTTTTGAGTTGAAAATTTTTCTCCCTCTTCTTCCCCCCACCCTCCCCAATATGGCATACAATATGATATAGGCTTTACATTTATATTCCTATTAAACATATTTTCACATTAGTGAAGTTGTAAGTAAAAATTAAAAGCAATAGAAGGAACCATCAGAAAGATGAAACAAAACTCAACAGAAGGTAAAAATAAATGATAGCGATTTGACTTCCATAGTTCTTTCTTTGGATGTGGACAGCATTTTCCATCCCCGAGGCCTCTGGAGATGTCTTATATCCTTGTAATGCTGAGAAGAGTTCAATTTAACAATATTAGTCATTGCATAATGTGGCTGTTGTGTACAAAATCTTTTTGGTTCTGCTCACTTCACTCAGCATCAGACCATATAAGTCTTTCCATGTTTTTCTGAAGTCAGCCTGTTCATCATTTCTTATACCACAACTTGCTCAGCCACTCCCCAGTTGATGGGCATCCTCTCAATTTCCAATTCTTTGCCACCACAAAAGGAACTGCTATGAATATTTTTGTACATGTGGGTCCTTTTTTCCCATTTGTTGGATCTCTTTGGGATATAGCCCTAAAAGTGCTATTGCTGGATCAAAGGGTATGCACATTTTTGTAGCCCTTTGGGCATAGTTCCAAATTGTTCTCCATAATGGTTGGATCATTTCACAACTCCACCAACAATGTATTAGTGTTCCAATTTTCCCACATCTTCTCCAACATTTATCATTTTCCTGTTTTGTCATGTTGGCCAATCTGATATGTGTGGTGTGGTACCTCAGAGTTGTTTGGATTTGCATTTCTCTAATCAGTAACGATTTAGACCATTTGTTCATATGACTATAGATGGCTTTAATTTCTTCATCTGGATTCTCCATCTTTTAAATGAGGGTAATAGGAAGTGAAGAATGTTTATTCTTAGTCTCCGTGTGGTATACATATACTTTGATTCAGCCCTGCTGGGGCTACAAATCTATTTGCTACTGTTTTTTACAATGGGTGAATTCTTTCCTGATCCCCACAATTGTTAATGTTTTCTCCTTTAAAAATTACATCTGTTTTGTATATAATTATTTTTCACATGCTTATATGTGTATATGTTGGCTCCTTAATAGAATGTGAGCTTCTCTAGGGCAGGAACAATTTCATTTTTATCTTTATATCCCTAATGCTTGCTACAGAGTAGGAAGGAAGGAAACAAACATTTATTAAGCTTCTACTGTATGCCAAGCACTGTGCTAAATGCTTTTCAAGTATTATCTCATTTAGCCCTCACAACAACCCTGGCAAGTATGTACTATTATTATTCTCACTTACAATTGAAGAAATTGAGGCAAATAGAGATTAAGTGACTTACCCAAGATCACACAGTTAACATCTGCAGCTAAATCTGAACTCAGATCTTCCTACCTCTAGGCCCAGTGCTTTATCCACTGTGATACCTAGCTACTTCTGTAGGCATTTCTAATAAATGATGATTGATTGATTGATACTTCCGTTCTCAAGTTCAACCAAGTGCTCACTTATTTTAAATAGTATATGTTGTAATGATACTTTCGTACAATGAAATAATTTTTTATACTTTAAAAAAGTTAAATTACTCATACTACTTCAATTTCCTCATCTGTAAGATTAGACGGTTGTATTATATGACAGCTAAGAGCTCTCCAACTGCAAAATTCTATGACCTTATGTCATTTTGACTGAATTTGATCCACCTTATTTAGTCTTATAATTACAACCCCATTTTATAGTGTAAATATCACTGTTTTAATGGAAAATTGCTACCTCAAGTTACCATGGCAAATTAATATATAAGGTCTAATTTGATAACCTCAGCTTCTTCTGAATTCAGAGCTGGCTCCCCAGTGCAGGCTAATCCATTGTAGCTTTTCCAGTTCATCCAAGCATATAATTATCACCCTTCACTGTCTTCCCCCCCACTCCACCATTTTCTCCCATTCCTTTTTGGTTGTTGAGATTATTAGCATAATATACTGTTGGAGTTATGAGTCTCCCCATTTTGGAGGGAACACCTGAAAGTGTCAAGGATCTGTTGATTTTGTGTGTGTGTGTGTGTGTGTGTGTGTGTGTGTGTGTGCGCGCGTGTGCGTGTGTGTGTGTGCGTGTGCGTGTGTGTGTTTAATTTATGTAACTCTTGTATTTCTATGGAGATGAGAGATATTCGAGGAGACATTATCCTGGAATTCATCCTAGTGACATTTTGAAGCTAGGACTTCTTTGAGTGTTTTAGAGGATTCCTAGGAAAGGGAAACTAGAAAAATTGTGTACTAGTAGATAGTTGGACTTTGGTATGTTAGATTGAATGTTTGAGTCTGAATCCCAACAAGTTAATCAGCATTAGTAACAGCAGAGTCCCCAGAAGAAAGAGCCAGGGCGCATACTCTTCTCAGTTCTCAACCTTGTCCTTTCCATGTAGCCCCAGTGTGTTCTCCGTCTTAGGGTCTCATGGACAGAACAGGTTTGAGAACTGAACTCACGTGCTCCCTAGCTCTTCCCTGTGGGGATTCTGATTTCTGCTACTAATGCTGATGAAGTTGGGCAATAGAGAGACTGTTCTGAACTGCCGGGAGTGATGGCTGAGATATGTCTTTCATTCCCACCTGCCTCTGCAACAGAGACAGGAACAACTACCACTTCATTCACCTTATTCCTCCAGAGTTTTCCCTCTCCCTCTTTCCCATAAGGGGGGAGAAGTTAAAAGCAAAATACAGTCTTTTCTTCTCCTTTAGTTAGCATCCTGTTTATATTCAGTGGACTGTCCTCCCTCTACTTTTTCTTTCTCTCCTCTTTCGTTCTATTCCTCTTTATAGAAAGCCACCAATCCTTACGGTGCTAATAGCATGAATAGCACTTTGGGAAAGGTATGGATTTGTAAAAAGGTAGATAGAAGCATTCTGTAGCAGCTTGAGGGACAGGTTAGCTGACAGAGATGGTGATTCCCACTAAAGGTCACAAACTCATTATAGGCCTATTGAGATGATATTCCTTAGCCAGCTTAAGTTTTTATAAATACGAGAGAATTTTAAATAGATTAATAACCTAAAGTGAATTAAAATCCCTAGACATAGGAGAGATAAGTAAGCCTTTGGGGCAACAATGAAGAAAAGATTTGGAGGAAAGGGGAATTCATTACTGGGCATATATACCTTAATATGATTCCTCTTTGGATTTTTTGCCAATAATCTTTTGTTTTACCCAAACCAATTTTCACTTGAGAGTAGGGCTTTCCTTGAGGAGTATCATCTCACTATGTGGGTCACCTTAACTTGAGGGAACCTTTACATATACTTTAGCCCCTGTGGGCTTAACTGAAGGAGGAAGAGAGAAAAGGGAATAAACATTTAGATAGCACCTATTATGTGCTATGCCATTTTAAAAAAATAAATATTAACTCATTTGATCCTCACAACAACCTTGTCAGGTAAGTGCATTTTTCAGTTAAGGAAACTGAGGTAAACAAAGGTTAAATTACTTGCCCAGTGTCACACAGCCAGTGTCTGAAGCTGGATTCAGACTCAGGTTCTCCTGATGCTAAGCCTAGTGCTTTATCCCCTGTGCCACCAACTGTCAGCTGGGAGATATCTCAACTTTGCAGAATGTGGGCAGTGCTCCTGCATCTCCCTCTTTCATTTGCTACAAACTGGGCAGTGTCTTTTGTATTACACTAAGTGTCTCTATGTTTTGATAGATTTTGTATTCAAAGTAAAATGATATAATTTAAGATATATTTACTGATTCATGGTTACGACTTCGGTAGATTACATAATCAATTAAATGATTATAGTTGCTTACTATTTATAGGGAATTGTGCTAAGCACTAGGTGAGATGCAAATTTAGATATGAAAGTGTTCCTGCATTAATGGAATTTATAGTCTCATAGGTAGGTGAGACACATATACAGCAATTATATGAAAACATGGAGGATCTATGATTTCATCATCATAAGAAATTTCTAAGGGAGAATTCTATCTACCAATTGTTTGTAGCCAATCTGTGACTTACTTAGTAGAAAAATTCTAGGGAGCTGCTTAAAGCACATAAAAGTTAAAGGGTTTTCTCAGAGTCGCATAGTGGTCAGAGTCTTTAACAGAGCTTTTCCTTACTTTCAGCCTTATATGTTATGCTGTCTCTATATAATAGAATATTCTGGTTCATACACTGAGTACTTAGGATGGCATCTCTCCATATGGAGAAGCTAGAGACTTCTGGGAGAAGTGTGATGATGTATAAGGGAAATGCCTTATGGAGGAGCATGTATTGGAAGGGAGGGCCTTTGACAATCTGAGGAAGCATTCCAAAAGGCCTGTTGTTATCAGTTTCAGCCTCTTTTGCCTCATTCCTCTCTGAGCAGTGTGGTGATTCCTGGGACATGAAAGTAGAAAAGCATAGGGTATGTTCAGAGAACAAAGAGAAGTGTAATTTCTCCACACTCTAGAGTGAAATTTGTGGAACTGGAGTGTAGAGCCTATGAAGAGAGACAAGGAAAGATAAAATTGGAAAGAAAAAGGCACCAGATTGTTTTGTCTTGAATGCTGACTAAAGTAGTTTGGGCTTCATTTGGCTGGCAACATGAGACTTCCGAAATGTTTTGAGTAGAAGAATGACATGATCAATTTAGATATGTTTAATAGCACTCTCAAAAAAAAAAACATTCAGAGCACTTTTTGTGTTATCGTCTCTTCCAATAACAACATATCTTTATGATCATTTCACATGACATATAAATTCAGAACATAAAGTAGAATGAAACAGAATATTACATTACAGAAGACACTGAATCAAGTAGTAAACATTCTCTATATCCCTAGCAAATGGATGTCATCTTCCATAGTTCTTGGGGACTGGTATACTAATTAGTTCCCCAGGAAATCTGTTTGCCTCTCCAATATAGGAAGAAAGGGCCATAGTCAGATTGTTCACAACAGTAGTATTGAACATAAGAGTTCATAGTTGCTCTGCTTAAAATTCTAAGTTGTCCCTGTTGGTCTAGGAAGCATAACTTTTTTCTCAACCGGTTGGGAAAATACTAGCCAGGTTTTTATTTATATTTCTCTCTTCTACTCCTACCTTTATCACACTGCAGCATTTCTTGAGAGACTTTTATAGCACTAAAAATATCACTTGATTCTACTCTCCTCGTCCAGTCAGAGCATGCATTGGGCAATGTTGCTCTGTGGTAGACTTACGTACAGTCTTCTGGGAAGTGTAATATAGATAATTTCCCTCAAAGATCAAGTCTCTTGGCATCAGACATAATGAAAGCTATCCACAGACAAGAAAAAATTCTATATAAAGAATATTAGTATGGTATCAGAACTAAGGATGGACCCAAACAGAGAGAGAGTGATGGTGAAATAATTAGTAAGCTATTGAAGTGGCATTAAGGGTTTGCATATAAGGATAGTGGTAATGGAAATGGGTAGGGGGGGAATATGTTGAGAAAGATATTTTGGAAGTAGAATTAAGAAATGGTCCCTATGAAATATTGAGTCTGCTGCCTGAAAATCAAATTAGCTAAATACTGTAAGTTCTGTGATGGTAAGCCACTAATATCTATGGCAGTCCATGAAACAAAAATTCAAAATAGCTCTCAGCCACGTGTAGCTTCTTTTACAATGTCAGGGGCAGAGTGATAGAAAAGGAGGGAGACATTAATTTAACTATTGCTATACCTAATGTATTAATATGCTTAACTATGGTCCACCAAGAACTAACAAGTTTACCAGCGAATTAACAAATAAAATAATAAACTACTAGAGAAACTTAAATATATCGATAGTGCCTTTCTTACTATGTTTATAAGTGCATATAGTTGATATAGTCACAGAATGTCCTGAATATAATCAAAAATATAGATGAGAATGCTATTACATGTGTAACCAGATGAAATTTTTAAAATTTTCACAAAAATGGGAGCATGTCTCCTGTCTTTGGAGAGATAAATAAAAGAACTGGCAGAATTGGTTCTATCATGTGTCTAAAAGTAACAAGATACATAATTTTATGGGACACCTGGTCATCTTTCTTTGCAGGGCTTATGATGATGAGCATAAGCCAAAATAACACTGAAGATTTGTGAAGAAGCTTATCTAATATCTATCTTTTGCAGAGAATGGAGAGGTAGAAAAATTCTTTGACATTTGACAGCATCCTCCAAACACTTAAATCAATCAGTGGTTTTCAGTTACTTTAGTGTGAAGATGGGCAAAAAGAAAGATTAAAAATATGTTGGAAAATATCATTCTAGATTGAGAAATGAAAAATATCAAAGGTTCATTGACTATGTAGGAGCTTCATGCCTGTATATCATGAATACTTTCTTTAGGAAGAGAATCAGGCTGTGTCGCACTTTGAAGTCATCAAACGTCACTCTAAGTTTAAATTGACTATGTAATAATAGATAGGAAATAATGGATTGTTGATGTGTGAATAATTTCCTAATCAGCTGTCTATGCAGAATTAATATCTGCACCAAATTAGAATGAGAAAGATGTGAAGAAGGTAATTAAAACATCTTCCCTCTGACCAAACAGGCTGTTGACAGCAAAATGGGAAATGGATAAAGTAAAAAACATCATCAGAGACTATCATCAAAAGTTTAGTCCATATAAGGCAATTTCCTCTATATATGAAGGTCAACAAAACCAAAAAAATCATTGCACAACCAAACACTGGATAACTTTGCCAAGCAAGAGAACAGCTAATGTCAACGCTATATGTAAACTTATTTGTAAAATATAAGAGTAGCAATCAAATCATAAAACATCAAAGTGATGGAGAGGGAAATGAATCTGCAAAAATCTTGGTTTGACATTGAATCATCTCTCTAATCTTATTCCTTACACTGCCCATGTACTCTTCTACTCAGGGGCACTGTCTTTACTGTTCCTTGAACAAGACACTCCATTTCCCAATTCTGGGAATTTTTGCTAGCTGGAACGTTCTCCCTCCTAGTCTGTACCTCCTGGCTTCCCTTGCTTCCTCAAATCATAACTAAAATTCCTCCAGCTACAGGAAGACTTTTCCAATTCTCCCTAATTTTAATATCTTCCCTCTGTTGCTTATTTCCTATTTATTTGTGTTTGCACATAAGTGTTTGCTTGTTGTCCCCCATTAGATTGTGAAACTGGACCACTAATCCCTACACACCTACATACAATACCTGCAGCTACTGACTTATTTGAAAGTATAAGATACCTATGTTTTATTGTTTTTGTGACCCCATTTGGGGTTTTCTTGGCAAAGATACTAAAGTGATTGGCCATTTTCTTCTCTAGCTCATTTTACAGATGAAGAAACTGAAACAAACAGGGTTAAATGACTTGCCCAGGCTAAGTGCCTGAGGCCAGATTTGAACTCAGGAAGATGAAGCCTAGCACTCTATTCACTGTGCCACTTAGCTGCTCAACATATTTAGTATAATGTTTATAGGGGATTTATGAAAAGACACAGATATAAGAATCCCACAGTGAGAAGGCAGAAATGGATTGTGATGTGCTTTTAGGAGAAGATCTATCCGAGTATCAGAGTAAATACCCTCATTCTCAGCTATATTCTTGAGTGTTAAGGTGCCTTGATAATAAGAATAATTGAAAAACTGTGCTATCTGAATTTCTTTCTGGTAACAAGACCTGAATCATTCTTGGCAAATGCAGTAGTGAAAAATACTGAGAAAAACTGCTCATGTTTTTGAAGAACACTTTAATAACCTTTTAGTCCACTTACAAATAGCCAGGTCTATGCTAGAACCAGTTCAAACTAATGAGAGCTTATTGTTAAATTTCCAGTGTGAGCATTTAAATCTCTGGAATCCACAATTACTACAAATCAGCATGTGATTTATTGTTCCCCATACCCCAAATTACATATTGCAAATTGAAGTATACAGAATTTTTGAAGGATTATTAGGAACTAGATTACTGGTCTTCATAATCAATAAGTGATGTCCTCTTATACTTTTTTCTATTTAATTAGTCAGAAGTGATATAGACCTAACAACAGGAAGACATCCAAAGAAACCAGTTTTTTATTATTCTTATGTCACTTATCAGGCTACCTTAATAATTTGGAATATAGTAGAGAATGAGGATACTTACTCTGATACTTCAATGGGTCTGTGACTTCACCTTTGTAAGAGATCAAAATCCATTTCTATCTTTTCATGTTATAGAATTCTTTAGGTCCTTTCATAAATCTTTTATAAATGATATACTTGAAAATGTTTGAGGCTTCATTGATTCCAGGTCTTTGAAAAATCAATTCACCTCCTTTTCTGGTAAGTATTACATAGCTTCAATCTCTTTTCCAAACTTCTGCTTTCTCAGTACTATTTTTTCTTCTGTGGTTTTGAGTGGAAATATAGCAGTTCTATTATCTGATGATACTTATCTAATGATTAGTATAGATAACTATAGAGACATTTCTGTTTACCTTCTTTTTATTTTGAGGTGTTAATGCTTATGCAATAATTTGACTTATTTGAGTCTCATGCCAAGCTTTATGAAGCTATTGATTCCCCTTACACTGCTTTTCACTGTTTTCCGAGATGATATTGTTTCTAATCTTCTATCATATTCCTCTTAGATATTGCACAGGACAGCATATATCTTAAACCAATGTTACCCTTGCCTTCCAATGTCTCTCTAGTTGGCAAAGATATCAGAGTGTCTATTTGGTTTAGGTGTGTTTTTGGGGATTTTGTTGTTCTCTCATGGCAATTATTTTTATGCTTGAAACCTCTTTAAAAAATGGCAAAAACCAGTCAACATTAATTAAGCACTTACTATTTGTTGCTGTCAAGTAGCATTGGGCACTGGGGACACACACCCAAAATAAAATGTACCTTGTCCTCAAGGAGCTTACATTCCATTGGGGCAAGGTCTGAGCCTCCATTTATTACCATTTTCAATATCTTTCCAAAATATTGGAAATTCTAGTGGATAAACTTTATAGGTTATCCGTCCATCTCATGAGTGCTAGATTGTGAATTAGAGAACCTGGGTTCAAATTTTAGCTTTGCTGCTTATTGTCTGGGTGACCCTGAGCAAGTTTTTTGCTTCCTTTTTGATTCTTTTGTTTCTTTTTTTTTCAGTTTCCTTATCTGTAAAAAGGAGGGAGCTGGACTAGATGACTTCTGAAGTCTCTTTCTGCTTTGAATCCGTGTCCTTTTGATCCTATCCTAGTCTGAACAATAGAGATATTTGTTATCTGCTTGGTTTTTCCTATGTGGATAGATAGCTTAAACTCTTTTGAACAATTATATATCTTCTTTATGAAGCTCTGCAATATTTTGGGTCTTGTTTCAGTCAGTACAATGTCATCTGCAAGTGTAGTATCTGGAGGACCTTGCTATGTATGAGTCTTTCATTAATTTTGACTGTGTACTACACATCCTCCTTGATAGTGTCAAACACTTTTAGTGATCTCATGCCTCTATTTTATGCCTTACTTTATATTAATAATGAAGGTCATTGAACAATGTCATTTTTCAAGGAATCTTGTATAATTTTTATGAGAAGCACCTTATTAAAAGGAGAATTTTCAAGGCAGAGTTTTGTTCTCTAGATTAAATATTTTTGTTTTTCTTTTGTTAGTTAAATGATAAATACTATGGGATTCCCTCTCCTCTCCTCTTGCATTTACTATAGCCAGTTATTCAGATCCTTTCTTTACTAACACAGAATATTCAAATGAACCCTTATCCTTAATAGTAAAAAATTTCAAGGTCCTGATCCTTTTTCTTTTTTTTTCAGTTTTCTAACAAATTAACAATTCTAACAGTAAATCTCTTTTGCATTTGGATATTTTGATGTGACATTACTTGACACTTTTTTAAATCTCTTTAATTAACGCTTATGAACTAGACCTCTAGTTTTTAAAATTGTACATAATTGTTAGCCATTATTTCTTTCATGCAATTATCCCTTAATACTACTTAAGACTGTTAAAATGATACTTTTGAGAAATAGAAGCATAATATGTGAACTCATGGTAATTTTTGATGATCAGTTCTAAAAGTAATTTTTTAAAATGAATGCAATTCTCAGAACACTTAATTCTTCACAGAAGTTCATTGATTATTGTTAATATATTATTAAAGGCAGCTGGTGACATAGTACTGAGCCTAGAGTCAGGAAGACCTGAGATCAGTTTGGCCTCAGACACTTACTAGCTATGGGACCCTGTTTCCTCAACTGTAAAATGGAGATAATAAAAGCTTGTACCCCACTGGGTTGTTGTGAAGATTAAACAAGGTAATATTTGCACAAAGCATTTAGCACAGTGCCTGACACTTAGTAGGTACTACATAAATGATTATTCCCTTCCCCCATTGTTAAATAGTAAGACCAGAAAATGCTACAGTCAGCCAATCAAAAAGTATTTACTATTTACTGTGTCCCAGTCTCAGTGCTAAATGCTGAGATAAAAGTGAAAACAGCCCTTGTCTTTAAGGTGTTCACATTATAATGAGGTAAACAGCATCTAAATAACCAGGCACATTCAAGATATATGCAGAACTCAAAGAAATACTAGTAATGCCTTTTTTCTTGGCCAGATCAAAGGGTGCTTAGAATACGCTATATGATAGAAACCAGCACATCAAAACAGCTTTTTTGTGTGTAAAATAGAAATGTAAATCTGTCAGAGCAGCTGTAGGTGTTGTGTCCTACCAGTTCCCTTTCCTTCCTCAATTTGCATGCCATTAAGCACTGAGCACCACGGAGTCCCTCAAAGCACAGCTATTTGCTACATCCTGTGGGTCCTTTTGAGGATTCATGGACTTGCATTTAACTGGGTGCATGTAGCAAGTTTATCTAAAATGTACTTAAGATAATGTTGATGGAGCGAAAATTACTTAACTGTGAAAACTGAATAGAACTAGAAAATAAATCTTGATTTTAACTTAAAGAATTCTTAAAAATATTCTTTTCATGTCTCTTTAAATCACAGAGACACAAATCTAAGCCTTATTCAAAAAAACAGGAAGTGAGTCACCTTCTTTGGCACTGCATTATTGTTTGGTCTTGTGTACAGAGCCACAGGTCTCAGTTAAATGAAGTACTTGAACATCTCCTCATGCATAAAGGACAGCTTCAGGAAAAATTCTGGTAAGGGTTCTCTTTTAAACCTGTTGGAACACAGGAGCAACTTTTGTGCTTAAATATTAAACAGCCTTTTTGTTTAAATGTTAATCACACCTTATCTGGCAATGAAAATAATTTATAATCACAGTGTGAAGACCAGAGGCCATTTATATACTTTTCTTTAGTTCATTTTCTCCATAAATTGTTTTTAGCTTTTTTTTTTTTGCAAAATCTTCATGACATGCATCGCAATTTGTCTTAACTAAAATTTGTTATTGATAACATCTCAATTCCAGCATTTTAAACCACCTTAATTTTCCATGTAGTAAATGTGAGCATGAAATATCATATATCATTCTTCACATAAATATATTTTCAAAAAAGTTTTGTGAAGCATAACAAAAAAGAAACGAATCTTGAATGGTGAACATTATTTCCTTTCTGGAACATGGTTTTGAAAACTCACATTAACTTGCATATTCAATTGGAAAAGAAAGCTTTAAATCAAACTCAGAAGACCACTTGAGGTGAACTAGGGAGGAAGAATGAAAATGAGGCAATTGGCAGAAAAATGGCCGTAGATGATCACTCATAGAGCGATCTTTGTGTATAAAGGCCCTCCAAAAAATGATTGTCTTCCTGAAAGAGAATCACACTTTCTAATTATTTGTTGTTGTTGTTGCCCCTATGAACAGCAGTAATATGTATCCTTAAGGCAGGATGCAGTCTGACTTCTCTTAAAAGATTTCCCCCACTATTGTCAGTTGATTTTAAGCCACTTGGAGATATATGCCCACACCTCTGAGGCCAGACTGTGAAGTATCTCAGAACTAGTAGATTCAACTTGCAATTAGAGCAGAATTAGGTAACACCCCACACCCAACACCTCATTATCAAAACCATCTCTGGAAATCTGAAGGATTCCTGACTCTTTGTGACCTGATTTGGGATTTTCTTGGCAAAGATAATGGAGTGGTTTCTCATTTCCTTCCCCAGATGAGGAAACTAAGGCAAACAAAGCTAAGTGACTTGCCTAGGATTACATAGTTAATAAGTGTCTGGTGCCAAATTTGAACTCAGATCTTCCTAACTCCAGGCCCAGCTCGCTATCCACTGTATCATCTAGCTGGCCCTGTCACTCTTCAGATGGTTTCTTTACTGGTAAAATAAAGAGGTTGGCCTATATAATTGTTCGGTTATTTTTTCACTCTAAATTCTGTGATCATTCCTCGTTGTGGATACAATAATATGTGATCATTTTTTTTTCATCTTATAGAGCTTTTGTAAATTCATACACTGTACTTCATAAAATCTCTATAAAAATTTTATATTTTCAAGTAGGCCTTAAGTTGGTGTCAACAAAGGCAAACATGTATTGATTCTATAGGCATTAGGCAAAAAGGAACTACGAGTTGCCTTTGACTATCTAATTGTTTTTACTTTTTAATGAACTGACATTTTATTTTTCATAGAATTTAGTGGCTTTGCTTTTTAATTATTTAGGCTGGATTCAATCCTTGGTTTGTTTATCCTTGGAGATGCTGCAAAATTGAACACCTCCTGCTTAAAAGTTTTCCTGAATCTTGGGAAATTTTTTATTTCAAGCTGTATGTCTCCTCAGAAGCAGGTAACAGCTAACTTAAATGTGATCAAGGGGGTTTTCTACAACTATAGTTCCTGTTAGTGTGCTCCCCCCATGAATATTAGTTGGTTTCAATTAGTCAGCCACATATAATTAGCTTTAAGAAATAAATATTTGCTACAGGGATACAGTTGGTGAATGACGTTCCCCACCCCTCCTCTTACCATAAGTACTGGGGCCAGTGGACTGGGACTGAGAGAGTATAAAAGACAAAGGGGTGAGTCCTTCTGTAGGAACTCTCAAGATTTTGCCCTAAGGATAGGGTTGGTGAATTAGAGCCTCAGGGCCAAATATTATTCTTCTAGGCCCCTGAGCTAAGAATGGTTTTTAACATTTGAAAACAAAATTAACTTTATTTTAAAATGTAAAAGACTTTTTTGGGGGCCTTACAAAATAAATAGTATAATGGATTTGGGTTCTTCTCACTTCACTCTGCATAAATTCTTTTAGATCTTTCTAGGTTTTTCTGAAAAAAATCCTGTGGTCAAAACACAAAAAAATGTACAAAAACTTTTGCAAAGATGATTCAACTCATCATCAGTGCATAGAATATGCACACATTTATGGACATCATTAAATCCAGCAGATCAAAAAGACAAACAGAGCTTGTTGTGAGACAACTCAGCAATTATTGCATCCAAATAGAAGCCTTGAGTGAGACAAGGATAGCAAATGAAGGCTAGCTTATCAAAGTCAGCAGTATAAGCTGGCCACAGTGAAGGGGAACACTGTGAAGCTGGCATAGGTTTTGCAATCAAAAGCAAACTAGCCAGCCAACTTGTATGCCTACCAAAAGGAGCAAAAGACAGGTTTATGACAATGTGATTGCCACTTGCAAGAAAGCTCCATGCTTCCACCGTGACGAACCCTCATGAAGTCAAAGAAAATTTTTATAAAGATCTGGCGACCTTCAACATCAATGCGATGAAAGAAGATAAGCTTATAATTCTGGGTGACTTTAATGCAAGAGTAGGAATGGGAAGAATAGAGTTGGGAACAGCAGCAGTAATGATCACTCACTACTGAGGACCTGGGCATCTCGTGATCTTCTCATCACCAACACTGTCTTCCATTTACCTAAATGAAATAAAACTTCATGACCCTCACAGCAAACATTGGCATTTAATAGGCTATGTCATTGAAAGCTGAAGAGACAGACAAGATGTGTGAATGATGAAGGCAACATGTGGTGCAGAGTGCTGGACTGATCGTAGATTTGTCCTCCTCAAGCTGAACATTCAAAATCAACAAAAGCAGCAAACCCCAGAGTAAGACAATAACCAGAATACTTAATATCAGCAGATTAGAGTTCCCACTTCTCCAAGTGGGAATAGTTCATTGCTAACTTGGAAGGAAGGCTGAGCCAACATATGGTTGGTAACGGTGGAGAAGAAAAGGAAGGGGTAGCTTTCAGAGATTTAGTGTACAGTACTGACAGAACACTTGCAAAAATCAAGATTAGTTTGACAGAAATGATAAGGAAATTCAGAAACTGCTAAACAAAAAAAACAAGAACTCAACAGGGTTTACCAGCGGGATTGTTAACCTGTCTCTGAGAAGGCAATGTTTAACTCCATCAAAAAGCAAATTGCAAGTGAAGCTCAGAGAGATGCAGAATTCTTAGATCAGTAAGAAGCCAGATGAAATTCAGTTTTACACTGATAGTAACAATCTAAAGTGCTTTTATGATGCCCTGAATGCTATTTATGGGCCAAAGACCTATAGTGTTTCTTAGCTATTCAGTGCTGTTGGAGTCAACATTGATTAGTAATAAGGAGAGATGGGCTGAACACTTCCACAGTGTTCTCAATGGATTCTCATCAATCAGTACTGAAGCCATTCTCTGTAAACCTCAGGTTGAAGTCATCTTTCTCCAGTCAAACTTCCAACTAAAGAAGAGGTTTTGACTGTCTTTTGGATTCTTTCCTATGGCAAAGGACCTGATACGGATTCTATTCCAGCTGAGATTTACAAGGCAGAGGGTCCACTGCTCATACAAAAGCTGACTGAAATTTTCTGGATTATATGGCAAGAGGAGGTTATCCTTCAGGAGTTAAAAGATGGCTCCACTGTCTATTTCTATAAAGGTAAAGGAAATCGGTTGTCCAGTGTTTGGGAGGCTCTGAAGGAAAGTGTGGGAGAGAAGAGGTATTAGGCTGCCTATCAAACTGAAGGTCTACAGAGCCATTGTCTTTACCTCATAGTTGTATGCCTTTAAAACCTGTGTGGCATACCAGAGCCATGCCAGGAAATTGAATTGCTTCTATTAGAATTATCTTAGGAAGATTCTGAAGATCACCTGGTAAGATAAAGTTCCTGAAACCAAAGTCCTTTTTTGAGTTAAACTGCCAGGCATTCAAATTCTGTTGCAGAGAGCTCAACTTCTATTGGCTGGCCTCATTGTTTGAATACCAAATATACCCTTGCCTAAAAGACTTTTACAGAGAGCTCACACAAGGTAAGCATTCACAGATGAATGACCACATGAAGCAAACACACATGAAGACCAGAAGAAATGATACAAGGATACTCTCCAGGTCTCTCTATAAAATTTTGAAATTTATTGTGTGACATGGGAGACACTGGCAAAGGACTGCCCAGTAAGGCATGCCTACATCAAAGAAGGTGCTGTGTTCTCTGAGTGAAGCGGAATTGCAGTAATTCAAAAGAAATATGAGATGTGTAAATTTAGAGATATTTCCACCTTGAATATTCACGTGGACTATTTGTAGCAGAGCCTTATGAGCTCATATTGGCCTGATCAGCCACAGCTGGACATACTATATCTTGACTCCAACATAATAATGTCATTTTGGTCCTCTTCAAGAAGGTTCAAAAACCAACCAACCAAATGTACCAAATATTGTAGTTAATTTGTCATGTAAAATTCTAGGATGTTTTTTAATATATACCTATGTGTAGTTATTTTGCTAAAATCTCAATCCTAATAAACCACAAATAAGATATCTAAGAATTTTTTTGCATATTAGGAAGAAAACAAGGATAATGACTCTTCATGGGAGTGGATTATAGCCTACATGTATACAACTATTCTTGGAGACATTTGTCTGCATGCAACTACATCCAATTTACGGAAAATTGCTTTCATGGGCTTCAGTGACTGTGAAAAACTCTCAGAATATCTAGAACTAAAAAACACAGAATCAACAGAACCTGTGGAATTAAAGACAGCAAGTTTTTTAGACCTTTTAAAGTATTTCTCTTCACAAATATCAGATAACTGTAAGTATAAGCATTTGTATCTTATCAATTAGTTTAAAAAGCTGCAAATTTATATGTATTTATCTGTATGTGTACATTGACATATGCAATTTAGCTTTTTGAAAACAGTTGTGATAGAGAAAATTTAATCAATATCATGTTATTGTTCTAAAGAGAATTTGGTAGAATTTTCCAAAATATTTAAAAATAAGCACTTTCCAACAATGAGAATTTTAAAGTCCTTGTAGTACAAAACATTTAGCAATAACATCAATCAGGATTTTTCATGATGTTTTG
This sequence comes from Phascolarctos cinereus, assembly GCF_003287225.1. NCBI lineage: Eukaryota > Metazoa > Chordata > Mammalia > Diprotodontia > Phascolarctidae > Phascolarctos > Phascolarctos cinereus. The sequence goes on along the minus strand of NW_027555847.1, from coordinate 280,803,144 downwards.
TATGACTGCAGATGTATAACCTATATCAAATTGCTTGTCTTCCCAATGAAAGGGAAGGGTAAGAAGTGGAGAGGCAAAATTTGAAACTCAGTTTTTAAAAAAAAAATTTAAATGAATGTAAAAAACTGTTTTCACATCTAATTGGAAAAAAAACACAAAATATTTTAGATATTTTATGAATATAATCCTAATTCCTGAAACCAGGATTGACTCTAGGCACAATATGAAGTAGAGGATGTTAATCACCTTTAAACTCCTCCTCTTGGGTGGAGCCTAGAAAGCTAGAAGCCTAGAGTAAAGGTAGCAACACAACCAAACTCACCCAACATTCCCCTCCAAACAATTTTAATATAATACATCAAATTGAATTCTATATTGACACTGTCACCAAAAGGTCAGGGTGGGACCTAGAAAGTGGATCAAGGAGAGATGATTTAAGAATTAATAGACTGGGAGTAGCTAGGTGGCACAGTGGATAGATCACTGACCCTGGAGTCAGGAGGACCCGAGTTCAAATGTGGCCTCAGATACATAACGCTTACTAGCTGTGTGACTCTGGGCAAGTCACTTAACCCCAATTGCCTCACCAAAACAAACAAACAAACAAAAACCACAAGAATTAATAGAAGGCTTGAAAGCCACGGTCAATAATATAGCCTTGGCCTCATTTTTCAAGAAATTATGAAGAAAAACTACCCAAATATATTAGAACCAGAGGGCAAAATAGAAATCAAAGACGCCAAGTGATTAGGTTATCCAAGGGGGGAAAAAAAGATGTGAAGGTATGAGGAGCAGCTAGCTAAGTGGTGCAGTGGTTAGAGCACCAGCCCTGAAGCCTGGAGGACTGGAGTTAAGATCTGGCCTCAGACATTTACCAGCTATGTGACTCTGGGCAACTCACTTAACTCTCATTGGAAAGAAAGAAGGAAAGAAAGAGAGAGAGAGAGAGAGAGAGAGAGAGAGAGAGAGAGAGAGAGAGAGAGAGAGAGAGAGAGAGAGAGAGAAAGAAAGAAAGAAAGAAAGAAAGAAAGAAAGAAAGAAAGAAAGAAAGAAAGAAAGAGGGAGGGAGGGAGGGAGGGAGGGAGGGAGGGAGGAAGGAAGGAAGGAAGGAAGGAAGGAAGGAAGGAAGGAAGGAAGGAAGGAAGGAAGGAAGGAAGGAAGGAAGGAAGGAAGAGAAAAGAAAAGGAGATGTGAACTGGATTATAATCCAGTTAGGTAGATTTATAACTAATTTAATAACCAGAGTACTCAAAAGAGTTTTAATTTTATAAAACATTCTCTAGTTATATAACAACATAGGATCCTATTGTGTTTAACATTTTTAATTAAAGACTGATGGATTTATAAAGAGTATGCTAGTTAACTCTCCAGATGACACAAGCTTGGAGGAGATGCCTTGAAAATTGTATGACAGAGTCAAGAGCCCCAAAGATCTTTTCTAAATAGGCTGAAATAATTGACCAAATTTCAATAAGTTTAGATGTGCTTCAGTTAATTTGTCACTATTTAATTTAAGTTGTAAAATCAAAAATTTTTTATGAGAAAGTTTAAATTTAACTGGAATAAAAATTGTCCTTTTTTTGTGGCTGTGAGTATGTTTCTGCTGCTTATTACTTGTTTGTTATTGACCAGAGGAGTATTGAATGAATCTCTTTCTGTAGCTGCATCTGTTAGAGGCAATAAGGGAGCCCAGGTACTCGGTCTAAAATTAAGAGATCAAATCTGGTCCCAGATATTTACTAGCTGACCTTGGCACATCACTTAACCTCTGTCTGCTTTGGTTGCCTCAACTATAAAATGGGGATAATGGCACCAAGGTTATTGTGAGAATCAAATGAGATTATATTTTTAAAGTGCTTAGCCCAGTCCCTGGCACATAGTAGGTACTTAATAAATGCTTTTGTCCTTTTAGGGAGTTTTGCATGATTATAACATGTGCATTGAAAACAGCTTTTGGAAAAAAGCAGTTCATAGTGTAGACTAAAAAAAGATTTTAGAATTTTTTTCCCCCTTCTCACTTGCTGACTTTTTCTCTTCTGATGATGTTTTCTCTAAATGCTGTATTTGAAAGATTCTTAGCCACCTCCCACACTGGACAATTATCTGTTCACCAGTCTAGATCTCTTCCCTAAGAGATTCCTGGAGGGAATAAATGAGATGTCTTCATATGTGCTCATTGTTAATTGATATTACAACATGAAAAAAATAATAACATCTCGTTCCTGAGCTGGGATTAGTGAAATTTTGCTATTTGATGAAAAATCTGTTGAGACTATAATTTGATGTTATTTTGAGTTTTGATTTCAGGCATGATTGCCTCAATTGTCAGTAAACCAACAAATAGTTAACTATTTGAGGGAATATTATGTGCTGCCTAAAAGGAATGTAGTCTGAAAACTACTACACGGGGATGTTTCTACCTGGGAAAGCTGAGAGACAACATTCCATAGGCAAAGTTAGGATTCTCTTGACTCAATTTTCCCATTGTGGTATTTATTTTCTGAACAGGAAAATTTCTCCACCTGGTTAATTCTGAGCCTGGTTATGGTACCCTGTTAATAATGTGGAACTTTGTTGTATTATTGACTATTAACTATGGTTCTTACCTGGAATCAAACAGAGCTAAGGGAGATTTTCCCCTTTAATGGTTTATGTCAGATCAGTTCATGCCCTTGAAGAGACTGTTGTTGCAATACTAAATCTATCAATTAATAGATTAATAGTAAAATATCTGAGTTACTATCATGGGATGCAGAATGAAAGATCTTACTATTATTATTATTATTATTTTTTTTTTTTGGTGAGGCAATTGGGGTTAAATGACTTGCCCAGGGGCACACAGCTAGTCCCCTGCTCCACCTAGCTGCTCCGATCTTACTATTTTTAATCTGAAATTGTGGTCAACTCCATATCCTAAGCAGCTAAGGAAATAAGTTCTTAGATTTGCCATCCCCTTGCTACTAGTTATATATTCATGTATAATATTAGGTCCTTGAAGTATCTCATTCTTTTAGGATGATATGAGAAATACAGATATCTATAGATATAAGTATCTGTGTGAGTTTGTGTGTCTATATGTGTGTTGTGTGTCTATGTGTATCCTCAAAAGAGAGGGATAGGGATAAGCTATAAAAAAAGTTTCTTAATTTAATGGAGTGGTAAACTTTGAGAAAATAACAAAATTAGGCTGTTAGATATAAATGATTAACTTCCAGATGTTTCTAATAGGAATTGCAAATTTTGATTATGTTTTAATAAGTTCTCAAGATTGAATTAAAGATTTTACATATAAAATTGCATTAATAATTGTAAAGAAAATTTTGAATCATCTTTTTTTCTATTCCAAAATCTCTTTCTGATAACATTAAGGAACAAAAGAACTCATTTTTTTGAGTCATACCCTCATGAATCCTTTCTAAGATTCCTCCTGAAGCCTGTTGATGGCATATCCATAAGAGATACAGAGATTGGGTAAAAATAAAAAGAGCAAATGCTATATAAAAACTGAAATTCTCTGAAGTTTTAGGGAAATTATGGGTTCCTACTTTGGGGGTCTTTTTATAGATCTGTTGTTAATTTTGTCACATTTTACAAAATTATACTAAATCTTATCACTAGCAGGCTTAGTAGCATAACCTAGGGGATTTCTACAAGTGACTTGGAATCTAGAGATGGAATGAGGAAGTACCTCCTCAGACCTGCCCTGACCCATGCATAGATAGGTGCTGGAGAAACGCACAGGAGGTGCTTTCCAGAATCCTGAAGATCATGAATGCTGCCCAAAGACTTGACATCCCTGTAAGCTATAGCTATGCTGGATTTCTTTATTCATCCTATTGTAATCCTGCTTGTTTTATTAGTTCTCTGTGTTGTTACTTTTTCTGTAAGTTGCTTATTATTTTTCCTTGGGCTGACACTGACTTGTGAGCCTTGTACTGCAAGGTTGTCAGGCATGGTTTGCCCACAGTGTTTACGCAGAGGACCATCGAGTGGTCTCCAGCTGCCTTTCTTGTCAACAGCGTAAATCCTTGCAGAAGAGAACTATGAAAAAGAGGGGGGAAATGAGGACACTACCATCTGAACACCTTCAGACTGACTTTATTGGCTATGGATATATTTTGGTGTGCAGAGATCAATTGAGCCATTGGGTAGAAACTTTTGCTGCTGATAAGACACACTGCCACCAAGGATGCTGAAGAGATGACCTGGATCCATCACTCCCATGTGAAGCCTGCCATGATTGACTTCAGCCCAGCAGAAACAACCCCTGATTAGCCTCTGGACCCAGTAATCTGAAAAAGGACCACAACACTGATCAGTAATCTTTGGCTGCTTGTTAGTTAGATGCATTTGTTGTTTGCACTTGCACTCTTGGGGTTGGGAGACAAGGGGATCCCAAACTTATATGCATCTGATTCAGCAAGCCAGCCATGCATTTAACTAGGCCATCTGCTATGAATATGTTCACATGCCCCTTTGTCCTTGGGAGAAGGGATGCCGCTGATGGGCCTGGAGGAAGAAAACCAAGACTCATGTGATTATTATTTTGCAGTCAATAAGGCAAAATTAGATACAACACCAAATTGTGCTGTTGTGGGCTGGAAGAATGAGTCCTCCCACTCATTCACTTTTCTTTAAGAAAAGATCACTAACCTTTTGAAATTATCACCCCTCTTGAGTTTGCAACATATTGGCAAGTTGCCAGTTCTTTGTTATGAGCAAAAAGGAGGCAAGGTCAGGAAAATGGGGAGGTAATTATAACCTATCCCTGAAATGAAACGAGACCATTCAGAATGGAAAGGGCCTTCTGAGAATTTTTCTTAAGCTGAGAGGCCTGGCATACATGAATAGATTTTTAGGATAGCCTCACAGGGAATATATTTTCTGTGTAACAGAAAAGCTTATTACTGGCTCCCCTCAAATTGGATGGGGCAGTTGTGAGTTAAAGGAGGTGCTTTTTGGCCTCCTATCCACACCTACCCCACCTTCTAGCATACACTTGCAAGGCAGGTATGAAGCCAGTTAAGTTTCTGCTACACTTGCCCCTTAAGTGGGAGAGCCTGAACATATTTCCCTCCTCCCCCCATTATGTCACCTCTATATGAGACTGGACACAGTATAGTGCTAGTAAATGAAATGAACAAAAATTTACAAGTATTTGTTAATGAAACTGTAGGTTCAGTGGAAGACATAAATGCTGAGGTCCACGCGGTTGGGACTGTGGCCATACAAAATATGCTGGCTTTAGATTTTTCCTGGCAGAGAGAAAAGGGTTATTATGTACTTTTGCAGATCAAGAGTGATGCGCCTGGGTTCTTGACAACTTCAATAACATTCATGCCCTTATGGACTTGGTTTGGAAAGCCTGGAACAAATTCCAGGAGGATGGGAAGGAACCTTGGGCCCCATGGGAATGGCTGACCTCTTAGCTTTTGTGTGTCCTCACAGGGATTGTGTATTGCTTATGTTTACAGTGCCTCCCTTGATACAAAGAACTGATTCTCAAAACAACTCCCAAATTACAAGCAGCAGGGAATTGGATGATGTAGTTGAGGGCAGAAGAACAACATAGGTTCACTTGTGATGCTATGACATGAGTATGAGCACAAAATGGGGGTTGTGCAAAGTCTGCTACTAGTGCAGAATCAGTCTGAGTGACTCTATTTTAAACCTTGTTTAGACTTTGAGTGCATTTGTAGCCAACCTGCAGGAGGTGGTGGTCTGGAAATACTCCTGTGCATGTGTACTAATCTCATCTCCTATGATACCGTAATGAGGGAGGAGCTGAGGCAGCAATAATTCATAACACAATCAAAATACAATTGTCCTTATATGGAAGCTGTTTACTCCTCTCTATAAAAAGCAGCAATCACAGGCCACTTGTTGCCTTGTTGTGCTGATAAACTCGTAAGTCTTATTTCCTTAGTTTGCCTTATTGACCAAGGCTAGTCCAAACCAAGATTTTCTCTTAACAATTTCTTTTTACAATTGTAAAATCCTTATTCTTTATTTCATTTTTTAAAATTTTTCCTTAAAACATCATTGTATTTATAATCAATTTTATTGTATCTTGAAAAAAAGTGTACCTTTATTTTTGATGCTACTGTTGATATTGTTGATAAACATTTTTTCCAGGTATCTGCTTTTCTTAATATTTTTCTTTCCCGTTGTGTTAGGGATCTTATTTGATTTGCTTATTCCTTTCAATAATTTTAAATTTATTTTGAGAATTTTTAGCAGTTTTGATTCTTTTTGAAGAATTTCCATCATTTTGAGGGAAAGATTAAAGGTTCTTAAGCAGCTTTTCTCTCCTGTTTCAAATATTTATTTCTATGTACAACAAAAAGAGAATTATATCTATTTTTAAACATTATTTATAATATTATGTTAAAAAAACTTAAAAAACTACAGATAGTTATTATAGATTTGCAAACTCCATAGAAGTTTCACAGTAAAGTTTTTTTATTTTCCTCACTTATATAATCTTTTAAATAATTAAGATGACACATAAGAAGTTTCTGGTTTTTTTTTTAATAGATTGTCAAATGACCTGGACTGTTTACTATGGCTTAGTGTACAATCTAGTGAAAATGACCAGAGAACTCTATGAAGATGAGAGGCAAGATGGACTAAGAAATTTATTGTGGAAAACCTTACAGGGAATAAAAGATGAGGAGAAAGATAAGAGGATCTTGAGTGCTATGGATATAGCTGAGGTAGGTCTAAAGTCCAATAGATTAATTGATTTGCATGATCATTTATTCTTAACACCTATTTGTAAGGAATTTGTGATTTTTCACATCTGAAGATATGACTTAATATACAATTAATGTAATTGTAGAATTAAACATTGAAATAATATTATTTTACAATAAGGAAGAACTATCAGCTTTTTGGTGAAAATTGCATTAACAGTAGCTCATATTTATATACTGCTTTACAACTGACCAAATTCATTCCTTATTGCAAACAATATTATCTCCATTTCATAGATAATAAAATGGGCTCATACAGCTTTTGTAATTTGTCTAAGGCCATAATGTTAATAAGTGGTGGAACAAAAAGTAGATTTATTATTTTATTTTTCCCAGTTACATGTAAAAACAATTTTTAACATTTGCTTTGTAAAATTTCGTGCTCCAAATTCTCTCCCTCCCATTCCCACCCTCATTGAGGTGGCAAACAATTTGATACAGGTTATACAATTATCTCTTCCACATCATGACTTTACAGTTTCAATGTATCATCAGTTGGCATAAGAAATTAAATGGGAATTTTGGGGGAGTTTTGCTGAAGCCACAAATGATATGCAAAGGCCAGTGGATAATACAGAAAAAGTTTAGAAACTCAGAAATGTATAAAATGTATGTATAATATTGTTTAATATCAACCCAAATTTTGCAATAAGGTACTGTAAATACCTCATACAAGAAAAAGAAAAAAATTCAGACTTCTTTTCTGGCATGAAGGGAGGGCCAAGAATTTTTACACAGATTTTCCAGATTGCGGGAGTGATGTGTACATGTGCAGTCGTGCAAAACATATATTTGTTAATCATGTTGTTAAAGAAACTACAGACCCAAAAAACAAACAAGAAAAAAATGAAACAATAAAAGTAAAGAAAAAGTATGCTTTGCTCTGCATTCATACTCCCTCAGCTCTTTTTCTGAAGATGGACTGCACTTTTTATCATAAGTCCTTCAGAATTGTCTTGAATTATTGTATCGCTGAGAATAGCTAAGACATTTATAGTTGATCATCATACAATATTGTTGTTACCGTGTGCAGTTCTCTCTTGGTTCTGCTCATTTCACTTTGTGTCAGTTCATGTAAGTCTAGGTTCCAAGAGCATCTTGCTTATCATTTTTTGTAGTATAATAGTATTCCTTTACAATCATATACAACTTGTTCAGCCATTCCCTAATTGATAGACATCTCCTTAATTTTCAGTTCTTTACCAACACTAAAAGAGCTGCTACAAATATTTTTGTACATATAGGTTCTTTTCCTTTTTGTTTTTTACATTGAGATATTTCTAGTAAAACAGTTGCATGATTCTCCTATTGTTTATAACAGAACTCCTACAGGCACAAATGTGACTTCATTTGCATGCAACAAAAAGAAGTAAAAGAAACAAAAGCCTTGTTGATTTCTGCTAAATGAAAATTTTGTTGAAGGTGGGAGGAAATTGAGTGTTTATGAACTGTGAAAAGAAAACATTTGTCCTCAAGAAAGATCAGAATTTTGGGGAGAAGTTTTTAAAAAGAATAACAGAAAAACTATAAGTATAAGATTACCTGAGGAAGTAAAACATGAGATGTGAGCTACCAATCTAACAGATAAGTTTTCAGTATTCAAATTACTGACTAATGTAAAACGTAAATGCCTCTGAAAAGAAATAGGCTGACTTCAAAATACTCTGGGATTTGAAGTTCCTTGCAGTTTAGAAAGAGAGGAAAGTAAAGTGAGATAAACCTGAGCATGGGAAGTGGGAGTAAGGTGGATTTTTTAAATTTAGAACTTGCCTGGAATTTTGGAAACTCTTGAGGAAAATGAGGAGAAAAGAGAGGGAGAGGTGGCTATTCTTTCGTGGCAACAGCAGGAGAATATAGCAACAGCTGCTCCTGTTGGTGCCCACCACATCTGCAGTTCCTTTCTTTAAGATCATAAGAGGTGACATCCATATGAACAGACATGACAAGGAGTATATGTGACTGTGGTTTATTGAGGGCTCTTGAGCAGGAGCTAAAACAAAACAATGGTTGGGTCCTGACTTACCCCAGCCTTACTTCCATTCGTGTTTTTCTTAAATTTATTCTGCTAAAGAATATATTTGCCAGATTCTGTATTATTTTTGACCTGTGGTCAAATCTGTCTGTATATTGCTGGCATGAGGGCGCAATAGAAAATATGCAGGAGAGGGACCTTTGCTGGTGCAAGTTTATGAACTCAACTCCCAAAACCATTGTTATATAATATTGCTCTCACATACCATTTAATAACCACCTGTCTATTCCAAGTATAGAATAACTATAATTTGAGCATCAATCTACCTAATTGACATGACTCTGTTAAACAAGCATTGCTTGACCATATATGTAAAGGTTCTTTTTTTTTTTTTTTGCTTTTTAGGCAATTGGGATTAAGTGACTTGTCCAGGGTCACACAGCTAGTAAGTGTCAAGTGTTTGGTCTGAGGCTGAATTTGAGCTCAGGTCCTCCTGACTTCAGGGCCAGTGCTCTATCCACTGTGCCACCTAGCTGCCCCTCTTATGTAAAGGTTCTTGACAACATTCAAAAACTATTGGCAATATTGCCCACTCAGAACAAGTATAATGTCTCTTGAGTAACTAGATCCAATTACTTTTCTTCGTGTGGCTTTTTTTTAATGCAAAGAATATTAAAAGAAAAATCAGGTGTTCTTATTTTTTAAACTTATAGTTGTATAAAATTTAGAAAAAAGATTCCATGGTAAGGCTAGCTTTTTCTTCAGGAACTGAGAATAGGTGGGAGACTCAGTATGCATGGATTTCAAATATATAGCTAGGATAATTACAGCTCTGACCAGAGCACGGAAGTTTAGAGGATGCTGATTATATACACATTCCTTCAGTATCAGAGAAACGACTGATCTTAGCTCCTAGATAACAAGAATAATTAAAATAATTTAAAGGTATGGCTCTATTGGTTATCCTACCTTATTAAAAGTAATTGTTTTTGTTAATTGTTCAGTGTTTGAATCAATCAGTTAAAACCTAGGTGGTCTAAACCTCTTTCCACCAATCAAAACCTTGCTGGGAGACTTGGTCTTGCCCTATATAAAAGGAAGGAGCTAATTCAGAAGTAGACACAGTTTCTGTGAGCCAGAAGTAGAATGGAAAGATTGGAGTCACATAGAGGTAAACCAGTTCCTGGCAGCTTTGTGGCAACCATCAAAATGAGAAGGAAAAGGTTGGATTGAGTTGTGCCAAAGAGGAAAACCTTTGGCTCTATAACATCTGGTTGCAGAAGATCTGACACCACCAGGGCAACTCCCTATCTAAGGACTTTCCTGTAAAGAAAGTCCTGAGACAGGAACTCCTCTCCTTCCCTAACTGTTGCCTTTCTATCCATAGAGTCTGACATTAAATCATCTTTTTCATTAGCAAAATGTTTTTGGCAACCTGAATATTGTTTCAACCACAAAGAAGCCAGGGATTAGCCAGAGAAGAGTAAAAATGTAAATTCAGGCATAGAGACCAATCTCTCCTTAAATGTTAAAAAAAAATAAATTATTTATAACTGGAAGGTTTGGAGTGATTGTGATTGAACTTATGGCTTTCCCCCCCCGAAATAAACTCCCTAAAGCCACAGAGGAACAAACCACATGAAATTTAGGATCCATATTTCCCCTGTGCTCTAAAGGAGCTCATTAGAGCATTAGCATGTCATAGTAGAAACTTTCACTTGGCAAAACTTCTGTCCTGGCAGCTTCTCCAAGGGAACTTCTCATCTCATATTGTGAATATTAGTACATAATTCGATTTAATAAACATTTATTAGGTGCGCACTATGTATTGGGCACTGTGCTAGGGATAAAACAAACAAGCAAAAAAGAAAGGCAAGCCTTGTCCCTCATAACTTAATGAGGGAATCTAGAACACAAAAAGAAGTTTTTTAAGGGGGAGAGGCAAGTAATCGGTACCCTGATGGGGATACAGGGTCATGCTGTTCTATGAAATTGAAACCAAGCAGAGCTGCTGATGAAAAATGCAATTACCTTGGAAGTTCTGAGCCTTCTATAAAGGAAGACTTTGGGAGGAATTTAATACTCCACCCTCCAAACCTCCAGTTAGAGGGGAGTGGCAAATGAGAGAACTGAGAAGGTGTTTTGAGTATCAAAAATGATAAAATTTGCATGGTGATGAGATTTTAAGTGATCAGTTTATCTTAGGGGAGGCATAATGCTCCATATAGTCCAAACCAAGCCGAGCTACTGATGGAAGGTGGAGAGTAAATAACCTGATAAATTGATAAACATTTTCAAGATCACCATTACAATAATTATAGATTATGTACCAGTTTCTGTGGCAGAGAATAAGGGAAAGAGAAATTTTATGAAGAACTTGATAAGACTTCAAATTAAATAAAGATATGCTTTAATACATGATGCCTTAAATGCAAAAGTGTGTGTAAGGAAAGATGGCAAAAATTGCACTGGAAAGTATGATTCAAGAGTAAGAAAAGAGAAGAGGTCAAAGACTTATAAACTATATGGAAGACATGCTTTTATATCAAGAATGCTTTCTTCGAGCAGTGGCTAGAGTAAAATTTATTATGCTTCAGCTAAAATTAAAAAAAAAGATAGTAATAATTATGATCTCAGATAAGCAGCAATAAAAGAAGACATAATTAAAAGAGATAAACAGGAGAATTACATTTTTTTTTCTGAAAGGTACTATGGGCAATGAATTAATATCATTACTGTACATATAGGCACCAAATGGCCTAGCATCTAAATATTTAAAGAAAAATTAGAGTAGAACTCTAATGTTGAGGGGCCTCAACTTGCCTCTTATCAGGCCTAGACAAATCTAATGAAGAAAAAAATAATTAAGGCCTAAAATAGAATTTTTAAAAGTTAGATGTGATAGACCTCTGAAAATAATTGAATGGGAATATAAGGGAGTATAACTATTCTTAGCTATGCATGGAATCTTCACAAAAATTGGCCATATATCATGACATAAAAACCTAACCAAAAAAAGATGATAAAACAAATACTTTACTAACCAAAATGCAATAAAATCATATTCCACAAAGTGATATTGATGTAATGATCAAAATTAATTGGAGAATAACAATCTTAATGAATGGGTGAGTCAAAGATCAATACATAGGAACTTTAATTTTATTTAGGGTAAAGGCATCTATGAGACAACACACCAAAATTTTGTGGGTGCAACTGAAACAATACTTAGTAAAAAAGAAATTGTCTCTGAACATCTTCATCAGTAAAAGGAGGAATAGATCAATGAATTGAGTATGAAATTTAAAAATTAAAATTAAAAATCAAGTTGAAAACCAGTATTTAAAACCAAAATAGTAATCCAGAAAATCAAAAGAAAAGGTTGATAAAATTGAAAAAAAAATTAATAAGTTTGGTTTTTTTCTCTCTTTTTTAGGCAGTTGGGGTTAAGTGACTTGCCTAGGGTCACACAACTAGTAAGTGTCAAAAGTTTGGTCTGAGACCGGATTTTAACTCAGGTCCTCCTAACTTTGGGGCCAGTGCTCTATCTACTGTGCTACCTAGCTGCCACTAATAAGTTGTTTTTGAAAAATAAAAGAGAAGCCATTATCTAACTTGAATTTAAAAAAGAAAACCAAATTGTCATTATCAAAAATTTAAAAAGCTATTTCATAACAAATGAAAAAGAAATAAGAGAAATTATTTTGCCCAACTATAGGCCAATAAAACTGACAATCTAAATAATAATATGATACATGATGGATATTTATAAAAATGTAAATTGCCCAGATGAACAGAACATGAAGTAGAATACTTAAATAACCAACCCTGTCTTAGGAAAAGATATTTAACAAGATGTAAATAAATTCTTAAATCAAAAAAAACTTCAAGACCACATATATTTACAAGTGAATCTTATTAAGTATTTAAAGAAAACTTAATTCTCATACTACATAAACTGCTTGAAAAAATAGGGGGAAATGGGTCCTTTTAATTTCCTCCTGTGATAGATATATAGTCTTGTTATCTATATCAGGAAAAGTCAAAACAGAAAAAGAAAGCTATTGACCAATAACCCTAGTGATTATCAGTGCAAAAAATTCAAGTAAAATACTGTCAAAGAGGCTACAGCAACATATCACAAAGAGTGAGCACTGTGCCCAGGTTGGATTTATACTAAGAAAACAGGGATGGTTCAATATGAGGAAAAATATAAAAATAATTGACCATATGATATTGACAAAGTAATAAAAACCATATGATTACATCCATAACTACAGAAAACTTTTGATAAGATGGAATCCATTTTATTTTTTAAAAACACTAGAAAGCATTGAAATAAATGGATCGTTCCTTAATATGTTAAGTAGTATTCATTTAAAACCAAAAGCTAGCATTAAATTTAATGAGGATAGACTAGAGGACTTTCCAAGAAGATCAAGGGCAATGCAAATATGTACTTTATCATCACTTCTTTTTAATATGGTTCTACAAATGCTAATCATAACAATAAGACAAAAGAAAGAAATTATGTAAATAAACATAAGCAAAGAAGAAACAAAATGATCACATTTTGTAGATGATATAATAGTTTATTTAGAGAACCCTAAGGAGTCAGTTGAAAACTGTTTGAAACAAAATATAAGTTGCAAGATATAAAATAAACCCACCCAAAACATCTGTGTTACTGTATTTTATCAACAAAATCCAGGAAGAAAAAATAGAAAGAGGAATTTCATTTAAAATAAGTATAGAAATATAAAATACTTAAGAGTCTACCTGCCAAGATACACAAAGCAACTATAAACACAATTAACAAAACTCTTTACACAAATAAAGACACATGTAAATGGAGAAATATCAATTGCTCATAGGTACGCTGAGGCAATATAATAAAAATGGCAACTAAAATTAATTTATTGTGTCATACCAAGAAACCTACCAAAGAATTGTTTTATAGAGCTAGAGAAGAATGACAAAATTTATCTGGAGGGACAGAAGCCGAAGAATCTCCAGGGAATTGTTGGAAAAAAAAGTGGGATGGCATCAGGTTCTTGTGACATCTCAAATTAGTCTGCAAAGCTATAATCATCCAAACTTTTTGGTATTGGTTAAAAATAGATTTATCATTGGAACGGTTTAGGTATGCAATATAGAGAAACAAATGGGAGCAATATCCTAGTGCTTGATAAACTGAAGATCCGAGCTATTAGGTCAAAAGTTCATTATTCAGCGAAATCTATTGCAAAAACTGGAAAGCAGATCAGTATCTCCAATTGTATTCTAAAATAAGCTCTAAATGGGCACATGACTTAGACACAAAGAGTGACATCATAAACAAATTAGAAGAGCAAGGAAGAAATTACATATCAGATCTATGGATAGGGGAAGAATTCATGACCAAACAAGAGATAGAGAGCATCACAGGAAGTAAAATGGCCAATTTTCATTACATAAAAATATTTTTTCAAAAGAAAAACAGTTCAGCTAAAATTAGAAGAGAAGCTTAACAATAAGGAAAAATTGCAGCAAATTTCTCTGATGGTCAAATTTTTAAAATACATAGGGAATTGATTTAACTGTGTGAGAATAAGAACCTTTCCCCAATAGAGAAATAGGTAAAGGATATGAAAAGGCAGTTTTCAGAGGAATAAATCCAATATGTCAATAGCCATATTTTAAAAAATGTTCTAAATCACTAATAATTAGAGAAATGCAAATTAAAGCAACTTCAGTGTATCATCATATACCCATCATATTTGGCAAAGTTCAGAAATTAAAAAAGAAAAAACAAATATGAGTGGGGCTGTGGGAAAACAGGCAAATTAATGTACTTTTGGTTCAGTGATTCTGGTAGGTGGTTTGGAAATATGTTCCCAAAGCTATTAAATTGTGAGCTAGCAATCTAGGGTCATATCTCAGAGATTAGCAGAAAAGGAAAAGGACTCATATAGACAATAATATTTAGAGTAGCTCTTTTCATGGAAGTAAAGAATTAGAAACTGTGAGTGTGCCCATCAGTTAGAGAATGGCTGAAAAAGTTATGATATATGAATGTGATAGAATACTACTGTACTGTAAGAAATGATGAAAGGAATGGTTTCAGAGATTCCTGGAAAGATCTGTATGATTTGATGCAAAGTGAAATGAGCTGAACCAGGAGAACGATTATATAATAAAATAGCAACAATATTGTAAGGACATATAACTTTGGAAGACTTAGGTTTGTCTATCTGAATATGAATGTAACATTATTGTTCTTGTTTTTCTGCATTTACAGATGTAAGGACTAACATTTATCTTACTGAAGAGTAACTTTTTAAAAATCCCATAATCTGAATTACTAGACATCTTTCTGTGTCTCCTTGTTTATTTGCTTTCAATGTATATGTTTAACAGCTTGGTTTTTTTCAATTGCTATTTTCTTATTTTAGCATGTGAGAATGTTAAAGAACACATGTAACAATTGTTTTCAACACTTCTATCAAGTTAATACTCAATCTTTTGCATCAATTTAATTACCTTTACACTAAAACTTGAAAATTTTTAATTTTTGTTTTCAGAAGTAGATGATTCTTTCTGCCAGTGAGATGTTTAAGTTGGTTCAAAAAATAAAGCAGGCAAAAAAGATAAAATTGTTGCTATTCTGGATCCCCTTTGGGAGTGCTCCAGGGCTTCTACTTAGCATGGATATGTTCAATATTCTCAACAAATCATTCTATCATAGTATGTAGGATTAAGCACAAAGAAATTTAGTCTTTCCTTCTCCTGGCTACATTTGTGTTTAAATGACTTAAAAAAAGGCAGTCCTAATATGAACAAGATAAAGTGTGATACCTAAAACTTTTAAGAATTTATAAATTACAAATATTTCAGGGAAGTTATGAGCCAGATTTTTCCATTTAAATATCTATAGCTGCCTGTACCACTCAGTTCTTCTACTTTAGTTTCATTTCTGAAATATTTATACTTTACATCTATATTTTAATTCAATGTAATGCTTTGATGTGTTTCATGGCTAGAGATCTCCCTGTGTAAATATTAAACATATAACTGGATAGAGAAAGCTTTGACACAAAATAAATCATAACACAATTATTACAGGTCACATGAGCCTGTGTTTTGAGAAATCAATTACACTAGAATTTTCTGTCTTTTCTTGTATACTGTGGGTGAAAGATGAAACAGATTGTGACTTTTCTCAATTTCATATGTTTGTGTTATCATTCATTAATATTTATTTGCCTGTTTATCAGGGTCTGGCAGTGAAAATGATACCACTGTGAACACTATCCATACACCAAAACTGAATCCAAATTTACTGACATTGTTAGCATTTATTTTCATTCATCATTCAGAATTGTCTTAGGTTCAAGAAGAGAATATTCTCTTCACTGAAGCTTTTCATAAATACTAAGCAAAAATTTTGGAATAACCATAATCCTTGCTAGTTAAGTTTGTTAAGTAGCCTGTTTCTAGAAGAAGTACAGATAAGGGATCATCCCTTCCCTCTATTTTTAGTCTAACTGTGTTTTTGGCTATGTGTCTGAGTAGAATAGTGATGAGACATGAAAGTGGCACAAATAGTTAAATAATCTTATGTTTATGCCCTTTGGGGAAAAAAATTCTTATCCAGTAATTTAAAGGATATTATTGTTCCACAAAATCAGAAATAAATCTCATACCCATTTTGAGAAATAGATATGCATATTTATTTCTTATTGCTAAAGGAGAAATTGTGGGTATATCATTAGTGTGGCAACATATATATCTGTCTATCTATCTATCTATCTATCTATCTATCTATCTATCTATCTATCTATATTTGACATTCACTTGGATAATGTTGTTTGGTCTCAGCTCATTAGTGCTGTCATCTTGATAAAAAATCCAGTCAAAGATTTTGAATTAAGTCAAAATGCAAAATTTGAATCCCAATGAGAATCACTCTACTAGCAGTGTTCCTATCTTCCCACCTATGCAAAGCTAGTCACATTTTAATAAACTGTAATATTCTCATTGCTACTTGAGAGCACTCAAAATATGAACACACTGGGGAAGCACCCCTGATCCCCTGATACTAATTTTGCTTTCAAGTTTTGACTGTAAAGTGGGTTTACTCTTTTCCATTGCCTGAGTCTTAATCTTGGAGATGAAATAGCAATAATGATGATAATGATAATAACAATAAAAACAACATTTACATAGCACCTGTTATATGCCAGTCACTGTGTTAAGTGCTTTACAGATATCGCATTTGATCTTCACAAAATGCTGAGAGGTAGTTGTTATTATCATTATCCCCATTTTCCTGATGGGGAAACTGAGGCAAAGAGAGGTTAAGTGCAGTGCTAATGACTATATAGCTTGTGTGTTACTGGATTTGAATTTAGTCTTCCTAACTCCAGGTCCAACCCTCTTTAGACTGTGCTGCTAGCTATCTCAAGAATATTAAAATAATTTTGCATGATTCTTCTCAGACTTCTTAGGAGGTAATTCACCTGATTCTCTTGCATTTATATCTATATTTATTCAGATTTGTCATCATTGCTGCTTTAATTAATCTGAGATGAAAAGGAAAAGAGAAGAAGCTATCTGGCCAAGTAGAGATAATCATTGCTTACCATTCCTTCCTTTCTGTCCTTCATCTTGGTATTTGTTCTCCACAGTTATGGCATCAAAAGTGAGATCCCTGGTGGTCAGCCCCAGTAAACTTAAAGGTTTTCTGAGATCACAGAAGCTAAGTCTTTGTGATCTCAGGATTGAGCATGGGCTGGGCCTGAACAACACAAGATGAAATCAAACACAGTGAGAACTGGTGATTTTTCTGGAGTTCAGGTCAGAAGTAGTCAAGACCTCAGATTAAGACCGAAGACTCCAGTGTCCAGAATGTTAAGGGGCTGTGTTTGGCCTTAGCCCAGGGAAAGGCTGAGGAAGAGTTAATTAGCCCAGGTCACTCTGATCTACAAATGAGTAATCTGCTTGGCTTGATTGCTGGAAGATTTGATAAACAGCTTCAATTAATTAAAATCTGAATAAAATTAGGCTGATCATTTGACAAAGTTCTCTCCTTTTTCGTCCTATGTTTCTTCTCAACTCTTTTATGATAACCTGGTCTTTAGTCACATTGAGATGGCATAATGATCCAGCAAGGACCACCAGTTAAACCTTGTGACCTGCAGGAAAGGGACTGGGACCCAGCTTTTTCAGATGTCTGTGTCTTGTCCTAGTTAGTTGGTCATACTGGCTAACCAGCATTAGTTCACTCATTCACTTAGGACTACCCCAGATTAGTGAATGAATTTAAGGTGGGTTTCTGCTTCAGAAGTTTTCTTGGGGATTTTTGAAGGGGGACAACCAGTTGGCCTTAAAGATTGCAGTAAAAGAAAGCACAGAAAAGGGAGCTTTAAAGGGTGGAAAAGATTAAGCCAAATGCCTAAAACAAATCTCCAGATAATGTGTAATGTAAAGAACAGGGACTTATTCTCACTGATCTTTTGATTAGACTTTCAGGGGGAGATAAGGAGGAAAAACTACAAGATACTTACTTTTTCTCTGCTTTCACTATCCTAGTCAGGTTGGAGATTGTATAGATAAAAGACAGAAAAGAAAGTAAATCTTTTTCCTGGTTTATGGAAATTTACAACATTATAAACTAGAGACTAAAATTTTAACTGAAATGTAATATATTTACTATAAATGTTCAATATATGGTTTAAAGGCTTTGTAACTGCTGAAATACCTTAGTGGATTTTTTGGAAGAGTAGAATGGATAGAAACTTCAAGGTGAAGTCTGTTTGCACTGACAGTGTGAATGGAGGATAATGTAAAATAAGGGTTTGGAGTGGGAAAGAGAGGTTTGGGGTTTTTTATCTCATTGAGATAAGAATATGAGAAGCTTTTTGGAGAAATGCGTGGTAGCAATTTCAGATAGATGATATTCTATCAAGTTATAATGTTTACCAAATAGAAACCATAGAAATAAATTTGCAGCATGAATTATTTGAGTATAGCATGCTAAAATTCTGTCCTTGAAAGACCTTAGAAGGGTGTCCTAATCTTTAGAGCCTTATGGATTACAAAAGAGGCAGATGGGAATGTGACACTGCCACTATGTTTCTTTGAAAGTGAACTAACAAAAAAAAGAAAGAAAGAAAGAAAGAAAGAAAGAAAGAAAGAAAGAAAGAAAGAAAGAAAGAAAGAAAGAAAGAAAGAAAGAAAGAAAGAAAGAAAGAAAGAAAGTGAACTAACAGAAACAGTAAGCTCTGTAATTTGAAGTGTTAGCAGCTAATGAGCTTTGGGAAAATTGAGATTTTGAATTCTACCATTTGTGATTATAAATCCAGTTTTGAAATGGTTGAAGTTTGTCCTGTAACTAAATTGTAATGTGGTCTCATTTAAAATGAGATGTATTTTCCTATTAGGATAATTGTGTTATATCAGAACTTAATGCAAAATATACTTGATATTTAGCATTAAGGTTATATTCTAGGAAACTGCACTGGTGAGGAAAACCTGAGTTTAAATCCAGTCTCAGACATTTAATAATTGTGTGATCCTGAACAAGTGACCTCAGTTTGTCTCAATTTCCTTATCTGTAAAATGGGGCTAATAATAACACCTATGTCCCAGGGTTGTTGTGAGTATCAAATGAAATCATACTTGTAAAGCACTTAGCACCAAGCTTGGAACATAGTAAACTCTATCTATCTATCTATCTATCTATCTATCTATCTATCTATCTATCTGATCTGCAATTATTATTATTATTATTTATGTTATTGTTAAGCTTTTAATTTTTCTTTGATTGTAATTTTTGAGAAATCATTGTGTCAGAATGCTGTTAATTTGAAAAATGATACCCAGAGGGTGATACCATTGTATCACTAGAAATTAACTTCTCTCTTAATGCCATTAGATTATTAATTGAGCTGTTAAAGAATATGGTCACAATATTTGAAAACTGTTAAGTATTTAATGGTACCAAGTATTTAATTAATACCATTAGAATGAGAATTGAGCTGATAAAGAATGTGGTCATATCTTGAAAATGGTTAACTATTTTAAAATGGATAATAATAACTTATTGTTGGGGGTTGAGAGTAGGAAGTACCACAGACCTGTAAATTGTCTTTATCTGTGAGGTTCCTTGGGACATAGTATTTGGGCAGGGTCCTAAGATCTTATCAGCCTTACTGGCAGCAGGTTATGAGATTCTAAATTAATGAAGTGGTTTGATGAGAAACTAGAATGTCTCATAGCTTACAAGTCATAAGGACTTATAAGTTCTTTTTTTAAGTGATTTTGTTCTGAAAGATTATTTGGTCATTGCTTATGAAAATAATGAAATTGTACCTGGAGTAGTATATGTTGAAGTTTCATCTTTGAGACAATTTTGTATCAACAGACCCTAGTTTTGAACATTTTGTATTTGCCTGAGAGATTAATAGGCAAAATGGCTATCTTTTAGTCTGGAGGTTTACAGTAAGTAGCCAGCATTTTTCTCAGTTTTTGAATGAACTATCATGTTCATTGTATGTGTTCAACTCCAGAATGTGGCTATTATTAATTTCTAATGATTGATTTCTGCTCTAGGTTGGATTTAAATTGAAAAAGGATGAATAAGATAAGGCCTTATATTGCTTATTTTTACCTGTTATGGCAACAACATGAGAAAACTAATAATAATGTATCCCTAAGCTGTGAGTAGTAGAACTTGCTGTTTTAGATGAAATCTCTTGGGACAGTAATTTGATATTTTTCTGAGTTTTGATTTCAGGTATGATTTTCTAAATTGTCACTAAGTCAATAATCCATCATTCAAGGGAAATGTCATGTACTGCCCAAAGGGAGTGCAGTCTGAGAACTGCTTACAAGTCAATATCTGTGCCTAGGAAAGTTGAGGAGACAGTCTTGCATAGGTTAAGATAGGAGCTTCTTGACTCAGTTTCTCCACTGGGTTCTTTCCTTTCTGAACAGGTTATTTTCCCACCTAGTCTGAGCCTGACTATGATACCATAGAACTTTGCTGCATAATTCAATTTTCCAAAATAAAGGTTAACTATTACTCTTGCCTGAAATCAAATAGGAAAGGCTTTGAGTATATTTTAGTAATAAGTTCTCAAAAATGGATTAATGCTTTTACCTATAAAATTACCATAGTAGTTGTGTAAGGAAAATTTTAAATTATGAGTTTTTCCCTGTTTCATAATATTGAGAGACAGAAGAGCTCGTTTTACAAATCAGACCTTCATGGATCTTTTTTTAAGATTCTTCCTTCAACCTGTAGATGGCATTGTTCATATTACATACAGAGTTCAGGTAAAGATAGAAAAACAAGTGGTAATATGAAAACTGAAATTTTCTGAACTTCTAGGTGAATTAAGGGTTCCTACTTTGATGATCTCATGGCTCTATGTTTAATAAGATTAGTTCTATAAAGTTTGAGCTGGCTTTTAGATTTTAGCAGCATAACCTAAGGAACCCCTGCAATTGACTTGAAACCAGAGGAGCCAATCAGACAGCTACATGTCTATATATCTAGGACTCAAACAGCTGGCACTCAGGATAAGACATAATAATTAAATGGACGTTTGAAGTGGGTTGCCAGGAACAAGGAGACTGTGTTATTTAATACTGATGATCATTGTTGTCTTGCTCTCGCTTTAGTGTTTTCTGTTTGCCTTCTAGAGGGGTATGCTCAAGTCCATTTTATTTATTTTTCGTGAATCCGTGACCATACCTTCTGCAGCTTTGATTAACTAAAACCCTGTCTTCTGTTAATATTAACCTTACCTGACCAAAACCTGACTTATGGAAAAATAATGTTAACTATTTGATATTCCTCAGACAGAAGTGGGAAGTTTGAGCTTCCCAAAATAACTTAGTTATTTGTTAGCTCAGCCTAGTTTTCTTTGTTATCTTGGTGATATGTAAATCTCCCCACTCTGTCCATTGTGAACCCTCTAAATGTAATTTAATCTGTTACATGACTTAGTTTTCCTAAAGAGTCTGCTTAACAAGGTTTTTCTCCTTAGGGCATATGTGATTATGACTTTGCTTAACTAAGTTTGTTCAATTTTTATTACATTGAAGGAAGCATTATGATTTTTTGTGATACTCATGGACATATGCCTTCTTTTCTGCTGTTGTTTTCAATGTCTGGGCAATCTCCCTATATTGTGTAGTATGCTTGTTTCCTTGTATAAGTTTAAGCCCAAGAGGCTTACTCAAATTGATTCCTCTGACCAGAATAAGTTAGGAAAATTTTGTCATCAATCTGGCCTCTACCCTTCCTTAAAGGAATTCTTTGAAGCTCTAGGCAAAATAGGGAGTGAAGAGAATGTCTCCAATGAATTGGATTATTTTAATGAATGTTCTCTGAGATATTAACCCAGTTCTCTATTTCTGTAATTATGCTTCCATTAGTTTGAGAATGTTGGGCTTTTAAAAGTTCCACTAGGCAGGAACTTGGAGAAAATGCTTCATTATTTATTATTTAATAATATTATTTGTACCTAGTTTAATGTGGCTAGAAAAAATGTGTAACCCAAAGTTTGCAGCAGCGGTCAGGCTGACCTCAGAGACAATTTAGCAAAGCCTTGGCTTGAAGGAATGCTTTAAAATTTCTATCTTAAGTATTATTTATAATATGCATGTTAACATACATTGTGTAATTTTTAAATGTGTCTATGCATATGTCTGTGTGTATGTTGGCAGTTAGTTCTCAAAAATTTTTACCTTTAATGGAGGTGCATGATTAAAAAAGTAGAGATGACAGCTTTAAGTTAATGATGTTTACATTTGTACCAGCTTTTATTGAATGGCAATCCAAAGGCTCAGCATTCTGTTCTGAGAAGGACTATGTTTTAGAGGGTCACAGAGTCCCAACATCACTGAACAGCAACGACAAAAACACTTTTTTTTTCTGGCTTAGAATAAGTGTTGTAGGAATTGTTTTCTACAAATAGCTTGGTTTACATTTTGTATTTTTAGATGTGGTCAAATTTCCCCCATTCATATATTTTTTTCCCATTCCAACTTCATTGATTTTATGAAAAATTTTCAAATTTTATGTAAGCAGAAATGTTCTGTTTTGTCTTTTATTACTTCTTCTACGTTGTGTCTGGTTATAAATTCTTCCTATATCTACAGCTGTGAAAAGTATTAGATTCCATTCTCTGCTAAGTGTTTTTTACTGTTACTTTTTTATAGCTAGATTTCTTATTCAGTTATTGTGTTTTATAGTGTTTTATAGTTTTATATGTATACTATACATATATACTTTTATATTATTGTGTTTTATTGTTGTTTTATAGTTTAAAGCACATAATTTTATGTGTGTTTTATAGCTAGATTTTGATTTAAATCTACTCTCTACTAAATTAGTGTCCAGTGTCCCCCAGCAGGTTTTTAAAATCATTATTACTATTATTTTAAAGTCATTCATGGTTAACTGACTTGCCCAGGGTCACACAGCTAGTAAGTGCCTGAGGCTGGATTTGAACTCAGGTCCTCCTGACTCCAGAGCCAGTACTCCACTGTGCCATTCCAGTAATTCTTGTAAAATAAATAGTCCTTTTCCTCACAATTTGTTTTTAGAGGTTTATTTAGCACAAAACTATTGGGAACATTCGTTTCTAAGCCTCATTTGAAAAAAAAATCTGTTGATCTACTTTTCCATTTTTTGCCCAGTATAAGATAGTACTGATAATTAATATTTATAATATAATAGTAATTTTTCTTTATCCCATTATATTCACTGATATTCTTGGTTTTGTTTATTTCTAAGAGGATTTTATTACTGTTTTCTCTATTTTGAAACTCACATTAGCCATTGAAGGTAATCTACCTGTATCCATTCATTTTTAAATGAGGGGAATGAGGTCCAGATAGATTACCTAATTTACTCATGGTCATAAAGATAGCAAGAGCTAGGATTTGAACCAGGGGTCTCTGATTCTATATTTAGCATCTTTCCTCTACAATGTATTATAAAGAAAGGCAGGATGACATAATGGTTAGAAGCCTTGGCGTCAGAAAGACCTGGAGTCAAGTGTTATTTCTGAAATTTGTAGCTGTAATCCTAGACAAGTCACTTAAGTGAATTCTGCTTAGTGCTCAGACAACTCATTTTGCATGATATTTACAAGAGACACTTGCAACAGACACACATGGAGTTAAAATAAGGAGATAGAGCAGAATCTATTATGCATCAGCTGAAGTAAACAAAAAAGGTAGAGGTAGCAATCATGATTTCAGACAAAGTAAAAATAAAAATAGACCTAATTAAAAGATAATTAGGCAAACTAGATTTTAATAAAAGACACCATAGTCAATGAAGTAATATAAAAAATTACTGTAAATTTGTCTGATAAATGCCTCTTTTCTCAAATAGGGAACTGAATCCAATTTATAAATGTAAGAGCTGTTATACAATTGATAAGTGGTCAAAGGATAAGAACAAGTATATTTCAGAAAAAGACTATTTATAGTCATATGAAGAAAATGCTCTAAAATCACTATTAATTAGAGAAAAATAAATTAAAATAACTCTGAAGTACCACCCAACACCCATCAGAAATGACAAATGCTGGAAAGGATGACGTAAAATAGGTACACTAATGAACTGTTAGTGTTGTGAACTGATCCAGCCATTCTGGAGAACAATTTGGAACTATGCCCAAAGACTATACTAGGTCTACACCCTAAAGAGATTGAAAAAAAATAGAAAAGGATTATAGCAACTTATTTCCAACTATATTGGAAAAGATCAGTTTACATCCCAGTGTTAAAGAAGGGCAATGCCAAAGAATGTTCAAATTACTGAGCAGTTGTGCTTATTTCACACATCAACAAGGTTATGATTAAGATTCTGTAAACTAGGCTTCTGCAATATGTGAACTGAGAATTACCAGAAGAGCAGACTGGTTTTCAAAGAGGCAAAAGAACTATAGACCAAATTGCTAACATTCACTGGATTATGGAGAAAGCAAAGGAGGTCCAGAAAAACATCTACTTTGCTTTATTGTCTAAAGCCTTTGACTGTATGACTCACAATAAAATAAGATGAAAGTACTAAATCATCTTATTTGACTTTATTACTTAAGCTATTTTTCTCTCAATTTTTATTTGCTTTATTTTGTCAGCTTTTACTTTTCAAATGCTTATTATATTCTACATTATCTTATCTGTATATTATACTATACATTATTTTATCAATTTAATTAGATAACCACTTTAGTAATATGAATAATCACATTTTCCGAGAGCAGATCTTAAAATCACTGAGAGTATCGTTGATATTCATAAAGAAAGAATATTTTCCTATTTTAATCAATAAATATTTATTAAGCACTTCTTTTGTATCAGACACTGTGCTAAGCACTGGGAATATAAAAGAAGCAAAAGGCTGTTCCTGCCCTCAGGGAGCTTACAATCTAATAGTGGAGGCAATGTACAAACAAACATTTACAAAGCAACACACTTACAGGATAAATAGGAGATAACTGAGGGAAAGTGATGAAATTAAGAGGGATTAGTGAAGACTTCCTGTAGAAGATAGGATTTTAAGTGGGACATAAGTATGGCCAGGAGGTCAGTAGTTGGAGCCAAAGAGGCAGAGTGTTCCAGGCAGGCATCAGGGACAGCTGGAGAGAATACCCAAGGACAAGAGATGAAATGTTTTGTCTGTGGAACAGCCAGGAGACCAGTGTCACTGGACTGAACAGTCCATGTTGGGAAGTAAGGGGTAAGAAAACTGGAGGGCTAGGTTATGAAGGACTTTGAATGCCAAACAGATTTTGTATTTGTTCCTAGAAGCAATAGGAAACCACTGGAATTTATTGAGGAAGAGAGGATAACAGAGCTCTAGGAAAATCACTTTAGTTGTTCAATTGAGAACAAATTGGAGTGGAGAGAGACTCACCAACAGGCTATTATAATAATCTGGGCATGAAGTGATGAGGACCTTCATTGGAGTGATGGCAGTGTCATAGAAGTGAGCATATGTGAGAGATGTTTTAGGCGTGAAACCTATAGACCTTGGCAAGAAGATTGGATATGGGGAGGAGAAATAGTGAGGAGTCAAAGATGACTCTTAAATTGTGAGTCTGAGAGACTATGAGAGTGATATTGTTCTCTACAGTAATAGGGAAGGTGGGAAGGGGAGGGTTTAGGGGGAAAGAGAATTAGTTCTGTTATGCACATGTCAGGTTTCAGATGTTACTGAACATCTCATTAGACATGTTTGAAAGGCAGTTTGAGCTGTGAGATTGGAGGTCAGCAGAGAATTTGAGGCAAGATAGGTAGATTTTAGAATTAACAGCACAGAGATGGTAGTGTCCATGGGAACTGAAGAGATCACCAAGTGAAGTAAAGTTAAAGTAAAAAAGTAAAGTACAGACAGGAGAGAAGAGGGCCCAGGACAGAATGCTAAGGAACACATGGTTAAAGGGTCTGATTTGGAAGAGGATTCAGTAAAGGAGACTGAGAAGGAGCAGTGAGATAGGTAAAAGGAAAACCAAGAGAGAAAGATATCCTGAAAACCTAAGGAGAAAAAAATTTTGTGGAAGAGTCATCAGCAGTGTCAGAGGCTACAGAGAGATGAAGGAGAATGAGGATTGAGAAAAGGATTTTGGATTTGGCAACTAAGACATCGTCAATAACTTTGGACAGAGTGGATTTAGAGGAATGAAACGTTGGGAGCTGGATCATTAGAGGATTAAAAAGAAGGAAAAAGAAGAGGAAAGAAAGTAGAGGCACCTATTGTAGATGGCCAGGAGATTTGCTATAAAGGACAGAAGAGATACAGGATAGTAGTTAGCAGGAATGGATGATGAGTATTGATGACAATATAAAATGAAGCCTGACAGAATGGGAAAAGGCTGAATATATATTTAATACTCAGTCTTTGACATTTTGAATCTGAGGTGGCAGAATGAAGCATGCAATTCATTTGTAAGTAGATTATTTTATAATCATGAAAAACATACATTAGAACATTAGATGACATTTTAAAAATAATTACTCAGGTTATGATGATTGTGTCATACACAATAAAATATGCATTATAATTTAAAAATAAGTTACGGACATCTGCCAAAGAAAGAAAGAAGAAGACTCCCATCAAGTGAACATGATCTTCATTTTCTTCCTCTTCCTCTTTCTCTCCTCCTCCTCCCCCTTCCACTCTTCTTCTCCCTTCTCTTCCACTCCCCTTTCCCCGTCCACTCCCTCTGTCTCCTCTTCCTCTTCCTCCTCCTTCTTCCTTCTTTGGGAATAGCTTAGATTGGGCCTAAACAGAAGTCA
Organism: Phascolarctos cinereus; assembly: GCF_003287225.1. NCBI lineage: Eukaryota > Metazoa > Chordata > Mammalia > Diprotodontia > Phascolarctidae > Phascolarctos > Phascolarctos cinereus. Next base: position 280,776,108 of record NW_027555847.1, on the reverse strand, counting down.
TCCATTTCTGTGTCATTCTTTGTTTCTTTTCTAATTGTAAATTCTGATTTACTCAGATCTTCTGAGTTGAAGAACTAAGAATTAAAGAGATACATGGCAATGCGTTAATTTATCATAATAGATCTGCCGTCATAAGAGTGTAATTGCAGATTTAGAGCTTGAAGGCACCTTGGTGGCCATTGCATTTTAAAAAGGTTATAACATTCGTGTTTGTTAAGACAAAGTCAGGATTTTTGCCTATTCAAATCATATATCATGCCAAAAGATGTGTGTGTGTGTGTGTGATTTGTTATGTAGGGACACTAGGTGGTGCAGTAGATAGAGTGCTGGGCCTAGAGTCAGGAGGACCTGAGTTCAAATCCAGCCTCAGACACATACTAGCTATATGACCCTGGGCAAGTCATTTAACCTCTGTTTGCCTCAGATTCTTCAACTGTAAACTGTAAAATGGGAAGCCTGGTGAAGGAAATGGTAAATCAGTATTTTTACCAAGAAAATCCCACTGAGGTCACAAAGAGTTGGACATAGCTAAAAAAAAGATGTAACAACAACAACAAATTTGATATGTGGTATTATTTTTTACTTTTATATACATATATTAGGATTAAAAACATAAAAATACAAAAATGCTAATTGGTAGCATATTTTAGTATATATTACACAATGTCTTACTTATTATATAAGAACAGGAAGGCATTAGAATGGAGAAGTAAAGAGCTGAATTTGGAGTCAGAAAGCCATGAGTGTGAGTATATATTTTGACACGTTATCCTTGTGACCCTGAATAAGTCATTTAACCTCTAAATGTCTGCAGGCAACTCTGTAAGGTTATAAAGGGAAGAATAGCTGCTAATTTCCATTAGTAAAGAGAGTTCCTTCCAATACCAATGCAGTCACAGATCTAGGCATATGTATGTGAATGTGTGTGTGTGTGTGAGTGCAGGGGTGTGTGTGTGTGTATTGTGTGTGTTTGCCAATGTAGAAGAAAACATGAAAACATAAATGCAAGGCATATATACATACGTTTATGTATATAGTATCTGTGTGTATATTATGTGTATAAATCTTTAAGGTCTCTTCAAGCTTTTACTCAACAATCCTGTGATCCTGGCCACCTATATATTATGAATCTATATCTATATAGTATATAATGTGTATATGTGACAGGTGGCCAGAATGACATGATTGAAGACTAAAAGATACATATGTATTATGCATAATATGTAATTATATATTTATATAAATATGTGGAGTGAAAGCACTGGCTTACTTGAGCTCTCCCCCCAAATCCTCCAAATACCTGTAAAAAAATGGTTATAAACAAATTCTAGAGCAGCAGAACCCATGGAAAGACAGAGTGAAACAAATTTCCAGCCCAAGACAACCTGGATGGGTGATTAGAAAGATCTATCATGCCTGGCTGGGAGAGGAATGCAGCTCGGCATGGGCACACAGGCAAAACAGGCCTCAGTGTACCTGGAGCAGGCCTCAGAGGAATAAATCACAGGCAGCTGTGGCAGTTTCCAGACTTCTCAACCCATGAATGCCAAAGACAACTTAGAAGGTCAGTAGGAAAAGTCTGTGACTGTGGTGAGAGAGAAGCTAGGTCCCAGCCCCAGTCTCTGCGCTTGGCCCTGGGGCAGCAGCTATTTCCAGAGCTTCTGGCCCACAGACTGAGGGGGAATCGAGTAGCTGATCACAGGGCAATTGCAGGGATCTTTTGCTGGTGCTGAGGCAGGATTCTCTTGCTTTGCCCGTGCTTTGATCTGGGTCACAGTTCTGGGTGGTGATCCTGATGCTAGAAGGAGCGCTGGCGTAGTGGAGCTTGTAGTGATTATGAAGAGGAAATCCTCCTCACAGTTCCAAGGCGGAAAAGAGTGCTTGTGGTCACTCATTGACCAGAGCATAGGCCAGGAAAGGAGTAAACACCTCGCCTTTAATCATACCACCTTGGGAGAACTGAAAACTTGTAGGTCCCTAGAAGTGTCTCTGAAAACAGCTGCACAAAACCCCCGAAGCTTGGGACAGTACGTTCTCCACATTGGAAGCAGACCCCTACCTTGCAGAGTGTTTAAAACTCAAGTAATTAGCTGGGATCATGAGCAAACAAAGGTGCAAAAAAACAGTCAGGCCATAGAATCTTTCTTTGGTAACAAAGAAGATCAAAACATACAACCAGAAGAAGACAACAAAGTCAAAGTTCCTACATTCAAAGCCTCCAAGATAAATATGAATCAGTCCCAGGCCATGGAAAAGCTCCAAAAGGATTTTGAGAAGCAAGTAAGAGAAATAGAGCAAAAACTGGGAAGAGAAATGAGAGTGATGCAAGAAAATCATGAAAAACAAGTCAACAGCTTGCTAAAGGAGACCCCCCAAAAAATACTGAAGAAAATAACACCTTAAAAAATAGCATAACCCAAAAGGCAAAAGAGGTCCAAAAAGCCATGAGGAAAAGAATGCCTTCAAAAGCAGAATTGGGCAAATGGAAAAGATGTCCAAAACCTCACTGAAGAAAATACTTCCTTAAAAATTAGAATGGAGCAACTAGAACCTAGTGACTTTATGAGAAATCAAGATATTGTAAAACAAAACCAAAAGAATGAAAAAATAGAAGACAATGTGAAATATCTCATTGGAAAAGCAACTGGCCTGGAAAATAGATCCAGGAGAGATAACTTTAAAATTATTGGACTATCTGAAAGCTATGATAAAAAAAAAATTATTGGACTATCTGAAAGCTATGATAAAAAAAAAGAGTCTAGACATCATCTTTCAAGAAATTATCGTGTGGTGGATAGATCACCAGCCCTGAAGTCAGGAGGACCCGAGTTCAAATCTGGCCTCAGACCAAACACTTGACACTTACTAGCTGTGTGACCCTGGGCAAGTCACTTAACCCCAATTGCCTAAAAAAAAATTATCAAGGAAAACTGCCCTGATATTCTAGAACCAGAGGATAAAATAGAAATTGAAAGAATCTGCTGATCACCTCCTGAATGAGATCCTCAAAGGAAAACTCCTAGGAATATTGTAGCCAAATTCCAGAGTTCCCAGGTCAAGGAGAAAATATTGCAAGCAGCCAGAAAGAAACAATTCAAGTATTGTGGAAACACAATCAGGATAACACAGGATTTAGCAGCTTCTACATTAAAGGACTGCAGGGCTTGGAATATGGTATTCTGGAGGGCAAAGGAGATAGGATTACAACCAAGAATCACCTACCCAGCAAAACTGAGCATAATCCTTCAGGGGGAAAAATGGTCATTCAGTGAAACAGAGGACTTTCAAGCATTCTTGATGAAAAGACCAGAGCTGAAAAGAAAATTTGACTTTCAAATACAAGACTCAAGTGAAACATGAAGAGGTAAACAGGAAAGAGAAATCATAAGGGACTTATTAAGGTTGAGCTGTTTACATTCCTGCATGGAAAGATGATATTTGTAACTCATGAGACTGTTGTCAGTCATAGGGTAGTTGGAGGGAAAAAATATGTGTATGATATAGATAGATAGATAGATAGATAGATAGATAGATAGATAGATAGATAGATAGATGGCACAGAATGAGTTGAAGTTGAATGAGTGATATCTGGAGAATAAAATTAAGGGGTGAGAGAGGATTATACTGGGAGAAGGAGAAAGGGAGAGGTAGAATGGGGTAAATTATCTCATGTAAAACAGACAAAAAAGGGCTTTTACAGTGGAGGAGAGGGGGGGATGAAGGTAAGGAATGAGTGAATCTTATTCTTATAGGATTTGGCTTAAGGAGGGAATAACATACATACTCAATTGGGTATGGAAATCTGTCTTACCCTACAGGAAAATGAGGGGGGAAGGGGATAAGAGAGCAGGGGGATGATAGAGAGGAGGGCAGATTGGGGGAAGGGGTAATCAGAAGCAAGCACTTCTGAGGAGGGACAGGGTCAAAAGAGAGAATAGAATAAATAGGGAGCAGGATAGAATGAAGGGAAATATAGTTAGTTTTCCACAGCATGACTGCTATGGAAGTGTTTTGCATGATTACACATGCATAACCTGATTGAATTGCTTGCCTTCTCAATGAGGGTAGGTGGGGAGGAAGAAAGGGAGAAAATTTGGAACCCAAAGTTTTAAAAACAAATGTTAATAAAAAAAATTTTTTTCACATTCAACTGGGAAATAACAGGCAATGGGGTATAGAAATCTGTCCTGCCCTACAGGAAAATTAAAGTGGAAGGGGAAGGCAGAGATAAAAGGGAGGGCAGATTAGGGGAAGGGGTATTCAGAATGCATGCCATTTTGGGGTGGGTAGGGGGATGAGATGGGGACAAAATTTGGAACTCAAAATATTATGGAAGTGAATGTTGAAAACTAAAAATAAAATTAAAAAAACACTAAAAAGCATAGCAATAAAGCTTTTCTTAAAATTAATAAAAAATTAAAAATTTAAAAATGTTCATATTTATATAAGTATTATATGTAAATTATATATATATATACATATATATGTATATATAAAACTTATAAGTAGCAAAGATCACCTGATTTTAAAGTTGAAAGGGACTTTAAAGATCTAATTAAAAGTCCTCATTTAATAGTTGAAGAAGCTGAGGTCCAAGAGATTAAGTGATTTGCTCAAGGTCATAATTAATAAAAGGCTAAGACAAGTTCTCTGGTCTCAATTCAGCTCTCTGTCCACTCCATTGTGCTACTTCCATTAACACATATCCCATACTTCAAAACTCTCTCTCTCTTCTTTTCTCTCTGGATTATAGTTCTTGATAATTTATGTGATTGTTACATTGGTTCAAATAATTTCACTGATGTCTATCTCATTTTTCCTCTTTTTTTTTCAATAGGCTGAACTAAATGACACCATAAATCCTTTCATTTGTTCAAATGTAAAAGCTGAAAGGAACCAAACTTTCTTCCAGTATATAGGATCTAGACTTGCCCAGGCACTTTCCAAACTGTTTTTACCACCTGTTGGCCCACGTAGTCTTCTTCTAAAGAGATATGGAAAGGAGCAAAATCAGATGAAGTATCAAACACCAAAACAATACCAGATGGAAAAGAAAGTTATACGCATCTTTTTCAGGTATAGTAAAGCCTCATTTAACTTGCATAGTTCTGGTCATTTTATGTGCTGTATTTTAAAGGTGCTTGAACAAAATATAACCATTCTCTAGTAAATGCATAGTTTCTATTTTTTTAATAATAGTGCTGTTTTTTTTCCACATAGTTTTGCTATTAGTTTCATATGGTTTCCTTTTTTTATTTTCAAATTCATTATTTTCAAAGATATAGGAAAAGTTATCCTATTGCAAATTGTTTTTAATTTTTTACAATCACCTTTAATTTAAATACAAAAGTCATTTCTTTTTTTTCTAGCATTTACCTGTTACCTTTTTTGTGTAGTAGAATATCTTGCCAAATCTAGACTTTATGTCAAGTAGAAAGATGGAAGAACACTCTAATATGTGGCATTGGCATTGTTAGAAATGTGATCATTGGTATGATTTGTAAATGGATAAGTAACCTCTTTAGATTTAGTATCGTAAAATCTCCTGAGAGAACTTTATAGATGCTATTACTACTGAAGGTAGAAATTAAGGAGAAATATCTCACAAGTGACAATGTCCTCTGTCATTTTTCATAGTTTCATAGTTTTTATTCATAATAGGTGCCAATCTGGCCAATAAGTATTTTAAACTATTTAAATTTTCATTTCAATTTCATTGATTAATTTAATTAGATATTATTTACTATTATTTGTATTACATTATAATTATTGTATCACATAATTTTTATTTAAAAACATAGCAATAGCCACAGAATCACTCAAACCAAGCCCTGGCTATTTACAATGTTATCATGGAATATTATGGAAGAATATGATAGTTACACTATAGTATGTTAGTCTCAAAAGGCTAGAGACAAATTCAAAATAATCTTATCTTCCATTACCTATTCTATGTAAATCACCCATGAATTTATAAAAATCTTCTTCCATTGTCAGCATGAATAACTTTTTGGGAAATGAATTCTATGCGTTTACTATCAGGGAGGAGGAATTTGAGGTCTCATTTTTGTAAGGTTTTGAGGGGAACAGACTAATTTTTATCTCTGCCACCATGGGGTTAGTTCATTAACATATCCAAAATCATCTCAAACTTCAAAGTTAACATATCCACTTTATCTCAAGGTTATCAGCACCTTTTTGATGTTCTGCTGGTCTGGAACTGTGAGGGTCTGGAATTTGTCTGGAATTTACATATCCTAGGACCAGAACCCTGCAGTACTGATTTGGCATACATTAACAGGATGTGAATTTTGGTTAATAAATGATAAATTTGTAGATTATGCTCCTTTCATCTCTGGGATAGTTTGTATATGACTTCCAGGTTCGCCTTTGCAATCTTATTTCCTGATATTGCTCCTTTATACTGACTACTTATAAACTTACTATACTGATTAAGAAAGGGGTGGTAGTGGTAAGGAGGATCAGAACAAAATGCAATTTGAACACACAAGGTTGTCTGTTCTATCTTTTGTAATTACCTCCGTTCCTTGATTGGTTAAGAATACATCTCCTACTCATAGCTATGAGAGGTATATGATCTGCTGTTCTTCTCATTCATCTTATAGTATGAGCTATGAAAATAAGGTCACACGTCCATTTAAAATGTATAATGGAATATGGTGAAAAGTATTAGTCTCAATCAAATTTCTGCCAGACTGCTTTTTAGTTTACCTAGCAGTTTTTATCATAAAGGGAATTCTTTCCCAATTTATCAAACATGGGGTTATTGAGTTCCTTTGTTTCTGAGTCTTGATGTAGTCTGTTCTGTTGAGCCATGTCTCTATTCTTTAACTGTTACCAGATGGTTTTGACAACTGCTGCTATAATATAGATAGAAGTCGGGAAGTGCTATTACCGCTTCATCCCTAGGTGTTTTTGTTGTTGTTGTTGTTGTTGTTGTTGTTGTTGTTGTTGTTGTCATTTCCCTTATTAATCTGGATCTTTTGGGGTTTTTTTTCAAATTTTTAAAAATTATTTCATCAAGCTCTGTAAAATATCCCCTTGATGATTTGATTGGCATTAAAAGTGTAACTTAACTTTAGTAATAGTGTTTTTTTTTAAATAAATTGGCATAGCCTAACCACAAGTACTGAGTATTCTGATCTAATACTCCAATCGACTGAGAGTGGGAAACAACAAAGCAGTACTGGCACTGTCAGTGATTGTTCTGCTGCCTTGGGGTTTCAGTGGGGTTTACATAGGGGTATTTCCTTTCTAGAGCATTACCCTTTCTAGAACCTTCCTCTATCTGGATGGGGATGATCCATTCTTTCTCATTTTATGGTGAACAGGAGGGCATTTCTTCTTGATGTCGATGGGTAATTTCCCTCTGAACATCTGAGCCCTAAGCCTTATCTCCAGATGCAGAGTGTGAAGGACCACCCAGTATCTAGCTTGGGGGCCACCTTGATAATGTTGGCTCTTTGCCAGAGACGGTAACCTATTGTAGTAGATAGTAAGAGCATGCCAAGGCATAGGGTGTTTTAGCAAGTCAACTATTAAGTTTTTACAGCAAATTAAAACTGTGTCACAAGCCAAAGTTAGGAGATAGATTGCAAATAGTAAGGTAATGTTTAGGAGACATCAGAAAAACATCTAGTTCAAGAAACATCAAAGGGCCATACATAATAACATATTTTAACTACCATCTGCCACCTGAACCTTTGATCACCTTATGTGAAAACCACACTACTGCTGTATATAAGAATTGCCAATGGTTAACCCAGTTCCACAGGGCTTTCAACAGATAGAATCCAAGAACACATATAGGAACAAAGTTCAAGGCCTCTGTGTAGCCAAGCCTCTCATGAGGTAGGGCTTATCCAGTAAAAAAGGTTCTCTAGTGGCACAATTACCTGGATGGATTCAATTTTCAACCTCAGGATTGACCAGATGAGGCATTTTAGATATTGAACCCAACCAGGATTTCATCCTTGCAAGGTTCTGGGGCTGCCACTATGTAGAGGGGTGGGGCTTAGGCATCCGACACATAGTGGGCACTTAGGAAATGCTTATTAACTATAATCCATATGGAGATATTCAAGAGATAGTTGAGAATGATGGTTTTAAACTCAGAAGAAAGACATGGTTGAATATGTAGACTGTATTTATCAACATAGAGGTATTAATTGAAGTAGTAGGATAAATAAATTCATTAATAGGGGAAAATGCAGATAAAAAATAGAAAATGAGTTGTAAAAAACATATATAGGCAGGGTGCTCCAATAGTTTTAGTGTAGTTTTAAGCTTTAATATTTTCAGAAGTATAAATGCTACAAACATAAATAATCATTTGAAATTTTATTTTTATTTTATATTTCTTGGTTTTGTGAATTTTGAATAATAAAATTTTAATTTATCATTATGGGGGCACCCTCTATTATACATTGCATGTGGGACAGTTTCTGGATGACACTTTCTCAGACTGTTGAATCAATAGTGAAGGTCCTTTTGCTTGGCCAACTCAGTCACTTAATCTACCTTCATTATAATTTTTCTTGGGATTGAGGTCATGTAAAAACTGTCATGTATGTACTAACACCTCATTCTTGGAAGATCTTAAGGTTAATATTACAAATGCAATCCTTTTAGCTGATGAGATTTTGCAAAGTTTGAAAATTAACTAGAGAGATGTGCAGAAAAAATGATGATTATGTTGAATTTCAATAAGAAACAAAATTTTAAAATATCAGTAATTAACTTTTCAATTTTTGTCATTTTAAGTTTTTAGTTTTTATACTCTAGAAGTTATTAAGACTTAAAACTGCACTAAGATTTTGGGACAAACTGTATAACCTCAAATGACCTTCAAACAAGTATTATAGTTGTCAGTTTCCAGATCCAAAATTCTGTGTAAAAATCAAATCAGGAAAAAGTAGTTGAAGACAGAATTTTGGGAAATACTAATTTAAGGAGTCAGAAAGAAGAACAAGTGAAGGGACAGAAAAGAAATATATAATGTTATGGAAGCCAGAAGAGTAAGTATTAATGAAGTCAACAATGTCAAATATTTTAGCTAGGTGAAGGAAGATGAAGACTAAGAAAAAAGCCTTTGGATTAGGTTTTTTTAGGAAGTTCTTAGAATTTAGAGATAGAAGGTCCCTCAGAAGTATACGAAAGGGCCTAAGAGTCCATCTAGTCAAACTCGTACTAGACGGGAATGCCTACCATAACATATTTGATAAGGGATCACACGTATTTTGTTCAAAGACCTTCTGGGAACGGGGAACTATCATCTTTCAAGGCTTACCATTCCACTTTTGGCTAGCTACTAGGCAGTTTTTCTGGACATCATGCTCAAATTTGTTTTTGTTACTTTTACCAATTACTCCAAGTTCTTGTAGGGTCAAACAAGCCAAACTCTTCTTAGTTTGGTAGTAGTCAAACTTAGAACCCCATTACTGTTCTCGTTGTCTGTCTGTCTGTCTGTCTCTCTCTCTCTCTCTCTCCTCTCTCTCTCTCTCTCTCTCTCTCTCTCTCTTTTTTGGTGAGGCAATTGGGGTTAAGTGACTTGCCCAGAGTCACACATCTAGTAAGTGTTATGTGTCTGAGGTCGGATTGGAACTCAGGTGGTCCTGACTCTAGGGCTGGCACTCTATCTACTGTGCCACCTATCTGCTCCAACTCTTCTCTTCTTCAGGCTTAAAAATGCATAGTTCTTCAAACCAATCCTCGTTTGGCATTGGCTTCAGGCTCCTTCATACCCTGATTGCTCTCCTTTGGATGGCCTTCACCTTATCAATGTTCTTATATTGACAGAATGGAGTGACAACCAGTTACAAAATGGAGTTGGTTTAGCATGGGAATTAGATTCTATTGCATGAACACTGACTCTGTATTGTGCTGCCACATGTATTAGCCTCCATCTTTTTTAAAAAAGTTTTTGTAAATCATCCATGGGAGATTAGATGGTATAAGCCATCTATTGTTTAAAAAATGCAGGTGGATACAGTTAATCAGCATCTCTCAATTCAAGGGAAAATAAGATGCTAAAACCCACCTTGCCCTCTCACAACTTACCTGAAACTCGCTGTTTCCTGAACTTGGAAAACCTCTAATTTTTCCTCAAATTAGAAATCAGATTAACTAATTCTGTATCCTGGCTTGTATGCTGTTAATTGTTTTCTTTTGATTAATTGGTCTTATTTGATTATTTTTAATACATAAAAATCTGTCTCACTGGATTCAGACCTTTGGACTAACTGGAGAGTCTATTGACCCATTTATTATCCCTGTTTTGCTACTAAATGGTATAGCTTGGATTGTTTTCTCCATTATTACTAATTATCCACCACAATATTTTGGCACCCCAGAACAATACATAATAATAATCAGTCAGTAAAAATTTAGTAAGTAATTACTATGTGACAGACGCTATAATAAGTGCTAAGGATATAAAAAGAAGCAAAAGATGGTCCCTGCCCTCAAGGAACTCACATTCTATAATGTAGGAGAAAATGAATAAAAATGTGCAAACAGTCTGTATTCAGGAGAAAGGAAATAATTGAGAGATGAAAGGCACCGGAATTAAGAGGGTTTAGAAAAGGCATCTTGTAGAAGACAGGATCTGGGAAAGTATCTTCTCATATCTGTTGTTTTGGGGCAAGCTTATTTATACTTTTACAACATACACTTTTCTTTTGTGGCTATTGTTGCTGCTTCTGTTTTCCCATTTACATTGTTAAAGTTATTGTGTATCTTATTTTTCCTGTCCTGGCATACTTCACCTTGCTTCAGTTTCTGTAAGTTTTTCACTGCTACTCTGTATTCATCATTCTTAATCAGTTCTTGTGGAACAGCACATTCATGAACCACATTTTGTTTCCAGTTCTTTGCTACAAAAACAAACAAACAAACCAACCCTACTCTAAGTATTTTGTCAGTAACCTACCTGGGCTTTATGCTTGATAGTGGATTTTCTGTGTCCAAGGGTGTGGATGGGCCTTTGATCCTTTTTTTACTCTTTAGAAGCTTCCACTGATAATGTCTTATCACTTGTTCTAAATTCATTCCCACATTAAAAAACCCCCCCATCAATTTAAAAGAAAGCTAAGAGCACACCATTTATCAGAAGATAAAGAAAGAAGTCATGCTTAAAAATTAGCTGGCTAAAACATATTGTACTTGCTGTCTGGAAGTCCTAAGGCATATTTATTTAATTCTGGAATCTGAAAACTTAAAAAAGAAAGAAAGGAACTTCCCTGATGACAGTGAATGTTTGCCAACTCCTATCCCTACTCCCCACTTGATGGGTATTGTTTTCTCATATGTAATTTTATTATTTGTACAATGTGCTCTGATATCAGAAAGTTTACCTTGGATATGATGTGGATAGTATTTAGCACAAAGTAGGTTGTTTTGGGCTTTTTGATCTACATTTTCGTCTTTCTAAATTGAGGAACTTTCCCATAGTATTTGAACTTGTTTCTTTAGTTTTTTGACAACTGCATTGCACTTTAGGTGATTTTTTTGTAATTCTGTGTATTTTATTTATTTAAAACATTATTCAGAGAAGGGGTCCATAAGTTTCATCAGACTTCCAAAGGGATCCATGATGCAAAAAAGATTAAGAACTTCTGAGCTAAATTACCTTTTTAAAAAAGAATCAGTTTGTGAAAAAGAAACATCATGGTGATTTATTGGTCACATAAAATAACGATTTATAAAATTTGGTGTGTGATGTAACTATGTTACTTAAATATAGTATAGAATTTGTCTGTCCTCCTTGTCAGTGATATTTTTAGTTTTCCTTCTGGGCCAAGAATTTTGGACCAACACATTTTGAAGATGTCATTTTAGAACAGCACTTTGGTTTCTGAGGTTTTCTGCAGACAAGCTTTCTAAGCTAGCTTCTTGCATGCACAAAAGTTTAGATTCAACACGTTGTCCACATGTGAATGCAGGAATGACTTAAATATGAAACTATATCTTTGAGTGTGTTTTTTGTGTTAAGAGGTTTTTCTTGGAGGATTTTATTAATCAAAATAATGCTTAGAATTTCATGCAGATGGAACAAGTAGTTAGAACGGATGTTGCATTCTTCAATCCCTCTCAGAACTGTTTGCTCAATAATCCAGCATCTATAAGTGGTTGGATTTCAGTCAGTGTAGGGGAAGTATTTTGGGTTTGGGGAGTTTTCCCTTAAATCATGTCATTAGCCTTCCCTTCTTTTCAAAGAACAGTGCCAAAGTCTGAGAACAGAGGAGAGTTGACTGGGAGGTAAAAATGAAGACGAGCATTGGAAGAAAACAGAATTTTGAAGTTTATTGTTTTGCTTTTTTTTCTAAACCTTTCTTTATTTGCTCATCTCCTACCTTATTCTGTCTTCTCTCAGGTTCTAGAATCCTAATGCCCTGAGATTCACTCTTTGCTACCAAAGATTTTCATCTGTGGTTCTACAACCAGTCTTGTGGCAGCTAGGTGCACCGTGGCTAGACTACTGATTCTTAGAATCAGGAAGTTGAGAATTAGCCTCAGATACTTACTAGATATGTGTCTTTGCCTCAGCTTCCTCAACTGTAAAATGGGGATAATAATAGCATCTACCTCCCTAGGTTGTTTTGAGGATCAAATGAGATATTTGTAAAGTGTTTGGTATAGTGCCTGACACCGAGTAGGCACTATAAAAGCTAGCTATCATCATCATCATCATCATCATCTTGCCTTCTCTTAAGTGTCTCATACTCCAAAGTCTCAGTCCTTCTTTATAACCCACTTCCTCCTGTCCTCATCAAGACTTCAATTCTCTCAGTGCTTCTCTATCTTTATTATTTTGATCAGCTTGATTTTCAAAACTAATTAAACAGCTGGCTGAGAGTTAGAATAGGCTAAAAAATTATACGGTAGGGAGAGACTGATGGAAAGCTCTAATGATCATTGGAAGCTATGAGCTCCTGTCCTTTTCTTTGCTCATTAGTAATTTATAAGCACTGATTTCTCAGGAGCTTCACTGGCTCCAAAACTCATTTCAAGTTGATAGTGATACAAATATCAGATGTTTAGGTTTGGTTACAAAAATGAGCTAGAAACTCAAAGGTGACGTTTCCTTAATCAGTCAACCAACACACATTTTAAGTGGCTTCTGTGTGCAAGAAATCGAACTATGTATCAGGGAATATAAAGACAAAAGTGAAATGTTTCCTGAACTTAAGATGCTTACATGCTATCCAGTTTACAGCTTTATTTTCATCTCATATGTCTACGGTGAGGATGAGCTTTTCTAAGCCATGGGGATGGTAGGCTTAATCTCCAATTCTGACTCAGAGTTAAAATGGTTTCCTGCTGTTATAACAGAACCCTGGCCTTAGAGTGGTATATGGGAAGATGGATCCACAAAAGCCTCAGCCTGAAATAATGGGGAGAGGATGTGAATAAGAAAAACTTCAAGCCTGAGAAAAGCTTCCTTCCTTTCAGCTAATATTCCTTAGAAAGCTTGTGGGAATTTTTATCAAGAAGCTGATATCATCAGGAGTGGTACAGGTGCTCCCATTTGGATTTCAGAATCATCCCTGTAGCATAAGAGTCTTGGAGGCTTGAGGCATTTATAATGGGAAGATACCTTGTTTAAAGTAGGTGGTTAGATAGATAGACAGGGCATTTATTAGACATTTACAATGGAGTAGGCTTAGTGCTGGGGATACAAATAATAAGCAAGATATTAGCCTTTGCCTTCAAACTGTTTACCTTCTAGTTGGAGAATTTAGCCCATAAAAGAGAGCTGAAAATATGAGAGGTGCTGTACCCAATCTATAGATAATTTTGTGTATTTTTAAAAGCTTTAAAATTCAATTTTATTTCCCCCTACCTTCCTCGCCAATGTCTCCTGGCCCCATTGAAAAAGAAAGACAAAACCATTATAAATATATATAATCAAACAAAACAAATTCCTACATTAGTCATTAAAAAAAAAAGATTCCTTACTCTGTCCTGAGTCTATCACCTTTGTTTCTAAAGGTGGGTAACATGTTTCTTCAGTCCTCTGGAATTGTAGTTGGTAATTATGTTGATCAGAGTTCCTAACTCTTTCATAGTTGTTTTTCTTTACAATATTGTTAATATTGTTTAAATTGTTCTTGTTCTCATTTCACTGCATCAGTTCATATGAGTTTCCCAGGTTTTTCTGAAACTATCCCCTCCTATATCATGATAGTATTCCATCACTTTTGTATGCTATAAATTTTTCATCCATTCCTCAATTGAGGGGCCACTATCTCAGTTTCCAATTCTTTCCCACCCAGAGAAAAGCTGTTATATTTTTTGTACACATGGGTCTTTTTCCTCTTTTTATATTTTTTTGGGTATGAAACCAGTAGTGGTATTGTTGGGTCAAAATGTATGCACAATATAGTAACTGTTGGGGAATGGTTGCAAATCACCTCCCAGAATCAATGGACCACCAACTCATAGTTCTACCAACTGTGCATTAATTTAACTTTTACTACAGCCCTCTGGTGTCTATAATTTTCCTGTTTTTCTCAACTTTGCCAATCTGATGAGTGTGCATTGGTATCTCAGAGTTGTTTTAACTTGTATTTCTATAATTATTAGTAATTTAGCACATTTTTTCATATGACTGTTTATAGCTTTTATTTTTACCTCTGAAAACTCCTTTTCATATATTTTTATCATCAATTGGGGAATGGCTCTTATTCTGAAAAATTTGTGACTTATCCCTATATATTTTAGAAATTAGACCTTTATCAGAGAAACTTGCTGCAAAGATTTTCCTCAGTTTCCTGCTTCTCTTCTAATTTTAGCTGTATTGGTTTTTCTTGAGCATAAAGTTTTAAATTTTGTATAATCAGAATTGTCTATTTTACCTCCTATGAACCGCTGTCTCTTATTTGGTCTTGTATTTTTTTCTGAAGCCATAGATCTGATACATTATTTCTTTCATGGTCCTCTGATTTGTTTATATCTAAATCATGTGCCCTTATGAAGCTTGTCTTCTTAAATGGTGTGAAATGTTCCTTATTATGAAATTTCTGCCAGACTGATTGCCTGTTTTCCCAACAATTTTTGTTGATTAATGAGTTCTTCCAAATAATTGGGATCTTTGAGTTTATCAGATATTAAGCTATTGTGCTTTGCAGTCATTTTTTAGTGATGTCTGACTCTTTGTGACCTCATTTGGGATTTTCTTGGCAAAGATGTTGGAGTGGTTTGCCATTTCCTTCTCCAGCTTATTTAACAGTTGAGGAATTGAGGCAAACATAATTAAGTGATTTGCCTGGGGTCACACAGCTAGTCAGTGTCAGAGGCCAGATTTGAACTCACAAAGATGAGTTTTTTTTACTCTAGGCCTGACATTCTATACACTGTACCACCTACTTGCCCATATTGCTTCTGTATGTTGTGTATATAATCTGTCCCACTAATCAGCTTCTCTATATCCTACCCTATAGCAAAATGTTTAAAAGATTACAGCTTTGTATTCTAGTTTGAAATCTAGTATTGATGAATTTTGTTATTTTTCTAGTAGTATAAAGTAATTCTTTGATTATTTGACTGACAAGGCTCTGAATAAGCAAATTAATTTAGATTAGATTATCATTTTTACTATATTGGACTTGTTTCTCTATGAGAAATTGTCATTTCAATAATTATTTAGATTAGTCTTTATTTGTGTAAAAAGTGTATTGTAATGGCATTCACATAGTTCTTGTGTGTGTGTGTTTAGTGGGTGGACTCCCAAGTGTTTTAAACTGTCTGTAGTTATTTTAAATGAAATTTCTCTATCATTTTCTGACAGATTTTGTTGGTAACATACAGAAAAGCTGTTGATTTGTGTGGGTTTATTATATATCCTGCAACTTTGGAAATTTGTTAATTATTCCAGTTAGCTTTTTAGTTGACTTTCCAGGGTTCTCTAAGCAAACTATTATATCACCTGCAAAAGTGGTAGCTGTTTCTTCTTTGCCTTTGCTTATTTCCTCAATTCCCCTTTCTTTTCTTATTCCTACTGTTAACATTTTCAGGACTATATTTAATAGTAACAATGATAAGAGATGTCCTTGCTATATATCCCTGATCTTATTAGAATGTTTATTTCCATTACAGATAATACTGGTTATTAACTTTAGATGTATACTTCCTATCACATTAAGGAAAAGTCTGCTTATTCATATACTTTGTAGTGTTTTTTTTAAAAACAGGAATGTGTATTTTATCTTACCAAAAGTTTTTTTTCAGCATTTCTTGACATAATTAAATTATTTTTGTTATTTCTGTTATTAACATGGTCAAGTATGTTTATAGTTTTCATAACGTTGAACAAATCTACCTTTCTGGTATAAATCCAGCATGGTAATAGTTTATACTTTACATTATATGTTGCTTTAGTCTCTTTGATAATGTTCTACTTTAAAAATTTGCATTAATATTCATTAGAGATATTTGTCTATGTTTTCTTCATTTTTACTTTCTTGTTTAAATTATCTCAACCATATTTGTGTCATAGCAGGAATTGGGTTGGTCACCATGGTTTCCTTTTTTTTTAAACAATTCTTGTGGTATAGGAAGTAATTTTCCTTTAAAAGTTTGATAAAATGTACTTGCAAACTGATCTTGAGTATTTTTTTTCTTTTGGAGCTCATTTATGGCTTGTTCAATTTTTTTCAAAGATAAACTTATTTAAGTATTCTATTTCCCATAATAAATTTGTGCATTTTATATTTTTGTAAATATTCATCCATTTCTTCCAGATTGTCAGATTTATTTGGTATAGAATTGGGCACAATAGTTCCTATAGTTTCTTTTATTTCTTGTTCATTAATTATGAACTTTTTCATTTTTGATGCTGGCAATTTACTTTTCTTCTTTTTGAAAAAAATCAATTTAGCTAAATGCTTCACCTATTTTATTATTTTTAATTTTTAAAAAGTTGTTAGTTTTGTTTATTAATTCAAGGTTTTAAAATTCAGTTTTCTTCATCTCTTCTTTGATTGTCAAGATTTCTATTTTGATGCTTTAATTAAGCGTTTTTAATTTGTGGTTTTTTAATGTTTTCTTTGCATGCCCAATTTGGTGATCAGTTATTTCTCATTTATTGATAAAAGTGCTTAGAGATATCAGTTTTGCCCAAAAATACTGTTTTGGCTGAATCCTCAAATCCTTGCATGTTGTGTTGTTGTTCTTATTTTTAATGAAATTATTGATAGTTTCCATGTTTTTTTTGATCGACCTATTGTTTAGGATTAAGTTCAAAGGCCTCTAATTGAATGTAATTTTTATTGAATTATGATCACTAAAATATGCTGTTAATATTTCTGCTTTTCTACATTTTCTTCTGAAGTTTTGTGCATTAACATATGGTCAATATCTGTAGAGGTAGGTATCAGAAATCTATCATATCTAATTATTTTAAAATTCTATTCACATCCTAGTATTTTTTCCTATTCATTTTTTGGGGTTTAGATTTATCTAAATCAGAGAGACGATTAATTGAGTTTCCTCCATTATCATAGTTTTACTTTCTGTTTTTTCTTGTAACTCACTTAACTTATTTAGATGCTATGCTATTTAGTACACATATATTTAGTGTTTATTTGAATTAATTCTATATGGCACCTATCAGCAAAATATAGTTTTCCTCTTTATCTCTTTTAATTAGGTCTGTTTTATTTATTTTTGCTGTTGCTTTGTCTCAGATTATTATTCCTTATTATTCTCCCGTTCTGATGAAAAGATCAAGTTTTGCCCCACTCCCTCTTTTTGGTTGCAACAACTTTTACTTCCATACTCTGATAATGTGAAATAATTTTCTCCTTTTTTCTCTCCCTTCCCTCTCTTTGTGTATTTCTTTCCCCCTCCCTTTCCATTCTTCTTTAGAGACCATTGAAACATAACAGAATCATTCCCAGACCCTATGTGTAATTGGATTCCCTCTATGACTCTTGATGATGCTAGCACTCTGAGGAGATACATATATCATATCCATTTAAGAATGTAAATAGTTTATCCTTGTTTAGTCCCTTATCATTGCTTTCTCATGTCTGTCCTTCTATACTTCTCTTGACTATGTTTTATGTCAGATTTTCTACTCAGTTCTGTTTTTTTTAGTTAGGAATTTTTGTAAGTCCTTTATTTCATTAGAGGTCCATTTTCCCTACATTTTTTTTACTTTCTATAATATTGTATTTCAGGCTTTCTGTTACTTTAGGGAAGGGATAGAAGGCATAAGCATTTACATAGTGTCTGCTATATGCCAGGCAACGTACTAAGTGCATTACAAATATTATCTCATTTAATTCTCACAACAACCCTGTGGGGTAGTCACTGTTACTATCTCCATTTTGTTGTTGAGGAAACTAAAGCAAGCAGAGATTAAGTGAATTGCCCAAGATCATACATGTAGTAAGTGTCTGAGGCCAGATTTGAACTCAGGTCTTCTTTACTCCAGGCCCAGAATTTTATTATAGCAACTTCTAAATTTTGTATGATCCTGAGTGTAGCCCTGTGGTACTTGACGTTTTTCTGGACTTCTGCAATATTTTTTCTTTGATCTAGGAACTCTGGAAGTTGTTTGTGATATTCCTGGGAGTTTTAATTTTAGACATTCATTCAGGAGGTGACTGGTCGGCTTTTTCAATTTCTATTTTACCCTTTGGTTTTAAGAGATCTGGCCAGTTTTCTTTTTTGATTTGAAATGTGTCTAGGCCTCTTTTCTCGTTTGTTTGTTATTGTCAAGTGATTTTTGAATTATTTCCTCAAATTGTTTCTCAGGTCATTTATTTTTGCTATGGGACCTTACATTTTCTTTTATTTTTTTTTCAATCCTTTGACTCTTTTAATATTTCTTGAGTTTTCCTGGAGCCTTTGTTTCTATTTGATCAATTCTAATTTTCACATCTTTCTTCCATAGCTCTCATTTCTCTTCCTGTTTTTACCTTTACCACTCTCATTTGTTTTAAAACTCTTGTTTTAACTTTTCCAGTAATTCTGTTTGAATTTGTATCCAAATTGCACTTTTCTTCAACACTTTGTTTCTTTATATTTTAGCCATTTTCTTCTTCAGGGGGTGTATTAAGAATCATTGTCAACATAGCAGCTTTTTATGACAGGATTTTTTTTTTCTCAATCTTCTCACCTGCCTCTTGACTTTGGATTTCATGTTAGAACTGAGCTCTGACTACTTCTGGGATTGATGTATGTTTGAGCTAATCTTAACTCTTGGGTCCTTCTACTGCTCTCTTGGGTTATTAGATGTTGTGTTATTTCAGGATCTGTAGGACAGCTCAGGTAGGGGACCTGCAAGCTTTAGTGCTCTCAAGGTGATATGACTTGTGGTTAATGTTCACTGTTCTCTGCCTTTCTACTCTGAGATCTGCAAGTTGCAGACCCAGATTAGTGTCTGAGCAAGATGCCTGTTGGCTTGTCCTCGCTAGGATGTTCCCAGTAGACTGCTCCTATACTCAGCTGTTATCACGGCTCTGCAGCTTCAGAGCAATTTAACTTCAGGCTTCTCTTTGGTCTGGAATTGCTGCCTGGTTATTCCACGGCAGGTTTTAACCTGGCCTAGAGGCTAGAACTGAGCCCCTGTTCTGCTCCTGGGGTCAAAGCCATGAAACTATTTTTCACATGTTTCTACTTCAGTACACAGGTGGGGCCTGAGACCACAAATGTTCCTCTCTGCCATCTGGGTATATCTGGGTATATCTCCTTCTTAGTCTGCCTTGGCCTTGTTATGAGGTACTCAGCAGTGAGCAACTGAGCTGCTAAATGGCACCTTTTCTCTCACCCTTCACTAGTTCAGGGATCCTCTGGGACCTGTTTGTGCTCAGGTTCTTTTTTCCCCCAGTACACAGCCTCTTTCCTCTTTTAGTTCCCTGGGCACTGAAATTCTCTACATGACTCTCTCCTGACTGGACCCAGTCCCCAGTGTCCACAGACCTCTGCCTGTCTCTCTGTGCTGATCTGGGCTGGAAAAATGATTTACTGTGTTTCTTAGCTCCCTATTAGGATTTGGTCTGGTCTATTTTCTAGAGCTTTGTGGAGGAGGTATGTTAGTGGAGCTAGGCTATTTTCTTCCATCTGCTCTACCATCATGATTCCACCTCCCTACAGGTACTTTCAGCAGCAGCTATGCAATAAACTGTTGAAAGCCCTCAAAAGAGACAACTGCATTCATATGGGCATTTACTGTGGCTGCCACAAAAGCAAATGAAAAAAATCATTTTGGATGCATATGCTGCTATTGTTCTATGTCATTTTAGGCAATACCTTTGCTTTCAGTTAATGTCAGCTACCTGATTATTGAAGGCACATCAGTTGTAGTTTCTATACTATAGTTTTAGGAATGCAGACCAACAGAAAACCTTGAACCCCAGGAAATAAACCTTCCTGTGAGTTTAAATAAACCCTAAATTATAAATTTAAGTTGAGAGAGGTAACCCTGAGGTGGGGTGTTATGCATAGGTCAATCAAAACAAATAAAAAATAATAAGCCCATGCAGTTAATAGTTCTTCTCTAGCAAACGGAAACTGCTTCTTATATTTTTTAGCCTTTTGCTTTTTTCAGAGATAAAAGGAGGGATGCTACTATTAAGCTGAAAATGAAAGAACTGGCAGAATGGAACAAACGCAGATAATCCACCATGCAGAGATGACAGTAAATTCTTTTCTCTGTAGCATCAAGCCACTGTGGATTTTCAGTACATGCTGTATGTTTTTTCAATACAAAACCAGTCAATGGCCATCAGTCATTTAACATGCTTTATTCTTCATTGGGGGCAGCTAGATGGCTCAGTGGATAGAGTACTAGGCTTGGGGTCAGGAAGCTCTCAGTTCAAATTTGACCGCAGACACTAGCTGTGTGACCCTGGGCAAGTCACTCTGTCTTAATCCATTGGAGAAGGAAATGCAAACCACACCAGTATCTTTGCCAAGAAAATCCCATGGACAGTCTGGTCCATGGGGTCTTGAAGAGTCAGACACAACTGAATAACAAATGCTTCATTGTCCCAAATTTCTTTCAGTGGTATCTCTGTGCTAATAGAGTTGCATTATCTCTTCCAGACCAATCACAGAAAGGGTTTTCAAAATATTTCTCACCTCTCATAAATCAAGAAGGGCTCTCTTTTCATTTGATTATTCTCCAGGAAGTCTCCTGATAAAGATTTAGGGAAGGAAACCATAGGATGCCAAAACTTAGTGAGAATTTAAAGATATCCTAGTCCAGCTACTTCATTTTACAAAACAGGCCAAGATAAATGTAGTGACTTGTCCAAAGTCACATATAGTAATTGATGGAGATAAGATTCAAACTCAGATTGCATTTTTTCTACTAACCCATGCTTCCTCTCTATCTACATTGCCCAGAAGCAGTATATGCCAGGATATCTGTGCTTAATCCAGGAATGCTTTCACTATGGCCTAACATGGGTAAGAAGGGCCTGGTTGAATAGAGAGCCCCAGTGACCTAGTTGAGTGGTGGATGATATTGCTACTCTAAGCCTATTGATTCCAGGGCCTTCTGTCTGTTAATTATGTCCTATTTATCCTCTATATAGCTCATTTTGTATATATTTGCTTACATGTTGTGTCCCCCCATCTCTTCCCCCTCATTAGATTTTAAGCTTCTTGAGAGCTGGTACTATCTTTGGCTTCTTTTTGAATCCCCAGCACTTAGCACAGTGCTGGCACAAAGCAGGCACTTAATAAATGTTTATTGAATTGAAATGAAAAATACATTTTGTTTTGACATACAAAAAAACCAAACAAACAACCAAACCTTTTAATGAAGATTATTTCTTAGAGACAGATGAGCAATACGTTGATTAAGACTAACAGCACATGCCCCTTTCCCCCTTTTGTCAATAACTTCAGGAAAGTGGGAAGAAAATGATCTTATCTAGACAAGTTAAGTAAGCTTTGTCATCACCCTTGATAAACAATGGTTTTACTTATTTTCCTAAATGGAAAAGTCTGGGATGTATTTTAAGTTGGGAAAAATATTATTTCTTAATGTTTTCAGTTGAACACAAAAGGAGGTTTTGATATGCTTCCATAAGGGGATGCAATGGAAATAGGAGAGGGTGTCATATAGATAGAATTCATAAGAATTGTATTAGTTAGAATAGGTAATTGATTGCATGGGAGAGTAAAAGAAAATAGCAAACTTTTGAACATGGAAAACCAGATGAATACTGGTACTACTGAAACAGTGATATCAGGAAAAGGAGTACATTTTGGGGAAGAGAAAATAAGCTCAGTTTTGATATGAGATCACAGTGAGACTAGTAAAGATATCCAATAGGCAGTTGAATGTTTGTTTAGAAGAGGGGTATGAGCTGGAGAAATAAATCTGGGAATTATTTGCAGAAAAGTGATGGGGCCAAGGGAATGATTAGGATTATCAAAGGAAAATGAAGAGTGAGAAGAGGATCAAGGATAAATCCTTGGAGAACACTCATCAAGGGGAGGAGACAGAAAAACTATTTAAGAGAGAGAGTAAGAGAACCCAGAAGAACCTGGTGTTTCGGAAGCCAAGAGAGCAAAAGGGTATCTGATGGGTACGTGGGGCTAATCAGCAATGTCAAATGCTGCATTTAGTTCAAGTAATATGATAACTGAAAAATAAATATTTTTAGTGATTATAAAGTCATTGGAGATCTCAGAGCAGTTTCAGTGGAGTGCCTGGAGTGTGTGCCCAGATTTTAGGGTTTTAAGAGAGAGTGGTTTATGAGGAAATAGACTTATCCAGTGCAGACAACTTTTTCATCACTTTCAACTCTTGCCTTGAAACTTGTTTCTTCAACTTACAAAGAAAAACTGTCCTAACATTCCTTTAATTCAATCATCTGCATTATAAGCATTTTTTCAATTATAACTTCCCTTTTGTTGTTAGTGTTACATGATTTCTACCTTTTTTTTTTTTTGCTAGGCAATCGGGTTAAGTGACTTGCCCAGGGTCACACAGCTAGTAAGTGTTATGTGGCTGAGGCCAGATCTGAACTCAGGTCCTCCTGAATCCAGGGCCGGTGCTCCATCCACTGCACCATCTAGCCACCCCATGATTTCTACCTTTTAAAGGAGATTTTAAAATGTCTGTGTCACAGGATGGAAATACACAAAATGTGTAGTCACTGAAGTGACATTGTCTAGATGATTAAATCTAAAATTAGACGTAGATATTTTGGTTTATGGTTACAAGCATAGATCAGGCAATCTGTTTCCAAATTACCTGATTGCTTCAGGCTTATAAATTATGTAGCATCTGGGGTTTGACATCTAAAAAAAAAAGTGAAAGAAAAATAGTGACATTTGAAAAGTCCGTCACTTTAACTCTTTATCCAGTTCCTTTGGCATTGGGAAATCAAGGGAATTATTTTCTTCTAACACCTTTATTTTCTCCTCATTGATATTCAATCGCTTGACAACCATTCATTTCAGTGTTCTGAAGCAGTAGCTGCAGTAAATTCATTAAAGTTTTTAAAGTCTAATTTATGCTACAATACTATAATCAATTGGCAAATGGAGACATAATCCAGCCAAATTGAAAAAAAAGAAAAAAAATCTGCAAATATTTCTAAAGCATCAAGTAAAAAAATGAATAAGTCAAAGAATTATCCTAAATTTTGATCTGTGAAATGACAAATATTTGCATATTTATTATTATTTCATGATGGAAAAACATTTAGAATTTGTCTTTTTACGTCTGATTATTTAGCATGGTTTAGAGAGTTACTGAGTTTGAAGAAGGAAAACAGAAAAAATCATAAGAGGAAAATGGTGAAATTGAATACTATAGATTAGGAACTAATAAAAAAGAGAAGGATTTATAAAATGAAATTAAGTCAAAGGAAAAATTTAAGGAAAAACTTAAAAGATACCTTATTGCTTTTCATAAGAAAAAAACCCCCAAGGACCTGTTCCTGGGAAATAGGATTGGTATAAGTATGAACATTTTATATTGGCCTACATCATGTGCATGGTAGTAGTTTTACTCTTAGATGATCTGACAATATACCACATGCTCATTATAATACAAAGGGAGAAACAAAGTACATCTCTACATACAGACAGGCGGTGCTAAACTCTGTGACACATTATTCAGCCTTTTGTCTCAGGGAAATGGTAGGAAGCTAAATATATCCGATCAAATATCAAGAAAACTAAAAGTGTAAATGTATACTAAAGAAGCCTCTTAAAAGGGGGAGGAAGAAACCTGCTGTTTCTTTTGACATTGAACTATAAGTTTATGTGTTAAATTGAAACCAAAAAGTTTCATCCAATTTCTCCTTTACTTCCAAACTATTTTTCTTGTGGTGGTGTTTTTTTTTTTTGACTCTCCCCATTTCAACCCTTCTCTGCTAGAATTTAGCCACTGGGCCCCAGAAAACCTAACCTCATCCTAAATGCTTAATGAAATAAAACGTTTTTTATTGTATGTTTTTTTAAATCATTCACTTACTAAGATTTCAGTTATATTATAGGTGAAGCATTTTGCCATTGTCCACAATAGCACTAGAGATTTACTGACAAAGCCAGTTTTTGTCCTGATGAGAACATCTGACTGATTCACTAAAGTGAGAACTGAAAGATATTACAACTTTCTAATATGACAAATCAAAAATCTCAAGAT
Organism: Phascolarctos cinereus; assembly: GCF_003287225.1. Classification (NCBI taxonomy): domain Eukaryota; kingdom Metazoa; phylum Chordata; class Mammalia; order Diprotodontia; family Phascolarctidae; genus Phascolarctos; species Phascolarctos cinereus. The sequence continues at coordinate 280,751,465 of NW_027555847.1, read as the reverse complement.
TATACTGAAGGAAAATATGCAAGAAAACATTCCTGCATTTTTGCATATAGAAATCAAACCAACATTGACAAAATCTACAGGTCACTTTAAAAAAGGGTCCTACATTTCAAACTCCATGAGATATGATCATTGAAAATTGAAGAAAATGGCAAATAACAAATTGGTTAAAAGGCCAGGGGAAAGAAAGACCTTCACATAAAAGAAATGATAAACAAATAAAACAAGATTATTTCATATTCACTAGTAACCAGAGAACGGAAAGGAATATTCTATTAAAAAAAAAAAGGAGCTCAAGATGCAACCCAAAATGGCACACCCTGCAAACCTGAGCAAAAGCATTAAAAGAAAACGAAACACATTCAACAAAATGGAGTCATTAGATGCATCCCTACCAAAAAAAAAATAATAAAATCAGATTTCGTCAAAATGGTCAGCATTCAAATATCCCCAAGCAAGAGAAACACAATAAATATAATTACACTTACCAAGGAAAGAATAATTAAATAAATTTCTCTATGTTTAGAAGTCTGTTCTTTAGGCAAAGAAATAAAAGAAAGACTGACATATGGGGTAAGAAAAGAGGGATTAATAACATACAAGGTGATTTAAAAAAATGGAAGAAGTGTAAGTGAGTGAAGGAGTGGGTCTGAAGCTTAATTGGCTAAACTCCCACAATTCCTTAAGGTGAATCAGTGTATTTTTAAGGACAGAATTAGAGAGTGACAACCTATAAATTGAGAAAAGGGGACGTATAGGACAGAGCAGGATTTGTGGTGTAACTTATTATCAAGTCCATTGGTGCACAGTGAAGAAATAATCTATACTCTTAGCAAGAAAAATGACTCTAGCAGAATGGAAGAGGTGGCCAAAGGGAAGGATTGAAACTAGGGGGAATGAAAAGAGAGGAACTCAGCCCCATGGGAGGGAGGTAATCCCAATGAAGAGCAATTCTATGAGGTAAGAGGTGTATGTCTATAAGGGGAGATTGCCTCTTGCAATGCTGGATTATTCTGGAGGGAATTGCATTAGGAGAACACCTTATTTGAGTAAGGGTTTTTTATCCACACATAACCTGTAAGTTCCTAGGTGTATCTAGTACCCAAAATGGTGCCATCCAGAGATGAGAAGCTATAGGAATGGGAAGGAGAATAATACCAGGCAGGATAGAGCATAGATTTACAAAATTTAAGATATGATTTAATTTCTATGATGGTGAGATGTTTCTATCCACATTACTTTGCTAATGAACTGATACTTCTGAGAGTGAGGTGTAACAGAAGTAAAGACAGTATACCAGTTATCTATAAAGGCAATAATATAGAAATTGGCAAGAAGGAGCTAAAGAGAGTGCTTTAGAATTATTGACCCCCAGTAATACAAAGAGTTTAAAGGAGAAAAATATAAGAATATAAACCACAAAATCTGAGGATAAAATTCCAGTATACAAAATAAGATAAGAGAATTATGAGACTAAAGAAATTCTTATTAGAAAAACATAGAGGAATCCTCCCTGCCTCAAAACACACACACACACACACACACACACACACACACACACACACACACACATATGCATGCATGCATGCACACACATACACATGAAGGAAAAGAGTGAAATAGGGGGTGGATTTTAAACAACTAAAAAGAGGAAAAGAAAAGACAGAAAATAATTTTAATAAAATCCTCAAACGAGGGGAAGGTTGACAAATTGAAGTGGGAATGAGGGTAAAAAAGGAAGCCAGTGGAAAATAGGGTAGTATCAAAATAGTTCATATAGAACTAATAGTAGAGACAAAGTACTGACTTAAAAGTAGAAAGGGAGTTATACACACACACACACACACACACACACACACACATAGATATAGATATATGTATTCATTTATTTTTAAAAGCAATAATACAGACATGAAACAAATAAATTTAACTGTCATAACTTTACATATCTATGGACAGAATAGGTAACAAAAGGAAACCTCATAATCTGTTGCTCACCAAAAAACATATCAAAAAAAAAATATGCATGTATATGGAAAGATGATATTTCTCCATGTGGAGAGGTTGTAACTGCTTCCAGTCATGTTTCCAGACTCTCCAGTCATGAGTACTAGAACATGCATGGATATTCTACATTGGTTATCACATAGCTGTGAGAACCTTTCTATCACTGACTGCATAGTGAGAATCATTGGTGCCTTCAAAATGGTCTGAGCCGGGGTTTTGGAAGTATTTCCATCTGAGGGAGCATGGTGACTACTTCATAGTCTCCAGTTAGAAAACCATGCAGTAACAGAGAAAAGCCATAAAGCCTCTTTCTTTTCCCTTTACCCCTAGAACACAAGACCTCTGATAAATAGGCCTGGCTTTTGAGCCTTTTTTTCTTTTCTTTTCCACTATGCCATACAGCTGCTTTTCTAATTTTTCAGTTGCATGCCCAGTTTATTGGTTGTGGTATTTTTCCTCTCCATTGATAAAAATGTTTTAAAGTTTTAAGAATGGCTGTATTCTCAAAATTTTAGTATATTGTCTTTTTTAAAAATATAATTATGTATTATTTTTATGATTTGTTCTTCTACCCATCAATCTTTAAGGGTTAATTGGTTTAGCCTCAATTTAAATTTAAATACCTTCTTTAAAGTCCATTTATTGACTATAATATTTATTTTATTATAGAAAATATAACATTTAATATTTCTGATTTCTGCATTTGTCTGTGATACTTTTATTTCCTACTATATAGTCAACTTTTGTGAAGATGCCATGCACAACTGAGAGATATGTATTTCCTTCATTTTATCATTGTGTGGTTATCAGAGATATATCTAACTTTTCTAAAATTATTTTCATATCTTTAACTTTTTTCTTATTTCTCTTTTTATTAAAATTTTCTATGGATGAAAGGGGTTCTTTGCCATTCACTATTAAAATTTTTATTTCTATTTCTTCCTATAGTTTTATTAACTGTTAGATGTTATGCCAATCTGTGCATATAATTAACATATATAAAGTATTTATATTTTTTATTATCTATGATGCCTTTAAATATAAGGCACTCTCCCTGATTAAAGAGATATTTAAAGCACATTTAAAAATTTTTTAAATCACTGTTTTTTAAAAACGTTTGCCTCAATTATAAGAAATTCTGTTCCAGTCCCCCATTTTAACATTTTGTGAATCTTTTTTAATGTGATTCTACTAAACAGCTTCTTTCTACAGCATTTTGATTTATGATCCTTCCCATTTTATGGATGAGTTCATCCTATTCATACTCAGTGTTATGATTGCTAAACTTATGTTTTCCTTATATAATAATCTTTTATCCATTTTCTTTTCCTCTCTTCCTCTTCAAAAAGAGGAAGGCAGTCAAGAAAGAAAAGGAAACTAATTATTCCTAATAAAATATAATTGAATTAGTCTGTTTCTATTCCTCTGATCTTCCTTTCTTCATGAAGTCCAGCCCTGAATCTCTATTTCAATTTCTTTTTATGATCAAATTTTCAAAATTGAAATTTATTTTGCTTGTCTATTTGATCTCTTATATTGCCCTTCCTCTTTTTCCTACATCTTCCATTACCACCTGTTTACTTTTTTAGTTTAATGTTAATCTGTATTAAATTATGCGTGTGAGTGTGTGTTCAACTCTCTTTTATCTAGTTTAGACAAGAACAAGATCATGGGATACTTATCCACTGCATCCTCTTTCCTCCTTATGTATATTCACTTTTGTAAGTAAGTTCTTTGTTGTAAGCCTTTATATTCTGAATCTTAGAATGCCAATTTCCATGATTTCCTCTTCTTTACTAAGTCTTGTTTGATCCTGATTGCATTTCCTTGATGATTGTATTCTGTTTCTGGATTTTGCAGCATTTTTTTTTTGATGTGGAAATTCTGGATGACATTCCTGGGTGTTTCCAGTTTGGGTTTTCTTTAAGGAATTCATCAGTGGATTCCTTCTGTTTTCACATTGCTCTCTGATTTTAATGCATCTGGATACTCTTTAAAATAATTTCTTGAAATTCAGTGCCCAGGTCTTTTGTTTAGACATAATTTCAGGTAGCCCAATAATTCTTACACTATTCTTGACCTGTTTTCCAAGCGAGTTTTAACTCTTAAAAAGATTTATTATTTATTTTTTAACATTCTTTTTAACATGCATTCCTCTTCCTTACCCCTTAATTTTTTGAGGTCATCCCAATGTAATTTACTCACACCTGTGCCCTCTGACTAGCTAGACTGCTTTTATCTTCCCCAATGATAATAAAGTTCTTAGGAGCTACATGTATCATTTTCCTATATAGGAATGTAAACAGTTTAACTTTTTCAGTCCCTTATGATTGCTCATTCATATTTACCTTATTATGGTTTAGTCTTGTGTTTGAATATCAGATTTCCTCTTCAGCTCTTGCTGGAAGTCCTCAATTTCATTAAATATTCATTTTTCCCCTGAAGAATTTTACTCAGTTTTGCTGGGTGGCTTATTCTTGGTTGTAATTCTAGCACCTTTGCCTTCCAGGATATGATATTCCAAACCCCCCTCCTCTCTCTGAGGTCTGTACACAATGTTTGTAGATCTGACCAAAGCCTTTGATACTGTCAGTCATGAGGACTTATGGAAAATTATGTCAAAATTTGGTTGCCCAGAGAAGTTCATCAGTATTGTATGTCAATTTCCATGATGGCATGCTTGCCTGGATTCTGGTTAATGGACAGTGCTTTCATGCTTTCCCTGTCACTAGTGGAGTGAAACAAGGCTGTGTGCTTGTTCCCATGCTTTTTAGCATGATGTTTTCATCTATGTTGTCAAATGCCTTCAAAGAGGACAAATAGGGCATCAAGGTCAGCTACCACACTGGTGGTAAATTCTTCGATTTGAAAAGGATACAAGCCAAGACCAAAGTGGAGGGAATATTGGTGCATGATTTTCTGTTTGCAGATGATTGTGCACTCAATGCCGCCTCTGAAGCTGAGATGCAACAAAGTATGGATCAATTCTGTGCTGCTTGTGGTAATTTTGGCTTAACAATTAACACCAAGAAAACACAAGTGCTCCATCAGCCAGCACCACACCATCCATATGTGGAACTATCAGTTATAGCAAATGGAGTTTTGAATGTTGTGGATAAGTTCACTTACCTTGTTATTGTATTTTCAGGGTTTGTGCACATTGATAATGAGGTTAACATGCACATTGCCAGAGCTAGCACAGTGTTTGGGAGGCTCTGAAGGGAAGTGTGAGAGAGAAGTGGTATTAGACCCACTACCAAACTGAAAGGCTGCAGAGCCATTGTGCTAACCTCATTGCTGTATGCCTATGAAACCTCGACAGTATACCAGCACCATGCCAGGAAACTGAAGCACTTCCATTTGAATTGTGTTAGGAAAATTCTGAAGATCACCTGTCAGAATATGGTATCAGACACTGAGGTCCTTTCTCAAACTAAGCACAACTCTGGTAGGCTGGCCATGTTATTTGAATGCAAAATGTATGCTTGCCAAAAAGACTATTTTATGGAGAACTCACACAGGGCAAGCATTCACATCATGGTCAGAAGAAGTGATACAAGGACACTCTCAAGGTCTCTCTTAAGAACTTTGGAATTAATCATGTGACATGGGAGACACTGGCACAGGACCACTCAACAGAATTGAAGTTGCTCAAAAGAAACACAAGATGTGCAAATTTGGAGAATTCACCCCAAGGGTTTACATGGACTATTTGTTCCTGACCTGTGGTAGAACATTCCAAGCTCATATTGGTCTGATTAGCCACAGTCAGATATGCTAAAACTTGACTCTAGCATAGTGATATCATTTTAGTACTCTTTGAGAATGATGGACAATGACCAATTCCAAGCCCTCAGCTTCTTAACATGGACATAACAACTAAATCTTGTGGGGTATTGACTGTGGCTCCATGATATTTGAATGGTTTCTAAATCTTTCTGGCTGCTTGCAGTATTTTCTCCTTGACCTTGAAGCCCTAGAACTTTGCTGTAATATTCCTAGGAGTTTTCATATTGGGATCTTTTTCAGGAGGTAATCAGTGGATTCTTTCAATTTCTATTTTACCCTCTGGATCTAAGATATCAGGTCAGTTTTCCTATATGATTTCTTGAGGTGCTGTCTAAGCTCTTTTTTTTTGATCCTGGCTTTTAGACAGTCCAATAATTCTTGAATTATTTCTCCTTAATCAATTTTTTCAAGGTCATTGTTTTCCCAGTGAGACACTATACATTTTATTCATTCTTTTTTATTCTTTTGCCTTTTTAAAATTTTTTTCTTGGCATCTCGTGGAGTCATTAGCTCCCATTTGCCCAATATAATTTTTAAGGAGTTCTCTTTTTTGGTGAATTTTTGTACTTCCTTTTCTATTTGATTTTCTGCTTTTTAAGGAGCTCTTTTCTTCAGTGACTTTTTGTCTCTTTTATCATTAGGCCAATTCTATTTTTTTAAGATGTTCTTTTCTTCAGTATTTTTTGTGCTTCCTTTATGAGCTCTTAAATCTCTTTTCATAATTTTTTTTGCATTACTTCTCCCAATTTTTGCTCTCTTTCTTTAACTCTTCCAGTAATTGTTGTTATCCTTGGGTCCAATTAGCATTTTTCTTTGAAGCTTTGATTGTAGAGGTTTTCACATTGTTGTCTTCTCTGTGTCTTGATCTTCCTTGACACCCTAGTGTCTATTTCTGATTTTTCATTTTATGTTAAAGTAGGGGTCTGTTCACCTAGTTGTGGGGATGCACTGTCCCAAGCTTCATTTTTTGTGTGTGTGCTGTTTTCAGAGCGAGTTCTAGCAGTTTGCAAGTTTTCAGAGTTTCCAAGGTGGTGTGATCTGGGGAGAGATGTGGTCACTACTCTTCTGGTCTCTGTCCTCATCTTTACCCAAGAAAGGCCTCTGATCCCCTGTAGCCATGAGCTCTGGTGCCCTCTTGGCATTGGGACTTTGACTAGGGCCCCTGCTTTCATATAGATGCAAGGGTTGGTGTTCTCTGCCTTAGAACTATGAATCCAGAATGTCTCTGGGCTGAGGGTTCCTGGAAGCTGCTGCTGTCATCACCACTATCACAGCTATCAGCAAGGCCCTCTGCTGGTGCTTCACCACATGCACTCTGGTCTGGCTCCACACCCTGGTATCAGTATCACAGACTTCTCTTGCCAACTTCCTAAGTTTCCTTACACTGGAAAAATGTCTCACCTTGACATTTTGTTGACTCTGCTGCTCCACAATTTGATTTGGGGAATTATTTTAAAGTTGTTTGGAGGGAAATATTGGGAGAGTTTGGCTGAGTTGCTGCCTCTAATCCACCATCTTGGCTCCACATCCAGGCCAGTTGTTTTTCCATTAGTCAATTGGAATCATTTTTTTTCCCATTCCAACAAAGACAAAAGTATTTTTTCTAGTTTTTAAAAATTATTTTTAATATGGAGGCAGTCATTTGTTCCTTTCTATTTTGCAGGACTATTTAGGTATGATTTTCCATCTCCTATTCTAAACCATTTATCCTTATTTCATTTTTTAAAAATTCCTGAATTTTGATTTCTCATATAATTGCATTGTTTATCTCTTGCTTCATTTTTTCTAGCCATTTTTGCAGTCCTTGTATACAAGATTTTTTTTCTTCTTACTTTGCTTTCAATTGTTGTGAGATTATTCTTTTCCTAGATTTACATCTCTTATATGTCTTTTAATCCATTACATTTCTTCATCATGTTCAGTATTTTTTCCTCTTTTTTAATCATAAATTTAGTCTCTAGTTTTGTATTAGGATTTTGTGCTCGGCCCAGTCCCTTTCAGCACTCATGGATGGATTGAACAGACCTGTTTTGTCCTGTCCTTTCTCTAGTTTAGATGTCATTACTGTTCCCAATCAGAATGGAGTGGTTGGCATGAGGTTTCACCCTGTTCCTCAATCTCTTTCTTCTCTCTCAATCTCCTGTTCACTGTGGGTTCTGACTTCAGCAAATCTCTATCTCCTTTTCCTTTCACAATCCCAAATTGGGAGTTGGTTCTTTCTCCAACGGTGCCCTTGATAGGCCCCAGGGAGACATTGGAAATCATATTGGTCTCAAGCTCCAGTATAACCTAGACCCTAGCACTGGTACTGTCACTGTCACACCCAGGTGATGAGATGACCTTGTCTCCTGCTGTGGCTCTAAGTTTTACAAGGAATTACAGGGTTAGGTCCTGCAGTACCCACTTATATTCTGACAAGCCAATGCCAGGATTGTGCTTTAAGTGACAGGTTGCTAGATTTTGCACTGGCTTGCAGCCTCCTGTCCCCTCTTCAGAGCACAAGCTGGCTTCATATCCCTTTGCTAGGTAGTCAAGATTACTATCCTAGAGTAACTCTACTCCCTCCCTTCACCACCTTTTAGCACATTTTCTGGAGTTTGTGTAGGCTTCTCTGATATGATTCCTGTTCCTTCCTTTATTGACTTCTGTGTTACTTGAGCTTGAGCTGGGGATTCCTAAGCATGGCACCTCTAACAGTCTATACTGCCTTTTAGGCCTTTTGGAGAATTTTCTGTATTATTCATCTCTCTTGGGCACTTTTTAGATATTTTCAGGAGTTGTGTTGTAGATCTTGGTTACCCTCATGGTTTATCTTACCTGAAAGTCATAACATTTGTTTTTAACACCTTCTGCCCTACCTCCATTTTGAGAATCCATCTCTAAGTTCTGTACTTTTGAGCACTGTTCTGCATCACCAAGAAGCCTCATCTGTTTTTAGCTCATATCACTATGGCATTTTGTTGTTTAGCTTGGTAGGTGAAGTAGATAGACTAGTTTGTTAGGGTTAAAGTAAATGAAAAGCACCAGCCCAGCAATCTCTGTTTGCCAGAGGCAATAGGAAGAATGAGACTACTTGGGGGAGACACCAGTGAGGGATATCATCAGTAAATTATTAATTCATAAAAACAACCCAAAGCATCGACTCTCTACAGTACAGATGCTGAAAATATTAACAGTACAGAAGACTGGTTAGCAGACAACCATTTGGTATGTAAGCAGGACAATTACAAATCATTACTGGTCCGTAGAACATACTTTGAGTAACTTTCCTTAGTATAAAGGGAAATGTGAAAAGTTTGGTAAATTGTGGAAACAGTTAGTCCTTCCATGACTTTGCCTAAGAGGAAAGAACCATCCATCTAATATCTAACAGTAATGATATTTCCTGGAATTATTTTACAAATGTATAGGACTAAGTGTCCACCTCCACAATGTGGGTTTTGTCATTGTATTTTGAAAATATGTAGGAACCAATATACTCCAATGATTCTGTTCTCTTCAGTTGTAGTCTGTATCACTATTTTAACATTTATCCTTTGCTGTATATGTGTGTGTGTGTGTGTGTGTGTGTGTGTGTGTGTGTGTGTGTGTATAAACATATTGTTCTTCTTATTAAGTCATTCAGTCATGTCAAACTCTATGACCTTGTGGACCAACTGTCCATGGGGTTGTGAGAAATAAGAAACGATTATATTTCCATATAAGGAAATTGAAAGGAAAGTAGCTCTGGGTCAGGAGCTTCTAGAACCAGCTAAAATTGGGTGAAGCTGGTTGTTTGATTAAAGAGGCTAGAAGTAGGACAAAGGTTAAGCTTTTCATAGAGTGCGTGTGCTTACAATAGGCTCATGAATACTAGCTTCTCCATCTCCAGGTAGGGTTAAGATGCCGTTTTCTAAACATGCGATGTTTGAAAAAGTAGAGAAAACATACTAAGGGGAACATGTGGTGGGTGTTTGGGGAAGTCTGTGACCTATGCTGACTTCTACCAATGAAAGTCAGCTAGGAGGGATTTGTGTCCAGGAATAGGAATATAAGGTTTGCTATCACTTATGAAGGGTGTGTGTTTTTCTCAAGTTCCACACCTGCTTCCTGCAGGAAATGTATTAAAAGTTTCAACTGCTTCACTCATCCTGAGTCTGTCTAACTTACTGTGTTTATTTGGGCACCATAGATTATTTCCAACAAGGTTTTCTTGGCAAATATACTAGAGTGGTTTGCCATTTCTTTCTCCAGTTCTATTCAGACATAGGATAATTGACTTGCCTAGGGTCACACAGCTAGTAAGTGTTTGTGCTCAGATTTGAATTCTGATTTTTCTGACTCTAGGCCCAGTGCTCTATCCACTGAACCACCTAGCTGCATGTATGAATATGTACATGTATAAATATATACGTATACATATATCTAGATATATGTATATATACATACATATTCATATGCCAATATTCATCTCAACTAGAGAGAAGCTATTTATAAAATATTGTGTTAGATAAATATTGGTTGATTGCCTAATAAAGGAAGCAACAGGAAAAAATGCTCCTTTCTCTTAAGGTTATCTTTTTAATAGCTTTACATATTTGAAGGCCAAAAATTAAGCTGATCCACAAATAGTAAGAGAAGAATATGAATAAACATTCTCTGGGTATTTAGGGCAAATGAAGTCATACAAACCAAGGACCCATTGAGTTACCATAAGCTGAGTTTATTGACACAATCAGACAGGTTGGCTCTAAAGCCCTCCTCCACAGTGATGGAAGAATCTGCATAGTCAAGTTACTATATTTTTGAGAAATTTTGATTTGTGTGAAGTCAACATAAGATTTGCATGTTGAATTCAAGAAGTACCAACATATCTAAGATAAAAATAAAATAGATTTTTATAGCACTGTCTTGATATTGCCAAGGAGATCAGGGCCTGGAAATGGATCTCCCTGAAGAGTTTGCCTAACCTGGGGATGATTATTCCACCAGGGGAGAATCAAGGTGTGGGAAATGTTGAGACGACCACCCTAACCAGTAGACATCCATCTCCAGCTTCTTAATCTCCTTGGAAAAGTTAAAGAAGTATAAATAAGTATTATGTTAAAACTTATTATTCAGTGCTCAAGACACTGTTGCCTTTGTAACTACCCAATCCCTTCATAACCCACAACAATCTGGCATTCCTTATGACAACACTATTGAATTGATTCTTTCAAAGGTTACCCGTGAGCTCCTTCTTATCAAATCAGATTTCTTTATCTAACTCTCATTGTCAGCCTCTTTGCTACACTTGACATTGCAACCAACTTTTTCTTGAAACTCTTTTCTTCCTTGATTTCTGTGATTCTGCATAGTCCTGGTTGTTCTGCCTTTCTAAATACTCCCTCTCCTTTATGGTCTCTTCTTCCTCTTCATTCCTACTTATGTACTGTTCCTCATATTATTACACTTTTTCTTTCTTCTCTGCCCTATTCATATGATAAGGGAATGAGGTTCTCAGCAGGCAAATTTAAGAAGCCCCCAGAAATTGGTGTTATTATTCTGTTCTTTGAACCTTGTTCAAAGGTTTAGGACAGCCAAATTGAAGTGGTATTTAGATATTTGTGGAGTGTGGCCCTTGGTATCTTTGATGATGAGTAGATATTTTTCAGAAAAGGATGACACTTTGCTCTCATAAGATTCTAAAAAGAACTAAACTGTAGTAAGAGAAGACAGTAGTGTTGTAGGTCAGAAATATTCCACTGCAATATGCTTTACCATTTTGAAAATATTGAATATGCCACAAGATGGCATCCTAAATCAATCTTCCATTAAAAAAATTAAAAACATTGTTCTTGAGCCTTGATTCATAAAAATACTTTTTAGTTACTTAAGAGTCCAATTTGAAAACATGTCAGTCATTTTAATGAAATAATCAGGGCAGCGTTTTGTACATCATTATTATAAGCATTAATATTTTGCAATGTCTTAAGGATCCAAAATTATAACTATTATTCAAAAATTAACATGCTTGTCTAATTTTTGGCATGGAAAAAATGGAAATTTTCCCTTAGACTAACTATTGGCATCTAAAGCTAGCAAAATAACAAAGGGTTCTAATAGAATCTCTGAATTTTCAAGAATAATTCTTATTAATTAACTATTTTAGACTGAATTTTTTGGATTTTATCACAAAGTGTAGTTTTAAATTGCATAAAGAGCATGTTGTTCTTGATCAGAAACAATACAACATGAATATTCACCACTGGGCGTAAAACTTTTGTTCTAAGTCCCTGATGTTCTCTTGGTTTATTTTGCATGTTCAATAAAGCTACATTGTATTTTTTTTTTAACAAAGAGAGGGCAAGCTGTTTTCAAAGGGAGAATCAACAATAGAGATTTGCAGAGTTCTGGAAAGGGTTGAAACATCTGTTTGACCTTGAATAAGTTAATTTGCCTTTGTGTCCTAATAAAAGAATTAGACCAAGTGATTGTTAAATTCCATTCCAGCTATAAAGTTATGTAATCAATAATAATTTTTAGTGCCTATTATGTTCTTGACACTGTAATAATTTGAAATCAGGTAATTTTATGCATTTGTATGTAATTTAAGAATTTTCATTTTATTATCTCAGCCAAAATATTTACAGGTAGTACTAATAAATAGCATTGAGATGAAATACTACAGTGCTCGAGATGCTACCTGATACTACCCGATACTACCCTGCTCAGGATGTTTATCAAGACAACGGTATCAGTGAAATATAAAACCCAGATTGTGGGGTTTTATAAAGCTATTGCTGCATGACAAATGTTTTTACAATTCTAGAACTCAGGAAATTTTAAGAACACATTGTTCTCAAGATATTCCACTGTAAGCTTATTATGATGAAAAGGATTTTCCTTGGTCCAGAGTTCCTGGACATATGCTCCTCAGATTCAAGATGATGATTCTCAACTCAAGTAAACTTGGATTCAGAACCACACATTTGCATACCATAAATACATATATACATACACACATATAAAATATATATTTTTGTATTTGCATGCAAGTTTTTAGAACTCTACATTTAAGCAAATTTTAAACTTAAAGATGATGCTTTTTATTTTTTATTTAATTTTTTAATTTTTCCCCAATTACATGAAAAAGCACTTTTAACATTCATTTTCTAAAATTTCAAGTTTCTAGTTCTCTCATCCCCTTCCACTTCTGTGAGAAGGCAAGCAATTTGATATAGATTATACATGTACAGTCACGCAAAACATATTTCCATATTAGTCATGTGATGAAAGAAAATACAGACCAAAAAAAAGAAAAATGAGGAAAGAAAATAAAAAGTATGCTTTCATCTGCATTCAGACTCCAGCAATTCTTTCTCTGGAGATGGATAGCATTTTTCATCATGGGTCTTTCAAAATTCTCTTGGACCATTGAGTTGCTGAGAATAGCTAAGTAATTCACAGTTGATCATTGTACAATATTGCATCTCCTGTGTACAATGTTCTCCTCGTTCTGCTCATTTTACTTTGGATCAGTGCATGTAAGTCTTTCCAGGTTTCTCTGAGAGCATCCTGCTCATCATTTCTCATAATACAATAGTATTCTATCACAATCATATGCCACAACTTGCTCAGCCATTCCCAAATTGATGGACATTCACTCAATTTCAATTCTTTGCCAACACTAAAAAGGTTGCTATAAATATTTTTGTACATATAAGTCCTTTTTTTGGTTTTTTATCTTTTGGGATATAGACCTAATGGTGGTCAAAGGGTATGCATGATTTTATAGCCCTTTGGGCATAGTTCCAAATTGCTGTCCAGAATGGTTGGATCCATTCACAATTCCACAAACAGAGCATTAGTGTCTCAATTTCCCTACATCCCTCCAACATTTATCATTTTTCTTTTCTGTCATATCAGCCAATCTTACAGGTATGAGATGGTACTAAGAGTTGTTTTCATTTGCATTTCTCTAATCAGTAGTCATCTTTTCATATGACTATAGATAGTTTTGATTTCTTCATCTGAAAACTGCTTATTCATAACTTCTGACCATTTATCAATTTGGGCACGGTTCTTATTTTTATTAATTTCACTCAATTCTCTGTATATTTGAGAAATGAAATCTTCATCAGAGAAGCTTGCTATAAAATTTTTCTCACAGTTATGATTACTATGTATTACCATCCATTCTATTTCCCCACTTTTTATCATACTCTGTCTCCTTTCACCCTGTCCATCCTTAAAGTGTTTTGCTTCTGACACTGCCTCTTCCAGTCCCTTCTATCAGCCTCCCCCAATCTCTTATCTCCTTTACCTTGCACTTTCCTGTATAATTATATATTATTCCCTCTTTGAGACAATTCCAATAAAAGTAAGGTTCAAGCATTCTCTGCCACCTCTCCATCTTTCCCTGCAATGCAAAAGCCCTTTCATATCTCTTTTATGTGAGATAATTTACCCCATTCTACCTTTCCCTTTCACCTTCTCCCAGCACAGTCTCCTTTATCCCCCCTTAATTTTATTTTTTAAGATATCATCCCATCAGAGTCAACTCATACCTGTGTCCTCTGCCTGTATACTCCTTCTGACTGCCCTAATAATGAGAAAATTCTTAGAAGTTACAATCATCTTCCCGTGTAAGAATGTTAAAGTTTAAGCTTGTTGAATCTGTTAGGATTTCTCTTTGATGTTTACTTTTTTGTATTTCTCTTGAGTTTTGTATTTGAAAGTCAGATTTTCTATTCAGCTCTGGTCTTTTCATCAGGAATTCTTCAAATTCTCATATTTCATTAAATATCCTTTTTTTTTCCTCCTGAAAGATTATACTCAATTTTGCTATGCAGGTGATTCTTATTTGTAATCCTAGCTCCTTTGTCCTCTTGAATATTATATTTCAACCCCTCTGATCTTTTAATGTAAAAGGTACTAAATCTTGTATTATCCTCACTGAGGTTACAGAATGTGTGAATTGTTTCTTTCTGGCTGCTTACAATATTTTCTTTTGACCTGGGAGCTCTGAAATTTGTCTCTAATATTTCTGGGAGTTTTCATTTCAGAATCTATTTCAGAGGGTAATTGGTGGGTTCTTTCAATGTCTATTTTGCCCTCTGGTTCTAGCATATCAAATTAGTTTTCCTTGATAATTTCTTGAAAGGTATTGCCTAGGGTCTTCTTTTGATCATGGTTTTCAGGTCTTCCTTTTCTATTTGGCCAGCTCTAGTTTTTTAAGAAGTTCTTTTCTTCATCGGATTTTGTATATCTTTTTCCATGTGACCAATTCTGATTTTTAAGTAGTTCTACTCTTCAGTGGATTTTTGTGCCTCTTTTAGCCTATTCTGTTTTTTAAGTATTTTTTTCCAGTATCTTTGTGACTCCTTTTCCAAGCTATTGACACTTTCATGATTTTCTTGCATCATTGTCATATTCCCCTCAATTTTTCCTCTACCTCTCTTACTTGATTTTTAAAATCCTTTTTGAGCTCTTCCAGGAATTCTTTTTGGGTCTGAGACAAATTCACATTTTTCTTTGAGGCTTTGGATCTAGCAGTTTTGATAGCATTATCTTCTTTTGAGTTTGTATTTTCATCTCCTCTGTCACCGTACTAACTTTCTATGGTCAGGTTATTTTGTTGTTGTTGTTTGCACATTTCCCCAGCCTATTTCTTTACTTTTAACTTTATGTTTGGGTTCTGCTCTTGGGTTGGAGGGGCACTCTCCTAAACTTCAGTTTCTTTGTGCAGCTGTTTTCAGAGCTAGCTCTGGGGAAAGGGGTACTATAAGTTTTCAGTTCTTCCAAGGTGGTATGAACCAAGGACTGCTGTGTTTACTGCTTTCCTCCTGTACTCTGGTCTGTCAGTGACCACGAGCACTCTTTAATGCTGTGGAACTGTGGCCAGGGTCCCAGTTCCCCTGTGGTGGCCAAAGCTCTAGTGTGCTAATGGTCCTCCTCATCCTGAGACTGAGACCCAGTACTGCATCTGGGTCCAAGTATAGGCAATGCAACAGATGCCAGCAAAGGGACCTCTGTTGTCTCTTTCTTTCTAATTGTCTGACCACCTTAACTGTCTGTGGCCTGAGAACGTCAGAAGCCATCACTGCCAGGGCTAATTCATTTGCCCTAAAGGACTGCTGGGATGATTTACTGGGGCACAGCCTTCACTGGACTGCAATCAACTCTCATCCTGGTATAACAGACCTTTCCTGCCAACCTTCTAAGTTGTTTTAGCCTGAAAAAATTGTTTAACGCTGTCCTTTTTGTGGATTCTGCCACTCTGGAATTTGTTTTGAGGTATTTTAAAAAGTTGTTGGGAGGGGAATTAGGGAAGGCTCAGGTTAGCCCCTGCCTTTTCTCCAGTATCTTCAAGATGCTACTTTTTAGAGTAAAGTTAACACTAATGTAAAAACTGTAAACTATACATAATAATCCTTTTAAAAAGTCTAATTTTTGATGACATCTTATCTTAATCTTGTGCATAGAACTTGATTAGAAATGTTCATCTCTATAATGTACTTTCTTCGCTTTTTAACCTGTGAAAACATCTCCTGGAGGTTTATCCTCATCTACCTTTCAACCTCTTCTTGACTTTAGGCTTAATTAACTTCAAAGAGCCACAGATTTACTACCTTCTTTTTCCTGGATTTAATAAAACACAAACAAACAAACAAACCAGATACTTGCTATGCTCTCATCTTTCTTCAGCCAGGAGTTTCATTTCCATCCAAATTTTCTCCAGGCTAAAAAAGTATTTTTCTCAGCTATATTTAATACTATTTAGTTGGTTAAACTCTTGCTTTCTAAAGTGTAATTGTTAAGAGGAAGACGAGAAAGAAAGAAAACAGAACATGATTCCCTTTACTTCCTGACACCCCAAACCTCACATTTCCTTATACAACCTCCATATCTTATCAGTTTTTTGTTCTCGTGCTTCCAGACATAACTCAAATTCTTCCTCCACTCCATTCCCCATCACTACCTCTCTCCAACATAAAGCCTTCTGTATTTCATTTTAGATATATCTTGAGTTAATTTCAGTATTACTTAGGGTAGGTGTGAAAATGGGCAACTCATTTAAGTTCTCCACTTCAATTTCTCATTTATATCATAAAGATAATAATAAGCACAGTAACACTTGCAGCAGCTCCTACATTGGTTGTTGTGAGGATCAAAACAGATTACCATTTGTAATGTCCTTTGCGAGCCATAAAACATTAAATGAAATTCAATTTCTATTTCAACATCATGAACTTAATGAATCTATGGTCACATCAGTATGAATACTATGTGTGGATCACAGCCCATCTTTTTCCACATGCACTCACAAGTCCTCTTAATGTGGTTGAGGCCTTCCTCCAAATCCTCCTCACCTCAATATTACATGGACATAGGAGGCACGCTGTCCATCTGTTTTTCCCTTGCTTTAGCCACATGACCAAACCAGTGTCCTTTTCCGGTCAAATGTTACATTGATGCTATCCTTCATGCCATTTCTTGCAAGCAATTTCTCATATGCTGCTTCTGCTTATTCACTGCTCATCTTGTGACCACTATTCATTCTTTGTGACCCTTACAACTTTGATTGTTTGTAGATTGTTACTGTTTCAAGGGATTTTGTTTGTTTTTTGGTTGCTGGAAGAGCATAGGTATTTAAAAGACTTATTTTTTATTGGAAGGTTTGGGTAGTTTTAAGTACTGTGTGATTTCTCCAATACCACCCAATCCACATCCATCCCATCTTCCAGATTGAGCAATTAAGCATAAATATCTGATGGGTAAGAGAATCTGACGAAGTAAACATTACTCTTCTTACTAGTCTTTCTATTTCCTAAGCTGTGCAGAGGAAGGAGGATGTGTATTGTTTTTGGTGTTTTTTTTTCATTTATTCAGCATTTGACTTCCTTCTAGTGATCTATGCATGTACATTGTTGTAGTCATTGGGTATACTATTCTCTTGGTTCTGTTTATTTCATTCTGCTTACAATCATTTGGATTTTCTTGAGTTTCTCTGAATTGTTCACATTCATAATTTCTTACCAAATAACAATATTCTATTATGTTCATATATATAGTATTTTCAGGTTTCTCCCACTTGAATTTTCTGTACTGTTTATCGAGCATTTGTGATGTTCAGTGCTTCCCAACACTTTTCATGAAAAAAAAAAACAATTGTTTTACAGATGAGTTTTTTCTGAAGTCTACAAGATTTTGGACTTTTCCTTTTCTTAATCATAACTTATAATTTGCAATACATATTTTTCTGCTCTCTTTTTCATCTCTCCTTTTCTAATGAGCATTAAAGTATTTGTTGATTTAGTTGAGAGGATCCTGTTAAGTTCTTTGTAGAATGTCCAAAGCTTTAATTATCTTCTTGGTGGGCCTGGGGCTACAGGATGGCTGCTCACCTGGTGCTATGTGGTGTCCTGTGGGGCAGGGTGGGGTGTGTGTGTGTGTGTGTGTGTGTGTGTGTGTGTGTATGTGTGTGTGTGTGTGTGTGTGTGTGCTGGTACTTCACTGGGGCCTGCTGAGGGGCCTAGCTGTTCACCTAATGCAGTGTTGTGGTAGACTGCCCTCCCCTTTTACCCAAGTGAGGCAATCTTCCAAGTTGTCTTAGGGTGGAAATTGTTTTCCCCTATTTTTTTTGTTGGTTCTGCCTTTCCTAAATTCATTTTGAGGCCCTATTTTATAGTTATTGTTAGTGAATTTGAGAGACTTCAGGTGATTTCCTGCTTACTCCACCATCTTGGCTCTTGGAAGTCCTCTTCTCCCTTTTCTAACCATTTTGCTATCTGTAAAATGGGAAGGAGCCATATGGAACTGAGGGCCATTTGTCTTTTTCTATGTCTAGAGAATTCATTACTTAGTGTCCATCATACTAGTGACACACTTCTCCATACTCAGACTAATCCTGCTTGCCAAGACCATGTCTTCCACAGTTTGTGCTCCACTGATAGATTTTGAGAACCCAAAGTTACCTCTACTCCATGAAAAAGAATTAGTGTGGGACTTTTGGGAAAGAAATATCAGCAATTACTGTTTCTTCATTAAAATCCTTTTCTGATATCTCATAATGGCATGGAAAGTGACCTTAGACATGCTAACAAAGTACATTGTCTTGCAGATTCTACTAAGATAAAAAATGCTTCAAGTGTTAGAATATGTGTCTGCTGTTCAAGGACTAGTTTAACTAAGCCCAAGGAGACTGATCACCAAATGGGTTGCTTGGACCCAAAAACTCTTGAAAATAATCTCCTAAATTGTGGAATTTTTGTTATTTATGTCAAAGAAGGTAATGCCTACACTGATGAAATCACAGGTCTTCAAAGTATTAAAGTCAGTGCCATTATTATTATTATTATTATTATTATTATTATTATTATTATTATTATTATTATCATAAAATTAATAATTACAATCAGCTATAGAGACTAGTTTCTTTTAGAAACTGCTAAATTGACAAGATATTTACTCCTCATTATCTTTCAATTCCCCCCTCTTCCAATTCAATCTATTGCCAAGGCCCATCAATATGCCCACTGCATGATATTTTGAATATGCCCCCTTCCCTTCTCTGAGACTTCCACTACTCTGGTACAGACTCTCATCTCCTTACACCTGGAGCTGCAGTAGCCTGCTTGTTGATCTGCTTCTCGTAAGTCTGTCCCCACTCTAGTTCTTCCTTCACTCAGCTGCCAAAGTGGTTTTCCTAAAGTGCAGGTATGACTGTGTCATCCCCATCCTCAGTAAACAGCTGCATATCACCTCCAGGATGAAATGTAAAATCCAGTTTGGCTTTTAAAGCCCTTCAAAACCCTCCTCTTCATCCCCTCCACCTCCATCCCCACTTACTTATTGACTTACTGCTCTTCTATAGGAAACTTTTTCTTATCCTTCTTAATTCATATGCCTTCTCTCTATTATTTTCTATTTATTCTGTAAAGAGCTTATTTATACATAACTGTTTGAATGTCATCTCCCCATTAGATTGTGAATTTCTTGCAGGCAGGAACTGGGTTTTATCTTTTTTTTTTTAATTCCCCCATGTATAACACAGTGCCCAGCACATAGTAGGTGCTTAACACATGCGTATTGGCTAACAGTTTGAAGGAATAGAATTTTAGAACAACAAAAGCAAAAAATAAACTTACCAGTTAATCAATTTCATTATAATTAAGAACAGCATTAACAAGAATATATGTCGAAGATTGAAATAGCCGTACTACAGCAATGGCTGAAGGCTTCCATGAATGAACTTCTAAAGCTTAATATATGGCATGTGCTATAAATGATTATAATCTGAATATAGATTCAGCTAATCACAGGGCCATCAGAAATATGCCATAGGCAAAAAGAAAAATGACTACCTAAGTGACCATGATAGGCATGGAAGTACTATAGCCACATCGATGATAGTATTATATATATTTTTATAAAGTAAACCTCTGAATAAAAGCTACATATTCTCCTAGTTTATATTGAGGCAATATAACTTGTGACTGACAGAACCATAAACAAATAATAAAGTGAGGGTTTTAAATTGTTTATTTCCTATTTTTTTTATCTTTTTTTCTTTACCTAGGCATTCAAATCTAGAAAGTCTGATTCATTTAATAGCAAATTCAGTGTATCCATTGTACTTAATTGCCATATTCTAGTACCTTCATTACAATTGAATAAATCCCGTTTTGAGATTTTTTAAAATGAATAAGTTTGTATTTGTCCAAAGATTGCTTATGATGACTTGATATAATTTTAGAGTAGAAAAGGATCTTAGAAATCACTTGGCCAAATACCCTCATTTCTCAGGTGAGGGAGCTGTAACTCAGAGAGGTCATAATTAACTGGCCCATAGTGGTAGTGGGTAGGCCAGAATGACAAACTCAACCTCCTGATGGTGCACTTTGTACCATGCCACACTGCTTCTCTGATGCAATTAATTAATGGATGTTGAAACATTGCATTTCTAGGCCACATTCACTTAAAAGTTCCCCCAAAAGAATTCCAATAGTGTTTTACTGGCAGCAAAATGTATACTGCTTTCTAAAGTAATAATTTTTTTAGTGTTTTGTGGCAGAACCAAGAATAGCACCCAGGTCTCTTTATTTATAATCTAGTTCATTTCTTTGTACATTATTAAATTCAATAAACAAATATTTTTAAGCATCAAATGTACAAGATACTGTATTAAACCTTGAGATACAAAGATACAACACAGGCCCTGCTTAATATCTCCATATGAAGTTTAAGGTAAAATAAGAGATTTTGTTATTTCCTTCAAGGTAATGTGACAGTCTAAAAACTTTGTTTTTGTTTTGTTTGCTAGGAGAATTCGTTGCTATTGTTCTAATATTCTATTCCTTCAAACTGTCAGGCAGCCAATATGCATGTGTTAAGCACCTACTATGTGTTGGCACTGTGTTATACATGGGGGAATAAAAAAAAAAGGCAAAACGTAGTTGCTGCCTGCAAGAAATTCACAATCTAATGGGGACGACATTCAAACAGTTATGTACAAATAAGCTCTTTACAAAATAAATAGGAAATAACAGAGAGAAGACATATGAATTAAGAGGGATAGGGAAAAGTTTCCTGTAGGAATAACAGAAAATTATCATGCCTCTAAAAGACTAGATTTCTAGAAAACTATTACTATAGCTCTGTTTTGCAAGCTAGCGTTTGAAATCAAACAAGAAAGGACTACACATCCCTATTCAGAAAGATGAGATTGGAGAGTCATTTCAGTTGATTCTGATGTCTAAAATTAGAACAACTGTTTCATAAAATAATAATGAGCCATTCATTAGCAACAGAGAATAACAGACAACAGAAGCATAGTAATTAGCTACTTAAGATACAACAGTATGTAGTAGTTCCTTACTTTAAAAAATGGAACAAAGATATCTCAAACAGATGTGATTCCTACATTTGGAACAGCTGCTAGCTAACATTGTAATACTGATCAGTCAAGGATTAGAGAAAAGATACTTCTGGTTGATTTAGTCTACTCTGAAATAGCTTTCTTTTTAATCAATTGTCCAAATAGATATTTGTCAAGATAGATTTTTTAAAAATATCAGAGATGGTGAATTCCTAAGCAAAACTACTACAACAAAAAATTCAGGATTGTCAAAGTATGTTACTTTAAAAAGTCATTTTAACCTTATTAGAGGGGCAATCTCAGATTCAGGAAGACTTAGATTCAGGTCTTACTTTCTGACACATACTGACCATGTCACCCTGGGAACTTGTTTGAAACCCTTTTGCTCGGGCAGCTCACCAACATTACAAAGTACAGAGTAAGGGCAAACCTCACTTGTAGCTCCTAATACCAATGAAATCACAGGTCTGTCAGATAAAAATGAAAAATAACAGCAATTTTTAAAAAACCTAATATCAGACCACATACATATTTTAAATATATGTTCCAAGTATATGCTTAGAATGAAAAACTTTTATTAAACACTATGTGTCAGGCACTGTGTTATGGAATGGAGATACAAATACACAAGTAAGACAGCCACTGCCCTTAAGGCACTTAGATTGCAATCATGGTAGTTGACACCTAAAGGGAATGGGTAGATAGAGAGAGCTTTTTTGGTCTAGGAAGTCACAGGAAGGATGAGTGGAATCACAGGACCATCAATTGCCATACCCTTTCCTGGAGCAAAGATAGGATTTGTATGATTACTGAAAGAAGTGGAAAGTTGAGGAGACAGGAAAATGTGCACCAGAGCAAATGGCAAGAAGATGGCTGAAGTGGACGTTAGAAGAGATGTGAAACTTGACCTAAGGCTTCCTAGATATAATGAACTCTGCCAGTTTGTATTCAACCACTTATTAGCCCCCTCATGGCTCTAATTCCAAAGCAGAGTAGTCAATATCCCCAAGGGACTTGGAGTTCATGTGGTACCAAGGGTGCATCAGTAGGTTAGATGGAAATAACATAGACAGGATGTGAAACATAATCAAAATATTAGAGTCGGTATCTCAAACAGATTTTAAAAAAACAAACAAAAAGGAAAAGGACCTATAAGTACAAAAATATTTATAATGGTGCTTTTTGTGGTGGCTAGAATTGGAAATTTAAGGGATGTCCATCAATTGAGGAATGGCTGAACAAGTTGTGGTATGAGATCGTGATGGAATATTATTGTGCTGTAAGAAATGACCAGCAGGATGCTTTCAGAAAAACTGGAAAGACTTACATTAATTGGTACAAAGTGAAGTAAGCAGAACCAGAAGAACATTGTACACAGTAACAGCAATATTATACCATTATCAACTATGAATGACTTAGTTATTCTCAGCAATAGGAAGATCCAAGAAAATTCCAAAGGATTTAAGATGAAAAATGTTATCCACTTCCAGAGAAAGAACTGATGGAATCTGAATGTATTCACTTCTCTACTCAGGAACCAAGCCAGGTACTCTGTTCTCCTACAAGTGATCGCAGCCAGCAGGGTCTCCACTCCACTACTGCCACACTCACCAGGCATGAGCTAGCTTCTCCTCATCCACTGCCACAATGTGGGACTACATCTGGTCAGCACATCTGGGCCTGGTGTCCAGGTGACACCAGAGGGTGCTTCAATCTTCCTCTGCTCAGCTATTTGACTCTCACACTATGAGACGAAAGTTCTTGAAGCTGTGGCAGCCCCAATACCTCCTTATTGATTCAGCAGAGTCTGCCTGGAGGTGTTTTCTCTTCTATCAGGCCAAACTTCTGCCCTAGGAGGTTGGGTCTTCCCCAATGTCTTCTCAAGTAAGACAGCTACTTTATCCCTACTTTTAATTTCTTCTGCTACTCAAATCTCACTTTGAGGCAATATTTTACTTGTTTGTGGGATAATTTTGGAAAGCCCAATATTTCCTGTCTTATTCCACCATCTTCTCAGAATTTTCCTTCTTACTTTTTAAGTGATCCTAAACTGCAATTTTTCAGAGACTGTGGTGCTCCATGACTCAGCCATACAATATTATATATATCTATATCTATATCTATATCTATCTATCTATCTATCTATATGTTATGTAATATGTAATTATGTGTACTATATAATACTACGTATTATATATCATATCATATCATATTGTATGGCTGAGTCTTGGAACACCATAGGGTGTATGTGTGTGTATATATATATTGTCATATGATATATAGTATTTTATTATATTACATACATTGTTATATAATCATAATATATATAATAATATAAATTACATATATTATTATACTAATGTAATTACCATAAGAATATTGACATTCAAAGGATGGGTCACTGTTTCAGGCTTGTGGTCATTAAAAGTCCCAGCTATTTACCAAAAAAAAGCAATCCATTATAATAAATTCTAAGCCCATCTTATTTTTCATTTTCAGCTCTTGTAGTATCTAAATCCAGATATAGATAGCACCAATAGATGAGTTCTTTTTTTTTTCTTTCTTTTTTTTTTTGGTGAGGCAATTGGGGTTAAATGACTTGCCCAGGATCACACAGCTAGTAAGTGTCATATGTCTAAGGCTGGATTTGAACTCAGGTGCTTCTGACTCCAAGGCTGGAGCTCTATCCACTATGCCACTTAGCTGCCCTAAATGTATAAGTTCTTTAACTTATCCATTTGCACATCAAAATACATGTCATTATCAGATAATACTCATTTTCATCTGCTTGTTTTTTCCTGTGTGTACAATTAAGGCAATTTTTTAAGAGTTACTACAACTCTCATTTTGGAGACACTACAATGTTCTGGGTTTGGCTATATTGAAATAATACTTTAAAATCTCCCTTTGGATTAAAAAATTTTAAAAAGTTAGAAATGACAAGATCTATTTACCTGTATTTGAATACAAGGATAAGAAAATAAAAGAGCATTTTATTTCCTAATCTTTGGAGAACATTTCTCCTATGAATCAGATGTATAGAGATTCTCTTTCCACTGCTAATTATATTAAGAGGATAGAAATAGGCTACTCTTATGTATTTAAATTCATAACTCCTATAGTTCTGTATGTTGACACTTATAACATGTAAACATAGGGTATAGCTGTCATTTAGAGTTACACAGATAAGAATACAGAGTCTAGTACATAGTAAATACTTAATAAATGTTTGATTGATTGAATAAATTGTGATGCCATTATGTGTGTGGCTTAAGCTAACCTATATAGAAGGCTCATTTCAGATATTTTTTCTTTATTTATTTTTAGTTTTTAACATTCACTTCCACAAGATTTTGAGTTACAAATTTTCTCCCCATCTTCCACCTCCCCACACCCAAACATGGGTGCATTCTGAATATCAGTTCCCCCAATCTGCTTTCCCTTTTATCAACCCCTCCACCCCCACCTTCTCTTATCCTCTTCCTCTTCTATTTTCCTGTAGGGCAGGATAGATTTTTATACCTTATTGCCTGTATATCTCATTTTCCAGTGGCATGTAAAAACAATTTTTAACATTCATTTTTAAAACTTTGAGTTCCAAATTCTCTCCCTTTCTCCCTCCCCAACCACCCTCATTGAGAATTCAGTATAGGTTATACATGTGTAGTCATGCAGAACACTTCCATAATAATCATGTTGTGAAAGACTGACTATATTTCCCTCCCTCCTATCCTGCCCCCTACCATTTATTCTGTTCTCTCCTTTGCCTCTGTCCCTCCTCAAAAGTATTTACTTCTGACTACCCCATTCCCCAATCTTCCCTTCCTTCTATCACCCCTCTCCTCTCTTGTCTACTTCCTCCCTATTTTCCTGTAGGGTAGGATAGATTTCCATACTCAACTGAGTGTGTGTTATTCCCTCCATAAGCGAAATCTGATGAGAATGAGATTCACTCATTCCCTCTCACCTCCCCCCTCTTGCCCTCCATTGTAAAAGCTTTTTCTTGCTTCTTTTATGTGAGATAATTTGCTCCATTTTACCTCCCCCTTTCTCCTTCTCCAAGTACAATCCTCTCTCACCACTTAATTTTATTTTTTAGATATCATCCCTTCATATTCCACTCACCCTGTGCCCTCTATATATTCCCTCCAAGTAACCTAATACTAGAAAGGTCTCATGAGTTACAAATAATCATCTTTCCACAGAGGAATGTAAACAATTCAACTTTAATAAGTCCCTTATGGTTTCTCTATCCTGTTTACCTTTTCATGATTCTCTTGAGTGAGTGTTGTATTTGAAAATCAAATTTTCTGTTCAGCTCTGGTCTTTTCATCAAGAATGCTTAACAGTTCTCTATCTCATTGAATATCCAATTTTTTCCCCTGAAGGATTATACTCAGTTTTGCTGGGTAGGTGATTCTTAGTTTTAATACTAGCTCCTTTAACATCTGAAATATCATATTCTAAGCCCTCTGATCCCTTAATGTTGAAGCTGCTAAATCTTGTGTTATCCTGATTGTGTTTCTGCAATACTTGAATTGTTTCTTTCTGGTTGCTTGCAATATTTTCTCCTTGACCTGGGAACTCTGGATTTGGCTATAATATTCCTAGGAGTTTTCTTTTAGGGATCTCTTTTAGGAGGTGATTGGTGGATTCTTTCAATTTCTATTCCAGTTCTAGAATATCAGGGTAGTTTTCCTTGATAATTTCTTAAAAGATGATGTCTAGGCTCTTTTTTTGATCATGGCTTTTAGGTAGTCTAATAATTTTTACATAATCTCTCCTGGTTCTATTTTCCGGGTCATTTGTTTTTCTGATGAGATATTTCACATGTTATTCTATTTTTTTTTCATTCTTTTGGTTTTATTTTATAATTTCTTGATTTCTCATAGAGTCATTAGCATCCATTTGCTCCATTCTAATTTTTGAGGAATTATTTTCTTCAGTGTCATTTTGGACCTCCTTTTCCATTTTGGCAATTCTACTTTTTAAGGCATTCTTCTCCTCATTTTGGACCTCTTTTGCCATTTGGGTTAGGCTATTTTTAGAAGTGTTATTTTCATGTATTTTTTTAATTTTTGGTCTCCTTTAGCAAGCTGTTGACTTGTTTCTCGTGATTTTCTTGTATCACTCTCATTTCTCTTCCCAGTTTTCCCTCTATTTCTCTTACTTCTCAAAATCCTTTTTGAGCTCTTCTAAGGCCTGGGGTGAATACATATTTTTTCTTTGAGGCTTTGGATGTAGGAGCTTTGACTTTGTTGTCTTATTCTGGTTGTATGTTTTGATCTTTGTCACCAAAGTAAGATTCTGTGGTCTGACTTTTAGGCACTGTTTGCTCATGTTCCCAGCCAATTTCTTGAGTTTTAAACTCTTTGTTAAGGTAGGGCTCTGTTTCCAGTTTGGAGGGTGTACTGTCTCAAGCTTTAGGGGTTTTGTGTAGCTGTTTTCAGAGAGGCTTCTAGGGACTTATAAATTTTCAGTTCTTCTAGGGTTTTTGGATCAAAGGAGAGGTGTCTACTCCTTTCCTGGCCTGTGCCCTGGTCTATGAGTGACCACAAGCACTCTTTTCTGCCTTGGAACTGAGGAGGATTACCTCTTCCACACTGCCACAAGCTCTATCACGCCAGTGCTCCTTCTTGTACCAAGACCACCATGCAGGACTGCAACCCAGATCCAAGCACAGGCAAAGCAAGAGATTTCTTCTTCAGCACTAGCAAAAAGCTCCCTGCAATCCTCCTCTGATCAGCCATTTGATTGCCGCACTCTCTGTGATCCAAGAACTCCACAACCAGCTGCCACCACCCTGGGGCTATACTAGGGCCAGGACTGGACCACACTCCTCTCTCACCCAGGTCCGACAGACCTTTCCCACTGACCTAAGTTGTTTTCGGTGTTTGTGGGTTGAGAAGTCTAGAAACCACTAGAGCTGTCAGTGATTCAGTCTCCTGAGCCCTGCTCCAGGTTCGTCATTGCCTATGCAGCCCACACTGAACTGTGTTTCTCTCCTAGCCTAGTGCAATAAACCTTTCCCATCAGCCATCCAGATTGTCTTGGGCTGGAAATTTGTTTCATTCTTTTTGTGGATTCTGCTGCTCTAGCATTTATTTAGAGTCATTTTTTACAGGTAGTTTGGGGGAGTTTGGGGGAGAGCTCGAGCTAGTCACTGCTTTTACTCTGCCATCTTGGCTCTGCCCCCCCCCAGATTTTTTTATGCAAAGTAGAGGAAAAATGTAGAATTCTTACTTTTTTTTATCTTCGGTTGCAAACAAATCATATACATTTGAAATTACTATGTAATTTAATCTCTAAGAATTAGAAAGCCTGTTATGAACTAAATGATTTTGAAATATAAGTTCTGCATTTTTGTGAACCATTTAACACTCTAATTTCAGGATGGTGCATTTGACCAGTTACAAAGTATGGGATTTATAGTTAATAAAAATTTTACTGGATTCATGTTAACAAGTTTTGAGAATGTTTCATCACTTGTGCATTGTATTCAAATTAATTCAGCAAACGTTTATTAAGCAGGACCTACTAGGTGATTGGGAATACAAATATGTATAGGGTGTACTCCCTGTCATCTAGAAATGTGTGATCTAGTAGAGGGACTTGTCATTTACACAATTAAATTTAATAAAAACAGAATGAGCATAGGAAGAGGAAGAGAGTTGAGGAGAGAGCCATCATTTCCTGCTAGATACCATCAGAGAAGCCTTCCTGACATGAATGTGGCACCTCAGGTGGACCTCAAACTAAAAGAAGGCTATCATCAGGCAAAGATAAGGAAATATTCTGTTCCAGACATTGAAGATGGCTTCCAAAAATGGGCAAAGGTGTGAAAAGGCAAGATGGTTTGGGGAGAATAGGTAATAATCCCAGCTTGTTAGAATATAGAATGTGTAAAGGCAAGTAGTGTGGGGGGGAAATCCATCAATAATCTAGATGAGACCCTTTTGTATGTAGCATTTCTTGGCACAAAAACAAGAGAGAAGAAAAGAATGTGAAGAAAATTAAATGCCCAGTTGTGGGGGCCTTGAATGCCAAGATAAGTTTAAATTTTATCCTAAAAGTAATGGGAGATTTACTGACAATTTTTAAGCAAGGTAATAATGTAAGCAGATCAGTGCATTAGCAGGATTACTTTGGAAGCAATATAAAGGATGGAAGAAACACAGACTGAAAGAGAAAGCAAGTCAGGATGTAGACTTATTATGCGTTATCTAGATGAGAGATAATCAGGGCTTGAATTATAGTGGGAGGAGTGACAGTGGAAAGGAGCATACACATACAAGAGGTCAAAGTAAAGTCAATAGGTCTTGGTAACTGCATATGAGATGTCAGAGAGTATCACAAATGACAAATTTTGAATGTGAGTGATATAAAGAAAAATAGATTTGGGAAAGAAGATAATGAGTTCAGTTGTTTTTAAGGGAATTAAATGATAGCTGGAGGGAAACATCTAACACAAATAGGTGAAAATAGATTCCTTCCTCTGTGATTGGTGGCATCTGATTGTACTGAGACAGAATCAGGGTGACCAAAAGATTTGACTATTCCAACTAACCACACCCAATGAGAAAAAAAATGACACTTTGGTTTGCCTCTATTTACATAATCATAAGTACTTGTGGTGACAAATGGTGCCTGCCAAATCCTTCAGTCATGTTGAATTCTATGGTGATCCATAGACTCTGCCAGAACCTCATTGATCTTTTCCTTCATCATCAGTTGAATCCATTCTCATCTAGGGGCACCACAAATTTTTCATTTCACTAACTCTGGGATATAAACCACAAATAAATGAAGATAAAAATCAATAATTCCACTATTGTTCTCTGATTAATCAAAATGTTTACCATTGCATAGACAAAATTGCTTACAACTTGAGTGGACAAAATAATTAATTACCTAAGTGTCATAATGCAAACAGTTCAATAATATGCACTAAAGTAAACATTGTCACTTTGTTGTTGCTGTTGCTGTTGTTGTTATTTGTCCTTCATTCTTGAAGAGGACATGGCATCAGGGAGATGATGCTATGACATGCAAGTCAATTGGATTTAAGTGAGGGAAAGACCTCAATGGAAACAAAACATCTTGCTATGGTATTAACATTGTAAAACTACCTTAATACTTTGTCTTTTACATAGACTTTCACTGTTAGTGCCATAAAAATAAATTAAGTAGGTTTCCTTTTCTTTTTACACTTTTCTTTTAATATTCAGCATACACAATGAAGCTATTTCTATACAGGCTTAATGAAGCAGAGAGTTGAGGACATTATCTAGATAATTCAAGCCAAAAGAAAATGAACTTTTGCCTCAGTTGTGTGAGTATTTCAAACAAAAGTGGTTTTCATTTACCCATTTTGTGGATAACTGTGTCAGTTTTCTACTTAGCCTGTATGTATTTAGACATACATTGCATGTGCTTAGCATTGATAGATTGAAGACAATACTTCCTAAATTAAAGAATGGAATCTATTTTCCAGTGCAGGAATAAGTTTGGATAAATGGTTATTATTTCAAATTAAATCTAGAAAATTATTTCCACTGTTAAATATTTTACTAGGATTTCAGAAATCAGATTTGTAATAAACAAATGGAAGTAAGACTTAGCACAGCAACAACAATAACAAACAAAAATTGGTCTGAAGCTTATGATTCCAATAAGCAAAGCCCTAGGTATGGTGCAGAACCAGCTTCGTTGTGAGTAAATAGAGAAAAAATAGGAAACCTTGTCAATATCTTCTTATGACTGAAGCATGCACATTGGAATGCTATTCAGGATGCAATAATAACTACTTTTCATGAGAATAATGCCTATCCTAATCCTCCCATATTACAGAAACATAAATATAAAGGGTATTAAGAATATATTTGAGATGCCAATGAAATAGAATGTTGTCACAAGATAATGGTCTCCTGCTGCTTAATAAAATACCAAGCCAAAGACGTTTGTTTTCAGAGCAGAAAATGTTAATCCCATGACAATGTTTTATTACAGTGATTTTATTTCTATTAAGTCAAATGAGCATGTAGCTCTAATATATTCATTTAATGGGTGTTGGTATGGTAAACTGAAAGTGGTTTGTCATCATTATGAAATTGGTTTTTTTGGGGGGCGAAGGGGGCTATTTAACAATGAAAATACAGATGTTTTAGAAGACAGAACTTTTCATGATAATTTTTTTTAGGATTTCTGACTGGTTGAGGTCTTTTTCTTAAGTGAATAATAATATTTACTTTTATATTACTCATTTATTCAACAAAATGAAAATTTCCAAACAAAGAGTGGGAAAGGATTATATAAAAACATGAATTTTATTACATTCACATTCTTCATTTTTTAAAAGTGGCAAACAGTTTTTAAACAGTGGCTTTTTAAAATTTGGCAAGTACCATTGGATATATGTTTATTATATGACAACTATGTAATAATTATACAGCAATTTATTTATTATTTCATATACTTACATATTATGTATCTTATTTTAATATTATTTATTATATCATTTATCGTACCATAATAACATAGCCATTGGATGATATTATCATTGATAGACCCAGAAAGGTTTGATCAATATTCTGGCTAATATTATAATTTCTAATTCTGAACTTACTGTTAGTCAAATCATGATAATTAAAAATAATTATTTGGGCAGAATAGTACAATCACACAAAATAAATTTGAATAGTTTGGGAAGTTCAGGATGCCCTACAGAAGAATTATTAAGGGAAAATTCCATTTGACTGAATAAATGATGGTATATAATTATAATGGAATAATATTATATAATTAGAGATGATGCATATAATGGAAACATGGAAAGACTAATATTAATTGATTTAGAACAAGTTGAGTCAAACTAGAACAGTTTGCACAATGACCAAAATAGTGTAAAAGAAAACAACATTGAGTGATTTCAAACTGAAAGGAAAGAAATTGTTAATGAAACATTTAAAATACTCACACAACAAGTTCAGAAAGCAACACAATCATAGAAGTGTAGGAAGTACTATGTTAAATTTAAAATGCACTTTTAATAAAGGAATAACGTGAACATAATGGAATTCATTTGTATGTGTGTATTTGTTTACCATTCTTTGATTGGAAATGTTAATTTTGTTTATGTTTGTCAAGTTCACAGTAACAGTAAAGAAAATTTTGGGAAAAAACTTCAGAATTCTAATCATGCTTCCCATTTCTTTTCAGAGAGGTGATGAACTAGAGATGCATAATAAAACATACATTTTTCAGACAGAGAATGTGTTGATTTGTTTTGCTTGACGATGTTTACTTACTGGTTACATGGGAGGACTTCAATTTAAGGAAAGCATAGAAAATTCATGCATAGTGATATTGAGGCAAAAAAGGAAACAGTATTTAAAAATTACACAAGGGAGTAGAAGGTAATTCAGAAGGAGACAGATAAGCCAGGCAATTTTATTATTAGTATGTTATTTTAAATGTTAACTTTAAAACTATATGCAACAGAAGTTGCTCTTTCAGATGAAAAGAGGAGCCAAACATTCCTCTAACCGCGAGTCTTGTGTCTTTTATCTTCTGCTGGGTGCAGCATATTCCCTAAGGGAAAGCGACAAGGTGCCTGTACATCACCTTCCATCTGTGCCAAAGCAATGACTTCATCTGTGCCAGCACAAGGCAACTTCTATCTCCTGTTGCCAATCCAATCTCCCAACAGGGATATAGAGAATCTCCAGTGCAAAGAGGGAAGCAGCTTCCCTTTGACTTCAAGCCTTTCATCTCCTGATGTGCCCGTCTTTTAAGGCAAGAGGAAAAAGAAAGTTGGTGGGAAATGGCACTTATTTTTCCTGCTGACTTCATCTCCTTCTGTAACCCTTCCTAATCTCTACGTTTTAGAATGAAGAGGAGTAGTGAAGCAAGGCCTCCCATCTGACCATCTGCCTCCTGTCTCACACTGCACTTGTAACCAGTCCCATCTCTAGCCTCTTTTAGAAAGAAGAGTGATACCTTCCACTCAGTGATGAATGTTCTTAAACACGGTCATCCTCTTCACCTCTCAGTGATTCTGAACCCTTTTAAGTCATCATCCAAATCCCATTCCCCATCCTCTAATTCCTTTATTCCTACCCCCTTAACCCACCAACCCCAAAATTTCAAGCAAACACAACCCAGCTCTTCCACTGTCCCCTCTGGAATGCCTATTCCATAGGCAGCAAACTTCCCTTCATCCTAAATCTTTACCTCTTTCATTCCTTGCATTTACTTACTAAATTGAAACTTGGATCCCCAGAGATGACACAGCCTCGTTGGCCACCCTTTCTGGCACTGGCTATACTTTCATTCTCCTTGGCTCAATGATCAAGGCAATATTCCTTGCTCCCTATTGCCACTTCCATGTTCTTTCCCTACCTCTGTCACTCAGTAACCTCTCTTTTTTTGAGGTTCATGCTATTCATATCTACAACCCAATCAAAATCCTGGTAGCTGTTGTCAATAGACCTCCTATGTCACTTTCCTTCCTTCTTCAATGAGTTAGGTACATGAATCACAATTTTTTCTCTCCTCTACAACTCCTGCCCTCACACTAGGAGATTTCAATACATGTACTGACTTTCCCTCAAACACCCTAACTACTCAGTTCCTCAAGCTACTCACTTTCCATGAATTACTTTTCCACCCCAACCTCAGTCACACAAAAAGATGGTCATTTTGATCTTGTCATCATGCACAAATGTGCTACCTCCATGTCCAAGAATTCCAAATACTTGTCAGTCTGTTGGCTTTTTTTAACCTCTCCCTCTATCTTCCCTTACAAAATCCTATATTCTGTTTATGTTGTGATCTCCAATTCCTTGACCGCCTTAGTTATGTCCCAGGCTGTTTCTCTTGTGTTAGCCTCTCTCTTCTTTTTTCCACCATCTTGACCCCTTGGTGAACCAGTTCAACTCTATACTGTCTTCCTCTCTTAAATCCTTCTTCCTCTTATCATTTTTGCCAAATATGTCCTGCCAAACCTCAGCTTTAGATCACTCTCACTTTGCTCCTACTCATCTGCTGCTGAATGCTCTTGGAGAAAATCATTCAGCCATTCTTAGTCCATGACAGATTTTTGCTACACAGCTTCAACTGGGCCCTTACTGCTAGACAATCCTCCTATAACTATGTCATCAACTTTCTATCTCACTCTCCATAATGGGTCTTGCAAATTTTTTCTTCCCTTCTCAAACCTTCCATGGCTCCCCTTCCCTTCCCTTCTCAGTTGAGAACCTTGCATCATATTTTACAGGAAAAAAAATTGAAACCATTTGCTGTGAGCTCATTTTTCTCCTCTTTTTTCATCTCTTATCACTTAGATGCCTTCTGCTACTATCTCCTTTTTCATCCCTGTCTCACATAATGAGATAGCCTTGCTACTTATGAAGGCTCCTCTACCTGTTTGAATGATCTCTTTCCATCCCATTTCATTTCCTCCATTCTCCTTTCAGCTACCAAAATGATTTTCCTAAAGTACAGGTCTAATCAATAAACTCCACTGGGTCCCTATTTACCTCCAAGATCAAATACAGAATTCAAAGCCCTACGCCTACAAATATCCTCATCTCTCCTGATTCTGAAAAAAAAAACCTCTCTTTATCCTTCCATCTCCACTCAATATCATCCTATAACTCTTTTATACTTTGTAGCTGAACTCCTTAAAAAGGCCATCTACATAGAAAAGGAAAATGATAAATGTTGGAAGGGATGTGGGGAAACTGGGACACTAATGCATTGTTAGTGGAGTGGTAAACTGATTCAACCATTCGGGAGCAATTGGAACTGTGCCCAAAGGGCTATAAAACCACGTGTACCTTTTGGCCCAGCAATACCACTACTAGTTTCATATCCCAAAGAGATTTTTTAAGGGGTGGTGACCTATTTGTACAAAAATATTTATAGCAGCTCTTTTTATGGTGGCTAAGAATTAGAAATTGAAAGGATGCCCATCAACTGGGGAATGGCTAAACAATTTGTGGTATATGATTGTAATGAACATTATTGTGCTATAAATAATGACAGGCAGGATAATTTCAGAAAAACTTGGAAGTACTTACATGAATTGATACATAGTGAAGTGAGCAGAACCAGGAGAAATTGTACACAGTAACAGCAATATTGTATGGTGAACAACTGTGAATAACTGAACTATTCTCCGCAAAACAATGATCTAAGACAATCCCAAAGGACTCATGATGAAAAATACTATCCACTTCCAGAGAAAGAATTGTTGGTGTCTGAATACACATCAAAGCATTTTCTCTTTCTTTCATTTTTCTTCCTTCCTTTCTTCCTCTCCCCCCCCTCTCTCTTTTCCATTTGAGTTTTCTTCTACAAAATGACTAATATTGAAATGTTTTACATGGCTGCAGATGTATAACCTATATCAGATTGCTTATTGTCTCAGGGAGAGGGGAGAGAAGGGAAGGATAGAATTTGGAACTCAAAACTTAAAAGTTAAACATTGTACATGTAATGGCTTTTTTACATGTAATTGGGGGAAATAAAATATTATTTTTTAAAAGGCTGTCTAAAATAGGTGCCTCCACTTTCTCTCCTCTTGTTCTTTTCTCAAGTTGACCCTTAAAATATGACTGCTAACCATATCATTCCACCAAAACTGCTCTCTCCAAAGTTATTAATGATCTTTTAGTTGCCAAATCCAATGACTTTTTCTCATTCCTCATTCTCCTTAGTCTTTGACACAGTTGATCACCTTCTCCTCCTTGACAGTCTCTTTTCTCTAGGTTTTTTTGGGACACCACTCTCTCTTGTGACACCACTCACTTCCAGTATGATCACTCTTTTTATCTTCTTTGCTGGATCTTCATCCAGACCATAGATGTCCCTTCCGTTTCTGTTCCGAGCTCTCTTCTCCTCTAAACTACCTTTATACTCCTTCTTTACTACTATGTGAAGATGTCATCAGTTCTCATTGATTTATTAACAACTCTTTACTGGTGCTTCTCAGGTCTACCTGTCCTGCTGCAGCCTCTCTGATGAACTCTGATGATTCATATTCAATTGGCTTTCAAACATCTGGAGCTAGATGTCCAGTAGAATCTTAACTCAACATATCCAAAACAGATCTCATCATTCTCCCCCAAACCTCCCCTCTCCTACCTTCTCTATTACTTTCAAAGGTAACACTATCCTCCCAGTCCCTTGGTCTCATAACCTAGGTGTCGTCTTCAACTCCTTATTGTCTCTCATCCCTCATTTCTAATATATTGCTAAAGCCAGTAAATTTCACCTTTGCAATACCTCTCAAATAGGCCCCTTTCTTTCTTCTGACACTGCCCCTACTCTAATGTAAGTCCTCATCACCTTATATGTGAACTATTGCAATAACCTGCTTGTATCTGCCTGCTTCAGGACTCTCCTCATTCCAGTCCATCCTCCAGCCAATGTGATTTTCCTAAAGTGTAGGTGCAACTATAAACTTGAGTGGCTTTCTGTAATCTCTAGGATCAAATACAAAATTCTGTTTGACATTCAAGCCCTTTATAACCTAGCCCACTCCTATTATTTCAGTATTTTTACAACTTACTCCCCAAAATATACTCTTTCCATGACACTGGCCTAAATTTCCTGACAGGTATCCAATAACAGTGACACAGGTATTCTGAGTATTCTCCATATTAAATATAGCCAGTTCTTTTAATTGATCTTCAAATGATATGGGCTCAAGGCTCATTGCCATCTTGGTTGCCCTCCTCAGGTGAACTTTGGTCTTACTACCCCCTTAATGTGCTTGTGAAGATGATTTTTGAACCCAAGAGAGACTTTACCTTCATCTATATTGATGTCATGTTATTAGATTTAGCTTGTTATTCTAAAAGCCTGTCAAGATCTTATTGGATTCCTAAATCCATTTTTTATTAATTTTTATAATGGGTTTTATTTTTCATGACTATGTTAATATTTCCTTTGAATTATAATTTTATGAAATAAAAAAACCCCTGAAATACTGACTAGTTAAATGAGTTGTCCAAAGCCACATACAAGTCAGTGTCGGAGCATCATGTTTAAGAACTTCTTACAAAAATAACCTAGGCAAGTCATTTAACCCCAATTGCCTCTCAAAAACAAACAGACAAACAGACAAACAAACAAATAAATGAAAGAACCTCTTGCAAAAACAAAACAAGCAAAAAAAAAACTTCTTGGTTTTAATAATGCTAGACAGCATATAATGGAGGATTGTGGATTTGGAATAAAGACCTGGATTGGAATCCTGATGCTACTCTGTGAATTTGAGCCTCAATATTACTTCCATCAGCTTCAATTTCTTTATCTTTAGAAATGAAGTGCTTGGATTAGGTGATCTAAATCCTCCCAACAAGCTCTGAATCCCATAATTATATGCCTATTTGTGATGCAGTCTAACTCTTAATAAGATTTTTGAAACAATTTTAAATACCCTCTGTCATGGATCTTATCTCTTATTCGTGGAAGGAAGGCATTTCATTACTTATAATTCTGTACCATGTATAATATCCAAGACAGAGAATTGCACAAAATTGCCTCAACTAAATATTTGTTTAATGGATGAATGAAATAACAATTTCAAAATCTGGAACTAAGATCCAAATCCTTCCTAATTGAACTTATTGGGGAGGATCTTTCAGACTCTAAGTCTGAGGAACACAGAAACCAGCTCTTAAAAAATATCAGCTCTCTACATTAGATATGACAGATTTAATGCTCTTGCTACCAGCCAAAATCGTTAAATATAAAATAGAAGGAAAAAATGTTCATATAGGAGACAAATTTGATTTAGTTTTTCTATTTATGTTCTCCTTTGAAAAAGATCCTTCCAGTTGTTTATATGGAGTTTAGTAGAGTGAGGTATAGTAATTTGGTATGTATATATAGTTAGAGTTATATTTTAAATATCCAGTAGCTTGGAGGATAAGTCATACAATATGCTCCATCTTGCCATTTTCAGCATTCCCTGTCTCCGAAGACATCATTCATTTTTGTTCTTTTCAGGTGATTCCTCCTGTCTTTTAACATTACTTAGCCTTTTTTTTTTGCACTACTTCCCTTTTTTTTCTTCCTTATCCTGATAAAATGACAGTATAGGTGAAAATATCCTTCTAGTGAGATACCAATGAAAGGGAGGAAAGCACTGGATTGGGAATGAGGAGATCCAGAACTCTGTCCTGGATTTGTCATTAGCTCCTTATATTATCTTAAACCATTTTTAGCTTTTATTCCTTCATCTATAAAATGAGGGAGTCAAATTAGAATCAAGGATAGGGAATCTGTGGCCTTCTAGGTCCTTGGGTGCAGCCTTTTGACTGAGTCCAGGTTTTACAGAACAAATCCTTTTGTTAAGGGGATTTGTTCTGTGAAGTTTGGATTCAGTTAAAGGACCTCACTTGAGGACCTAGAGGGCCACATGTGGCCTTGAGGCCTCAGGTTCCCCACCCCTGGTGGATGATCTATGTGGTTTCTTCTAGCTCTAAGATTCTATGACTTTATATCTGGTTTTTTTCCCCCTTTTTTTGGCACAAGAAACTCATTTGTTCACCATATGAATCTCTTTCAGATCTCATCAAAATTTAATGTCTTCCAGTTAAATTGGAATAGTTGTCTTAGTCCTTCAGGCAGTAAAATTTTGTAAATCCACAAAATTCCTGATTACTCCTACTTAATTACAATCACACAATTTTTTTTAAGGAGAGATAGATGATTTGTTTATATAGTATCCCACTCCATCAATCTCCCACCCCACCCCCCAAAAAATTCTTCTTATGGGTTGGGTCCCCAGGGAAGAACAGTTACCTCAAGTGTCAAGGTACTCTTTTGGTTTTGCTAAAACTGTAATTCATGAATCCCACTGACTGTTAGTCAGTATATACTATTAGCTCAAAGAAAAGATAGTGAGATGGCCTTGTAAGAATAAAAGTAGCAAAATATTTCCTCACCAATCTGGGCAAATTTTCTCACAAATACATTCAGCATCAGTGAGAAAAATGAGCACTCATAATAGAGCACACCACGTAGCTCACACTGTGCAGGGTCCTGCTATTCTTTGTTTTCTTGTAATGTACTCATGCTTCTCTCCTTTTTCACATTGTGTCTCCTGGGGAGCTTATTCAGTTGGGTTTCATGGACCTGCAGCTCAGCTTCCCAAAGCAAGCACTAATTCTCAACTAACAGAGTTCCTCTGTCTTGTGCCTTCACCAGCTGGGCCTATTTGGTAGTGTGAATAGCTTCACTGCAAGATGCTACAGGCAGTGTAGATAGGGAGAAAAAAAAAAAGAAATCTCTTCTCCAAGAATCAAGAAGCATTTTCCTCTCAAGGGCTGTGTCCTTTTTCTATAAATGGCTTTCTTAATGACTCAAAGTTCACAGACCTCTTGCCTTAACTGAAAGTGTGTTCTGCTTTTTAAAAGGCCACCAGAGGTATGTCAGATCATTAGGTCCTCTATTAACATCAAACATTACCGGTATAATGGGTAGAATGCTATACTTCAAGACAGGATGACCTGGGTTTGAATCCTGCCTCAGACATGAGTTATATATCCTAGCCCTGTCACTTAACCTCTGTAAGCCTCAATTTCCTCATTTTCAAAATGAAAAACTTAGATTTGATGAGCTCTAAGTCCCTTCAAGTCCTAACTTATGATTCTAGAAAAATCTCATCTCATAAGTTGGTAACAAAATATAGACATTTTGCATTTCAGTTAAGATCTTAACCCATTGTTGTCCCTGTTACCTTCTGTAATTTGATCAACTGGGCTGAAGGATAAGATAGGGGCAGAAGTCAATTGATCACAGGAGTCCTAATCAATTCATTACCTTTACATTAGAAAATGTGTAATTAATAACCTGGACATTGTTATCTATGAAATGGTAGGCTCATTTTTCATCTTCACGTGTATGAAGTTCATGTTACCCAGCCTAATAGAGAGGCTAAGAGATTTTGCTTTCTCCCCTTGAAATCTTCCCTTTCTTGGGAGATAAGATTAATAACCCAAATAAGAAAAAGGAAAATTCTTGTTACTATTTAAGTAATGCTTTTATTTCATGGAGGAATACCTTCCTGGTATACCTTCTTCCAAAACAGAAAACAAGATACTTTAGAAGGCCACTATTCAAAATTCAAACATGTTATGCAAGACAGAATCCAGTCTTATAGCTTTTCACTGATCCCTCACTTGTGTGTGTGTGTTGTGAGAAGGAGGGGGAGGAATTGTCCTAGCAATCAGAGGTAGTGCTAGAGAATAGATTCTACACAATTTGGTACATATCTTTTAAGAATTGTTTGTGGTACCATTAAGTTTAAAGTATTTTCCCCATTTATCTCTTCTAATCGAGTCTATTTTTGTGTTATCTTACCTGAGATCATGATTGCTACTCTCGCTTTTGAGAATTCACCTGAAACATAATAGATTTTACTGAAGTACTTTATTTTAACTCTGTATACATCTTTATGTTTCAAATGTGTTTCTGGTAACATTATCAGATTCTGCTCTCTAATCCATTTTCCTTTGCTATTCACTACCTGTCATCTTTTGGGTAAGTCATAACTTCTCTAGGCCTTCTAGAGTTAGAGCAGATGACACCAAGTATTTCTTTAAGTTCTAAATCTTGTGACCCTAGACCATATAATTCTTTCAGGAATTAGGAACATAGAGAATCCTAATTTGAAGTGACCATTAGATTACATGGTCCTTTAGAGTAAGGATAATTTCATTCTATGAGTTAGTATCCTGGGGGACTAGCACAGTGTTTGCCACATGCTAGGTGCTTAATAAATGCTTGTTGAGTCTTTGTAAATCATGCTGAAACACCTGTGGAAAATGATGTTGAAATATACATATAAAAAAGGTCACAAGGTAAGGTAGTATACCTCTCTTCACAGGAAAGAGAGAAATGAACAATAACAACTCTAGAGCTTTTGAAAATATGGAACCTTCAGTTCGAAGCCCACTTGAATAAGACTCTTCGATACTAGAGACAGAAATGGAGGAAATTATAAAACTGTCATAATTTTAAATGTGAACCAGTTAAACAATCCAGTATAACAAAAGTGAGTGACAGATAACCTAAGAACTCCATCCTCCAAAAGACGCAATCTGTTGCTTACAAGAAACACATCTAAAAACAAACACAAACACAGAATTAAAATAAGGAATTGATAAAATATTACGTCAGATGAATCAAAAAAGTAGGAATTATAGTTATACTATCAGACAAAGCAAAAACAAAAATTAACAGCATAAATAGAAATAAAGAAATTAAATTATGCTGAAAGGAACCATAGACAACAAACCAATATGAATATTAAATACATAGGCTTCAAATGCTATAGCATCTAAGTTCAAAATGAAAAAAATTAACTAAATTATAAAAAGACGTAGCAACACAGTAACAGCAGGACACATTAATGTACTTCTCTTAGTTTTGGCTAAATCTAAAAAAAAGGAAATATAGAATTGAACCAATTACTGGAAAAACTAAAGCTAAAAAACTTGTGGTATTATCTAAGTTGTTCTGCTAAAGTACAAATGTATTTCTCAGCACCACCACTTGGAACCTTGACAAAAATTTGCCATATGTTCAGGTCCAGAGCTATTGAAAATAAATATAAAAAGGCACTATAATTGTGTGTATTCTATTATAATAATTACATATAATTATTATAGTAAACATATTATTTACAGACCATAGCACAATAATAAATAGATCTAGGTGCACAAAGAAAAAACATGAACCCAAATGGAGACTTAACAATGCAAATCTAAGGAACAATTAGGTCAAAGAACAGATTTTAGAAACAATAATTATATGAAAAAATGATAATGATGAAATAATATGTCAAAATTTCTGGCACACAACTAAAGTAGACCTCAGGGTAAATATTATTTCCCCGGGAACATATGTTAACAAAATAGGAAATGAGAGAGTTAAAGAACTGAATATTCATTTGCAAAATTAAAATTCCAGAATAAACACAAGAGAAGGTATTTAAAAGTAGAGGAGAAATATGAATTGGAAATCAAAAAGATTATATAAATGATAAAACTAGTAGCTAGTTCTTTGCAAAAACTAACGAAATTGAAAAACATTTAGCCAATCTGATTAAGTAGAAGAGAAAGTTAAATCAACAAAATAGAAAATGACCCAGGTGAAATCACATCAAAATCACAAGAAAAAAAAAAGAATTATCAGAACCTACTATTCAGTTATGTGCTATCAAAACTAAGAACACAAAAGAAAGATACTTTCAAAAATATAAAATAGTCAAATAACTGAATACCAAATAGGGATCTTCAACAATTCAATCTCAGAAAAAGAAATAGATGTAGCTGTAATGGAACTATGAAAGAGGCATAGTGAATAGAACCCAAGGCTTGTAGTCAGTAAGAAGAGTTCTAATCTGGCCTTAGACATGTGATTCTGAGCAAGTCACTTAACTTTGGCCTCAGTTTCCTCATCTGCAAATGAGTACAAAACAGTTCCTATCTCCCAGGGTAGTTGTGAACAGATACACACACACACAGAGAGAGAGAGAGAGAGAAAGAGAGGGAAAGGAGAAGGGAGGGAAAATGGAAGGATATACTAATGGTCCTGATGGATTCAAGGTATAATTCTTTCAAAGTTTTAAAGAACAATTAATACAAATGTTTCACAGATTATTCTCAGAAGAAAGAAAATAAACTTATCAGATTCCTTTTTTAAGACAAATATATATGTAGTCTCAATACCTAAACTGAGGAAGGGCTGAGCAAAGGAGAGCTATAGGCCATTATTATTAATGAATATTGATTCATGATTTTAAAATAAAATCTTGTGAAGCAGACTATAGCAAATAACTCAAGAAATCTTTCATTATAAATAAATTGAATTTATACCAAGAATTCAAGAATGGTTCAACCTTAAGAACACAATGAATATATTAAAAAAAAGAACATCCAGAACCACCTGATTTTCTTAGTGGTTGTAAAACAAGTCTTTGATAAAATACAGTTCTCATTTATGGTAAAAGAAATAAAAATATAAAAAACCCTACAAAGTATAGGTATAAAAGAATATGTATTTAATAAAAGGATTTCAAGTATCTATTTAATGCAAAATTAAGTATCATATACAATGAGGCACATGAGATTTCTGAATGAGTTCAGGTATAAAGCAAGGATGTCCATTTTCCCTTTTTTATTTGGTATAGTTCTAGAAATACTAGTAATTCAATAAGAGAAGAGAAAGAAATTAAAGATGTAAAGATAGGAAAAGAGGAAATAAAATCCCTGTTTATTGATGACAATATTTTTTAGAAAATTCTAGAGAACTGATTGTTATACCGAGAAATTAGCGAGTTGACCACCCAGACTAATTTTAAATTGTGGACTTTATTATATTAGCGAGTGGCTGCCAGGGATATTCACATCCAAATCAAGCAGCCCTCATCAGGGGTCAAGCCAGGGTTTATATAGGGAGTATACAGGACAGGGAGGGGGATGGATCTTTGAAGTCTGGCAAGAGGAAGAGTTTTTTTTTCAAGGACACCCCTCTCCCTCTATCTAGATATGATAATGCTCTGCAAACTTTCTCACAATGGAGGCTTCCAGAGATATGATCTGAGGGCTGTGGCCTGAGCAGCCAGATAAGGGTCTTGCTAAGGAATTTGGAGGTGTCCAGAGATATGATCTGAGGGCTGGAGCCTGAGCAGCCAGATAAGGGTCTTGCTAAGGAATTTGGAGTTTTCCATGGCCTAAAGGGTTCTACTACCTAAATGGTAAAATAATGTTCTGCATTACATGATAATTATACATATATATCTAAAACCAAAAACCATTCCACAATAGATAAACAGGTAAAGTCAAGTCAAAAAGTGTTTATTAAATATTTACTTTGTAATGGACATTGTGCTAGGTGCTGAGGATGCAAATACAAATTCTTCAAGGAACTTGTATTCTAATGGGGGAGGCTGGCATATATAAAAAAAATAGCACAGCTTAAAAGCAGGGAGGGGAGAAACTCATGAGGAAAAGCATGGTCGCAATGCCTAGAAAATGAAGAATGGATATTCTGGGCTCTTTCTTAAAATGGACGTTCTGGGAGAAACTCAATAATGAAACAAGAGGGGTTTGTAGAAGGAGAAGGAAGGTAAACCATGGTATCAAAGGCCGGAGAATTAAGAAAGTCAAAGAATATAAGGAATTACAAACTATTAACAACCATTTGAAAAAAGGCTCTGAATCACTAATAATAAGAGAAATGAAAATCAAAACACCAGTGTTTCACCACACACCCAGCAAATTAGCAAAGATGACAAAGATGTGAATAGTCAATCTTAGAGGAGTTTAAGGGGTATATACACAAAGTGTCTTTTCAGTGGAGCTGTGAATCATTAGCCTAACCATTTTGGAAAACAATTTGGAGATGCACAAATAAGCTGACTTCAACAAAACAACAAGTTGTACCCTGATTTGTATTGTTTTCTGATTTCCAAGGTGTAAATGCTCACACTGAAATTTTAGCAATTAACTCTCCTGGACTGGTTGAGCTGGCTCCAATATACTCCTGGGTAAAATGGACCTCAGACCTCTGACCCTTTGTTTTTACAGAGAGGCCCAGAGAGGAAAAGGTCATTTGTAAAGTAATAGAAACAGGCCACTGAACCTAGGCCACTGACTACAAATCACATCCACTACTCTTTCCACTGTATCATGGTGGTGGTGTTATTAGGCTTTTAAGGAACAGAAGAGAAGAGTAGAGAAAATAAAATCTACTGATATTTTGCCATCTCTCTCTTCCCCTCATAGGCAGGAATGACTAGCCTGTGAAAATTAGCCTGGGAACACTCACATGATGCCAGACTAGTCAGTATCTGGTCTCTCATGATTCCTTTCTAAAATTTCCAAATGTAGCTTACTCCCATAGGCATAAGGAAAATCTAGCCTCGTTTAATACTACGTGAAGGGAAGAGGTAATTGTCCTTGTATGAATTTCAAAGTTTATGCTTGCAGGCTTCTCTCTCCTCAGCAGTTCAGTTATCTACAAGTGGCAGGCCAGACAAACTTATGTGATGCAAAGTCAGTGAACAGAGATTTGAAGAGCATCTCAGGTCAAACTTAGAAAGTGGAGTTCTGGGGATTGATTAAGTCTAATGATGGTATAGCCAGTTGTGTAAAATAGTCTGGAAAAATAATAGTGTATTTCTATGGGAATGAAAGAGGAG
Organism: Phascolarctos cinereus; assembly: GCF_003287225.1. NCBI lineage: Eukaryota > Metazoa > Chordata > Mammalia > Diprotodontia > Phascolarctidae > Phascolarctos > Phascolarctos cinereus. The sequence continues at coordinate 280,706,607 of NW_027555847.1, read as the reverse complement.
CAGTGTGACTAAGTTCCCAGGGAATATTCATCATGTCTTTCTCTATGCAAGTAGAACTTTTTCTTAGTAGACAAGTTTTGAAAACGAGTTTTTGCTAATTCAGATCTTATTTTTAAAGGTAAGTTTTGAAGATGTGCAATTGTACATTAAATAGGGATTATATGATTAATCAAGACAATGTTCACTATCTTCAATATGAAGTACATCACAAAAGATGACGAAACTGTTAGAAGTCCTTGAAACATACAGCTTTTTGTTTTTCTAAATACCTCTCATGTTATCTCTCTAGAAGAGAGGTAGTATGTATTATGATATGTATTACATGTTATGATGTGCTTCTTTAAGACAAAATACATTGACTAAGTACAGCCACCTAATAACAAAACAGTAGCCAGGGAACATGTGAAACTATAAATAAGGTCAATGAAAAATCAATAAAGTTGATGTCAGACAATAAGACCCAAGTTCTTCTTATGTATGGTAGGATGTGCAGCACATAAATAAAAAGAAATTAAATGTTATGCACATAATAATTAGTGATGGTTCAGTGGTTTATTACTTACTGTCTTTTTCTGCCTGGAATTTGATGGCACAAATCTATGTCTTGCCCTCCTCATCTGTCCTACTGCAAAAGAATGTAGGCATCTAGTGGCAGAGTGGGCTGAATTCTGAACCTGGAGTTGACTTCAAACACTTATTAGGTATGTGTCACTGGGTAAGTCACTTAAGCTCAGTTTCTTCATTTGTAAAATGACAACAATAATAACACATACTTTTCAGGATTGTTGTGAGGATAAAATGAGATGATTTTGTAATGCAGCTTGCAAATCTTAACATGCTAGAAATTGTTATTAAAGGAATTCATCATTTCCTTGTATTTTTGCAATATGTTACATTTCATTCTGTAGTATATTATTCAGCCCTGCAGTTCTTCAACACTTGAAGCAGTGTGTATGTGTGTATTTCTTATAAAGCAGCACATTTGACAGGATGATACAATTGATGATTTCAATGTAAATAAAATCCTTTCAGTTATAAAGATAATCAAGAAACAATAGCAGTCCTTAATAATTAAAAACAAATAGCACTCACGCCTATTTATGACTTAAAAACTATTTTAGCCCACCAGGTTCAGCAAAGTTACAAAAAAATGACTAAGGAGGAAAAAAGCTATAGAAAAAGCACTGATAAACGATCGTAAATCTTAAATGAGGGAAACTTAAATGAGATAAATCAAGAAGGAAGGAAAATGCCAATTAAATAAGAACAAGCAAAATATAACTAACTTTATAATAATAAACTAGATTTTTTAAAGGGAGAAACCAAAGAAAAACCCTGGGAAAATAAAGTTTAAAAAATCAAATAAATTCAGGAAAAACTAATATAAAATCCAGTTAGAAAATCAGCAAAGAGAAATTTAGAAAAAGTGACTTAAATGGGTCCCTAGAAATTTAACAAGTAAATTAAACATTTTTAATTTATAAAGTGAAAGAAAACTTAGAGTTGCTACCTATGAACAACACTACCACCCTTTTACTAAAGTTTGTTTTATACTTGGAAAAATTTCCCAAACATCCTCTCTTTATACATGATTGACAATAGAAAACTTTCCTAATTTATGTAACAATAACCTACATCTGGGTTCAGGGGAAGTGGCCTGCTGTGCCCTCTCCCTCTCCATCCAGGATATGTTTTTAACCTTGGTCCATTCATAAAAGGACTGGGTTCCCTCTTAGGGGAGCTTGACTTCCAAAGAGAGGCATTAGTCTCTTGCCATTGTCTCTGACTTTTTTCACCCCCACCTTGAAGACCCAGGGAAAATTCTTTAAAGCTTAGATTAGGGCTCATATCAAAGGTCTCCCCAAAAAGGGGAGTAGAAAAGTATTCAATATACACTACAAATCTACATTAGAATAGCTCTTTATTTCTTCCATATAAAATAAACATTTAACATAAAGATGCACATATGTACATTGATAAAAGATGTAAAATAGTGTGTAGTAAATTACTACTACTGTTATACTCTCTCAGGTGGTTGAGATTTAAACTTCAGAGCATGTAGAAATTTTTAGGACTGCTCAATAAGCAGCTCATCTCTGCATTGTCCAAATAATTTCCCCTAAAGTCCATAGGCAGTGGGTAGAGTCTTGGACCTGAAGTCAGGAAGGCCTGAGCTCAAATTTCGTTTCAGACACTTCTTATCTCTGTGACCCTAGTCAAGTCATGAACTCTGTCTGCCTCAGTTTCCTCACTGTAAATTGGGAATAATAATAGCACTTACCTCACAGGATTACTATGAAAATCAAATAAGATATTTTTAAAGTGCTGGCCAACGTCTCTCACTGTATCCGGGACCATCTCCAGTTATCCTGATTTATTGATTGCCACAGGACCCAGGTGGCTCTGGAGGAGAAAGTGAGGATGGTGACTTTGCCCTCCCTCGCTTAAATTTAATTCACTTGCAAGTCATGGCATCACCCTTCCTGCTACCATGGTCCTCTTTGAGAATGAAGCACAAACAACAACAACAACAACAGCACAATGCTTGGCATAGAGTAGGTGCTTAACAAATACATATTCCCTTTTCATTTCTCTACCCATGTCTTTTGGTAAGCTTGGTCATGGATTGAATTCCTTCTCTTTGTTTCTGATCACCCTCTCCGATGAAGAAACTTCCTCTGCTACCATTCAGCTCCAGCCAAATGACCCAGAGTGTCTGGACATCTCAAACTTACAAGATTGCCTCTAAAACTGGATACATTCTCTTTTGGTTTTGCAGTTCAGTCCCCTACACTGAAAAAGAAATAAAACAGAAGCAGTATCCAGGAGTCCAAGGCCTAGGCTCAGGCTTGTTTAAGTCCACACATACTTTTAGTTACTATGCCTATTCCCTTTACTTTTGCCAGGGTCAGGAAAGGGCACCAACCCTGTCTTCATCCATGTAGGGACGTGCTTGAAGGTTACCTCTGTGCTTAGAAGAACTAAAGGTGGGGTGACTCCATTTGAAAGGTTCTTTGTGTCAGCCACCCTTTCTGCTCAATAGGTGAATTGGTTCATCATCTCAAAGTACCAAGTCTTTCAGTGCTGAGACCTTGGTATCCCCAGAAGTTGTCAATAAAGTTCCAGTGTATGATCTATGGGATGGTCCTTACAGCCCCTACCAGGAATATGCAATCCTTGTACCTTTATCTCACTTAGACTCACTGAGTTTCAATTTATTCCTCTGTAAAATGAAGCAGTTAGACTAGATAATCTCTAAGGTCTTTTTTTAACCCCAAAATGATTAGACTTTATTGTATAGTTTTATGTGCCAGACACTGTGCTAAGTGCTTTACAGATATCTCATTAAGTTCTTGAAACAATCATGAGGGATAGGAGATATTATTATGCCCATTTTACAGTTGAAGAAACAGAGGCAGACAGAAGTTTAAGCGATTTGCCAGGGACACACATCTAGGAAGTGCTGGAGGCCATATTTGAAATCTGGTCTTTCTGACTCCAGGCCGACTTCTGTGCACTAAGGAGTCACCTTGTTGCCTATAAGGCAATAGAAATGCAGAAAAGTTGGGTTATTTTTCCAAGGGAGTACATTTTTATCACATTATACTAGAAAATAATACTCTGTATGTTGTAATGAACTAATTTGAAGTCCAATGTATACAATTCAATCTCCTCTGCACAAGATTAGTTAATAATAGGTAATATTTTAGTGAGAGCGATGTGGCTATGTATGCAATATATGCTGTGTATGCAATACAATGTGGCTATTTATACAATGTATACAATTCAATCTCCTCTGCACAAGATTAGAATATAATATATGCTTTAGATCAGTTGTCTCTAAACTGTTTCAATTGTGCACCTGCATTATTAAAACTTTTCTGAGTACACACGCCAAACGCACATACACACACAGACATCCACGTAAAATACATAATATATAAATACATTAATTATGCAATGTACTATTTAAAAATGTATTTCATTCATTATAAACATATACAAGAATTTTTCAAAAGCTGAGATAAAACTAAAATAAATAACATTTTAAACGAATTTATTTAAAAATTTTATTGAAATTAATTTCTCTTATTGGTGGCACAAATATGTTTTGTTCTCACTAAACTATAATAATAGTATTTTAAAGTAAGTTTATCTTACAATTAAACCAAATTAATATGTTAATAATAGTTAATATTTTAGTGAGAGCAATGTGGATATGTGCCATTATTTTTGAAAAAGCTTGTTTTAACAAATATTGTAATTTAAAGTGCTTACTATAAATGATATTTAAAAGTCTGGTTTTAATGATGATATAGCTGAAAAAGATAGAACACAATAATATTGAAACACAAATAAAAAGCAAAAAGTGATAATTAAATGCTCCTACCAAATAACAATCCTTCTTTCAATCAATTTATGGAAAGGTTTTTAGCTGAAATTGGGCTAATAGACTTTCATCTTCTCTCATGTCAATCAGTTGTTTTGTAAGCTATTGGAAGGTGCTGCAAGCTAAGACAAGTGATGATGAAAAGTGAATTCTTCAGTATGAAAGGAGGCTAAGACAGTTTTGGGGTCCAGCTCTTAGGAGACCTGTAATCAAAGGGGAAAGAGTCAAAATGTGAGCAATAGGAAGATAAAAGGGGAAAGGCTAATATTACCAGAAATATCAGGAATAAGAAAAATCATGCCTTGAAAGCTGGCAAAGATGACCAAAAATGGAAATAGTCAATATTAAAGAGGAAGGGAAGCTAGGCAAAAAAAAGTGATATTGATGGAACTATTAATCATAGAACCATTTTGGAAAGCAATTAGCAATCATATAATTAAGGTGACAATAATGTCCCATATTCTGTGATCCAGAGATTTAACTATCAGACTTATATGCCAAGGAGGAAATTGATAAGAAAATAAGTGCCAATATTCACCAAAATGTTTATAGCAACACTTTTTGTAGCAGCAAAGAGTTAGAAACAAAGTAGATTATCTTTGTTTATGGACTAAGCACATTGTGGTATATGAATGTCATGGAATATTACTATGTTAAAAGAAATTATGAATATGATAAATACAGAGAAACATGGAAATATTTCCATGATCTAATGCAGAATGATGTAAGCAGAGCCAAGAAAACATTACACACAGTGACTATAATAATGTAAGTGGAAAGAATAACCACAGGACATTCAACAGTGAATGTTGTGAAGTTAAAGAGTCTCCAAAGAAGAGATATGAGAAGACATAAAAATCCTACTCCTTTACACAGTTGAGAGGTTCATGTGTGTAGTACATTGCATATATTTTCAAGCTTTTTTGATATTTTGATCATTTTTGTTGGTTTTTTATTCTCTTACTCTATTTTTTTTCTTTAAAAATATTTTTGTAGGCTAGCTTTCTGGAAAGAGATTAGGGGAGGGTACTGAGAGAAATTCTGAAGATATTAAAATAAATTACAAAATCTAAGAATAAAAGAAATGAGTCCAAAACTCACTTAAACTCTTTGATTTTAAAATAACTCAGAAATTTATATTTAGAAGTTTTATTAGTTCATAGATATAAAATTTTTATAGGAAACATATCATTTTCAACAATAAAGGTAAGTTTTGTAAAAGTTTTGCTAATCATGATGGCTTCATAAAATTATTATCTAATATCTCTGGCAAAATTTACTCTTAGGGCAAGGCTCATCACTAATAATAGCATAAATAAATCCTCATTTCAAATAATTGTTATACTTTTTAAAACTTTTTATCACCTTGTCAGAACTGATTAGGATATCATTTTTTTAATCCTATAATATGACTAAGAAAGATCTTGTACTAGGAGAATTGTCAACAGCCATTTTTGTTTGTTTACTTGTAGTCACAATATTATTGCAATTGTTTTTTTTTCTCTGAATGCTTGATAGAACTCAGTTATAAATCCATATGTTCTTTTTTTTTTCTCTTTGGTGGTTCACTGGTGTCTCATTCAACTTCCTGTCTTCTGAGACTGGGTTATTTAGTTTATTTTTCTGTAAATCTAGGTAATTTGTATATATTTTTCTAGATATTTAAGAGCTTTACTTTTGATTGTCATTTAATTCAAGTCAAATGCAAAAACCACACATATCAGAATTAATAATGAAAGAAAAATAAGGACAGAAAAAAGTTTGAAGCTACTGGATTGAACAAGACATCTGTGGTCTAGTGGAATACACTGTATTCACTAAGTACTTCATACCTATTTTATGTAATTAAAACATTAAGGTGTGAGTTATAGTTCAGAGAAGTATGCTAGTAATAATGCATATGCACATTCATGGGCTTTGTGTTTTGTGTCTGAAGGGAAAAATATCCAGAAAAAGAAATAGTCCATCCCTATCCAGATATCGTTACCTGTGCAGATCTGGCATTGAGAACTATTGTTGAAAAGCAGGTAATATTCACTTTCTTAAACTAGCAATGGATATATATATATATATATATATATATATATATATATAGATATAGATATAGATATAGATATAGATATAGATATAGATATAGATATAGATATAGATATAGATATATAGATATAGATATAGATATAGATAGATAGATATATGTATGTATATATCTATATATATATATATATATATATATATATATATATGTATGTATGTATGTACTATAAAGGTGACTTGAATGAGAAAGTATAGTTTTAAGACATGAAACTTTATATGCAGCCCACATAAAGAAAACATTTGGGATTACAAAACCTGACCATGGAGATGCATTACTAATTTAATTGTTTTTCAATACTACTGATACATTTTAATATATTTCTTAAATTATGGAAAAGTTTGCCTTTTTGTATTTGTAAAATACTAGCATACTCTATTTCTTGAATTAGCACTGATTTATGAGAAGAATCTAATTTTTTAACTCTTTTGATTTCCTCTGAACTAAATACCAATCCTTAACAGTTAACAAGCTGCCTGGTGACCATCTTTTGTCCTTGACAGATGAAAAAGGTTGTTAATCATTTTGTTCCCTGGAAGATGTAATGGGCTAGGGAAGAAAAAGACCTAACTGTTAAATCAGTGCATTTGTCTATTGTGCTATGTGTATATGAGTTTCTCCAAAATTTATTTCTGGAGGGGATAGGGGTTTGGAGCAGAGGAAGAGGGAAGAAAATGTTCATTAGCTTTTTTTTTTTAAAGCACTTACAGGCACAGTGGTAACTATAATGGGTAAGTTCTTACTACAATACTTGGAAATTGAGGTTTGCAACAGAATAGTATCAGCTGTGGAGTCACAACCTTATGACCCTGGTTAATATTTTCCTTTATTTTATTTAACTGTGTTCATCTTCCTAAAGAAAGGAAGAAATTATTGCATTTACTGATAAAAACCAAAGTGATGCTTATCCACATCATTTAGATTTAGCTATACTTTAATCTATAGAGCTACTTCCCTAGCAGCCTACTGTAAGAATAGGCATTAGATATAGAATCCCAAGTGACCAATTTGAGAAAATCATCATGAGTCCTGTAAGGATAGCATCCTCAATTAGTCAGAAAACATTTATTAAACATCTACCATGTTCTGGGCATTTTACTAAACGCTGGTGATACAAAGAAAAGCAAAAACAAAACAAAACATAAAACGGTCCCAAGTGTCAAGGAACTCACAGTTTGATAAGGAAGACAACTTGCAAAGCAACTTTACACAAACAAGATATATACAGGAAAAGGTTGAGGTAGTCATAGGGGCAAGGCACCAAAATTAAGGAGGCTTTCCACAGAAGGTGAGACTTTAACTGAGACTTAAAGGAATATAAGGAAGCCAGAAGATTGAGATAAGGGAGAGTTTCAGGTTTGTGGGAAAGCCAGTGAAAGTGCTTAGAATCAGACAATGGAGTGTCTTGTTCAAAGAAGAGCAAGGAAGCCAGTGTCACTGAATGGCTGAATGCATGGAGGGAAGTAAGATATAAGAAGATTGGGTAAATAGAGAGCAGCTAGGATATAAAGGTCTATAAAAAAAACCAACCAATTGGTTTTATATTTGATCCTGGAAGCAATAGGGAGCTACTGGAGTTTATTAAATAGGAGATTGGAATTGTCATATTTGTGTTTTAAACAGCAGAGTAGAAGATGCACTGGAGTGAGGAGAGATGAGGTAGGGAGACTAACCAGCACACTATTGCAATAATTCAGGCTTGGGATGATGAGGGTCTGTACCAAAGTGATGGCAATGAGAGAGGAAAGAGAGAGTGTTTATAAGATTACTAAGGGTGAAAATCAGGATGTGACATCAGAATACGTATAAAGGGAGGGAATAAGTAGTCCAGGATAACACTTAGATTGTGAGGCTGGGTACCTGGGAGGACTGTGGTACTCTCAACAGTAATAGGGAGTAAGGAAGAGGATAGTATTTTGGGGGGGAAAGATAATGTCCAATAACATTGGACGTGTTGAGTTTAAGATATCTTTAAGACACTTAGAGGACATCCAGTTTGAGATGTCTAATAGGCAGTTAGAGATGCAAGAATGTAGATCAGGGGAGATGTTAGGGCTAAACAAAGCAGACCTGAAAGTCATCTGCAGAGAGATGAAAATTGAAATCACAATAGCTGATGGATCACCAAGGAAAATAATATAAAACAAGGAGAGGAGAGGGTTGAAGAAAGAACCTTAGGTGACCCCACAATTAGTAGGCATGACCTAGGTGAAGAACCAGTAAAGGAGATAGTGAAAGAGTGGTCACTGAATCATCTAGCTCAGTCATGACACATCTGCTATGTGCCAGGGTGCCAAACACTGGGAGCACAAAGAAAAATGAAGGCAGTCCCTGCCCTCAAGAGCTTACAGTTTAGTGAGGGAGACAACCTGCAAACAACTCTGTGCAAATAAGATCTGTACAGGATAAATTGGAAATAATCAATAGAGACATGGAACTAGAATTAAGCGAGATAGGAAAAGGAAAGATTTCAGCTTGGCCTTGAAGAAAGCCGGGGAAGCCAGGAGGGCAGACATGAGGAGAGTGAGCATTCCAGGCATGGAGGGCAGAGGGTGAAAATGCCCAGAATACAGAGAGAGGGTGTCTTGTTCAGGGAACATCATGAATGCTAATGTTGCTGGATTATAGATCCATGGCAGAGTATACAGTGTAAGAAGACTGGAAAGGTAGAAAGGTGTCAGGTTATGAAGGGATTTGAATGTCATGCAGAGGATTTTATATTTCATTTTGGAGATCATAAGGAGCTACTGGAATTCATTGAATGGGGAGGTGGGTAACATGGTCAGACCTATCTAATTTCAGGATAACTTGAGTGAAGGATGGACTGGAGTGGGAGAAATTTATGGTAGGAATATGGCAGGCTACTACAATAGTATAGGCATGAGGTTATAAGGGCCTGCACCAAGGTGGTAGCAGTGTAAGAGGAGAGAAGGTGATGTATGCAAGAGATGTTATGAAGGTGAACCCCACAGGCCATGTCAACAGATTGGATATGGGGTGGAGGGAGGTAAAGAGAGAGTGAAATGTCAAGGATGACACCTATGTTGAGACCTAGATGACTGAGGGAATGGTGATACTTTCCATAGTGATAGGAAAGTTGGGACAAGGAGAGATTTGGGTGAGAAAGACTATAAGTTCAATTTTGGACACATTGAGTTTAAAATGTCTACTAGACATCCAATTTTAAGATATCTGAAAGGCAGTTGGAGATATGAAACTCTAGATCAGCAGAAAGATTAGGACTGAATAAGTAGATTTGAGAATTATCAACACAGAGATGATTGTTGAATCCATTGGTATTGCTGAGATCCCCAAGTGTAATAGTATAGAGGGAGAAAAGAAGTAGGCCCAGGACAGAGCCTTGTGGGACACTCAGCAGGTATAACCTGAATGATGATCCAGCAAATGAGCCTGAAAAGGAGTGGTCTAAAGATAGTGACAAAAGGAATCTGAGTGATATAGGAAGAGGAGGAGTGGAGAAGAGGGAGCTGTTGGTAAATGACCTTAGTTTTTTTAGTAAAACAAAAGACAAAGTTCTCAGGTGAAAGGGAGTTTAAGGGAATCTGTGGAAGTTTTGAAGAGGATGAAAAGCTTTGGAAAAGGTTCTGTAGTGAGTGGAATAGTGAATTAGTTAGGAAGGTATAAAAGCAGTACTTTGTGGAGCCAATCAGCATGTTGTTTTTTAAATTTTCTCCAGCTTTGTTTAACCTGATCACTATTTCCCCAATATTTACAATTGTCCAATAATGGGATTAGATACCATTTGAAGTTAAGCAGAGACTAGATGACCTTGTAACTAAAAAGAGATTCATGTACTGAATATGAGTGGTTAGACCCCTTCACTATGATTCCAATTAAAGTTCTTCAAAGACATTTTAGCTTCCATGAAATATAATATATAACATCCACTTCAGTTGATCTCTACACTTTTGTAATGTTATAAACTTGTCAAAGATAAAAATGGCTAACCTCATTTTGCCAAAAATCAGTTACTGAGACAGCTTTAGTATGCAGAGGGTATAAGAGGCAGGGGAGAGCCAGTTCAAATCAGAGCCAGTATCTTCGGGTCAATTAGAAACCAGTGGCTTCCAATAACCACATATTTTCTCTTTCTTCTTGGGCACATACACTATCCACATATAATGGCAAGTGTTGTGGATCTATTTATTTTATAAATAATAAAGGCAGGATATTTTTTTCCTGTAAAGTTCCCCACCCCAGGACCTATATCATTAGTTTCATTTTTGGTCTCTTTATATGACTAGCAGTAATTTGAGGGGATTTATAGCAATTTATTCTGAACAACATTTTATAAAAGTTATTTACAATTACCTGTATGCTGTTTACTTGTTCCAAAAGGTCCAGGATCTCTAATTAGGAAAGTAAGAGCTACTGATGGACCTTGATGCTTAACCAGGTAGCTCACCAAGCCAATTTCTATCACTATTCATGTTCTTTGTGGTTTCCTAGGCATTTTTGTCAGGGAGGGAAATGCTGTTGGTAGTGTTACTTTCCCCAAGCCAAGACTTTATTCATTTTCCCATATTTCTCTCCTCAGCTTTCTATATAATAGGATCCTGAAATTGGAAGGGACCTCAAAGATTATTCTGTCCAACCCATAACTGAATAGAAATCCCCTCTACAACATCCCTGATGAATAGTTAATAGCTTTCACTTGACCTCCAATGATAAGGAGCTCCCTATCTCCTCAGGTAGTTTTAGTCAGGTTTAATTGTTAGAAAATACTTCTGTCTAGTGTGTCTGAAATCTTCCTCTCTGCAATTTCTATTATTGATCATAGCTCTATTCTTCAGGCAAGAAAAAGAAGTCTAAATTGTCTTCCACTAGACATCCATTCAGATACTTGAAAGTATCTATGTTTCTTTACTTTCCTTTTTCTAGGCCAAGCATCTTTGCCTTCTTCTAGCAATCCCTGATTATTGCACCAGGCTTACATGCTGATTGAAAGGCTAGAGCTGAATCGTGGATCTGCTCCTGGGATTAGAGCGCACAACTAAGTTTTGGAACTTGTTCTTGATCAGTACACAGCCAGGGCCCATGCTTGGGAACACTGCTCTTCACCCTGGATCTGGGACTAGGAGTGAGTAGTGGGAGACAAGAGTGGCTGGGTGGTACTTTTTGTGCACCCAGTGCCAGTTTAGAGATACTCTGGGATCTCTTTGTGCCCTGTACTTCCTGCCCTGGTTGCTAGTCTCAAACCTCTTTCAGTCCCCTAGGAACTACAGCGCTCCAGACTACGTGTATTCTACATGTACTCCTGGCCAGACCTTGTCTCCAGTGTCTATAGACTTCTGTCTGTCTCTCTAAACCACCTTAGGTGGTTGGAAAAATAACGCACTGTGACTTTTTCCTCACTTTCCCAGATGTTGTAGAGAAGGGACGATGGGGAGCTGGGCTATACTGCTTCTTCTCATACTGCCATTTTGACTCTGAGTTACCATTTAACTATTTTGAAATCTTCCTATAATCTAAAGTCTGAATTTTCTCTATGGACAGGTTCTGTTATCATCACACATTATTGTTTTTGGTTATAAAAACAAAATATTATGAGTTCATTAGATATTTAACATTAATAAGTCCTTTCAATCAAAGAAATACTGTAAGATCAATAATATATTTATATAGATTCTATATAGCCTATATTCACACATATGTGTGAATGTTTATATATGATATAGATTGTGTATGTATGTGTGTGTGTATAGATAATTTAAAGCATGTCACAAAATCTGTCAGCTTCTTCACGAAGCATAACTTTCAAGTTGCATCTAAATTTTCTTGATTATTTTGGCCTCAATTTCTTTATATTTCAAACAAAGTTGTCCTTGTCTCTTATCAATAACCCCCTGGCACTCTATCTCTCCATCTTCCTCTGTTTCTCTATCATTCTCTCTCTCTCTCTCTCAGAGGATTAATTATTTTTGGGTGGCTAAATCTAGTACCTAGCACATAGTAGGTGGTTAATATATATTGATTGGTTGATTGATTAAGAGGGAAGGAGACTGTCTTTTTTAGGACTTTCTATACATGCCAGAAAAAAGGTATATGAATAATATTTTTACATCATTGGTCTCAAAAGCAGGAGTTCTCAATCAATTACAACTAATCAATCACAAGTAAAATCAATAAGGTCAATGTAGAACTTGAGAAACCTTCTCTATTCTGTAAGCCCACTATTTTTTCCACCAAGAAGTCTTGATCTTGGCTTGTGACTGTCTTCTTTTAGGTTCTTAAGCTGAGACTCCTTGTACTTGTTTAACAGCCTTTCTAAACTTCAGGAACCCTTCATTCTACAGGGCTCCCAGGGTTTCTTCCTTCCTCTGCTCCCCAATAATATACCAATGTCCCAAATACTTTACTAGTATTTTCTATAAAGCATTCTAGAGATAGATACTACAGAGGGGTGGGATGCTGAAGAATAAGGACAGTGGCAGGTGGAAAAGGTTAACATTCCATAATTTACAAAGTTTTTTTAGAATCTGACTCTGGTCCTTTACCAGTTGTAGGAAATTTGTCCCTTTCTTTATCTCCCTCTTACCTCACATTCTTCTTTTTAGTTTGGACCTTTACAGCAATTCAATTCTAGTCCTATTGTTAGTGGAACTAGGTGGCATCAACTGCCTTTCTGAAATCTACTTCCTTAGCCCTTATGGCATACAAAACCCTGGGTCAAAGCATGTCCCCCTAAGTTCCTTCAGCTCTGTCATATTGTGTTCCATCTTCAACCTATTGATCATATTGAAATGTTCTGTCCTATACTGTCTGTCCACAAATTGTTAGCAAGAAAATAATCTTTCCAATGTTAGACCCAAAACTACCTCCATCGTGTTTCAAGCCTTAGGATTTCCCTCACCCTCTCGGTAGCTCTTAGAAGTTGTTTGCCCTATTATCTTTCCATTTCTAGCTGTTCTGTTTAAGTAAATTTTCTGAGTAAAATCTTTTGACTAGTTCAGCTCTTGATGGACTAGCAATGTCTTCCATTTAGACTAGGTATACTATAACCTAAATGTCCCATCACTCATACTCCAAGTATGAGCCTCTTGATTCCACCAATGTTTGCCCCAAACAAATTTGTTCTCTTATCCTTAAACTTTGCTTCCAGATGATTCTGTGTTTAACTAGTCACTTTGATTAAGATGAGTTGATGGATACATCCAGTAGCCAATTCAGATAATAAACATTTCCTAGCACTTAGCTGTGAGCTAGGGAAATTTTTCTTCTCTGCTATGTATCAGTGCTACAGTGTGATTGCATACTAAGAAAGGATCTCCCAAATTGCAGATTGTAACCATAATTATAAAAAAGTATTCATGGATACAATGAAATACCAATATATTCCTATTAACTTAATTCAGGACCATGTTATTACACTCAATTTGATTAATATCATCTCTCACTACAAGGTAGCATGGACCCACTTTCATTAGATATTTTGGATGGAGAGTCACCAAAAACCAGGGTCATGACCAATTCCCCATGACTTATCAGGAAAATCCATGCAGCCTGTCTAACCCCTAACCCTCAGGATTAGTCATTCCTCCTTTCAACCTGGTGTTCAGAGCTAAAAGGAACTTTGATACAAGTTGAGAAAATACACTTCCCTTATCTGTGGAGGTGAAAGACCATTGTAGAATGTTATGTTTGGGTGTCTACCGTGGTAAAATAATACACATATTGTCAGACTTGGGTTTTGCGTTTGTTGGTTTTGTGAAACTTCATCTTTATCCTTTTTGTTTTGATTCTTTGTTACAAGGGTTGGTTGAGGGCGGGGGAAGGATATATTTAGAAAGGAAAGTGAAATAAAAACAGAAGATGCCAACAAATCCATTTTTAAAGAAACTTTTCCCAATGTTGGGAACGAAGTGCAGGTTCTGCTGTCTAATACTTGTTCCATGTCTTGTTCCCAAAGGATTTTCCAGAAGCCAGGTTGCAACTGTCAATAAAAAGTATGTAACCAACTGAAGTGATCCCAAGTGGCTGCTTTAACAAAGTTGTTGAGAAATAAATATAGGTCTGCTCTGCTCTACAATTTTCTCTTCAACATTACATATTAATGTACTACTAGGTGCTACTTTGTCACTTGGATTAGTGTTTTCAACATTTTTTATGAGTTCTACCGGGTTTCCCTCTAGGCAAGTATTACCATTGAGAAAAAAATAGGAAAAATCGCTATCTAAGGCTTGGGATATAGAAATATAAAATTGCCACTCTCTACCAAATACAGCTTTTTTCCATTGAATGATTTCATTCTTTACAAAAAGTAAAAAATGAATTCTCTTTCTAAGCATCTAGATGCTTTCCTAACCAAATTTAAACTTGCTTTAATTTTTATAGTGCAGTGCTGTGTAAAATTCCTTAAGAAAATAATAGAAAGTTTTCAGAAGCTAAAATTGACTAGGATTTTTTAAAATCAAAATAATGCAGGGGCAGCTAGGTGGCACAGTGGATAGAGAGCACTGGCCCTGGAATCAGGAGGACCTGAGTTTAAAACTGGCCTCAGACACTTACTAGTTGTGTGACCCTGGGCAAGTCACTTAATTCTGATTGCCTCAAAAAAAAAAAAGAAAGAAAGAAAAGAAAAGAAATGCACTCATTCTCACTTGAAACATCCCCATTTACTGTCAAAAAGTGTCACCTTCTCAAGTGTCAATCTCTATTATTAGAACCTATGCTCTGAAAATAGGGAAATTTTCCTCCCAGTCTGTCACTGTTAATAGTCTGAGAAATACTCAGAGAATAATTCATTTAATGTGAAAGTAGTTTTTTCTGACATAGTTCTTGCACCTATATCAATCTCCTAAATAAAGCAAATTTTCTATGTGCAACAGTGGGAGAAGGACCAGCAGATTAGACTTCAGGAAGAAGAGATACTTCTGGCCCAAGAAAAAAAACAAAAAAGAAAAGAGGAGCTAGAGCACTATCGAGCAATGATGAAAAGAAGGGAAGAAAAAATACACAAGACAACCAAACCCTATGTACTACCTTGGCAGACTCCATCTGAAGAATCTGAAGCAATGGCTAGTTCATCAAATGATTCAAGACAGGAAGAGGTCTACAGTATTGGGAACACTTAAAAGTAGTTGTCACTGTTACAACTCAAACTTCTTAAAAAGTAATATCTCAGTCTTTATTAATTAGTCAGTTCTTTAGCAATCACACCTGAGTGCAAATTTTCCAATCATAAATTTTTCAGGAGCTCAGTTAGTATTTCTCGTGATTGACTGTGACTTATCTTCCTTTGGCATATTTTGCTCACATATAAGCACAAGTGCTTGTTATTCATGGCAGTATACAATTACATGTAGAACAATTGTAATTTTTAATAAGCCACTTTTGAATTATCTCTTGAAAACAAAAGGAAGAATATTAGCATTGCTCCTATGATGTATAATAGAGAATAAAATGTCTGGTTCTCATCTCTGGATTTTGCATATCAAAATAAACACCTTTCTGAACAGCCTGAATTTTTAAAAAATGGGTACATGCAGCTAAGCAAGAATTGACTTATTATTAGAAGCTGATTTTAGTCTTCACTATACACAGTACGAGTCAGTTGATAAGCAATACCTTTAATTTGTCAGGAGGGGCTATAAAAATAGACTGGGATGATCAAAGCACTACCAGGAGCTTAAAACAGCTTTTTAAGTGTTCTTTCAACTCTATTTAATGGATGACTCTCATAGAATGAACCATAGATTGAGATTTAAGGGAGATCTCAATTTCTTCTCCATCTGTAAAATGGAAATGACAACAACTATCTCTTAAAATTTTCCAGGGGCATCGTCAATCTCTAAATAAATATACAATGTGAATTAGAGGTTTTATTTTATGAGGTACAGTTTCATGGGCATGTGGTTGGAAAAAAGAAATGTATGTCCATTTTGAAGTAAAAAGATTTTGAACCCACCGTATTCAATCATAAAATTTCTAGACTTCTACATATTAAAAACATATATTTATTAAAATATTTAAAATTTACAGTTAAAAATAAATCAACTAAATATGACTTAGTACTTTTATTAGTCTTTATTAATTTATTCTGAGCCTAGTGTTAAGCCTAACATGTACCTTGATAAGATTTTTTTCTTTATAACCAATCTTTAATCCGAATTGTCCAGGATACCCAGCCTCACATTGAGTTACAAATTAGCTCCCTCATTGCATCAAGGATCCAAAGGGTGTTATCAAGTTTCCTCAGCCAATCCAAACATCCTTCCTGTGTAAAGTCATGAAAGTTGATCAAAGAGGAGAAAGGATTCTGGGAAGATGGCACAGTAGGTCAGAAAATTCTAAGCGTTCCAAGTTTCCTCCACAAACAAGACAAATAGCTCCTCAGGGTGAACATAGAGTGGCAAAAATAAACAAGAGTTGGGGCAGAGAAGTGGTCTTCCTGGGATGATGGAGAAGATCCCAAGAAAGATCCCAGGATAGAGGTTCAGCCTGAGTGAAGTGTAAACTCCTCCAGGCTAACTCGGCTGAAATGACAAGCAAGGAGCCCTGGAGGCAACTGAGTTGAAAGGCTACCTCAACCTCAGCTACAAGAATTTTCACTTTTGGAAAAGTGTTGCAGAGTAAGGTGTCTCAGTGGGGGAAGATTGAGGGAACCTCTGCTTACAAGGGACACCAGACCCAGCAGTGCTGCCAGAAGGAACCAGCACATGCCTGCTGAGTGCAGAAACATTGGTACAAGGACCCTGCTGGTTGTGGGCACTTATAAGAAGATCTGAGTTCTTGTTCTTGGTTCCAGGCCAGAGAAGAGAACTGAAGGTCATAGCCACTGGACGGTTCTCAGGGACAAGAGTATTTCCAGCATATTGTCCAGAGGTTGGCCACAGGACAAAGCTCAAAAAATAAGAGCAAGAAAGACCAGAGGAACCATCCTCCATACCCCAGGATTAGAGGTGATTGTAATAACAAGTGATAAGAATTTTTTTTTAAATGAGGAAGTAAAGGAGAAAGAACCCAACCATAGACAGTTACTGTGGGAATAGAGAAGATTGGGGTTCATCTTCAGAGGATACTGAAGCAAAAAAAAGGCCTCCCTTTCCCCAAAGAATAATGTCAAATGGTCACCTGCCCAAAAAGAATTCATAGAACTCAAAAAAAGACTTTAAAAATCAAATAAGAGAGATTGAGGAATTTAAAAAAAAGTATGAAAGTTCCAAGAAAACACAAGAAGATTATGAAAAGTCAATCAACTGGGAGATCCAGAATCTGAAGGAAGAAAATTAGAATTGGGCAAGGGAAAGCCAGCAAAGTTATAAGAGACCATGAAATAATAAAACAAAATTAAAAGAATGAAAAAATGTAAGAGAACGTGAAACATCTTATAAGAAAAACAATTGATCCTGGAGAACAAATCAAGAAGAGAAAACATTAGAATAATATAACTGCTGAAAGCTATAATCAAAAAAAGATTCAAGAATACAAGAAATAATTAAAGAAAATTATCCTGAAGTGTTAGAACAAGAAGGGAAAGTAGAAATAGAAAAAATCCACTGATCACCACCTGAAAGAGATCAAACCTACAGAAGGAAAACCTACAGAAATATCATAGCCAAATTCCAAAACTCCCAGGTTAAGGAGAAAATATTATGAGCAACAAGAAAAAAAATTCAAATATGGCAGAGCCACAGTTAGAATTACTCAAGACCTAGCAGCATCTACACTAAAAGACTGAAGGTTTTAGAGTACTATATATCGAAGAGCAAAAGGACTGGGGTTACAGCTGAAATATCATACCCAGCAAAGATAAGTTAAATCCTGAATTAAAAAGAAGGAAATTCAATTAATTGCAATACTTTCAGGATTTTATCACAAAAAGGCCAGAATTTAATAGAAAATTTGTCATACAAGATCCCAAAGAAATAACGTAAGCATCAAAGATTAATTGTCAATAAGGACAAATTGTTTACTTTTTATATATAGATTGTCAGTAATTGGGTACTTAGAAGGAATGGGGTAGAGCTGAGTATGATGTGATTCTAAAAAGCAAAGTGATTTAGGCAAAGATGAAAAGTGTAATTATCTCATACAAATGAGGTACAAGAGGAAGAAGTGATACAGAGGAATTAGGGGAAGAGGGTGGGTAGTTCTAGAACCCTACTTTCATCAGGAATGGAAAGAACAATACATATATATCTAGAAGAGTAGAAAAGACTTCTAAATTCAGAGAGAAATAAGAAGGTAAAGGTATAGGGAAGGGGGAGGAGGATAAAGGAGGGATAGGGAATAGGATAAGGGGGAAGGTGTAGAAGGGTGTGTAGATTAATGGGAATGGGATAAAGAGAATAATATGTATATATTTAGAAGGGCATAAAAATCTACTATATTCAGAAAGAAATAAGGTAAGGGGATAGGGTAGAGGGAATGGATAAGGGAGGGATTCTTGGAATAGGGGAAGGTTAAGGAATAGAAGGGCAAGGTAGAGGGTAGAAGTAAAGCAGAGGAGTGAGGAGAGATAGGAATAGGATGAGAAGGATAGTGAGGAAAATAGGAAGGAGGAAAATACACAACAAATAATTATAGTTTAAAATGTGAATGGGATGAATTTACCTATAAAATGGAAACTAACAGCAAATTAAAAATTTGAATTCAACAATATGTTGCCTTCAGGAAATGCTATAAAAATAAGAAATACACACAAATACAAAATAAAGACAAGGAGTAGAATTTATTATGTAAAAAATCAGGGGTAGTAATCATGATCTTGGACAAAATTCAAGTTAAAATCAGATTTACCCAAAAGAGAAAAATAGGGGAATTACACTAAGTGTCAGCCATATTAATCAATAGTTTTAGACCGTATAAAATAACTAGACAGTAAAAAAAATGAGAGTATACCTGCCAAAACAGACAGAGGAACTATATGAATATAAACACAAAATACCTTTTATACAAAGTTAGATCTAAATAATTGAAGTAATATTTATTGTGCCTGGGTAGGTAAAGATCATGTAATAAAACAATGACAATTTTACCTAACTATTCTATTTATGTAATGCCATCCCAATTAAATTACTAAAATTATCTTACTGAGTCCAAAAAAACAATAATAACAGGGTTCATTTGGAGGAACAAAGGTTCAGGAACTTCAAGGAAACCCAAGAAAAAGATGCAAAGGAACTAAATTCAGTTGTATCAGACCTTAAATCATATTATAAGGTGAGAGCAATGGTGAAGTGTAAAATGGATAATGTTGATTATTTTAAATAAAATATTTCCTGTATGAATAAAACCTATGTAGCCAAGAATAGAGGGAATGAAGAAAATTAGGGGAAAAATAGACAATCTCCCAGATAGAATGTGATTGTGTTGGAATATTGATGTGGTGTAGGAAGTGATGAGCTGGTGGATTTAGAAAACTATGGAAAGACTTGGACTTATGAAGGAAGATGCTATCCACCTTCAGAGAAATAGATGACAAGTGGAAATAAGCATAATACAATCTTACATATATGCTTTTGAGTGTATGTGTGTATGCTTGTGGATATCTGCATACATGTATGTATATATTTTTGTATATTATATATAGACACGTGTATATCTGTGTTCTACATAACATAGATACACATATATGTGTATATATGTGTATATATGCGTATGTGTGTGTGTATATATATATATATATGTGTGTGTGTGTGTGTGTGTATACACACACACACACACACACACACACACTTAATTGTAGCCTTCTTTGGGGAGGGGAAAAATAAAGATAATTGATCAAGAAGTTTTTCACACTTAGTCTAAAGCCTATGATTGATTTATTGATTAATTGGTGTGTGTTTGCACCTGTTGGTGTAACATTTTATTACTTTAGATGGGATGGAGTGACTTAATTGATTTACTCAATCTCAAGCCTTGCAAAGGAGTAAGTAGGACATCATAGAGTACAGAATTGGAAGGGACCTTACATGAAAGTATAGTTTGGGGGTTTCTTCTCATATCTCTTCATTTTAGTCCTGTTTGGTTGTAATAATTTTGTTAAATTTATTTTTTATTTTTGTGTGTCATTGGTCTTTCCATTTATGTTGTTGTAGTAACTATATATATATATATATATTTTTTTCTGGACTCTGTTTATTTCACTCTGCAGTAGTTAATATAGGTCTTTCTATGCTTCTCTGTATTCATCACATATACAATTTCTTATATCACAGTAATATTATATTACATTCATGTACCACAATTTGTTTAGCCATTCTGCAAACAATGGGCGTCTATTTTGTTTCCAGTTTTTAGCTATCACAAAAATTTCTGCTATAAATATTTTTTGTATATGAAGACTTCTTTCTTATCAATGACTTCCTTGGAACAAATGTCTAGTAATGGAGCCTCTTGTTCAAAAGCTACAGATATTTTAATCACTTGTTTGCATAATTCCAAATTGTCTTTGTTCCATTTCAAAGCTTCTCCAACAATGTATTAGTCTCTCTACTTTCCACAACCCCTCAAACGTTGACTGAGGCTCATTTTTTTTTTGTCATTGTTGCCAATTTTCAGGATATAAAGTGAAACCTCAGGGTCATTTTGATTTGCATTTCTCCTGTTATTAATGATTTGAAACATTTTTCATGTAGTTGTGAGTACTTTCAGTTCTTTGAGAGGTGTTTATTTGTTAGTTTTTTTCTCATTTTGTTAATACATGATTTTAATTTTATGATCCCCCCCTTCCCTAAAGATTGCATTGGCTGCATCCTAGAAGTTTTGGTATGTTGTTTCGTCATCATTATTTTTTTTCATAGTTGCTATTTGTTTCTATGATTTGTTGTTTTACCCCTTCATTACTTGAAATTTCACTGTTAAGTCTCCATTTGGGTCTGTATCTTTAATTTAGGGTCTCAGAGCCAACTTCTATTTTTATTACATTAAGGTCTGTAAAGCATGTATTAACTGTTTCTGCTTTTTTACATTTGTTTGAAATACCTCTGTGCTCTAGTAAATGCTAATTTTTTTTAAGTTCCATAAGGTGCAGATAAATATGCATTTTTTGCTGTCCCATTAGAAGGCATTTTTAATTCTAATTTCTCCAGCATTTTTTAAATGTTTCCCTTTTATCTTTCTATTAGATTTATACAAATATTGAGGGATATTGAAGTCTCCTGTCAATACCTATGTCTTCTTGAAGCTAAGTTAATACCACTTTTATAAATTTAGATTGTGAGTCATTTGGAGCATATAAGTTTATTACTGATATTGGTTTGTTCTATACAAATTTGTTTCTTACGAGAAAGTTTATCTTCCTTTCACCTTTTTTTCCCTCTTCTCATTTGTTACCATTTTCCTCAATAAAAGGATTTATTAGTACCTTTTTGGCTCCTGTTATAATCTGGTTATATAGCTCTAAGTAGATTTCCACTTCCTTTCTTCTCCTTTAGATAATCCTGTTTGTTCTTTAAATTTCATTTTTTACTCCCCTTTCCAAAAAGGTTTTCTTTCACTCTTACCCACCTTCTCTTTCTGTTAACTCTAGACCCTCATTCTCTTGTTTCTTTTAGTATAATATAGTTTCCATGTTTATCCCTTTTTTAAAAAAAATATTTGTTTTTGCTTTGTGTGATACCATGATGGTAACTCCTGCGTTTTTGGATTCAGTTGGTAGATAGTTAATTTTTTTCCATCCTCTCAGTTTTATTTTGTGTATGCCTTTGTTTTAAAAATCTTTCTTTCTTTCTTTCTTTCTTTCTTTCTTTCTTTCTTTCTTTTTTTAGGCAATTGAAATTAAGTGACTTGCCCAGGGTCACACAGCTAGTAAGTGTCAAGTGTTTGGTCTGAGGCCGGATTTGAACTCAGGTACTCCTGACTTCAGGGCCGGTGCTCTATCCTCTGCGCCACCTAGCTGCCCCAAAAATATTTCTTGTAAGGAATAGATTGTACGGTTTTGTTTTCTTAACCAACCTTTCACTCTTTTTTATTTTATTGATTCCTCAATCCATTCACTTCTAGTTAGGTTTACATTTTTTTTTCCAATTGTCTCCAAATTTTTTTTAAGTTATGGTTTTCCTCTTCTAGTGTAAGCACAGTATTTTATTCTTTCAGTTACTTTACTTTAATCTTTTTTAATGTGGCCCTGTTCCCCTTGGTTCTCTTCCTCTTGCCCTTCATCCCCTCTTCTTATTTGTTACCACTTTCCCTAATAATATAGTTTATTAGTTCCTTTTTCTATTCTATTATTATATGGCTATATATTTATTTCTTCTCATTTTTCATTTAAGGTAATCAAGTAGGTTTCCTCTTCCTGTCCTTTCTTTTAGCTAATCCTGTTTATTTTTTAAATTTCATTTTTGTGCTCCCTTTTCCAAAAAGGAGTTCTCTCATTCTCTTCATTATCTACTTTCTCTTTCCATTTACTCTAAAGCCTCATTCTCTGATTCATGACTCCTATAATTATCTGGTCTCCCCTTTCTCTGTATTCTTCATTGTAATCAAAACCTGCAAGGTATGGATTCTAGGCTCTGCTTTTTAGGTACTTTCTTCCACTGCCTTATAGAGCTTCCTTCATGGATTCCTCTTTTCCATTATGCCTTACTATCAAAACAATGCTAATTATTGGAGGTGTCAAAAAGCACACTGCCCTGTGGTAGGATCCCTCCCTCACTATGTCCCTGATTATACGGTCCATCACTCTATACCCTCTTTTGTTGATTTTCTACCCCAACATTTTACTGAATATCGCCCTGTACACACTCCCTCCCAATCCTCCAGGTGCCAGATGCCCCCCTGGGGTTCCAACTCCACCCCCCATCACCAATGTGTAACTCTGGGTAAGTCACTGAATCCTGATTGGAAAAAGAAGATGACAATGATTATGGCCAGAGTCAGGAGATAGAGTAATATGTTTGAAGAAAAACAAGGTCAGTGTCACTAGATCACAGGCTACTTGGGTTAAGGTACAAGGAGACTGGAAAAATAGAAGGAGGCAGATTATAAAGGATTTTAAAGGCCACACAGAAGATTTTATATTGGACTTCATATTTATATTTGATCCTGGAGCTAATAGGTTGCTACTAGGATTTATTGAGTAGGACGAGTGTCAGACATATACTTTAAGAAGATTGATTCAACAACTGAGTGGAGGATTGATTGGAGTGGTGATAGACTTGTGGCAGGGGGATCAATCTGCAGGCTAGTTCAGGGATGAGGTGATGAGTGCCTACATCAGGGTAGTAGTAATGTCAAAGGACAGAAGGAGGCATATATGAGAGATGTTACAAAGATACACCTGACAAGACTTGGCAACAGATTAGATAGGGGTGTGAGAGAAGGGAGGAATTGAGAGCGACGTTTAGATTGGGAGCCTGGGTAACTGGGAGGATGGTGTTGTCCTTAACCAAGAAGGGGATGCATAGGGTGGAGGGGAAAAAGTAATGAATTTATTTTTGGACAAGTTCAGTTTACATATCTACAAGACATTCAGTTTGAAATGTCCAGTAAGGAGTTGAAGATATGAGTCCAGAAGTTGGGCAGGATATGTAGATCTGAGAATCGTTAGCATAGAGGCAGTAATGGAATCCATAGGAGCTAATGAGATCACCAAGTGAAACAATATTGAAAGAGAAAAGAAGAGAACCCAAATGAGAGCCTTGGGGAGGAGGTTGGGGAGAATCTTTGTTAGTGGGTATGACCTGAATGAAGATATAGCAAATGAGACTGAGATGAAATAGGCAGAAAAGAGAAGAATTAGATTGAGTAGTGTCATGAAAAATATGTAGAGAAGAGAGTATCAAGGAGAAGAGGGTGATCTTCTGTAGTCAAAGGCTACAGAGACATGAAGAAAAAGAAATAAATAAAAATAAAGAATGAGAAAGGGTGATAAAGGGGGCAATCTACTGGAGGAGATGGGCAGAATGGGATAACTCATGCATATGAAGGATGTGAAAGGAAAAAAAAGCCACTATTTTCTAAACCGTAATTCCTTGCCTCCTTGTTATATCACTGAACATGCTTTGCTAAAACCCAATCTTGGATTACTCCCACTATCTGCTTTTTTTGTTTCTATTCATGTGCTACTGAACAAAGCTAGAACAAAAAAATCTTAGAAACATGCACTACAAATTTGTTACTGAACTCTTAATATAGCAAGGCAGTCATTTTACACCTCCCTAATTAATTCATTTTCCCACTCACCACAGTGACCATATTCCCCAAGATTCTGCCCTGCACCTTCTTTTCTTTTTCCCTTTATACTATCTCATCTCTATGCAGATAGCTCACATCCAGCCCTAAGCTGTCTCCTGAACTCTAGAGTTCATATCATCAGTTGTCTCTTAGACATCTTTTGAACAGGGTGTCTTCCGTGAATCTCGAACTCAACATTTCTAAAATATAATACATTATTTTTTTTTTGCTAAAACGATCTCCAATTCCACCTTCTCTATTACTATTGAAGGCACCACTATACTCATTTACACAGTTTGCACCTTCCACTCTTCACTCTCACTCACCCTACATATCCAATCAGTTATCAGATCTTGTTATTTCTACATTCTTTTGTATCCTGTTCTCTCTGCTCATTTAGCAATAGTTCTAGTTCAAGTCCTCATCATACAAGGCTATTATACAATAGCCTTGTAACTGTTCTCTTTGCCACAAATTTTTACATATTCCAACCTATTCTCCACTCAGCTGCCAAGATGACTTTTTCTAAAATGTAAGTCTGACTGTGTCACTAACTGCTTACTAATCTCTAGTGGCTCCTTAACACCTTCAGAATGAAATATAAACAAGTATGTTGTTTGGCATTCAAAGCCCTTCATAACTAGCCCCTTTCTACCTTATAGTCTCTTTTGCTAATCTTTACATTCGAGCAGCACTGGTCTGCCTTCAGTTCTGGGCATGACACTCCATCTCCCATCTCCCATGACTTTGGAGCTGTTCCTCATGTCTCTAATGCTCTCCTTCCTTACTTTTGCTTCTTGGTTTTCCTGACATCCTTCAAAATTCCACCCAAATCCCATCTACCTTTCTAGGTTCCTAGCTGCTGATACCTTCCCCTCTAAGATTTCTAATCTCTCTCTCTCTCTCTCTCTCTCTCTCTCTCTCTCTCTCTCTCTCTCTCTCTCTTCTCTCTCTCTCTCTCTCTCTGTCTCTCTGTCTCTGTCTCTCTCTCTCTCTCTCTCTCACACACACACACACACACACACACACAGAGGAACACCCACCAACATGTGGTTTACATGTTGTCTTCCCCATCAGAACAGGATTTAAAATCTTTGAGATCACAGGTGGTCTTTTTTCCCTTCCTTGTATCCCCAGTTCTTAACATGGTTCTTGGCACAGGATAAGTGCTTAATAAATGCTTGACTTCCTAAAGCACAGTTCTGACCATGTTCCTCCCTTAACCCCTCCAGGCATACATACTCAGTAAACTCCAGTGGCTGCTTTCACTTCCAGGATCAAATATAAGTCCTATATTTGGCTTTTAAAGTCCTTCATACCCTGGTCCCTTTCTCCCTTTTCAGTTTTCTTATACTTTGTTATCACACACTCTACAATCCAAGCACATTGACCTACTTGCTGTTGCTAACTCACAACATTCCATCTCCCAACTTTGTACCTTTGAATTATGCTTTTGATTACCCTCAATGCCTTAAACTCCCTTCTTCCTTACTTCAGACTTCTAGCTTCTCTGGTTTCCTTCAAGACTTACTCAAATTCCACCTTGGGCAGGAGGCATTCTCCTTTCCTCCCCATACTGTCCCAACTAATTCAATTTCCTCTACCTTCCATGAATGCTATATATATATATTTTTCATGTACTTGGTTATTCACATATTTTCTTCTCTACTAAAATGTGGGCTTTTGAAGAGAAGAAACTGTGTGTTTTTCTCTTTCTTTATATAGCCACTCTTTCACATAGTCCCTTGCACATAGTAAGTGCACAAAAATGTTTTCTGATTAACTGGCTGACTAAGTTTAGGGACATAAATAAACTACAAGGGGTTAGGGTTGGGGAGAAAGAAATAGATTGGGATTTGAAATGGTTTGGAAAGAATGAAGAAAGGCCTTCTTTTGGGGATTAGAGACACCTGAATAGGTTTATAAGCTCAAGAGACACTGAAGAGAAAAAGAGAAAAAAAAATATCTTCCATATTTGATGTCAAAAGTTTAGGCAACCAACAAGAGGAACTAAAGGTCCTAGCACAAAATAGATAAATTTGACCTCAAAGATATCACTGAGACTTCATGGGATGAAACCCATGACTAGACTATGGCTCTAAATGGATATACTTTATAAGGGAAGTAAGGGAGGTGAAGTGCAGTAGCATAGAGTATTAAGAAGGCATACACATATAAGGAAATCCAGGAACTAGAAAAGGAAAGTATGACAGAAGGTCTTTGAGTGAAGGTCAAAGCCTGGGTGTCTATATTAGTTTCTTCTAACAAATCTATTTCCCCTCTTATCATTAGAATTGCTTCTCTGTTTCAGAATTTCAATCTTGCACATCTTCCATCCCTCCTGGGCTGACATTTCCTGAGGCACTTTAGTCTGTGGGATCCTATCTATCGTTTTTATGAACTCTCTTGCTATTCCAAAATCTAGGAAGCATGTTAAAATATACCCAGATTTCCTCTCCTCTGTCACAAAATTTGCAGTGGAGTAGTCACTTTCCCACAGGTTCCCATCATTTCCACCCTAGCAACTACTTCCTTCTGTTGTATAGAATCAGTTCTAGAATGGAATCTTGTCTTGTTGGCTCCTCTGCCTTTTAAGAATGAAGTTATCACTCGCACCTGTCAAGAAGTCATTCGATGTTCTTATTTTGGTACAGTGTTTTGAGATGTCTGGATAAATGAAATCTCCCATCACTACTATATCATGTCTCTTTGCCTCATTATGTTTCCCAAGCTCCTCATTATTTTCTTTCTGTCCAGTTGATATGTAATATACTTCAATAAAAGTGTACTTTTTGTTTCTCCATTTCTGACCTTTACCCAAATACTCTCTGTAATGCTTCCCTTTTCTAGTTTTTGGATATACTCATATGTATGTACCTTCTTAATGTCATATGCTACCTCATTCTACACCTCTTTACCTATCTTAATTTTTAGATAAGGTATCATAAGATTCATTCCACTAAGTTTCAATGACACCTATGAGGTCACAATTGCCCCCTTGTGTTAAGAAGGACCTCTAGTTCTTCTTGTTTGTTGCCTAAACATTGGGAATTTATGTGAAGACAAGATGCCATGGGTTTTGCTTCTTTCTTGGATGTTGCCTCCTCTTAAGGTAGTCTTCCTTCTTTATATAACTTGGGGAATAGAAATAGCAAGTCTCCTTCCCCCATCCTTTTTTACTTTAAAGCCCTTAGTTAAAGGAAAAGTGAGAGAAAGCACCTAGAAAAAGGAAACTAGGATGGTGAAGTGTCTTGAGTTTACATCATATGGCTGTTGGTTAAAAATAAAAAAGCTAGGAATGTTTAGCTGGGAGAAGAAAAGATTTCATGTACATGATAACTGTCTACAAGAACTTGAAGGGCTGCTAAGTAATTAAGCACTTAGTGTGTTCTAAGCACTAGGTTAAGCACTGGAACTACAAATACTAGCAAAAAGAAAGACAATCCCTGCTCTCAAGAGGCTTATATTCTAAAGGGAAAAAGAAAAAGAGGAAGGATTGGATTTGTTCTCTTAACCCCCAAAGGGCAGAAACAGAAGGAATTGTTGGAAATTGTGCATCATGTGAGGAAAAAGCTACTTAACAATTAGAGCTGGTCCAAAGTAAGTTGCCTTGATAGGTTGTGAGTTCCCCCATTGGAAGTGTTCAAGTAGAGACAGGATAACCTTTGTTGGCTACATTATAGTAGATATTTCCTTCAGGTAAGGATTGGACTTGAGGTATTCTGTTGAGGTCTCTTCTGCATCTAAAATTCTGAGATTCTGCACATTGTCATGAGGGATAGAAGAGGGAGAAGACTGTCTTCCAGTATTGTTTTTGCCCCAGGAAAAAGTTTTTTTTAAAATCTTTAGGCCTCTGCTCATGGCCAGATGATTTTTGCCTGACTTTCATTGTTGATTTTTCTATTTAGTAATGTCAGGCAGAGGCTTATTTCATTGTTAGTAAACTACTAAATGGCTTCTCTTTAGGTCCTTTCCCAGATAGACAGTACTGTCATTTCAAGAGATATGTCTCAAGATTTCTGAGAAAATTTGATAAGACCATGAGCAAAATATTTTCTCCAATAATGTGCTTTGTAAAACTTCAAACTTTTCTGAGTCCTTCTAATTATGGTTTCAATTCTATTAGAGAGTGTACACTTCCTCCACAGAGCTGAGTCAGGTAGATTTGTAATTAAGGGAGCTTTAATAAATTATTAAACTGCCATAGCCCATTAATCAGAATTTCAGCTTCCTTACTGCCCTGCTTTGTCCCTGGAAGGTGTTGGGAACACAATGGCCCTACATCTGGCATCTCAGCCTTGACAAGGATTTGCCAGATACTGGTTTTCCATATACCTTGGGAAAGTATTTAAGTGGCAGCAGTGAAACCCAAAAGGGAGGGGAAGGCAATAAGGGAAGTTATTTTCATATTCCATATTCACCTTAATTAAAATGGATACCTATTTAAATTAGCTTTAAAAGATGGCTTTTTGATCAGGAGTATTTATTTACAATGAAGTCATATATCTCAACCCCTCTTGTCTTAATTAAAGGCGAAAGCCTGATTTAGCATCCACCTGCTTGCTATATTTGGTATATGGCTAGTTAAAAGAAAAAAAAAGGAGTTGCAATTTTCTTATTTCCTCTTCATCAGAGCGAGCCCAATAAGTCAAAATTCTCCTTTCCCGGAAAACAGGGTAATGACTCATGGAGGAGACTGGCAACATTCTGGGGGACAATAATGGCTATAATTTGAATAAAATGAAGGATTCTTATCAGAGTTCCTTCAAGAATTTTTGAATTCTTTCTCAGTCTACTCTTTGCTTTAAAATTTCAACTACTTGATGTTTTATGTTACTCACCATTTTAAAAAGTTTGGTAAGCAGAAATCCTTTAAATTAATTTCTTTTCTAATGAGGTAACAATTTATGAATTTTTAAATGTGGAAAAAAAAAGATAAAATATGGCTTTTGCCTTTGCTGTTACCTTTTCTGGATCACAAAGGAGAAGAGAGATGTCCCATCTCATGCTATAATCTCATCAGAGATAGGATCTGTTGTTATGATAGCTCCTTATGAAAACAGACTGAACTAAATTGGGTTCAGGAGACAGCTATGTTGTAGAGAAATGAGAACCAATCTGGCTTCAAAAGACATGGGTTTGAATTCCAATTCTGGTACATATGTGTTTATTTGTGTAATCTCAGGCAAGTCACCTCATCTTTCTGGGGGAGATGTGAAGAAGGCATTGGACATATTGAAAGGAATCTCTATGAAAAACCTATGAGAGGACAAGGACATGAGTCATATAGGATAGACCAGAATGAATAGGTTGCAAGCTGCATTTTGGAAGGACTTTACATCACAGAACCATTTAAATATTTAGAAGCCTATATACATGTATATCACATGATTTGAGAATCTCTTGTTCTGAATCTGGAACCTATCATTACTAGAACCAATATAAACTAATTATGTTTTCTTAAAATTCTCACCGAAGAGGGAAGGGATTCAGGGCTACGTACAGCTAGGAGGTGACATTTTTTCAAAACTACTAAGTCACAAGAGAACATAGGAGATGAGATGTGAGAAATAGTGAGAAATCTGAAAAAAAAATAGCCTAGATAACTGATAAGCTATTGGCACAGTCCTGCATGCAGAGAAAATACATCAGTGGTTTACATTTACTGAAGAAAGGGTAAGATAATAAAATAGAAAGAAGATGATCTCATCTCTGCAGTCATTTTGTATCTGGGTGAGGCATTGTATTTTGTGGTCTGGGAGAGCTTACCAAGCCCTGTTATGTGTGGAGAGTGCATTCATACTCCCAGGCAGTATTTATTATTCACTATGATTGAACTACCAGTGTGTCCTTACTCCCTGGCTCTAAATCAAATCCTTTGTGAGGCTTGTTAACTCTTGCTAGTCATTAAGAATGTCATTTAGTATATCCAAAAGCAAGACATTTCTAAATGGTAACTTGCTTTCCTAAGTGTTTCACCAACATCTAAAATCTAGATTGCACCCTGGGCAAATCTACCTGAGGCCTTATAATTCTCATTCACACTCACATATATCTGACTTGTTCTCAGAAGGGTTATTCAAGAACCAGTTTGAAGGAATTTGGATAACAGATTGTCCATAAAAGCTGAATGCTCTCAACCAGCAGTCAGCTGAGTTTCCTGGGCAGAGCCCTAACCTCTCTAATGATTTATTCATTGGTGATCATTGAAAAGAATCCATTACAACAAACACCAGACACAACTCAGTATTCCTCCATGGTGCAGGCAACTTATAGAGTCCTCAGAGAATTACTGAACACTGCTGAAGTATGTGCTATGTTGTCACATTGCAGAGATACAGAAAGAGTCCCCACATTACAGACAACATCCTCTGAATTTCTCCTACTATCCAGTTTGTAGTACTGTTCCAGCTAAATAACTAAAAATTAATTAAAAAAAATTCTTCCATCTATACTTACTCTGAAGTCTTATATTTATTTGAAAAAATAAGGGCTAGTAAATAACAACTAAAAGGAGCTTTTATTTAGCCTTTCACTTCATTATAAGAAACCATGCTGCCCATTTTCTTTTTTCTTTTTACATTTTGGATTGCATCTACTTTATTTTTTAAATAATTTAATTTTTCCAATGACACATAAAAACAATTTTTAACATTCATTTTTTAAACTTATAGGTTTATGTAGGTTCTTTTTCTTTTTAAAAAATCTCTTTGGGATATAGACTTAGTAGTGATATTGCTGGATCAAAGGATATGCACAGTTTGATTGCTCTTTGCACATAGTTCTAAATTGCTCTCTAGAATGGTTGGATCAGTTCAGAACCCCACCAACAGTGCTTTTAGTGTCCCAATTTTCCCACATCCACTCCATTTTTCATTTTCCTTTTCTGTCAATAGCCAAACTTACAGATGTTAAGTAGTACCACACAGTTGTTTTAACCTGAATCTCTCTAATTAATAGTGATTTGGAGCATTTTTTCATATGACTATAGATAGCTTTGATTTCTTTATCTGAAAACTGCCTGTTCATATCCTTTCACCCTTTCTCAGCTGGGGAATGACTTGTATTCTTATACATTTGACTCAGGTGTCTATATATTTAAGAAGTGAGGCCTTTATCAGATAAATCTATTGTAAACATTTTTTCATAGTTATGATTACTGAGTGTTTCCTTCCATCCTATTTTCCCCCTGTTTATCCTACTCTTTCTCTTCTTTCACCCTGTCATTCCTCAAAGGTGTTTTACTTCTGACAATGACCTCCCCCAATCTGTCCTCCCTTAGATAATTTCCTTCTCTTATTCTCTTCCCCTTCTATTTCCCTGTAAGGTAAGATCAATTTCTATGTTCAACTGAAAATATATGTTATTCCCTCTTTGAGCCAATACTGAGGAGAGTAAGGTTCAAGCATAGTTCACCACCTCCACATTTTCTCATGTACTGTAAAAGCTCTTTTGTATGCCACTTTTATGTGAGAAAATTTACTTCAATGATCATGACTTTCAGGTAGTCTAATAATTCTTAAATCATCTCTCCTGGATCTATTTTCCAGATCAGATGTTTTTCCAATGAGGGATTTTACATTTTCTTTGATTTTTTCATTCTTTTAATTTTGTTTGATTGATTCTTGATGTCTCATAGAGTCATTAGCTCACACTTGCCTAATTCTAATTTTTAAGGAATTATTTTCTTCAGTTTACTTTTGTACCTCTTTTTCCATGTGGCCAATTCTACTTTTTAAGAAATTGTTTTCTCCACTGGATTTTTTTCCATTTGGCCAATTGCATTTTTTATTAATTTATTTTAATTTATCAACAATCACTTCCATAAGCTTTTGAGTTTTAAATTTTTCTTCCCCTCCCTTTGCACCTCCCTCTCCAAGACAGCACACAATCTGATATAGGCTATACATATACATTCCTATTAAACATATTTTCACCTTAGCGATATTGTAAGGAAGAATTAGAACCAGTAGGAGGAACCACAAGAAAGAGAAAACAAAATAAAACAGAAGAAAAAAATAGTAAATAGTATGCTTCAATCTACATTCAAACTCCATAGTTCTTTCTTCTTTATGGATAGCATTTTTCATCAGGAGACTTTTAGAGATGTCTTAGATCCTTGTGTTGCTGAGAAGGGCTAAGTCTATCAGCATTAGTCATCACACACCATGACTGTTACTGTGTACAACGTTCTCCTGGTTCTGCTCACTTCACTCCACATCAGTCTATACACGTTTCTCCAAGTTTTTCTGAAGTCCGCCTACTCAGCATTTCTTATAGCACAATATATTCCATTACATTCATATACCACAACTTGTTCAGCCATTCCCCAATTGATGGGCATGCCACCACACACACACACAAAAAAAAACTGCTAGAAATATTTTGTGCATGTGGGTCCTTTTCCCATTTGTATGATCTCTGGGATACAACCCTAGAAGTGCTATTGCTGACTCAAAGGGTATACATATTTTTATAGCCCTTTGGGCATAGTTCCAAATTGTTCTCCAAAATGGTTGGGTCATTTTACAACTCCACCAACAATGCATTAGTGTTCCAATTTTCCCACATTTTCTCTAACATTTATCATTTTCCTGTTTTGTCATCTTGGCCAATCTGATAGGTGTGATGTGGTAGTCAGAGTTGTTTTGATTTGGATTTCTCAAATCAATAGTGATTTAGAGCATTTTTTCATGTGACTATAGATGGCTTTAATTTCTTCATCTGAGAACTGTCTGTTCACATCCTTTAACCATTTATCAACTGGGGAATAGCTTGTATTCTTATAAATTTGACTTAATTCTCTGTATATTTTAGAAATGAGGCCCTTATCAGAGACATTGGTTCTAAAAATTCTTTCCCAATTTTCTACCTTCCTTCTAATCTTAGTTGCATTGGCTTTGTTTGGGCAAAATCTTTTTAATTTAATGTAATCAAAGTTAACCATTTTGTTTTTCATAATGTTCTCTATCTCCTGTTTGCTCATGAATTCTTCTGTTCTCCATAAATTTGATAGGTGAACTATTCCTTGCTCTCCCAGTTTGCTTATAATATCAGCCTTTATATCTAAATCATGGACCCATTTTGACTTTTTTTAGGTATATGGTGTGAGATTTTAGTCTATGTCTAGTTTCTGCCATACTCTTTTCGAGTTTTCCCAGCAGTTTTTGTCAAATAGTGAGTTCTTATCCCAGAAGCTGGGGTCTTTGGGTTTATCAAATAGTAGATTACTATAGTCATTGAGTACTGTTTCTTGCATACCTAACCTATTCCACTTATCCACCACTCTGTTTCTTAGTCAGTACCAAGTAGTTTTGATGATTGCTGCTTTATAATACAATTTAAAATCTGGAATTACTAAGCCACATTCCCCTGCATTTCTTTTCATTAGTTCCCTTGAACTCCGGACCTTTTGTTATTCCAAATGAATCTTACTATTTTTTCTAGCTCTATAAAATATTTTTGGTAGTTTGATTGGTATGGCACTGAATAAGCAAATTAGTTTAGGTAGAATTGTCATTTTTATTATATTAGCTCCGCCTACTCATGAGCAACTCATGTTTTTCCAATTATTTAGATCTGACTCTATTTGTGAAGAAAGTGTTTTGTAATTGTGTTCATATAGTTTCTGGGTTTATTTTGATAGGTAGACTCCTAAATATTTTATAATGTCTACAGTAACTTTAAATGGAATTTTTCTTTCTGTCTCTTGCTGTTGGGCTTTGTTGGTAATATATAGAAATGCTGATGATTTATGTGGGCTTATTTTATAGCCTGCAACTTTGCTGAAGTTGTTTATTATTTCAAGTAGTTTTTTACTTGATTCTCTAGGATTCCCTTAGTATATCATCATATCATCTGCAAAGAATGATAGATTTGTTTCTTCTTTGCCTATTCTAATGCCTTCAATTTCTTTTTCTTCTCTTATTGCTAAAGCTAACATTTCCAGTACGATATTAAACAACAGTGGTGATAATGGACAGCCTTGTTTCACCCCTGATCATACTGGAAAAGCTTCTAGCTTGTCCCCATTACATATGATGCTTGCTGAAGGTTTTAGGTATATTACTCTTCTGTTAATCTGGGCAATTTATTTTGTTGTAAATATTTTTTGCTCATAGTGTTAGCTTATTTTCTGGCTTTTAAAAAGATTGAGCTCTCCTGCTGGGGATCAAGGGACACTGACCCAAGCTTCTTGTGCTGGGAGCCCAGGGCCTGGTCACTGGCTTTGTGTGCTGGGGTCTCAACTCATGACAGTCGGAGGCTGTAGGGTTCTGGCAGCTTACCTGGTGTTGGACTGGAATCAGCAACACTGGAACTCTAGGGGTAGGATTGGGTAGCCTGGGCCCTGGAAGTTGCCTGCTCACCCAGACCTTTTCTTCTTTTGGCTTTCTTCAACTCCTTTCTGATAGATGTTTCACTACCGCAGGATGTTTCTCCACCTGGAGGGAACTGTTGGAGTACTTCCCAGAGTTTTGCTGAGGCACTGGGAGACTTGACTGCTATGGAACACTGAGGCACATGGTTGTTTTTGAGCCAATTTCTGCTGGTTCTCCTGCCCTTACTGAGGCACTCCAGGGTCCTGGTGTTGGTATTTACCTACTCCACCACTTGGGGTTCAGGATCTCCCCCTGGTTATGCTGAGGTGGGGCTTTCCACTAGCTTGAGGAGATGCCTCCTGTTCTGTACTGCTCCCATTCCCCAAGGCAAAAGGGGCCTTTCCTGTCAATCCCTCAAGCTACCTGGGCTACCAGACTGATGTACCTCATCTTTCTGCTGGCTCAGCTGTTCCAGGGTTTTTCCTGGGGTGATATTTTCTGGGCTTTCAGAGGTTAATAGGGGATAGTGAGAGCAACTTACTTCTTACTCTGCCATCTTGGCTCCCAGAAGCAGAACCGCCAATTGCATTTTTAAAGGAATTGTTTTCTTCAGTCAATTTTTGTCCTTCCTTTTCCAAGCTATTAACTCTCTTTTGCCTACCTCTCATTTCTTTTCCCAGTTTTTCCCCTACCTCACTTACTCAACTTAAAATCCTTTTTGAGCTCTTCTAAGAAGGCTTTTTTTGCTTGAAACCAATTCACATTCCCTGTTGAGGTTTCCTATGTAGGCATTTTGACAATGCTGTCCTCATCTGAGTTTGTGTTTTGATCTTTCCTGTCACCATAGTAGCTTTCTATGTCAAGCTTCTTTTTTGTTTCTTGCTCATTTCTTGTCTACTTTGGGCTTTTAAAGTTGAGTTCTGCTCCTTGAGCACAGGAAGCACAGTCCAAAGCTTCTTGAATTTGGGGCTAGGGGCCTGATCACTGACTTTACACACTGTGGCCTCTGGTGCTAGCCACTTGCTTATTGTAAGGGGTGGCCTGGCCCAGTTGCTGGTGTTGTTGCCTGGGTTCTAAGGCTGGCAGTTTGCCTCCTGTACTAGGGCTATAGGCCTCACAGCTGGCCCGCTCTGCCACTGGCCTGCTGAACCATGAGCAATGGGCCTTTGTTGCTCATCTGTTGCTGTGGCTAAAAGCCTTCCCCTGGCTTGCCCAGATACCGTCTATGCTGGGCTGCACTCCCCTTTTACCCAAGTGAGACAGACCTTTTCTCTGAAGTCCTTTTAAGTTATTTTAAGCTGAGAAATTGTTTCACTCCATCTTTTTGTAGCTTCTGTCACTCCAAAATCTGTTTAGAGGCTTGATTTAATGTTGTTTCTGAGGGAAACTGTGGAATGCTCAGAGAACTTACTGACTTCTCTCCACCATTTTGGCTCCCTCCTATTCTTCTTAAAAACACTAGAAAAAATAGGAGTAAAACAACCTTTTCTTTGAATGATAACTAATATATTTCTAAAAATAAAAGCCAGCACTATCTGGAAAGGACATCAACTAGAGACCTTTTCAATAAGATGTATGGGTAAATCAAGGGAATGTTTTATCATGATTACTTAATGTTGTTTTTGTTTAGTTGACTTTCAAATACAAAACTCAAGAGAAGCATAAAAAGTAAACATGAAAGAGAAATCCTAATGGATCCAATGAGGTTAAACTATGTTCCTACATGGTGACATGATTCTTGTAACTCCTAAGAACTT
The DNA here is from genome assembly GCF_003287225.1 of Phascolarctos cinereus. NCBI lineage: Eukaryota > Metazoa > Chordata > Mammalia > Diprotodontia > Phascolarctidae > Phascolarctos > Phascolarctos cinereus. The sequence continues at coordinate 280,669,908 of NW_027555847.1, read as the reverse complement.
TCTCAGTATTAGAGTAGTTAGAACGAGTATACATAGAGGGCATAGATGTGAGTTGACTATTGACGGGATAATATCTTTAAAAAATTATGGAATGACAGAGAGATATACTAAAAGAAAAATGACAGTTATCAAAATTATTTGGTGCAGGCTAAGAAACAGAGTGGTGGATAAGTTACACAAGACACAGTAGTAAATGACTACAGTAATCTATTCTGTGATAAACTCAAAGATCCCACCTTCCAGGGGGCAAACGGCTGGGAAAACTGGTAAATAGTGTGGCAGAAACTAGGTCTAGACAACATCTCACACTGTGTACCAAAATAAGGACAAAATGGGTACATGATTTAGACATAAAGAGTGATATAAGCAAATTAGGAGAGCTAGGAATAGTTTACCTGTCAAATCTATGGAAAGGGGGAGAATTTATGACTAAATGAGAGACAGAGAACATTAGTAATGCAAAATGGATAATTTTGATTACATTAGATTAAAAAGTTTTTGCACAAACAATCCAATGCAACAAAGATAAGTAGGAAAGCAAAAATCTGGGAAGTAATTTTTTACAGCCAGTGTTTCTGATAAAGGCTCATTTCTAAAATATATAGAGAACTATATATATAAGAATAGAAGTCATTCCCCAATTGATAAATGGTCAAAGGATATAAGCAGGCTGTTTTCAGACAAAGAAATTAAAGTTTATCTAGTCATATGAAAAAATGCTCTAAATCATTATTGATTAGAGAAATGCAAATTAAAACAACTTTGAGGTACCACCTCCCAACTGTCAGGTTGGCTAATATGACAGAAAAGAAAAAATGATGAATGTTGGAGATGTCGGAAAGTTGGAATTGTTGGTGCAGTTGTGAATTGATCAAACTATTCTGGAGAACCAATTTGAAACTATGCCCAAAGGATTATAAAACTGTGCATATCCTTTGATCCAGCAATATCACTACTAGGTCTGTATCCCAAAGAGATCATAAAGGACCCACATGTACAAAAATATTTATAGCAGCTGTGGCCAAGAATTGGAAATTGAGGGGATGTCCAACAATTGAGGAATGGCTGAACAAGTTAGGGTGTATGATTATGATGGAATATTACTGTGCTATAAGAAATAATGAGCAGATGGATTTCAGAAAACCCTGGAAAGGCTTACATGAGCTGATGCTGAGTGAAGTGAGCATAATCAGGAGAACATTGTACTGAGTAACAGCAACGTGTGCCATGATGAACTATGATAGACTTAGCTCTTCTCATCAATGTAATGATCTAAGGCAATTCTAAAAGACTCAGGATTCAAAATGCTATCCTCATACAGACAAAGAACTGTGGAGTCTGAATGCAGATCGAATCATACTATTTAGATTAAATCATACTATTTTCACTTTTTTGGGGGTTTTTCCTTTTGTTATGATTCTTCTTTCACAACATGAATATATTTATTATATTTAATATTTATTGATCATATACTATTATATTTAATATAGTATTGTGTGTATATATGATATATTGATATATAGTAATATATTTAATATGATTGTACATGTATAAACTATATGTCAGATTACTTTCCATATTGAGGAGGGAGGGAGTAAAAATTTGAAACTCAAAATCTCATAAAAGTGATTGCTGAGCTATTTTTTACATGTCATTGGAAAAAATAATTACCCTTAAGTGGGGGGAAAATAGGAATTTTATCTTCTCAAATGTCTTTTCCATATCAATTGATATAATCATATAATTTCTAGTTTTGATATTAATATATCAGTTATATTTATAGCTTTTTGAACATTGAAATAGCTCTGAATTCCTGGTATAAAACCAAACTGGTCATAGTACATAATATTTATGATATCCTACTGAAATCTACTTGCTAAAATTATATTTTAAAATTTTTGCACTAATATTCATTAGAAATATTTGAATATAGTTTTAATTGTTATTTATTTTCTAATTAATTTACATTGTTATTATTTCCATGTCCCACTTATTGAATATTATTTTTATTGTTTTGTGGGCCACAAAATATGTGCTTAATATCTCTGCTTTTCTGATTTTTTTCTGTGAATATTTTATACTCTAATGCATAGTAAATTTTTATAAATGTTCTATGCACAACTGACAAATTTATTATATTCCTTTCTATCCACCTTCAATTATCTCTAGACATCTATCATATTTAAGTTTTTCAAAATTATATTCAGGTCCTTAACTTTTTTCTTGTTTTGATTTAGATTTATCTTGGTCTGAAACTGGAACATTGACATCCCACATTATCCTAGTTTTGCTACTTTTTTCTCCATTGTTGAATCTTTTCCTTAAAGAATTTAAATGTTAGTTGAATTTATATTTCCTCCTGATAGTAAGTCATTATTTGTGTTACATTTCAGCAAAATGCAATTTTCTCTTTTATCCCTTTTAATTAGGCCTATTTTTGCTGTTACCTTGTCTCAGATCATCGATGCTATCCCTTTCTTTTTTCAATAAAATTGTAAAAGATATTGGTTCAGGCCTTTTATTTTATCACTCTGTATCTTTATGATATATCTGTCCTTCTTCTAAACAGCATGCTATTACATTCTGGTTTCTAATTCATTCTGTCATTCTCTTCTGTTTTATGGTTAAGTTAATTCCATTGGACAGCTAGATGGCACAATAGATAGAGTGCCATGCCTGGAGTGAGAAAGACTTATCTTCCTGAATTTAAATCTAGCCTCAGTCACTCACTGTATGACCTTAGGCAAGTCACTTAACCCTGTTTGCCTCAGGGTTTTTTTTTCTTCTATAATGTGAGCTGGAGAAGGAAATGACAAACCACTCTCGTATCTCTGCCAAGAAAACCCCAAATGGGGTCACAAAGAGTTGAACACAACTAAAGCAACTCAACAACAAATAATTCCATTTACATTTATGGTTAAGATTATTATTGTATATTTCCTTCCAATCTATTCTCTTACACTTTTCCTGCTTGCCAATTCCTACCCTGTCTTTAAAAAGAAGAGGATGGTAAGAAAGAATGTGTTTGTTTAACACTAGTACTCTAGGTTTGCTTCAATCTGTCTTGGGTTTCCTTCCCTTTTCTCTTTTTGACCCAGAGCCAATCAAACCTTCTTTTCCTTTCTTTCTTTTTTGTTAAACCCTCTTTAAGATCCACCCTACTTAGAGTTTTTTCCCCCCTTCCCTTATTGTGCTTTCCCTTTTATTCCTTTCCTCAGGTTTGTTGTTGTTGTTGTTGAGTAAAATGTATTTCTGTACCCAAATGTGTGTGTATGTATTCTTTCATCTGTTGACTAGTTCAAGAGAAAGAGAGGTTCAGGTGCTGAATGCTCCCAATACCTTATTCTCTTCATTTGTCTTCTACTCATCTATAAGACTTCTATTTATGTACCCCAATTAGATAAGGTAATTTCTCCAATTCTTTCTCTTCCTTTTTGTCACTTTCCATTAATCTTTTAAGACTATTAAAATATAATAAATACATTCCCAGATATTCTGTCTTATTAGACTACATCCCCTGGTGATGTTAGGGTTCTGAGAGAACATGTGTTCCCTCAAATAAGTATATCACCTCTTCATATTAGAATGTAACAGTTTATCCATGCTTAATCTTTTTAGGATTGCTCATTCATGTTAACCTTTTTATATTTCACTTAACTCTTGTGTTTATATTTCAAAGTGTCTTTGTGACCTTGGTTTCTTCATTAGGAATATTTAGAAGTCCCTTATTTCATTAAAAATCCATTTTCCCCCTTGTAGTATTGTACTGTTTTGCTAAATAATTTATTCTTTGAGCGTGTTCTTTTTCCTTTTCCTGTCTATAATATCATATTCCAGGAGCTTCACTCATTTTTGTAATTACTAAATTGTGCGATCCTGATTGTGGTTCCTTAGTACTTTAATTCATTCTTTTTATCTGCCTATAAGCCCTGGATTTTGGCTATAGTGTTTGGCTATATAAGGAGGTTTTATGTTACAGTTACTCCCAAGAGATAACTACCTCTTAATGGATTCTGTTTACTATTTGCCATCAAGTTCTAAGAACTCTGGACAATTTTCTTCTATGATTTTTTGATATGTGATGTCTAGACTCTTTTTTGGTCATAATTTTCAATGATACTTTTTCATTTTTTTAATCAGCAAAAATACACCTCTTTTCCTTCTCATCTCCACCCCCCCCACTGAAAATGAAAGAAAAACAAAATCCCCATTACATAGATTTGTAGTCAAGCAAAACATTTTTTTTACCTCTCTATCCGAATGCTAGCATGTTTCATCATTAGTTCTCTGAAATCATGATTGATCACTACACTCATCAAAGTCCCTAATTCTTTCAAAGATGTTTGTCTTTACAATATTGCTATTGTATAAATTTTCTCCTAGTTATATTAATTCCACCTTACATCAGTTCATATAAGTCTTCATATAAGAAACCATCTCAAGGCCAGAGCCAAGATGGTAGAGTACAGGCTGGGACCCAGATGAACTCACCCAATGTTCCCCTCCAAACAACTATAAAATAATACCTCAAATCAAATTTTGGAGCAGCAGAGGAAACAAATAGTCAGAGGGAGACATTTTTCCAGCCTAAGACAAGTTAGTAGGTTTATAGGAGAGGTCTGTAACTTTAGAGTGGGCTTAGGCACAGAACTCAGTAAGAGCACCAGCAGTGGGCTTTGAAGAGGATCTCAATAATATCACCTGCAACTTTAGGAGCTTTCAGCCTAGAGATGGTAAGAGGGTCAGACAACTGGTCAGAAGTAGATTACAGAGGACCCTTTGCTGGCACTGGGTGCAGCTGGCACTGATTGGCAACTCTGTTGCCCATAAACAATTCTGGGTAGCAGTTCCAGGATAGAAAGGGGTGCTTTTGATTAGAAACAAGGAAGCAAAGGCTATAGTTTACAGTTCTAGAACCAAGAGGAGCACTAGTACTTGTGGCTTCAGTTGAGCAAAGGCACTTCATGGGTAAGACCAGACTGAAGAACAGTGACCCTAGCTTTCCTGGGATTTATTTCACTGCCTTTGAAGCACCAAAATTTGCAGATCCTCAGAACTTGCTCTGAAAATAGCAGCCGGAAAAAAACATGAATCTTGGCACAGTGCCATCCCACTACCAGGTGAGCAAAGCCCAATTTTAACATAAAGTTCAAAGTAAAGAAATAGGCTGTGAAAATGAGCAAACTACTGTGTGATAGGGAAGACCAGAACATAAGCTAAGAAAAAAACAGCAATATGAAAATAATTACAAGCAAAGCCTCAAATAAAAATGAGAATTGGAACCAAGGCTAGTAATAATTCCTGGAGTAGTTAAGGAGATAATAATGATAGAGAAAATTGGTAAAAAATAAATAAGATTGACACAAGAAAAGTATAAAAAGAAAATTAACAACTTGATAAAAGAACAAAAAAAATGCTGAAGAAAATATCTTAAAAGACATAATTGGCCTAATGGTAAAGAAGGCACAAAAATTCACTGACGAAAAGAACTCCTTTAAAAGTAGAATTAGCCAAATGGAAAAGGAGGTACAAAAGCTCACTAAAGAAAATAATTCCTTAAAAATTAAAATTGGGCAAGTAGAAGCTAATCACTTCATGAGATTTTAAGAAACAATAAAACAAAGTCAAAAGAATGAAAATGTGGAAGAAAATGTGAAGTGTATCATTGGAAAAACAACTGCTCTGGAAAATGCATTAAGGAGAAATAATTTAAGAATCATTGGACTGTCTGAAAGCCATGATCATAAAAATATCCTAGACATCATATTTCAAGAAGTTGTTTCGCAGGAAGACTGCCTAATATTTTAGATTGAGAGGAAATAGAAATTGAAAGGATCCAACAATTACCTCCTGAAAGATCCCAAAATGAAAACTCTCAGGTCAAGGAGGAAATGTTGCAAGCAGCCAGAAAGAAACAATTAAAATATTATGGAGCCAATAAGGATCACATAAGCTTTAGCAGCTTCCATGTTAAAGGAATAAAGGACTTGGAAATGATATTCTAGAGGGCAAAGGAACTAGGATTATAACAAAGAATAATCTACCAAGTGAATGTAAGTATAATCCTTTTGGGGGAAAATGGATATTTAATGAAGTAGAGGACTTCCAAGCATTCTTGATGAAAATACCAGAGCTGAATAGAAAATTTGACATTTAAGCACAAGATTAAAAAAAAAAAACAAGCACAAAAAAGTAAACATGAAAGAGAAATCATAAGGGACTCAATGGAGTTAAACTGTTTACATTCCTATATGAGAAAGGGATATGTGTAACTCCTAAGAACTTTATTTTTATCAGGACAGTTAGAAGGACTCTGCATAGACAGAGGACATGGGTCTGAATCAATTACATTGGGATGATCTAAAAAAAAAATTATAGGGGAGAGGGAGGGAAGCAATGTGAGAAGGGGAAGAGAGAAATAGAATGGGGCAAATTTTCTCATATAAAGGAGAAGCACAGCAAAAATTTTGTGTAGTGAAGGGGACAATATATATGTATATGTGTGTATATGTATATGTGTACATATGTGTATGTATGTATGTATACACATATAATACACACTCAGTTGGATAGAGTGATCAATGTTTCCTAATAGGAGATAGGAGGGGAAGAGTATAAAAATTATAGGGGTGAGGATGATAAGATGGAGAGCAGATTGGAGGAGACAGTAGTCAGAAGCAAGTCATTTTTGAAGAATGACAGAATAAATAAAAGACAGAAAGATAAGCAGAGAAAAATGGAATGGTGAGAAATACTCAGTAAGTAATCATAACTACAAATTTGAATGGAAAGAGCCAAACTCATAGAATAGAAGCAGATAATAGAGTGGATTGGGAATCAGAATCCAGCCATATGTTGTATAAGAGATACACTCGGGACAGAAAGACACACACAGAGTTGAAATGTAGGGCTGGAGCAAAATCTATTATGCTTCAGCTGAGGTGAAGAGGGCAGAGGTGACATCTGTGATCTCAAACAAAGCAAAAACAAAAATAGACCCAAGTGAAAGAGATAATCAAACTACATTTTGCTAAAAAGTCATATAGACAATGAAGTAATATTAAAAAAAAACCACAGCCAGTTTCTCTGATAAAGGCCTCACTTCTCAAATATATAGGTAACTGTCAAATTTACAAAAATAAGAACCATCCCCCAATTGATAAACGGTCAAATGATACAAACAGGCAGTTTTCAGAAGAAGAAATCAGAGCTATCTGTTGTCATATTAAAAAATACTCTAAATCAATATGGATTAGAGAAAGGCAAATTAAAACAACTCTGAGCTACCACCTCACAACTATAAGAAATGACAAATGCTTGAGAGGATTAGGGAAAATAGGAAAAAAAATTAGGGAAAATTCATGAACTCTTGGTTGAACTAGTGAACTAGTCTAACCATCCTGGAGAACAATCTCAAACTGTGCCCAAAAGGCTATAAAACTATGTTTACTCTTTGATCCAGCAATACCACTACTAGATCTATATCCTAGAGAGATCAAAGAAAAACATTTATAGCAGCTCTTTTTGTGGTGGCAAAGAATTGGACATTGACAAGATGATCATCAATTGGGAAATGGCTGAGTAAGTTGTGACATATGATTATAATAGAGTACTATAGTGCTACAAGAAAGGATGAGGGGGGTGGTTCAGAAAAAAACATAGACCTATATGAACTGATGCAAAGTGAAGTGAGAACTAGATTGTTGTGCATAGTGACAGTAATGTTGTTATGATAATCAACTATGAAATACTTGGCTACTCTAATCAATACAATAATCTAAGATAATTCCAAAGGACTCATGATGAAGAAATGCTATTCACCCCCAGAAAGGGAGAAAGACAACTGATAAAATCTGAGTGCAAATTGAAGCACTTTCTCACTTTAGTTTTTTTCAAATGGCTAATCTGGGAATATGTTTTGCATGATTTCATATATATAATTGATATAATTTTGTTTGCCTTCTTAGTAGGTGGAAGAGGAGTGGGAAGGAGAGAGAGAATCCGAAATACAAATTTTTAAACAGAATGCTAAAAACTAATATTAATAAAGATTAAAAAAGAAACCATCCCTTTCAGCATTTCTTATGTCATAATAATATTTCTTCATGTTTGTATACAATAACTTGTTTAACCATTCCCCAATTTAAGAGCACCCTCTGACATTCCTATTCTTTGCCATCTCAAGAATAGCTTTAAATACTTCTATATATCGTTAGTGGCTTTGCTTTACTTAGACTTAAGTCTTCCCTTAAATCATCCTCCCTCTACTTCCCTCTTCCCCCTTTCCTCTCTTATTTCCTGTTGAGTGAAACCTATTTTGGTGCCCAAATATATTAAAGGGAGTGTGTGTGTGTGTGTGTGTGTGTGTGTGTGTGTGTGCGCATGCACGTGTGTTTCCATCCTTTGAATGCTTCAGATGAGAGTGAGGTTCAAATGTCATCTAATTCCCTTGTCTGTTTTTGTATAGCTGTCTACTTTCACACTCGGATTATATGAGGTAATTTCCCCCTAACCTTCTGCCTCTCCTGCACCCACCACTACAACCTTGTTTTTCACTTTCCTTCTCCTTCCATTCTTTTCTTAAGATCATCAAGACATAATAGAACTATTCAGATTATGTCTAATTAGACTCCGTCTATGACATCTAATGGAGATAGGATTCAGAGGGGGCATATATATCATCTTATATTAGTATATAAGCAGATTGTCTTTGTTTATAGTCCTTATCAATGGTCATTTAAGTTTATCTTTAAGGTTTCTCTTAACTCATAAGTTTGAACTTTAAAAGTTACTACACAACTCTGGTCTTTTCAACAGGTATACTTAGAAGTTCTATATTTCATTAAAGGTCCATTTCCCCCCTGGCCCCTCCTACCCACATGAAATTATACTTAGTTTTTCTGGAGAAGTTGTCTTAGCTGCAAACCTGTATCCTCTGTGTTCCAGAATATGGTATTCCAAACACTTAGCACCTTATCATTGTGGCTGCTAAATCATGTGGGATCCTGACTACAATTCCTTGGCATTTGAATTCTTTCTTTCTAGCTGCTTGTGGTATGTGTATTTCACTCTAACATTTCTGGGAGTTTTCATTTTGGGTTTTCTTTCAGAAGATGACCAATGGATTCTTTTTATACCCAATTTTCTTTCTTGTTTGAAGAGATATGGGTGGCTTTCTTTCAAAATTCTTGAAATATAATGTCTAGACTTTTTTTGTCAAGATATTCAGGTTGTCAAATCACTCTTAAAAGATCTCTCCTTGATCTTTATCCTCCAGTCACTTGTTTTTGTTGTATAATGCCTTACATTTCCTTCTATTTTTTCACTCTTTTGATTTTTAATTAATATTTTTGGTTGTCTCATAGAGTCATTGGCTTCTATTTGGTCCATTCTAATTTTCATAGCATTTTTAGCTTATGAAACTTTTTGTGCCTCTTGTGCTAAGGTTTTAATTCTCTTTTCAATTCTTTCTTCCATAATTCATTTCTTTCCCTGTTTTTGTCATGTTGTGCTTTTATTTTATTGATAAAGAAATTCTCAAACTCTTTTTTTCTTCTAGCTCTTGCTTCACCTCTTCCAGAAATTCTGATTGAATTTTTAAGTGTGTATTCTGGGTGTTCAAGGTATGTATTTCTTTGGGTCTTTGCTTTGAGATGTTTTGTAGTTATCCTTTTTTTCAGGATTTCTGTCTTGACCTCATTATCATAATTGCATTTTATAGTGGGATTATGTTTGGTTTGCTGTCTCATCCAGCCAACTTCCTGACTTCAGGTATGATCTTTGGGCTAAACTTTGTGTACTTTTAGAGAAAAAGTCTAGGATAGCTCTGTTTTGTTTTCTTGGGGGTATTAAGTGTTGTATTATTTCAGGATTGCAGGAACAGCTCAGGTTGGGGACCTTCAAGATGTTATGCTCCCAAAGTCTGATCCAGTACAACATCTAATCAGTTCCCCTTCTTCTTCTACCCCAGGCTGAGGACTGCAGATTCCTGACCTGTATTTGTGTCTGAGCAATTGTAGACTGTTGGGGAGTCAGCCACTGTCAGCTACCTGGAAAGCTCTGTTGGCTCCGAGTGACAGAACTGTAGGCTTCCCTTTCATCTGGAATTCTTGTCTTGATTATTTTTCTTTAGGCTTCAGCCACACTGCTTTTTTATTTTTGATTTTTAAACTACTCGTCTTTAGGTACACTGCTTAGGTCTGCAACTACTCAACGTACATCACCAGTACCCTCCTTAGTCTACCCTGGATTTGCAGCTCAGGACTTGTTAGTGGATGACAATGTTGCTAATTGATACTTTTTCCAGTATCAGGAAGTATGAGAAGTCTATGAGATTTTATTTTAATTACAATACTATATTGGCTCAAAGAAATCTCATTGATAAACATAGTTCCTAAAAACATAGACACTTCTTTGTCAGACTAGTGTAGGAGAATGTCCATGTTTTATGATAGCATGTTTATGTTAATTTTGCAGATCAAATTTCAAATATGACTTAAATAAGCGGTAGTAATAGTCATTTTTATTTTATATTGTTAGCAGCATATATGAAAGCTGCTGGTGCAACAAGAACTGTAAATACATATTAGCAAAAATAACTGAAGCCTTCAAATCCAGCTTCAGACCCTTGACACTAGCTGTGTGACCCTGGGCAAGTCACTTAACCCCCATTGCCTCACCAAAAAAAAACCCCAAAAATAAAATATATCTGAAGCTTTGTAGTTCTAATATGGTATTTGAATAGAAGAATAATTTTATATAATCATTCCACTTGATAAAGTTAGATGTACACTTTCTAGATGTTTCCTAAGCTGGCGCCAAATGTTTTATTTTTCATGCTTTCATCCAAAAAATGCAAGCCATGCAAAGAGATAAACTCTCAAATCAAAAAATATTAAAATGAGGAGCCCTTCATTACGCTGCATGCTGCCTTGTTGTCTGGGTTGCAAACTGGAAGACATATCTGTTTCTATTCAGATTGTTGGGAGTATTTTGGCCTCTTCTATTTGTATATTCAAAGTGACCTTTCTCACGATTCAATTTAAAGGAAATTATGGAAATGGTTCTATATATGAAACTTCATTTCATTCAATTTTCTCCTGCTTGAAATTGATGCAAAAAATGTTTTCTTCTAGTACCCATTCCTTGGGGGCCAAAGTCCCAATGAAGCATAAGACACTCTGAAGTTTTTTTTCAATAGCAGGGAATTCACAAAGCACACATTTCCTACCCTTCCCTCATTTCATATCAGCTGGACAACAGAAAGACTCAGACATTTAATTGTAGTCTGAGTTTGACACACCCAAAGAGTCAAATATTCTTTCTGTGGGGAGGTAAATGTGAGAAATGCACTAGAATTACAGAACTGCTTGTCAAGAACATGACACCAAGGAAACCAATATACAATTTGTCTGGGATGGTGATGCTTAAACCTCTATATTGGCTCCATTCATAAATATACATGTATGAAGCTTATGATTTATGCCTGTAATACACCACATGTGGAGCAGCAGAGAGGTGGTAGAGATTGTTCTAGAAAAGGACAAATTACACCCTAACAAACTCATTTGTACCCTTCAGAAACTCCATCTTTAATGGTGGTACATTAAATTCCTAGAGTCCTCAGTTTGAAAAGGCACAGATGCAATTTAATATTCTTCCTTCATTTTCTGAGGGGATAAAAGTCAGTCAAGTATGAGTGCCCTGAGATATCATATTTCTTATAATTTGAACTCCTCTTTTGTAAACCTTTCCCCTTCTTAGTACTAATATTTCCTGTGACAATCTCTAGCTTCTTTTGCAGCAGTAACTAACCCAAGAAAGGTAATTAATAGAACTGTATTCTTTTTTTAAAGTATTTCTCTCATAGTTTTTCCCTACTAAGAGCAACAGGGGTTCCAGGAGGCATTCAGTTTTTGGAGTCTCCTGTTTGGTCTCCAGCCACCTGCTGGAAGAGGAACAGTACCACTTTTTCTTGTACCCAGCCCATTCCTTCAAGGGAAGAGGAGAAAGACCAAACTAATCAAGTGACCAGCCTCTGCCTTAAGGAAAGGACAAAATACCATTTCTTCAGCTCCAAATTCTTGTTCTCTTGATTTAATTAGCTAAGGCCCTGAGAAGACTTCATCCCAAGGCCAAATTACTATGGACAGTAGTCTACTTATACCTTACATTCCCCCACATACTCAACAATCTAGTACATTGACCTTTTTGACATTCCTTAAATCAGACATTCAATCTCACTAACTTTGGCATTTTTACTGACTGTCCTCCCAGCATGGAATGTTCTACCTCCTCATCTTTGCCCTCCTGGCTTCCCTGATTTATTCAAATTCTAGATAAAATCTCACTTTCTGCAAGAAGCCTTTTTCTATCCCTCTTAATTCCAAGGCCTTTCCTCTGTTGAGTATTTTTAATTTATCCCATATATAGTTTGTATGTAGTTCTTTTCATGGTCTCTCTACCATTAGATTGTGAGCTTGTTGAGAGGAGTGACTGTCTTTTGCTTTTCTTTGCCAGGCACAAAGTAGATGTTTAATTAATGTCTATTAACTGACTAAACTTGATTTTCCTCAGTTTTTCTCTGAAAGAAAAAGTATTCTCCTTGGAAGCCTGTATAAGGGATGGGCTTGTAATGAAGTTTTTTATTTTATACCTACCTAGTTTAAGACATAGTTTTAAAAAATAAGCTTTCTTTATTTTGACTAAAAATTAAAGAATGTTTCTTTTCCCCAAACAACTTAACCTGTGGCTTCATTGTGAAAACCTCCATGGAATAAACCAAATGGTGGCATATGTGATGGGACAAGGTAAGCCACAGATAGCGAGGTAAATGAGCTAAAACCAGGGTGTGCCTGGAGGGATCAAAGAAACCAGGCCTTGATTACCTCTTGTCTTGAGTCACCATTGCCAAATCCTGACACTGCTGATCCTGAAGGAACTACAATTAAAGCCAAATTTCAACCACCTTTCTGACTTGAGAGTCAGGAGAACTTGGTGCTATTTCCTCTTCTATAAGAAGAGAGGTTGGACAAGGTGTTCTATCAAGTTCCTTCTAGCTCTAGGAATCTATGAGACTTTGAGGGAAAATCAATAAGGTAATGTAAGAGGTACAATATCTTAACCAAATAACAGACTCCTTGAACATTAGAATGGATCAAAAATATTAAAATGAAGTCAAGAGATTGAAAAATAAAAGAAAGCATAAGATTTTTCATATTAAAAGCAAAATTGGCCTGGAAAAGATATCAAAGAGAAATAATTTAAGAATTAAAAGAATATCTGAAAATCATGATTATAGAGCAGGTACTAGATATCATATATCAAGGAATCAGAAAAGAGACTACTCAGATTTATTACAACCTGCAGGCAAATTAAAAAGAAAAAATAGTTAATTAGTCATCTTCTTTTTAAAAATCCCCCAGATGAAAACTGCTGGGAATATATAGCCAATCCAGAGCTTCCAGGTCAAAGAGAAAATATTGCAAGTAGCCAGGGGAAAAAAAAATTCAGGTTCCAAAAAACAGTTAGGATTACAAAAGATTTAGCAATTACCACTATAAAGGCATTAGATTAGAGTATGCTATTCCAAGAGGCAAAAGATACAGGCATGTAACCAAGAATAGTTCATCCAGCAAAAATGAATGTAATTTTACATGAATTAAAGAGTAGATTTCCAAGCATTCCTAATGAGGAGACTAGAGCTGAGTAGAAACTTTGAAATACCAACAATGGTAAGAGGACACTTAAATCTGAGAACAGAGTAAGCCAGGGGCTAAGCCAACATAGTAGGGGCATGTTGGAGGGTGTCTCCTAGGAGGGCCAGGAGTGCAGACTCATGGATCAGAGCTTTGAGTCTGAGGATACTTAGAACTAATCTTAGACTCAGTCTCTGGTTCAGAAGCATCTTGGGACTGCCAGGAGAGGACTAGAATGTGGATTCAGTGCCCAAAGCCCAGAGAATATGGTGTCCCAGGGCAGATAGTAGACTTAGTCCTCCCACCCAGAATAGCAATTCTGAGGGTTGGGGGTGCAGGAAGTCTCTCAGAGGGTCCAGAATTACAGAATCAGCCCTAGCACTCCCAGCTAGGCCAGCAATGCTGAGTTGCCCAGTGCAAATGAATGGACAAATGAATAAACAAAAAGGGTAAAGAACAATTATTATGAAGCCTGTGATGCCCATAAACCCCTAAGAGTAGAATAGCCCCCAAAACATCTATAATCAAAACCCAAAAGAAAAACATAACTTGCCCACAAAGTCTATTAGAATTCTTAGCAAAAAATGGTTTTCTAAAAAGTGAATTAAAATTGCATTATAAGTGGAATTAGAGTGATGGAAAAAAACTGGAAAAAATAAAAGCAACTGAGGAGAGACTTGGAAAGAGAATTAAGAGCTAGTACAAGAATTATAAAATCTTGCTGAAGTCACAGACTCCCTGTCAGAATGTACCAAACAGAACTTAATGACTCCAGTAGACAATAAGAACTGTTTTTAAGAATTAAAAGACTGAAAATATAAGGGGAAAGTATATACATCATATAAAAAACTGATCAGGAAAACAGATAATGGAGAGAAATAATTTGACTCATTGAAGTATTTGAAAGCCATGAGGGAAAAAAAAAAAGCCTATATAGCATGTTTCAAGAAAATTGCCAAAACATTGAAACAAGAGGCCAAAGTAAAAATAGAAAGAATTCGTCAGTTACCTCCTGAGTGGAACCCCAAAATAAAAATCTTCCAGCACTGTTGCAGCCAACCTGCAGGGCTTCTGAAAAAAAAAATACAAAAAGCCAGAAAGGAAGAATTCATTATCAAGGAACCACAGTGAGAAATATAAAAGATTTAGAAGCTACTGCAATGAAGAAATAAAGAGTGTGGAATACAATATTCTAAGAATAAACCAGCAAACCTGAGAATAACCTCACTGGAGGGAAATGGATTTTTAAAGAAATAGTAGACTTCTAAGCATTTCTGATGAAAGGATCAGATCTATGTAGACTTTGAAATTCAAATATGAGAGTAAAAAGAAACATAAAATATTCTGTAATTATGAAGTGTTTGCTTTCTAGTGGGGGAGGTGGAGATGATACAGATATCCCTTGAAAACCATAATTTTAGCAAAGGTCACAGAGGGAGGCCAATATGATGGAAGACCTGAGAATGACTATTGTTATGCTTTAATGATCTTAATAGAAGAAAGGAAAGGAATTGGGATGACACAAGGAGGAAGAAAAGAGGAGCAATGAGAGAGCTTACATTCTAACATAATTAGGAGCACAAGCAAAAGTCTTGTTTGTTTGTTTTTTTTTCCAGTGCAGTGTAAGTCTAAGTCCTTAGCTGAGAGAGTGAGGGGAGAAAGGTGCTGTGGGAGATCTGAGGAAGGATGAAAATGATTAGAATAACCACTGTGGTGAGCAGGGAATAGTGAATCAGTTAAGGAGGTTTAAAGGGATTGCCATCCTTGAGCAAGGTCCCAATTGAGATTGTATAATGTAAATCTGGAGTGCCCCTAGTCAGCACATTTCATGATTTTCTTCAACTCTGTTCATAAGCACATGATTAGAACCTAAGGCAATAGATGGTAGAAGTGATTCAAGGTGGGGTCTTGGCAAGACATGATTGGTGATAAGATGAGGAGGCAAGGGGCTTGTGTGTAGAGTTTAATTGTTTCACCCAAGGCAACCAGATAGAGAAGAAGAGAGGATATGATGGTGAGAAGCTGGGAAAGAAGTGAGGAATGGAGATATTGGAGGTCATGGTGAGGTTGAAGAATAGGGTTAAGGGTGAAAAAGAGGGAGACACAGACAGAGAGAGGGAGGGGGAGAGAGAGAGAGAGAGAGAGAGAGAGAGAGAGAGAGAGAGAGAGAGAGAGAGAGAGAGAGAGAGAGAGAGAGAGAGAGAGAGAGAGAGAATGATAAAAAAAAATTATGGTCCACTCAGGAGGTAACTGATAAAAAAAAAAAAAGGAATTTCAGAGTTCATGAACATGGAAAGGGAACCCTTGTGGTTGATGGCAAGATCAAGGATATGTCCGTCTCTTGTGTAGATGGGGTAGAGTAGAGGCGGGACGGTCATGGGAAGTTATTGAGGAACTCAGTCACCCAGGTTTGCAACCCAGATGTCATCCTTGACTCCTCATTTACCCTACATGTCTACATATCTGTCTGTTGTCAAGTCTTGTTTCTGTCTTTGTCACATCTCTCTTATACATAAACCTTTCATCCACTGACACAGCCACAACCCTGGTTCAGGCCATCATTGACTCATGCCTGGACTACAGCAGTAGCTTTATGGCTTCACTTCCTGCCTCGAGTCTTATCTCACTCCATTCCATCCTCTCCTCAGCTGCCAAAGTGATCTCCCTCAAGCTCAGGTCTGACTCTGTCACACCACTACTCAATAAACTGCTGAGACTCCCTGTTAACCTCTACCCATACCTTCTATTCTGGCGTTTTCATGAACTTGTTCCATTAATTTTCCTTTTTCTCATGTATAAATGCCAATATCTCTTACCCTTAAAGAAACTTCTCTCTATCATTTTATCCTTTGGAAAACACAGAGATATAACTTTCTTCCTGTAGCTGATTAATGAAGCAAGAAACTGCAGCATAGCACTACAATGAACTGAGAGAAAGAATGGCACAGTGAAAAGAACATTAGAGTTTTGGTTGGAGGACTTGTATTTGAATCCTACCTCTGACTTTCAGATAGGTGGATCTCTTAGTGTAGCTTTGCCTTGATTTCCTCTCAAAGTTATCTTAAGCTTCAATATTTAAATAAAACAAAGTAATTGAGGGAATACTGATAAACAAAGAGGAAACAAAATTAACACTTTTGCAGATGATGACAGGTTAATTAAAGAACTCAAATAAAAGTGTAGTGAAGCAATACATTAGGAACATTATAGAACACAATATAAATCCATGCAAATCATCAGCATTTCTCTAGAATACCAACAAAAGAATAGAAAAAGAAATGCCATTCAAAATTACTACAGAATATGGAAAACATTTGGAATTTTACCTATAGAAACACGCATCAGAATTATATGAATATAATTATAAAACATTCTTTACAGAAATACGGACCTAAATAAATGGAGAGAGATGAGTTGCTCATGGTTGGGCCCAAGGATAGTCTTTGGCCTTTCTTTGTAATTCTAATGCCTAACATAGTGCTTTGCATATAGTAGACAATTAATAAATGCTTATTGACTTGATAACGTGCTCCGTAGAAATATACTTCTCTGTCAAATGATACTTCTCCTTGCCATAATATCAATGTATGAAATCAAAGCTCTTGTGGATTTATAATCTAAATTGTAATAAAGTGAGTTTGCTTGGCATAAAATTTGTGATGTGGAACAGGTAGGAGATATTCTCTTTTGTTCTAGAGGGAATAATTAAAAAGAGTTACTAAGTTATGGAGACGGATTTTCACTCACTGTGAGAAAAACTTTCTAATTCTTAGAATTGCCCCAAAGTGGAGTGTGCTGCCTTGGAAGATAATAATTCCCTCCCTAGACACTCTCAAATAGATGCTGGCTGATTGTTGGAGATGTTGCAAAAGGATTCTAGTTCAAAATGTTCCACATTACAAATGGGGTAGAGGAATTTCACACTTCAGATATCGGTTTGACTACATGACCTCTGAGGTCCCTTCCAACTCTGAAATTCTGTTAAATTCAAGTAACTATTTAGTAGAATTCTCTGCCCTGAAACACTTTATAAACAGAGTTGGTATATTAATATCCTACAGAGCCAGGCTGGCAGAACTGCCCTACTTAATGTTATGATTACTTAATACGTAAACGAAGGAAGGGAAACAATATTTGCCTTCTGTTTCCTTTGGTGCTGCCTCTTTCTGAGAGAACCAAGCAAAAACAGAGGTCTTAGAGAAAGCTCGGGGAAAATAACTTTTCTCACCTCTTAGGAATTTACTTTTTAATTGCAAGCAGATGGGAGATAAAATTGGGAGGTGGCAATTAATGTAGCCGAGTGAAATAAAAAGGAGAACTTGAAGTCTTATCCAGGGGCCATCCTCACCTCACAGCAGGACAGGAGAGCAAGGCAATCTGCCCAACAGCAGAGCAAGGCCACTGGAGCATTGCCTCTTTAGTATCACTCTTTATCCTTTATATACCTGAGCAAGAAAGCCTTAATTCAGGGAGAGCAACAAGTTGAATTGCTATGTGGGTGGTACCACTGTTCCAGGAAATGTGATGTGTAGGACTGTATGTAAAGAATATTTTACCTTTTTCTGCCTAAACTACATAATCATCACAACTGACAGGGCAAGAGAGGGATGATTACTCACAGAAGGACAGGCTTCTTGGAAATAAGAAAAGAAAAACATTGAACAATTTCTTCTAGCTAAGATTCAGAGAGCAAAAGTTTAGGCTGTGGAAAGGAGTCAGGAAGGACCTCATTAGGTAGCAATTCAAGCATTTTTATTAAAGGATAATAGATGAAAGGACAGAAAGCAGGTGACCTCATCAAATCCCAGGTTAGAAGGGATTTCAGAGGGCATTTAGCCCAACCAGTGACTGAAGTATGAAAGTTCCCTACAACATCCTAGATAAGTGGTTATCTAGCCTGTGCCTGAAGACCTCCAGTGAAACACCACTTTCTAAAGAAACCCATTCCACTTTTGATTATCTTTAATTATTAGGAAGTTCAAGGAGACAACATTGTGCAGTGAAAAGAGTATTGAATCTGGAGTCATGGAATCCCTATCACCACCAAATACAAAGTTATGCAATTTTAACAAATGACAATTTGTGACATTAATAACCTTCAATATTAAAGTTCATACAATTTTTAAAAAATCAGAAAAGAAGCAGATGTAGGTAGCTGATATATTCTTAACCAAATGAGAGATACAGGCAATTACACAAAATAAGAGATAACTTTGATTACATGAAACTGAAAAGCTTCTGCAAAGACAAAATTAATGTACTTAGGATAAGAAGAGAAGGTGATGAATGGGGAAAAATAGTCTTATATAACGTTTCTCTGATAAGGATTGGGTAGACAAAATATATGTATGTATGTACGTATATGTATATGATTAATAGCTATTCCTCATAGATAAATTGTCAAAGAATTAGACAACCAGTTCTCAAAAGAAGAATTGCAAAGTGTTCAGAACCACGTGGAAGAATGCTCCAAATGATTAATGCACAACAAACAACCTTGAGTTTCACCAAATTGGTAAAGATGATAAAAAAATGGCAATAATCAATGTTGGAATGGTGGTAGAATGACAGGTACATGAATATATTGTCAGTGGAGCTATGAAATGGTTTAACCATTTTGGAATGTAATTTGGAAATAGGAAATAGGTAACTAAATGGTCTATACAATTTGATACAGAGACTATTTCTAGGAAGCCAGTGATACAAACAAAGTCTCCACATACACCAAAATATTTATAGTAGCACTTTTTGTGATAGCAAAGAATTGGAAATGAAGTAGATCCCATTGATTAGGCAATGGCTAAACAAATTGTGGTACATTGTATAATAGTATATTCCTATGCTGTAAGAAATGATGTATGAGATGAACATAGAGAAGCATTGAAACATCTACATGAACTGATGGAGAGTGAAGTAAGCAGACACACACAAACACACACGTATACATAGTAACTACAACAATGCAAATGGAAAGAATGACACACCTAAAAATCAAAAGTAAACAAAACACAATTACAAAGATCAAGCATTACCCTCAACACAACCCTTCATGGAGAGGAGAGTTCCACAAGTCTTGGATATTACACGTTTTTGGACTTTTTCAATATATTGATCAATTGTGCTTTTTTCTTCTTTTTTTTTTTTTGGTCTTTAAAAATGCCTTTCTCATGTATGGGATGGCTCTCTGGGAATAGAAAGGGGAGAGATACTAGGTATAACTGTGATGATGTAAAAAACTAAGGCAAAAAGAGGTTAAATGACTCTCCCAGAGTAATACACCTAGTAATTGTCTGAGGTCAAATTTGAACTCATATCTTTTTGACTTCAAGCCCAATGTTCTATCCATTAGGCCACCTAGATACCTGAGTTCAAGTCCTATCATGCCAGATATATATGACCATAATTATGGGCAAATCACTTATCTTGTCAGTGCTTTAGCACTTTTCTAAGGCTACTTTTTTCAGAGAAGGTTCTGACTTGCATTGATAGAGGGAGTTTCCTAACCTACAAGTTTCCTATACCAGTGAAATCACAGGTCTGGACCCTATGCCCTGTCTCCAGTGACATTCAGAGTACATCGGGTATAGTAGAGCATGTGTGCATCTTCAGTGCTGGTGCTATATTTGCCCTCACAGCTTGAGTTAGAGCAAAGACCTGGGTTCTAGATGTACAAGAAATTGGTACTGAGGAAGCTACAATGCAGCAAGTAAGCAAAAATTAATTAACCCAAAACACTCATGCATGTACACATGCGCGTGCGCGCGCACACACACACACACACACACACACTATGTGGTAATGTAAGCAGATAGGTTTGGCTACACATAGCTACAGTCACTCAACTGGGGGAAGAGGAAAATGTATATGGTAGCAGAGATCTCAATGGGAGTCTTTTCTGAGTGGGGTATGAGCAAGAAAGTTTTATATCTTAAAGATGGAGCTTGGTTGAGATTAGATAATCAATGCCAGATGTGAGAGGAAGCATTCTTAATCAAACCCAGCTGTGGTGGGGAAATTCCCTGGGTCACTTATCAAGAGCAAACTCAGTTGTGGGGAGTTTCTTAATTGTGACTAGAAATTGGATGGGGGCTTGAGTTGACAATTGGGAGACTCCAAGAATGGGTGTTAGCTTCCAGTTGCTCCAGTTAACTGTGAGTCTTTTTCAATGAGGAGCCATCATCATTTACATGATTGGCACAGGGTCAGAATGAGTCAGGACAGTGAAAAAGTTCAGTCTATTACTGCATAAATGTTTATGATTATTAGGACCAGTAAGCCTAAATGACTCTAAGTTAAGAGTTCTATCATATATAACTACATCATCAAGGAATATATTACAAAAATCAAAATTACCACAGTTGATTTCAGTTGTCATTCACATAATGCCTTTTAATATCTGCAGCCTTTTCTGTTTCATGTGGGATGGGGACCTTATTGTCAATTGTAGCAAAAGAAATCTTGTGGAGGAAAATAAAAGTAAACAATGGGCTCTTTGGGCTCTGGCCTGAGAGGAGACAGAGAACACAAAATCCAAATGAGTCTCAGATGCAAAATTACTAGGTTCAAACTGGATCCATCAAGCCTGCTAATAACTCCCATAATGGATCTGAGGGATGCCCCAGTAGGCTGTGAGCCTAAGGATAGTCAAATCCCAAGATCTGGAGGACTTCAACTCTTTTGCAACTTATTCCAACTTAGCTGGATTGCTCAGGTCAAATCCAGTCTGGACCTGAAGCTGCAGTCTATCAAAATCAAGTGTCATATATCTGGCCAGAAGCCCAGAAGAGTATTTCAGACTGGGGAGTGTCCCTCAGGTGTTATGATTTGCTCCCTCTTGTCCAAAGCCATGGTGTTATGGAAGTCTTGGAACAGGTGCTCCACCTTCCACATCCCCATGGAGACAGACTCTACCCCTTCCTCTTCCAATTCTGTTATAGAGAAAATGAAAATAAGAGAGAAGTACTGAAGGATCCTGAGGGCTTCCTCTAGCCTGGTTGACTGTAGACAGGGAAAGGTGTCCTTCCTAATCTAGTTAGAGTGCCTTCTCAGTCCAAAGGCCTGAGAGGAAAGGGTGGCAGACTGCAGCAACACCATCTTTGCCCTGCTGGGCATGTCCCTGGGTTTATAGCTTGGCATGGAAGTCAAGGACAGCTGGACATGGACTTCTTTTCTAGGAAGAGCCTGTGTCATTATCCCTACCAGAGGCCTTGCATGTGAAGCCCCTGAGGTTGCTGCTGCTTCCCTAGCAGCACTTCTAGATTCTTTGAGCCATGGCCCCAAGGCCATGTTGGCTGAGTAGCTGGCTGCAAGCAGACCATGTTGCTGTTCTTGATCTGAGCCATCCAGTGATTCTATAGTGAAGCCAATCTTAAAGTTGATGTCTGTAGCTCCCAGGAATAGTCATTTCTGTAGATGATTAGAGAATTTGCATATGAGGCTGGCCACTGGTCTACTTGGGCAGAAGTCAGGCCTTGGGCTCTGGTTTTCCTTTGCTGGCACATATTGGCTTATCCCATGCTTTGATCACAACTAAGCCTTGCCACAAAACTTATATAGTACCCACTGCCACTTCTATCCTTGGACCATTTACAAATTGGAGAATTCTTAGAGATTTTACAAAGTTCTTTATATGTTTGAGATATGAGACTTTTATTTGAGAGACTGTCTATAAAATTTCCCCCCAATTTTTTGCTTTCCTTCTGATCTTGGCTACATTTGTTTTATTGATACAAAACTTTTTTAATTTAATGTAACTGCAATTATCTATTTTATATCTCACACTGCTCTCTATCTCTTGTTTATTCATAAATTGTTTGCCTATCCATAAGTTTGATAGATAATATGTTCCATGTTCTTCAAATTTTCTTGTAATATTTCTCTTTATGGCTAAGTCATGTATCCATTTTGACCTTATCTTGGTGTGAGATATTGGTCTATGCCCAATTTCTGCCAAACTGCTTTCCAGTTTTCTCAACAATTTTTCTTTTTTACCAAAAAATGAATTATCCTAAAAACAAGTGTAAATACTTATGTTTTGGGGATAGGAACTCAGCAGATATCACATATAAATAGCAACCCTGAGTGGAACAAGAATGGCAAATGAAAGCTAGCTTTCTGAAGTCAGAGCTAGATGCACATTTTTCTGGAGTGGCTATACTGAAAGGGAGTAGCATGAAGCTGCCATAGGTTTTGCAATCAAAATTAATCTAGTCCATAAACTTGTATGCCTAGCAAAGGAGTGAATGACAGCCTGACAGTGCAATTGTCACTTGCAGGAAAGTGTCATGTCACCATCATCAGTGCATGTGCTCTCATCGTGATGAACTCTGATAAGCTCAAAGAAAAATTTTATGAAGACCTGGAGACGTCATCATTAATGTGATGAAAGGAGACAAGCTTGTAATTCTGGGTTATTTTAATGCCAATGTAGGCACAGACTATCAGACATAGCAAGAAGTCCTTGGGAGAAATGGAGTTGGAAATAGCAACAACAATGGTCACTAACTACTGAAAACTGGTGCATCTCATGACCTTCTCATTACCAACACTGTCTCCTATTTACCTAAATACAGTAAAACTTAGTGGATACACCCTCACAGCAATAATTGGCATTTAATAGGCTATGTCATTGTAAGGAGATGAAACAGGCTATGAGAGTGACAAAGGTAATGTGTGGTGCAGAGTGCTGGATTAATCATAGACTTAACCTTTCCAAGTTAAACGTTCTCACTCAACAAAAGTGGTGGCCCCAAGTCAAGATGACTACCAGAAGACTTAATGTCAACAGATTAGAGCATTTGTCTGAGCTGGAACAACTCATTGCTAATTTGGAGAGAAAGCTGAGCCAACACACAGCTGGCAACAGTAGAGCAGAAAAAGAGTGGGCAGCTTTCAGAGATTTGTCCTACAGCACCATATTTATACATCTGGACCGGAACACTCACAAATATCAAGATTGGTTTGACAAAAATGATGGAGAAATTGAGAAGATGCTAAATGAAAAAAAAAAAAAACTCCATAGGGTTTACCAGCAGGATAGTTCATCCATCTCTAAGAAAGCGGCATTTAACTCTATCAAAAGTAAAGTGCAAGTGAAGCCTGGAGAGATGCAGGATTCTTGTCTCAGTAAGAAGGCAGATGAAATTCAGTTTCGCACTAATAGTAACAATCCAAAATGCTTGTATGATGCCCTGGAGGTTATTTGTGGGATGAAAACCTATGGTGCATCTCAATTACTCAGGGCTGATGGAGCCACCTTGATTAGTGATAAGGACACGATCCTAATAAAATGGGCTGAACACTTCTATAGTGTTCTCAACAGACAATCATCAACCAATGCTGAAGCTATTGACTGTACACATCAGGTTGAAGTCAATTCTTGTGTGAGAAACTGCCTGCTGCTGATTCTATTCCAGCTGAGATTTACAAGGCAGAGGGGTCCACCACTTGTACAAAAGCTGATTGAAATTTTCCAGATTATATGGCAAGAGGAGTTTTCCCCAGGAGTTCAAGGATGCCTCCATTGTATATCTCTATAAAAGTAAAGGAAATAGTTTGCCCTGTGATAATCATAAGGAGTTCTCTCTTAGTCATTGCTGGCAAGATTCTTGCCAGAGTCCTCTTTAATAGGCTGATCCTTTTACCTGGAAGATCATAATCTACCCACGAGCCAGCATGGCTTCAGAAAGTGCTAAGGAATGGTTGATATGATGTTTGTTGCCTGATAGCTCCAGAAGTAATGCCCAGAGCAGAAGAGAGGTAGGTACACAATGTTCATCAATCTGACCAGTGCCTTTGATACTGTCAGTCATGAGGGCTTATGGAAAATTATAGCAAAATTTGGTTGCCTGGAGAAATTCATAAGTATTGTACACCAGTTCCATAATAGCATTCTTACACTTCTTCTAGATAATGGATGATGCTCTTGTGCTTTCGCAGTCACCAGTGAAGTGAAGCAGGGCTGTGTGCTTGCTCCCGTGCTTGTCATATGCCTTAAATGAGGAGGAAAATGCATTCAAGTCACCTACCACATTGATGGTAAATTATTTAACTTGAAAAGGCTACAAGCCAAGACTAAAGTGGAGGGACAGTTGGTGCATGATTTTGTATTCACAGATGTTGTGCACTCAGTGCAGTTTCTAAGGCTGAGATGCAACAAAGTATGCATTTATTCTCTGATGCATGTGTTAATTCTGATCTAACAGTTGACACCAAGAAACACAAGTTTTCCACCAGCCAGCACCACACTATCTATACATGAAACCATTGGTTACAGCAAATGGAGAAATATTGAATGCTGTGGATAAGTTCACTTACCTTGGCAGTATACTTTCCAGGGATGTATACATAGATGATGAGGTTGACGCGTATATCGCCAGAGCTAGCTCAGTGTTTGGGAGGTTCTGAAAGAAAGTATGGGAAAGAAGAGGTGTTAGACTGTTTACCAAACTGAAGGTCTACTAAGCTGTGTGCTGACTTCATTATTGTATGTCTATGAAATCAGGACTGTATACCAGTGCCATGACAAGAAACTAACCTGGCAGAATAAGGTAACAGATGCTGAGGTCTTTTCTTTTTTTTCTTTCTTTTTTTTGGCAAGGCAATTGGGGTTAAGTGACTTGCCCAGGGTTCCACAGTGAATAAGTGTCAAGTATCTGAGGCCGCATTTGAACTCAGGTCCTCCTGACTCCAAGGCCGGAGCTCTATCCACTGCTCCACCTAGCTGTCCCCCTGAGGTCCTTTCTTGAGCTACACTGCCAAGCACTCTACTACAGAGAGTGTAACTCCTATGGGCTGGATATGTTGTTCAAATGTCAAACGTGCACTTGCCTAAAAGACTGTTTTATAAGAAATTCACATAAAGCAAGAGCCCACATAGAATTCAGAAGAAGCTATAAAAGGACACTATCAGTATCTCTCTGAAAAACTTTGGAATCAATTGCATGACAAGGGAGACATTAGCAAAGGGCTGCCCAGAATGGAGTGCCTGCATCAGAGAAGGTGCTGTGCTTTATGAGCAAAACGGAATTGTGATAGCTCAAAAGACATATGAAATGCACAAATTTAGAGACATCTCCACTCCAAATGTTCGCATAGACTATTTGTGCTGAACTTGTGGTAGGTCCTTCTGAGCTCATATTGGTCTGATTAGTCAGACACACTATACCTTGACTCCAACATAGTAATGTCATTTCAGTCCTTTTCAAGAATGCAGAACAACAGCAAATGTAATCTATTTCACTAGCCCAACAAATTATCTATTAGCCTATAGTAGATTATTTTGATTACTGCTTTGTAATACAGCTTGAAATCTAGTACTGCTAGGCTACCTTCCTTCATGTTTTTTTTCATTGTTACCGTACTATTCTTCATCTTTTGTTCTTCCAGTTGAATTTAAAAGATTTTTCTAGCTCTACAAAATAATTTTTTGGTAGTTTCATTGGCATGGCACTGAATAAGTAAATTAACTTAAGTAGAATTGTCATTTTTGTTATATTAGCTAAATTGTTTAGATGTCTTGGTGTCAAAAGGGCTTTATTATTTTGTTTATATAGTCCCTGCATATATCTTGGCAGGTAGACTTCCAAGTATTTTATGCTCTCTTCAGTTACTGAATAGTAGTAGTGATAATGGACATCCTTGCTGATTCACCCTTAATCTTATTAGAAGACTTTTTGTTTATTCCCTTCACAGATAATACTTGCTCTTGGTTTTAGATAGATACTACTTATCATTTTTCAAAAAGACTAGATTTATGCTTTCTAGTGTTTTTAATAGGAATGGGCATTGTATTTTGTCAAAAGCTTTTTCTGTATCTAATGATGTAATCATATGACTTTGTTGTTTTTGCTATTGATATGGTCTATTATGCTTATGATTTTCCTAATATTGAACCAACCCTCATTCCTGGTATAAACCCCACTATGATATATTGCTGTAAACTTTTTGTTAGTATTTTATTTAAATTTTTGCATCAATATTATTTTTTAATTATATTTACTTGTTTGTTTTTAGTTTTCAACATTCAATTCTACAAGATTTTGAGTTCTAAATTTTGTCTCCCTCCACTTCCCCTGTCCAAGATGGTGGGCAATCTGATATAGGCTATATATGTACAATTATATTAAACAATTATATTAATATAGTCACATTGTAAAGAAGAATTAGAACCAAAGGGAAAAACCAGGAGAAAGAAGAAACAAAAAATTAGTATACTGCCATCTGTATTCAGTCTCCATAGTTCTTTCTCTGGATATGGATAGCATTTTCCATCATGAGTCTTTTGAATTGTCTTAGATCCTTGTGTTGTAGAGGGCTGGCTTTGGGGAGTTGGAGGGCTTAGGCCAGCCCAGGTCATACCTGTAGTTTGTACTAAGCCCGACAGCTGTGAAACTCAGGATGTCGGCTCACCACCCCCTGTTCCATCTCTTGAGAACAGGATGCAGGAAGGGAGAAAACAGACAGGGTACAGGACAGGACGCAGGAAAGAATGTAACAGACAAGGTACAAGGAAGTAAGGAAATCACTTAATTAGATTTGTACTTCTCATGAAAATAGTGTTACTATTGCTTGATCCAGTACTATATAAGCCTGAGCCCTCAGATCAATAAATGAAGTTTGTTCTTCACATCTTCCACCTGGTCCGTGATTCTTTCTCTCTTCACACTCTGCCAGCATCAGACCACAGCTGGGGATGCAGGCGCTCCTGGCATCGTGTTGTTGCGAAGAGTTAAGTCTATCATAGTTGGTCATTGCACAACGTTGGTGTCACTGTGTACAATGTTCTCCTGGTTCTGCTTGCTTCACTCAGCATCAATTCATGTAAGTCTTTTCAGGTTTTTCTGAAGTCCACCTGCTCATCATTTCACATACCATTACTTGTTTAGCCATTCCCCAATTGATGGGCATCCCATCAATTTCCAATTCTTGATTACCACCAAAAAATAAATGGTTTTGTACATGTGGGTCCTTTTCACTTTTTTATAATCTCTTTGGGATACAGAACTAGAAGTGGTATTGCTGGGTCAAAAAATGTGCACAGTTTTATAGCCCTTTGTGTATACTTCCAAATTGCTCTCCAGAATGCTTGGATCAGTTCACAACTCTACCAACAATGCCTTAGTGTTCCAGTTCTCCAACATATTCTCCAGCATTTATCATTCTCCTGTTTTGTCATGTTGGCCATGTGTGATGTGGTACCTCAGAGTTATTTTGATTTGTATTTCTCTAATCAATAGTGATTTAGAGTATCTTTTTTTTTCGTATGACTAAGATGGCTTTAATTTCTTTATCTGAAAACTGCCCATTCAAATCCTTTGACCATTTATCAGTTGGGGAATGACTTGCATTCTTAAACATTTTACTTGGTTCTCTCTATATTTTAGAAATGAGCTTTTGTCAGAGACACTGACTATAAAAATTGTTTCCCAGCTTTTTGCTTCCCTTCTAATCTTAGTGGCATTGGCTTTGTTCATGCAAAAACTTTTCAATTTAATGTAATAAAAATTATCCATTTTGCTTTTTGTAATGTTTTCTATCTCTTGTTTGGTCATAAATTCTTCCATTCTCCATAGATCTGACAAGCAAATTATTCCTTGCTTTCCTAATTTACTTATAGTCTCAGCCTTTATGTGTAAATCATGTACCCATTTTGACCTTATTTTGGTATGTAGCGTAAGATGTTGTTGGTCTGTGCCAAGTCTCTGCCATACTATTTTCCAGTTTTCACAATAGTTTTTGTTAAATAATGACTTCTTATCCCAGAGACTAGAGTCTTTGGGTTTATCAAAAAGTAGATTACTGTATTCATTGACTGCTGTGTCTTGTGTACCTAACCTGTTCCACTGATCCACCACTCCTTTTCTTAGCCAGTACTATGTAGTTTTGATGATTGCTGCTTTATAAAACAGTTTTAGATCT
The DNA here is from genome assembly GCF_003287225.1 of Phascolarctos cinereus. Lineage (NCBI taxonomy): Eukaryota > Metazoa > Chordata > Mammalia > Diprotodontia > Phascolarctidae > Phascolarctos > Phascolarctos cinereus. The sequence goes on along the minus strand of NW_027555847.1, from coordinate 280,641,292 downwards.
GATATGGTCACCTTCCCTTGCATTTCTTTTCAATATTTTCCTTGATACTCTGGATCTTTTGTTCTTCCAGATTAATTTTGTTATTATTTTTTCTAGCTTTATAAAATAATTTTTTGTATTTTGATTGGCATGGCAATAAATATGTTAATTAGTTTAGGTGGAATTGTCATGTTTATTGTATTAGCTTGGCCTACCCATGAGCAACTAATATTTTTCTAATTATTTAGATCTGACTTTATTTGTGTGAAAGGTTCTTTGTAATTGTGTTCGTATAGTTCTTGGCTTGTCTTACAAGTAGACTCCCAAATATTTTATGTTGTCTACAGTCACTTTAAATGAAATTCCTCTTTCTATCTCTTGCTGCTGTGCTCTGTTAGTAATATGTAGAAATGCTGATGATTTATGTGGGTTTATTTTATATCTTGCAACTTTGCTAGAGTACAGCAATATCATAATGATGATCAACTGCGAAAGACTTAGTTATTTTGATCAAGACAATGTTCCAAGACAATTCCAAAGGACTCAAGATGAAAAATACTATCCACTTCCTGAGACAGAACTGATGAATCTATGTTCAGATTGAAACATATTGTTTTTTACTTTCTTGATTTTTCTTTGGTTGTTATGTGTGTTTTCCTTTGCAACATGGCAAAAATGGAAATATGTTTTACATATCTTCATATGTATAATCAATATCATATTGCTTGCCTTCTCCAAGAGTGGGGGAAGGGCAAGAGAGAGAGAATTTGAAACTCCCAATTTTTAAAAATGTTATTTTTTAATTTAATTGGGAAATAGTTAACACAATATATTTAAAAGAAATAAAGGTCACTAAAATATTAAATACAAATATTATCTACTTCCTGAGAATTAACTGATGAATCTGAGTTCAGATTGAAGTATATTGTTTTTCACTTTATTTTTCTTCTTTAAAAAACATGGATAATATGGAAATATGTTTTATATGACTTTACATGTATGATGGGTATCATACTACCTTCCTTCTCAGTGGGTATGGGAGGAGCTGGAAGGAGGGAGAGAATTTGAAACTTAAAGTACCAAAAAAAAAAAGTTAAAAAAAAAGAAAAAAATAATGTGTGTGATGAATATGGAGAAGCATGGAAATATTTAAATGAATTGTTGCAGAGTGAGATAAACAGTGCCAAGAAAGCAATATATACAGTAACTGCAACAATGTTAGTGAGGAAAAAAAACTATACACAAAAAATTAAAAGTAAGTATGTAACAAAAATTTAAAAATCAAGCAGGTCTCAAATGAAGAGATGTGAGAAGCCTCCCCCAGTCTACCATTTCATGGAGGTGGGAGGTCCACAGGTATTATACATTGCACATATTTTCAGACTTCTTCAATGTATCAAACAGGTTTAATGACTTTTTTCCTCTCTAAAAAAATTATATTTCTGGTATGGAGTGACTTTCTAGTAGAGGTAGGAGAGGTGTACTTGGGATGACTATGGTGATGTAAGAAACAGAGAAAAGAGGGGAAGGAAGGAGACTTTGCTTTGATGGTGGAAGGAGATTGCACTAATGAATGCTCCTATGGGACAAGAGCTATGATCTGTGAAGAAAGATAAGGACCTTTAACTGGGTGTAGTCTGAGGAATCTGGTGCTTGAAAAGACCACTTTTCATACTACTGGAGACAATTGATGCCTAGAAGAGCAAAAGGGCATGGACTATGTGAAATTTTGAGGCAATTGGGGTGGGGGGAATGTAGCTTGGGGAAGTTAGAGATTAGTGGTAGGCTGCATAAACAAGTATATGGTGGGGGGTAGGCCCTACCGTGGGATAATATCTGCCCTAATGTTACACTTTTGGGGCATTGTTCAGGCACATTGGAAAAGGAGGACCATGGAATAAGCTCCACAAGACAGTGGCAGAAATCAGCTAGAGGGGAAAGCCTGCAACAGATACCTTACAAGTTTTAATTGCATTGATAATAGAGATAATAAGGGGCAGTTAGGTGGTGCAGTGGATAGAGCACTGGCCCTGAAGTCAAGAGGACCTGAGTTCAAAGAATCCAGCCTCAGACCAAACACTTGAGACTTACTAGCTCTGTGACCCTGGGCCTAACCCCAATTGCCTTAAAAAAAAGAAAAAGAAAGAAAGAAAGAAAGAAAGAAAGAAAAGAAAGAAAGAAAGAAAAAAGAAAGAAAGAAAGAAAAGAAAAGAAGAAGAAGAAGAAAGAAGAAAGAAAGAAAGAAAGAAAGAAAGAAAGAAAGAAAGAAAGAAAGAAAGAAAGAAAAGAATAGAGATAATAGAGAGAGGCCAAATAATTGTAGGGTCATCAATCAGAAAATAAAGGTCTAGAGTAAACAGACAGAAAAAATGGATAACGAAGAGAGTAAGAGAAATCTCTTTTGGAAAGGGGCACAGAAAAATGAAATTCAAAAACCTAATGAACAAGACTTAGTTGTTTAGTCATATGTGACTTTCCATGACTGCATTTAGGGTTTTCTTGGCAAAGATACTGGAGCGGCTTGCCATATTCTTCTCCAGATCATTTTCCAGATCAGGGAACTGAGGCAATCAGGATTAAGTGACTTGCCCAGAGGCACACTACTAGTAAGTGTCAGAGGCTGGATTTGAACTCAGATCTTCCAGATTCTAGGCCCAACACTCTATCCATTGGGCCACCTAGCTGTCCATGAACAAGACTAGTTGATGCTAAAAGTGACCTCTTAAAAAGTCCTCTCTTTGGCTATTAAATCACTTGACAACTCAGTCACAGCCTCATACATTACTGGCATTCGCCAAAACTGGCCTTTTCTCTCTTCCTTACACAGTCCATCTCCCATCTCTATGCTATCTCATGCCTGGAATAATGTCCCTCAGGGAATCTGTCAATTGCTTCAAGACAGAAGTAAAGCACCACGAACATTAAGACTTTTCTGATCATCCTAACTGCAAGTGCCTTCCCTTCCTAACTATCTTGTATTTGTTTTGTATTTATTGTCTATATACTTATCTTATGTCTATAGATCATCTTACCTGATAGAATTTAAGCTCTTAGAGACCAGTGATCATTTTAGTGTGTATGTGTAGGGGTGTGTGTGTGTGTGTGTGTGTGTGTGTGTGTATGTGTGTCTTTGTATATCCTGAAGGAATCATTCAGGTTTTGCTTGAAGACCTCTCAAACTCCTCGCATTCTTGAGCACCCACCAAATTTGAGAAGCCCAGACTCCACGAAGCTTGAACTTTTTATGCATGGGATGACCATGATGCTGAGTCAGGGAAGCTTAGGGCAATTAGGTTCCAGGAGCAGCTTTGTCCTATTACACTAACTATCACTTCCAGGATCAAAAATAAAACTTTCTGTTTAGCATTCAAAGGTATTTTGAGTATTTTATATTTTTTGAAGATGTTCCTCTATTTCTTTCAAGCTCTCAGGTTGTTAGCATGTAAGTATGCATAGTACCTTCTGATAATTGTTTTCATTCCTTCTGGATTTGTTGTGATTCACCTTGTTTGCTATTGTCTTGCTTTCTTTTTCTGCCCTCCTCTTTTTAATCACATGGACTAAAGATATATCAATTTTATTAGTCTTTTAAAAGAGTCAGCATGTAATTTTATTTATTATTTATGTAGTTTTTGGTGTCCAGGTTATCAATTTTCCCACTAATTTTTAATATCTCCTCTTTTTATTTTAGGTTTATTTATTTGTTGGATTTCTAATTTTTTAAATGTGTATTCATTTCTTTAATTGTTTCCTTTTCTATTTTGTAAATGTATATTAGTAGAAATATAATATTTCTTCCTTAGGATTGTAAAAATTTTGGTGTGTTGTTTCAAAATTACAATTTTGCCACAGAATTGTTGTTTTTCCTTTGATATATTATTTGAGCCATTCATTAGTTAGGATTTTATTGTTGTCGTCATTTGTGTCTTTTTTTTTTATGCTCCTTGAACTGATTACTATTCTTACTGCATTATGCTCTTTAAATAGTATTTACCGTTTCTGCCTTTTTATGTGCATTTGCAATATCTTTTCCCCATAATACATGGTCACTTTTTGTAAAACCTCATGTGATACTGACAAAAATATGTACATATATATGCTTATATATAAAAACAAAAAATATGTCTATAGACATATACATATATGTGTGTGTATATATATATTCTTCAGCAATCCCATTAGGAAGATATTTTTTTTTGCCTAAAGAAAACAAAGCGTTCAAAATTAGAATAAAAGCAGAAGACTGGGAAAAAATATTTGCAGGAGGGTCTCAGATAAAGGTCTTAGTTCTCAAATATATAGACACTTGAACCAAATATATAACAACAGTCATTCCCCGATTGTTAAATGATCAAGAGAATTGAACCGGCAGTTTGTAAAGGAAGAAAGCAAAGTTGTCAATTGTTGTTGATTAGTTGATTAATCATGTCCAACTCTTCATGACCTCCTTTTGGGTTTTCCTGGCAAAAAAACTAGAGTTGCCATTCCAGCTCACTTTACAGATGAGGAAACTGAGGTAAACAGAATTAAATAACTTGCTCAGGGTCACATAGCAAGTAAGTGTCTGAATAGATGTGAATTTAGGTCCTTCTGACTCCAGGGTTGGTGCGTTAATTCCTGCACCATGTGGCTGCCCTAAATTATCAATAATCATGTGGGGAAATGCTCTAAATTATCAACAGTTATATAAAAAGGCTCTAGATCACTAATAATTAGAGAAATACAAATTAAAACAACTCTGCTATTGGATTGTTTACATTTCTATTTTGTTTATTTACATCTATCAAGATAACAAAAAAAGAAAATGTCAAATGCTGGAAGGGCTGTGGAAAAAATAGGTACACTAATACAGGTTGTTCCCTGGAATTGAAGCCAAGCAGAATAGCTAGTGGAAAATGGAATTTTCCATTTTATCCTAGAAAGGTTGTGAGCCCTCTGTAAAGCAAAGCTTTGGGATTGGATTAGTGATCCTCTCTCCAGCCCTCAAATTAATTTATTTGGTTGAGTACGGTCAAAGGACACAGTGTAGCAAAGTTGTTGTTTCAAGCAAAGCAAGCTTCTGGTTTTTGATTTTCCACAGAATGAGTTGGAGGGGTGGTGATAGAATTGAATTCTGTTGTAAGCCTATGGATCAGCTTGTGCAGCATGGTTGCTTGTGGACAGGGAATGTTACATGAATGCTTTAGGGATTAGGCTTCTCTTCAGATTATCTCAGTACGGTTCTTAGTGTCTTAGACCATGGAAACATCTGAAATTGCTTTAACTCTTGCACATAATTCTTACTTTGGAGAGGTCATGAGAATTAGAGAAAGTGTCTAGTGTTCCATCCTGTTAGTCATTACTACATATATGTCCTTCCCTTTGGAATGTCTGGTCCTTGTAGTATAATTTTTTTTTCATTTTAGTACTTGTATCCCCAGTGTCTATCCAGTGTCTGACAGATTATAGGTGCTTAATATAGTCTTTTTTTTTTTTTTGGCTAGGCAATGAGGTTAAGTGACTTGCCCAGGGTCGCACAGCTAGTAAGTGTTACGTGTCTGAGGCCGGATTTGAACTCAGGTCCTCCTGAATCCAGGGCCGGTGCTCTATCCACTACGCCACCTAGCTGCCCCCTTAATATAGTCTTGTTGGTTGATTGATGTCTTCTGGAATAGATGGACTGATATGAGTTAGATGTTAATACAGCTACATGGATTCAGAATTGATGAACCCAAGTAGAAGCCAGTAATAGTTTAATGTCAACCTGGATCTTTGGAATACTGGATATCTGCTCTTCATGATTTGGATAAAGGTATAGATTTCATTCTTATTAAATTTGCAGATGACACACACTGGGAGGGATAATAAATGTAGGGATGACAAAGTATGAATTCAAAATGAACTTGACAGATGAGACCATTGGGTAGAATGTTATTTTAACTGAATCTGTGATTTCATTGATGTGAGCAGGTCCCAGTGAGGAACTTCCCATCCCTCTATCTATATCTCTGTCTATCTATCATTTTACTTATTGTTCATTCTGTCATTCTATCTATCTGTCTATCTATCCATCCTTCCATCCATCCTTTAACTAGTAAGGCAAAGGAGATCAGAGAGTTAAAAGAATCAGGAGGAGGAAAAGAGTATAAGTTGAATTAATATGTCTTATATTAAAAACAACCATTAGTAAATAAGTATTTTGAAGGTGGCAAAGTATAGAAGAAGATTGCTTAGGAAAAAAGAGTAGGAGTGTAGTGTAGCGAATTTAAAATCTACAGTGGCTTATGAATTACTTAGAATAAGCAATAATTTTGATATGGTTATATTTTATAAAAATGATTGTCATATGTGTTTTTTTCCTGATACTATGCTGACTCAGAATATCTGACCTTGACCAGATAAAACAATTTAGCTGGTTTCCTCACTTTTAGTTATTTTTCTGTCAATTGAGTGCTAGATTATCTGCCATACACATTTGATTCATGCTCTCTTTTGTTGTGTTTTGTTGACCAATGCTTAGCACAGTGCCTGGCACAAAGTAAGCACTTAAATAAATGTATTGATTGATTAATATTGATTGAAAGTGTGTCTAGTTCTGTAGTTTCAAGGAATAAATATTACTACAAGTAAATACGTAAAAGTTGTAGCTCTTATAGTACAAATTTCAATGACTGTTAGACCTATTGAAGCAGGTGTTGGTGTGGGGAGATCAAGCATTTCAAGGATCATTTTAGCCCATGATGAAACAAAATTAGTTTCATTGAAGCACAAAGAAAATTATGACCTACAATAAAAATAATTCCCCAAACTGACAATCTGTTACAGCAAAGCACCTAATTAATACTCAGAACATGAACTCAAACTATTGAAAACCTTTAGAGGGATGGCAACTAGAGAGGTTGTTATTAATTCCTTTGTGGAATAGCATAGGCTTCTTGAACTTGGATGAAGAAATGAGTAGAAAATAAACAATCAAACAAGCAAAGAGCTGTTAACTATTGCTATGAAGAAAATGATACCGTGACTAGAGTGGTAAATAGAAAATCATACCAATCAAATCAATGAAACTTGCTTTTTCATTCAAGACTATACCACACTTGTCAGTGGAAGGCTAGGAGAGATGGCAAAATATTGGTATCTTCATTAGATTGTGTAACATCTATGCAAAAATATAAAATAAAATTGAGATGATGTTATATTTTCAGTGGGCTGGGAACTCTTGTCTCAATTGAGGTAGTTATGACTTCTGAAAATATATTAATATATTGAGAAGTAGAATTGTTCCAGAATTATACAGATTCTCAAACAGAGATGAAATACTAAGAGGTTAACAAAATTATCCAACAGTTGGAGTAAGACAAACTTCAATAAGCCTGGTAATTTACTAGATTTTAATTCTATTGAAAATCTATGGGCAGGGACAGATCCAAGATGGTAGAATAATGCAAGGACTCATCTGAGCTCTCCCAAATTCCCTTTCAATCAATGTTAAAATAATGCCTCAATGGGGCAGCTAGGTGGTGCAATGAATAGAGCACTGGCCCTGAAGTCAGGAGGACCTGAGTTCAAATCCAGCCTCAGATGGAACACTTGACACTTATTAGCTGTGTGACCCTGGGCAAGTTACTTAACCCCAATTGCCTAAAAAAAAATTTAAAAAAAATAAATAGAATGATGCCTGAAAATGAATTCTGGAGGGACTGAACCAACAAAAGGTCAGGCTAAAACAATTTTCCAGCCCAAGTGTGAAACCAAAAAGCGATACCCCCCTTTATTATGTATTATGTATTATTTGTTCATTAAAGATTGTATCTAATCACTGGAATCAGTACTTAGGAATTAATTTGATTTTAAAAGTCAATTGCACTTCTTAACATTTGAATCCATTAGATATTTTGACTTCTTTTTTTAAATTTAATTTAATTAATTTTTTGTTACATTTGAAATCCCAAGATGTCTCCCTCCCTCTCTCCTTAGGCTACACTAGATTTGACTAGATTACCACCATTTGATGCAGATTTACAAATTTACAAATATATGTAAAACCATACTATGCATGCCTTTATTTATCAGTTCTTTCTCTGGAAGCAGATAGCATATTCCTTCATAGGTCCTTTATAGGGTTTTTTTTTTTTAGTGTTTCTAGTACTCAGAATAACTTGGTTGTTCACAAATATTCTTTGAATAATATTGCTATTACTGTATACAATATTCTCCTGGTTTTGCTCACTTCATTTTTCATTATTTCATGCAAGTCTTTGTGTGTTTTTCTAAAATCAGTCAGCTCATCATTTCTTCCACCATCAGAATCATATACCACAACTTATTTAGCCATTCCCCAATTGACTGACAGGCATCATCTCAGTTTCCAATTCTTTGCTACTACAAAGGCAGTTGCTATAAATATTTTAGAATAAATAGGTTCTTTTCCTTTTTCCCTGATCACCTTGGGAAACAGACCTAATAGTGTTATTGCTGGATATACACATATCATTTGGGCATAATTCCAGATTGTTCTCCAAAATGGTTGCATCAGTTCACAATTCCACCAAATGTGTACTAATGTTCCAATTTTTCTATATCCCTTTCAATATTTGTCATTTTCGCCCTATATCATTTTAGCCATTTCACCCTATATCACCCTATATCATGATAGGTGTGAAATTATATGTCAAAGTTGTTTTAACTTTACCAAACTACCAAAAAAATATTTTATAGAGTTAGAAAAAATAATAATAAAATTATCCATTTTATACCTCATGCTGCTCTCTATTTCTTGTTTATTCACAAATCAGTTGCCTATCCATGAGTCTGATAGGTAATATATTCCATGCTCTTCAAATTTTCTTGTAATATTTCTCTTTATAGCTCAGTCATGTATCCATTTTGACTTTATCTTGGTAAATGACATAAGATATTGGCCTGTGTCCAATTTCTGCCACAGTGCTTTCTAATTTTTCCATCAGTTTTTTCCCGTAAATATTGTATTCTTATCCCAAAAGCTTAAATCTTTACATTTGTCAAAAAACATGGTTACTATAACCATTTACTACTGTGTATCATATGTCTACTCTGTTCCACTGATTCACTTTCTATTTCTTAGCCAATACTAGATAGTTTTGGTAATTACTGATGTATAATATAGTTTAAGATCTAGTACTACTAAAACACCTTCTTTTACATTTTTTTTATAATTCCTTTGATATTCTTGGCTTTTTGTTCTTCCAAATGAATTTTGTCATAATTTTTTCTAGCTTAGTAAAATAAATTTTTGGTTGTTGAATTGGGATGGCATTGAACAAGTAGATTACCTAGAACTGTAATTTTTATTATATTGGCTCTGCCTACCCATGAACAATATTTCTCCAATAATTTAAATCTGCTTTATTTGTATAAAAACTTTTATAATTGTATTCATGTAGTTCCTGGGTTTGCCTTGGAAGATGTACTCCCAGATACTTTATACTGTCTACAGTTATTTTAAATGGGGTAACTTAACTATCTCTTATTGCATGGTTTTTTTGGTGATATATAGAAATGGGTTTATTTTATATCCTGCTATTTTGCTCAAATTGTTTCAGCCAACTTTTTAGTTGAATCCCTAGGATTTTCCAAGTATATCATCATATTATCTGCAAAGAGAGATAGTTTTATTACATCATTGACCATTCTGATTTCTTCAATTATTTTTTTCTTCTATTATTATCATTGCTAGCATTTCCAATACAATATTGAATGATACTGGTGATAAGATCCTTGATAATATCCTTGTTTCACCACTGACCTTATTGGGAAGGCTTCTGGTTTATCACTATTATAAATAATTCTTGCTGATGATTTTAGGTAGATGCTTCTTATCATTTTAAGGGAAAATCCATTTATGCCTGTGCTTTTGAGTGTTTTTAATAGGAATGAATATTGTATTTTGTCAAAAAGCTTTTCTGTGTTAATTGATAAAATCATATATTTTATTATGTTTAATATTGATATAACCAATTATATTAATAATTTTCCTTATGTTAAACCATGCCTGAATTACTGGTATAAATCTCATATGGTCGCCATGTCTAATCTTTGTGATATATTGTCATAGTCTCCTGGCTAGTATTTTATTTAGAATTCTTGCATCCATATTAATTAATGAAATTGGTCTATAGTTTTCTTTCTGTTTTTCTTTTCATATTTGTTTCATAAAAGGAGTTTTGTAGGATTCTTTTGCCTGTTATTCAAAATAATTTATTTATTATTGGAATTAGTTCTTTTTAAATGTTTGGTAGAATTCACTTGTAAATCATCTGTTCCTGATGTTTTTTTCCTTAAGAAGTTTATTTATCTCCTGTTCATTTTTTATTTCTAAAATAAATTTATTTAGATATTCTATTTCCTCTTCAGCTAATCTAGGCAGTTTATGTTTCTGTAAATATTTTAACATTTCACTTAAGTTGTTAAATTTATTGGCATATAATTGGGAAAAATAACTCCTAATAATTGCTTTGATTTCAGCTTCATTAGTGATTCATCCTTTTTTTTGATACTAGTAATTTGGTTTTCTCTCTTCTTTTAGTCATATCAACCAATGGTTTATCTGCTTCATTAGATTTTTCATAAAATCAAATTCTAGCTTTAGTTTTTTAATTCAATGGTTTTCTTACATTAAATTTTATTAATCACACCTTTAATTTTTAGGATTTTCAATTTGGTGTTTAATTGGGCATTTTAAGTTTTTTTCCTTTTTGAGTTTTTTTATTGCAAACTGAATTCAGTTGTCTGCTCCTTCTCTATTTTATTGATAATTGTAAGCATTTAGAGATATAAATTTTCTTCTGATTACTGCTTTTGCTGCATTCCCATAGGATTTATATATTGTTTTATTATTATAATTCTCCTTAATAAAATTATTTGTTGTTTCTATGATGTTCTTTAACCTACTCATTCTTTAAAATTAGGTTATTTAGTTTCCAATTAATTTTTAATCTGTGGTTCCAAGGGCCCTTATTAAACATAATTTTATTGCATTATGACCTGAAAAAGATGTATTTACTATTTCTGCTTATCTGCATTTAACTATAAATGTTTATGCCCCAATATATGGTCAGTTTTTGTAAAGGTATGATGTACAGCTGAGAAAAAGTGTATTCCTTCCTATTATTATTCAGTTCTCTCCAGATATCTATCATACTCAGCTTATCTAAGAATCTATTCATCTCCTTGACTTCTTTCTTTTTTATTCTTTGATTACATTTATCTAGTTCTGAGAAGGAAAGATTGTCTCGTTATTGTAGTTTTGCTAACTATTTTCATCTGTAACTCATTTAGGTTTTCCTTCAAAAGTTTGGAAGCTGTGGCATTTGGTGCATATAGGTTTAGTATTGATATTACTTCATTATCTATGGAACCTTATAGCTTAATGTAGTTTTCCTGTTCATCTCTTACTCAAAGCTATTTGGGTTTTAAATTCATCTGAGATCATAATCATTACCCCTGATTTTTTACATCAACTGAAGCATAATACATTCTACTCCAGCCCTTTATTTTTATGCTATGTGAATCTCTCATATTTAAATGTTTCTTGTAAACAAAATATTGTCAGATTCTGTTTTTAATCCATTCTGCTATCCATTTCCATTTTTATGAGTGAGTTCATCCTATTCATATTCAGTTATAATTACTAGTTGTGCATTTCACTCTATCATATTTTTCATCACTGTTTATCCTCTCTCCCTATCTTTTTACCATATCCCTTCTCAAACATCTAATTGACTTCTTACCAATGCCTCCCTAATCTGTACCCCTTCTAAGAATACCTGCTTTATCCTCTCCCCTTATCCTCCTATTCCTTTTTTAAAGTTTATTTTATTTTTTCAAATTAAAGACAAATTTTAACATTCATTTAAAAATTTTGAGTTCTAGTTTTTCTCTCCTCCCTAATATGCTAAGCATTTTAATATAAGTTATATATGTGCTACCACGTAAAACACCATGTTAGTCATGTTATGAAAGAAGAAACCAACTAAAGGGAAAAGATGAAAAAAGTAAAGAAAGTGAAAATAGCATGCTTTGATCTGTGTTCAGACTCTATCAGTTCATTTTATGGATGTGAATAGCAATTTTTCTCATGAGACATTTGGAATTGTCTTGGATCATTTTATTGCTGGGAATAGCTAAGTCATTCATAGTGGATCATCGTTCCCATGGTTCTGGTTGCTGAAAGGGCAATCAAACTGTGCATACCACTACTAGGATTGTATTCCAATGACATCAAAGAAAGGAAAAGGACTTGTACAAATGTATTTTAGCAACTCTTTTTGTGGTGACAAAGCATTGGAAATTGAGAGGGTACTCATCAATAGAGGAATGGCTTAACAAATTATAGTATATGAGTGTGATGGAACACTATTGTTCTACAAGAAATGATGAGCAGGAGGATTTCAGAAGAACCTAGAAAGACTTTCATGAACTGATGCAAAGTAAAGTGAGCAGAGCCAGGAGAATAGTGTACAAAATAGCATCATATTATATGATGATCAACTATGAAAGACTTAACAATAGAATGACCCAAACAATTCTGAAGGACTTATAATGAAAAATGTTATCCACCTTGAGAGAAAGAACTGATAATCGGAATTCAGATCAAAGCATTTTTTTTTACTTTCTTTATTTTTCTTTTTGGTCTGTGTTTTCTTTTAAAACATGACTAATATGGAATTATATTTTGCATGACTGCACATGTATAACTGAAATCAAATTGCCTTCTCAGTGAAGGGGGAGGAGAAGCAAAGGAGAAAGAGAATTTGAAACACAAAATTTTAAAAGTTGAATGTTAAAAATTGTTTTTACATGTAATTGGAAAAAATGAAATATTTTATTAAAAAAATCTATGGGTTACAATTAAGACTACAGTTGGAAAAAATGGATTAAAGGGATGTTAAAAATGTGGTTTAATGCTGGAGAATTAAAGAGTATATTTCATAAGCTTGTGAACTCAATGCCACACTTTGGGAGGCTAAGGAAAAATCATCAATGGATAGGACCAACAGAGGTAAAAAGGAGTTGTGGCCTATCCAGGAAAGGAGAATTCTTGGCAGGGAGGGGAGTTGTATCCAGCATGTATCCATGGAGATGGTGTGTGTGTGTGTTTGTCTGTATGTCTGTCTTTCTGTATGTGATAGGGCTTTTATTCAGTGGGAATGGGTTCAAGAGATCTCCCAACAAGGGCTATTTTTTTCTTAGAAATTTCTCCTATCACATGGGGTAGACTTATTTGTATGCCCAGGGGCCTCTAGCATGCAGGACAGTTGTCCAAGTGGACTTGATCCAGAGGAAGGATATACTCTCATTAGTATAGACAGAGAATGAATGAAAGGTCTTGTTAAAGAACTAGGTCCCTGGGGCAGCTAGGTGGCACAGTGTATAGAGCACTGGCCCTGAAGTCAGGAGGAGCTGAGTTCAAATCCGGACTCAGACCAAACACTTGACACTTACTAGCTGTGTGACCCTAGGCAAGTCACTTAACCCCAGTTGCCTAAAAAAAAAAAAAGAACTAGGTCCCTTAATGTAAGATATAAAACACCTACCACCATACCATGTTGCCTTTGAGCTTCCTTGAAGGGAAGAAAGAAATGAGAAGAGAAAAGGAGGGAAAGGAAGCAGAGGGAAAATGAAGGAAATGAAGGTGGGGAAAGAAGGAAGGTAGGAAGGAAGATGGGGTGAGAAATTAAACAAATATGTGGATTGGATAGAAGAGGTTTTAGTCTTCCAGAAATTCACTTGGTATGAGTATTTTATAAAGAATGGAAAAAAAATAAATTTTTAAATACGAAGTCCATGAATGGGTGATTTGATTCCTTAGTAAGCCTGGAAGGGCAAAGGAGTTTTTTTAAAAAAGGCGAGATAAATTAACACTTTTTAGAAAAAAGTCCCACTTATGTATATTACTCAAACTAAATAGTAAATGGATGGGTGTGGGACATTGTTGGGACTGAATAGGTAGGAGAAAAGTGGATCTTACAAACTCTTATTTGGACTAGGCAATGGAGACAGGATAAGAGAAATAGACTGACAGAGAAACAGAGACTTAGACAGACAAGCCAGGGTATAATAATTAGAAGAGATCAGAGAATCTGTGGGAGTCTGGGAGGAAATAGCAATCAAATTACTGTAAGCCAAACAAACCACAGGGACCAAGTACTTAAAGAAGAAAAGGAGGAAAGGGATTGAATAATCAGTACAAAATAATTTAATGGAGGAAAAAGCAAATTCAATCAAAAAGGTCATAGAGATCCTTTGCACTAAAAGACATTTATATTGTTTAATGTTCTGGAAGAAACATGATAATTTAAAAATGAATTCTAATGAGTTTACCGTGTGGGGCTAAATAGTTAAGATATTGGATAAAAAAGTTAAAATTCCTCCACAAAGATCCAGCTGTTCCTGCTTTGGTGATGTTTATTGGCCCTAGTCTCAAATGATACCTGTCCCTCCTTTAGCACCTTCTTGAATTTGTTCCCACTGCTTTTGTTTTCCTCTGTTGTCTCCTTGTATCTGTGGGAGAATAGCAGTCCACTTGTTTTATTTTCAGTAAAAATGCAGCGGAATGCAAATAATATAGATATTTAGAATAACTTGGTAAATAATTTATAGCCTTGTAGTAAATTATTTATTTACTTCAGGCATACTTATTTAGAATATGAATATAAATATTTTATAGACTGTGCCACTAAATGTCTCTGCCTGGAGTCTTGGAAACTACTATATACACACTGAACACAGTGAAATACTAATAATCATATAGTTCTTGAATTATTTTACCCTTAAAATTCTTCCAGAAGTTTTATGAAACTTCCTCCAAATATATAAAAGTCCACTCTGCTTTCTCTGGCTAGTGAATGCTTGAATCCTTAGTCCATATACACTTACCATATACTTGACATTGTGATAGGCGTGATGTGGGTATACAGAAGAAGCATAAGACATAATTCCTATCCTGGAATTTTGCAGTTTGGTTAGGTAGACCAGAAGACATACTACCAAAAAATGAAAAAACAGTAGTAGCCTGGAAGGGCAAAGGAGTTTTTTTAAAAAAGGTGAGAGAAATTAACACTTCTTAGAAAAAAGTACCACTTATGTATAGTACTCAAACTAAATAGTAAATGGGTATACAAAGAAAGGCAAAAACAGTCTCTGCACTCAAAAAGATCACATACCAATAAGAAATAGTTATATACACCTGGTTTGTTGTTCAAGCTCAGGCTGAGGTTCAGATTTGGAATGAAATAAGACTATCCAACACTTAGTAAGAAAGACATTTATTTAACAATAGCACAGAAAACGTACTTAACAAGAATACAGAACTTCATCCAGAAGATGTAATCTTCCTTGTTTCCATATGGAAATACTTGTGGTCAGAAGGATATGTTGGATCAGAAGGGCATATTAAATCATGCAGTAGTGGGGCATTCATAAAAAATGAGAAACATCGACTAGAGAATAGACTTTTTATGTCCTAGGTCACTAGGAAGTCCATCATCAATAACTAGAGCCTTAGTCTGCCAGACCCAAGTTTTATGGACAACTTCCATACTTTTTGGGGGAAAACTGACTTAATCTATATGGAAGGGACCCTAGGAGATCTTTCTCTTATTCCAGTATACAACAGACAATAAACACAATGGAATCTCATATACTGTCATTCATATATATACATATACATATATATATACATATATATATATACATATATATGTATATATATATAATCAGTCAGTTGGGGAGATGGTAGTAAAAATGTGGTCTGTTTTGGAATATTTCTTATAAAAGCCTTCTTCCTCCTTACTAATACCCTCATCATGTGCTTAATAATTTTCTAATGATTCTTTTAAGTTGATTTGTTAGTTTTATTTTCTTGTAGAAATAGAAAAGTAGGTATATGTGTTAATTGTTGTTATTGCAATTAGGTCCAAGATTTTTTTCATGCCTTGGACATCTCCCACTGCTTCAGATAATTTGTGAATCAATTCTTCAGTACGTTATAATTGCATCAACTCTAGTACAGATCTGTTTATCAACTTTTCCCATCTTTGTTCTTTTTAGTACTATTTCTACCTCTTTTATAATCACACTGTGATTTTAGAGTCCAAATGTAGGGGGAATGGTGAAAAAAGAGTTTGTCATAAATCTTTGAAAATCTTTTTTCATTTTTCTTCTGTTTGTTTTCTTCTTTCCATTTTTATTCTTAAAAGCCTCAGGATGGCTTTCAATAAGACTATTGGATCATAAATTTAGAGCTGGAAGGGAGCCTTGAGGCCATCTAGTCCAACAGTCTTTTATTTTTTATTTTTTTACTAATGAGGAAAGAGAGGCCTAGAAAGTATAAGTTACTTGCCAAAATCACTTAGTTATAAATAAATGGAAGAGGAAGGATTTTTGTCCTCTGTCTCTAGATTTGTTGCTCCTCTCTGTACCATGCTGCCCCTACTCTCTGTAGCCAAGCTTTCTTTAAACTTTAAACTTTTATCTTCTGCTGTTTTCCTTTTATGAGAACTAGTCATAATCTTCTGTAATCCTTCTTTGTAAAATTTTGTATATGTGCTCATATTTTAAACTACTATTGCCTTTGTCAACTGTTTGCTTACTAAGGTGCTTTTTAGGCTCTTTTTGGTCTGTATTTAGGCAATTTATTCACAAGAGTTAAATTTCTGTATGAAATTATTGTATTCTATGATTAAATTATTTCTTTCATCCACATTTCATTTTTACCACCACTTGTCTGAACAGGTCTTGATTGAATTGTTTTGATTGCATGCTATATCTTTTTGTCATTTTTATTTTCTTCTGGATTTGAATTTTTTTTTATCTTTGTTCTACCAATTCAGTAATTTGACTATAGATAGATATTATCCAAGAATGATTTCCACAGAATACTAAATTGTTTTCTTTCTGTTAAATACAATCAGTTAATTTTTATTATGTTATTTGGTATGCAACATGTCTAACACCCATCAGTACTTTTCTTGAAGAAAATATTCACAATGTATTTGTGTAAGGCTTCTGTGTAGTCTACAAATCTGATTGTTCTCCTTAATTATTCATGACCAATTTTCTGTTCTATTCCCACTTCACATTATCAAAGCATATGTTGATTTAATTTGGGGTATTCTATAGAGTACTTTGCAGAATTTCATTACCTCTTTAGCTTCTGAAAGAGATGTTGCTGTGTTAGTTGCAACTATTTTCCAGTTTGTTGTTTTGCACATGCTCATCGTGAGCACTGTAATAGAGATCATAGAATCATAGGATCACAAATTTACAATTGAAAGGGAAGCCAATGTAGTCCAACCCCCTCATTTTACATCTCCGACTAGGGCCACTCATAAAGTAGAAATGTGATGTGATAAGACTAATATAAGACAAATAGCATTTCCCTGACTCAATTTCTTTTACCAACTCTCCTGCCTTTGCATCCACACCCTGGGAAAGCCCAAGCCCATCTTGCTTCAATAATATTCAGGGATTAGCTATACAAAGCTTCCCCCAGTGCCTAATTGGCCCCTGTGAAAGCAGCTTCCTGATTATTTAAAAATCAAAAAGTCCCCAGCCACATTCAGAGCCCCTTGCATTTAGTGAATTTCTGGAGATAACATAGATCACCATATCCTGCACAAATCCTGTTGTGATAAGCAGACAAGTTTGCACATGGAGATAAGGAGAACTGCATCTAGAGAACCTAAGCGCCACCAAATTCTTGTTGCATGTGTAAGGGCAAAGTTTTCCTTAAAAAATGCAGTTGGTCAAATGGGGGGAAAGTCCATTGATGAAGACAACTCTTTAAAAACTAGAATTCACCAAATGGAAAAGGAGGAACAAAAGCTAACTGAAGAAAAAAATTCCTTAAAAATTAGAATTGGGCAGGCAAGTGGGAGCTAATGACTCAATGAGACATCAAGAATCAGTCAAACAAAATCAAAAGAATGAGAAAAGTTGAAGAAAATGTAAAATACCTCATTGGAAAAACAGCTAACCTGGAAAATAGATCCAGGAGAGATAATTTAAGAATTATTGGACTACCTGAAAGCCAGGATCAAAAAAAGAGTTTGGACAGCACCTCCAGAAATTATATAGGATAACTGCACTGATATCCTAGAACCAGAAGGTAAAATTGTCATTGAAAGAATCCACCAATCACCCCCTAAAAGATATCCCAAAATGAAAACTCTTGTAGCCAAATTCCAGAATTATCAGGTCATGTAGAAAATACTGCAAGCAGCCAGAAAGAAACAATTCAAATATCAAAGAGCCACAGTCAGGCTAACACAGGACTTAGCAACTTATACATTAAAGGATCAGAAGGTTTGGAATAGGATATCCCAGAAGGCAAAGGAGCTTGGATTACAAACAAAATCAACTACCAAGTGAAACTGAGCATAATCTTTCAGGGGAAGAAATGGACATTAAAGAAATAGGGAATTTTCAAACTTTCCTGATGGAAAGACCAGAGTTGAACAGAAAATTTGATCTTCAAATACAAGACTCAAGAGAAACATAAAAAAGTGAGTGGGAAAGAAAAGAAAACGTGTTATTCAGTAAGTTAAACTGTTTACCTCCCTACACAGGAAGATGAAAATTGTAACTCTTGAGAACTGTATCTCTATTAGGACAGTTAAAAGGAGTATACATAGACAGAGGGTGTGGATACAAGTTGACTTTGATGTGATAATATAAAACTACAGTGGCCCTGTAGTCTTTCAATTTGGTAGTCATTCCCCAATTGAGAAATGGTAAAAGGATATGGACAGTTTTCAGAGGAAGAAATTAAACCTACTTATAATCACATGAAGAAATACTCTAAATCACTGTTGATTAGAGAAATGGAAATGTAAACAACTCTAAAGAATCCCCCTCGCATCTATCAGATTAGCTAATATGATAGAAAAGGAAAATGATAAATGTTGGAGAAGATGCAGGAAAATTGGAACACTAATGCATTGTTGGTAGAGTTGTGAACTGATTCAACTATTCTGGAGAGTAATTTGGAACTATGTCCAAAAGGCTATAAAACTGGGCATACCCTTTGATCCAGCAATACCACTACTAGGTCTGTATCCCAAAGAGGTAATAAAAAAGAGAAATGGACCCACATGTACTACAATATTTATATCAGCTCTTTTTGTGGTGGCAAAGAATTGGAAATTGAGGGGATGCCCATCAGTTGGGGAATAGCTGAATAAATTGTGGTATAGGAATGTAATGGAATACTATTGTACTATAAGAAATGATGAACAGGCAGATTTCAGAAAAACCTGGAAAGACTTACATGAACTGATGCTGAGTGAAGTGAGCAGAATCAGGAGAACATTGTACACAGTAACAACATTGTGTGATGATTGACTATGATAGACTTAGCTTTTCTCAGCAATATAATCATCCAAGACATTTCCAAAAGATTCATGATGGAAAATGCTATCCACATCCAGAGAGAGAACTATAGACTCTGAATGCAGATCAAAACATATTACTTTCACTTTTTTTTTACAAAAAACAATGAATAGCAATGAAATGAGGAGCTTCCTTTTTCACTAAAGTATCAGAACCAGATGTATTACCAGAAACAAAAGTTCCATTTTTGCATAGAGCATGAAATTTTTCTTTCCAATCAAATGTCTTTTTTGCTTTTGTTTTACCAAAAACAAAAAAAAATTACCATTTCTAAAATGTATATAGCCTTTGTCATTTCTAAAAGATCACAAAATAAGAAATCTTCTTTAATACATTCTTTAATACATTAAAAATTACAAACTGGCTGTCTGAGTCCTATGTATGAAAGGAACTGATTATATTAGGAGATGTCTGTAGTTTTGTCCAGTTGCATACTAGAGTAGGGCAAGATTGGTGTTTTCTTGGTGACTTATTTCAAAAATTTTAAAGAAATATCAACTATTTTAGAACGTGTCATATCCTTTAAACCACTTTCAGTATTTTACTCTGAATCTCTAATGCAAAAATACATCACTTTGCATTTGTTGGCTGAATGATTTTTAGGGACAGAATTGTCTGATAGTTGACCAGCTATGTAGCACATCTATTGACAGGAAGACTAATCAAGATCAATCTACCGGCTCACAGTAGCTACAGTGATTCCAAAGCAGTGATGAATATAAACAATATTTTGAGATATCTGCAAAATTTGTACAGTGACATAAAAAATCTCATTTTTGTTGGTATCAAAGTCACAGGTACTGCTAATACTGCTGGAGTTTATTCCCTCAATTCAGAATTTAGGTATCTAAGTAGTTCATTGGATAGAATGCTGGACTTTGTGTCTAGGAGATCTAAATTCAAGACCTGCCTCAGATGAGTACTATCTGTATGACCCTGGATAAGTCACTAAACTTTTCACAGCTTCAGTTTCCTCATCTGTAAAATGAGTAGCACCTGTCTTCCAGGCTTATTGTGAATCTCAAATGAGATAACATGCATAGCACTTTCCAGAACTTAAGATACTCTATATATACTAACCCTAATTCCAAGGTTAGTGAAAATAAAAATATATATGTACACATAATTTTTTTTCTTCTCCAAGTTTATGGGCCCCAGGTTAAAAATACTTGCTCTCATTAGAAAGGACCTGTGTGGATGAAGCCTCCTCATTTCTGTAAACTTATGACAATGACATGTATTGGGTAAGATATGTAATAGTTTCTGGTGGTACTTACAAATGATGAAAAACAATTTTCCCTGAATGGCAAGCTGGCCAGACTGCTGTCTATTTGTTAAATAAAATAGTTTTGCTTTTACATTAGGCTCTGTGCATTAAGAATTAGAGACAAACTAGAGCCATTGCTCTCTAAGGAAGACTGGCCATCCCAGCAATTAGAAACCTCTGCCATGTTGCAAAATAAAGGCACCTTACATCACCACAAAAGAAGAAGGCTGTGGTATTAATGTCACAGATATATCACAAAAGAAACAAAGACAAATAATTCCTTTGCATTCTTAGATTTGGTTCTTTATAGTTGCTTGCTCTGTCCTCTTTCTGCTTTCTCTGGTTTTCATGCTTCTAACTTTCTTAATATTCCCCTTAATTTTTTTCCCCCAACTATAAATACAAATTCCAAGAAAAATGAAGGAGGAAAAAACCATTGTACTACATACGTGTCTGCAAAACTAATAGCTGTCTACTTTCATAAATTCATTCCTCCCAGTACCTAGGTGCCATAAGCCCTGAGGGAGATGAGCCATTCACCTTATGATAGCAGGAGAAAATGGCTTCATATCTAGATCATCCAGACATGACAGGAAACTTTTAGGGACTAAAACAACAACAAAAATGCCTAGTGCATTGGCTTTGGATTTTTGCCCAAAAGAAAATTAAAGCAACAGAGCTACAAGATGTCTTTTCAAGTAATATTACAAAAAAGACTAGTGCTCAGTTTTCTTGATAAAAACCAACTGTTTGGTGATAAGCAACCTTTCCTAGCATTCTTCTCCATTAAAAGAGTGATGCTTTTCGCAATAAAGTTTTCTCTCTCCTACTAGCCCTCTGTCCAAAGAAGACAGTAAATTAAAGGTTGCACCAATGAATTACTGCTTATTTCCAATTTCAACAAGGCAAGAAGATTTATTCTATGAATCCAATAGCTCTCTACTGTTATCTTTACAGAGTGTATTGTCTGCACAAAAAGATATGTTTTCCTTCCACCTTCTCTCTGTTAAATAGCTTATAGAAATCACAAAAGCTCAATTCAAACACAATGACATCTACAAATGTCTCTTTTACAACCAACTGGCCATAAGACAATCAATTTTTAATAAAAAAAAATTGTCACAATCTGGAGCCACATAAATCTATTGTGATGGCAGAAAAATAAATAGCATCAAAATTAGATTCATTTTCAATAAGACATAAACTGTCTACAATGGAAAATAATGGTGGTGATGGTGATCAAAACCTGGCTTTGTCTTTAGTCAGAGTTTTTGGTGTTTTGGTAGATTAAAAAATGAAACAAAATGAGATTCATATTAATCTTGAGAATAAAATCCTTTAATGACATTAAAATAATCAATTTTCATAGGGACTGGATCTTGTCATACCATACAATCAGGCTTCAAACTGAATTCCCAATCAAGTTGCTGATCTAGTCCCTCATTAATCTGTAGGAACTTGGAAATTCTTAGAAATAAGATACAACCTGACCACACAGCAAAGAGTTGAGGTCTGATTCCACAGTGGTGCTAAGACATTAGAACAAGGAAGGGTCATGCTGAGCTCACCACTACTACAAAAGAATATGGTCTCAAGCAAAAAATATTGCAAGACATAAACGATATTTTTCCAATACCCTTTATAGTATTTTTCTTGACTAACACTTTGTTTCTCTCTCCACAGTTGTTAATGATAACCATGACCTCCTTCACAGCTCCTTTCTTCTTTTGGATTTGCTTTTCCTGTGTACCCCGGTTTGTCCTAGCATGGCATTCTGCTTAATCTCTTAGATGGACCATGAATTTTTTTCTCTAGGAGGGTTCTCTCCCTCGGGGTTATTAGTGATCTCTGAAACTTTATGAAAATGAGAAATATACTGCAGAATTTATTAAATGCCACTACTCACCAGGACTCACCAGCACCATCCCCATAGGGAGAAGGTATCATATATGAGAATTTTATGAGGATAAATTCCAAAACATGGGAACATTGATTTTCCAAGACTCTTTAGTTCATTTTTTCCCTGAGGTCTCTTCAGAGAGAATAAATCCTGGGAGCTGAATTGACATGAAAAAATTAAATTAAGTGCAAAAAAAATTGTACGGTATATTGTTTGAAATCAGAAATCCCTATTCCATAAGAGTCTGAGGCAAGAGAAATTTTCTCTTTCCTGTAAGTTCTTAAGACTCAATAAAATTAGAAACCATCCATTTTACTTTCCAGTGGAAACCCTTTAGTAATAAAATGAAAAGCCTTCAGCCTTCCTCTGTGGCAACAGCTCCCATGGTTACCTAATTTAATGATGTTGTAAAGCTCTAGTGGTTGCACACTACACAGATAACACATTAAAGTGTGGTTGAGGCTGAGAAATAGCCTGACATCAAAGCCTCTTAAGGAAAGAACATTCATTAGCCATGAAATCAAGAAACGAGAAATGCTTGATTTTATCCTTTTAAAAAAATGAAAAGTTAAAATGTTAAAGTTAATGGAAGCCCTATGGAAAGTCCAGACAAGACTGTTATCTTTCATCTTTCTGAATTAGTGTGAAAGGGATGAACATGCATCACATTATTTCAAATTAACCCACATTATGCTGTATGTGTTCCTCTTAATGCACATTCATGAGTTCTAAGCTGTCAAGTCCCCTGAGGACAAATAAGAATGCCAAGACCTGCTAATGATGCAACTTTAAATCCTGCCAGGGATGAAATAGCTAATGCTCCAAATATTCCGGTAAGAAGGAACCCTGCTTTTTAAATAATTGAGAGTGTTTGAAGGAAAAGTAAAAAAAAATTAAAAAATAAAAATGTATTTATTATTCCTTTTACAAGTTTGGAAAGTTCTAAGTACTCTTCAGAGTATATAACTTTACATTTCATTCCTATTTGTGCTGCTGGCTCATTAGAATATTCAGGAGCTACTCA
This sequence comes from Phascolarctos cinereus, assembly GCF_003287225.1. NCBI lineage: Eukaryota > Metazoa > Chordata > Mammalia > Diprotodontia > Phascolarctidae > Phascolarctos > Phascolarctos cinereus. The sequence continues at coordinate 280,617,712 of NW_027555847.1, read as the reverse complement.
AATATTATAAAGGGTCTTGGTTTCCCACTAATCACATATTATAATGCATAACTCCATCCCAGTTCTCAGCTCACTTTTGCTTGGCAATCTATTTGGTTTAGCATGTCACTAGCGCTCTCAACGACAGGGAGAAATGTTATGACAAAGTCATGTTTTGGCCCAATTGAGAGGTGTAGATGGTGGGACAACTCTGCCAATTCCTTCCCTTCTCTTTATATTGCCTTCTCTCCTCATTGGTCTGTATTTATTAATATGTAATATAGTTTTCACTAAAGTCCTACTCTACTGTGGCGTGGAGATGACTCTGGATTCTCAGAGTCTATACCAATAAAGGTCCTACCAAGATGGAAAGGCATATAGGCCTGGCAATATGCCATATACATAGTTCATCTGCCCAGCTAAATTTGGAGAGGCTCATGGCCACTTTGGATACAAGGTAATATATTTTCCATTGAAAGTAACCCTCAAAGACCAAGTCTAGAGGGCTTGAGAGCTGTGTTAGTGGAAATAGCATCCACATTAGCAAAACCATCTTATTGGTACTTGTTTGCATATTGCTTTGTAAGCGTTCTTTAATCCTTTCATGCATCTTTCCGTCCCCAAAACAAATTCTGAGCTCTTTGGGAGAAACTATGTTTTGTCTCTCATTTCCCAGCTCTTCTCTTCATTATAGTGCCTAGTAGATTGCTTGACATAATGCTAAACAAATATTGCTAATTGACAAGGAAAGTCAGTGGCAGCTTCTAACACCATTGACCTTAGCCAATACCAATTTTCTTATTTGTTCTTTCAACCTTGTGAAATGATGTGATAAATTAAAAAAAAAATTTAGTTAGTACCTACCTTTTTCAAAGATCTGCTGAAGATATGACCAAGTATAAAGCATAGTCCTAACACTTAGGGAGCTTGCTATTTTGTTGGAAAGACAAAACATGTACACTTGGAGAGATAACCTACAACACAAGGTAATGTGATGTAATAAATACAAAAAGAAAAAAAGAAAACTACAAATAGGTTGTGATACTTCTGGGGTGCCTTCTGTAGGCAGTTAGGTGGGCGATCCAGTGGAAAGTGTAAATGGTTGGAGTCAGGAAGACTAGAGTTCAAATCCTGCCTCAGATACTACCCTAGGCAAATAATTTTTGTCTTCCTCAGCTTCCTCCTATGAAAAAGGAGGATTAACTTGATGGCCTCTAAGGTCCCTTCCAGCTTTATTCTATGATCTGTTAATAGTATGCTGGCATACTATCACATCCATGGAGATATTTATAGTTGATATTTGCAATTTACAAAGCACATTGTGTACATTATCACATTTGTAATGCAAAACAACCTGATGAGATTATTTAGATATGATTATCCTAATTTTATAGATGAGGAAACCCAAGATTAAAGAAATGAAGTCAGGATTTCAACCCTGATCTTTTAGGTCTAAATTAGCTCTCATTCTACTGTATCACCACTGATGCTCTACACCAATTCCCTATCTGGTGCTATCTCCTCTTTTCTTGCTCTCTTCTTGGAAATCATTACTATCATCCATTCTTCTCTCCTCAGCTCCTCACACAAAGACTCCAGTAAAAGGAGAGACAGATTTCCAACTTCTCCCAGACTCTGCTATTTCTGAAGTAAGTATATGTCTTTAAGTTCTATAAAAGATTTCATTGTTCTAAACTTGAAGGAACTTTAGTCTAAAATTAGCATAGAAGAAGAAAGTTACAAATTTAACATTAACACTTAAAACTTAGAACAGTAAGTAGCTGTAGTCCTAAATGAAAAAATATAAATGGAACTAGGACTTGATCTTCCTCAGCTTCTCCCACTCCCTAACTATGTTCCTTTCTCTTTATCCTTGGAATCACTGCAACCCAAATCCTTTCTGGCTGTGATGCTAGCCAAACTTCTCAGGCTTCTAATGAGTAAGGTAATATTTGGAAAAGAGCTTTTGATTTATAGTCAGAAGCTAAATGGTTGAATTGTGGGGCATTGAGTAAATCACTTAAACTCTCTAGACCTCAGTTTCCTTATTTGTAAAATGAGGGGCTCAGAGTCAATAATTCATATAAAATCTCTTCCAACTCTTAAGTGTTATGTAGTTTCATTTTTTAAAGGCTGTTAGTAATATCAGCCCTTTCTAGAATCAATTATGGGAATACTACTTAAGGAATGCCCTTCTCCTGCCTGCTGGCTCCAAAGCCATGGTCTTAATACCATTTTGTACTGACTTGTTTATTTTCCCTTGTGCCTCTTAGAAGATTGACCCTCACCTTGATCTGTCTTGGTTTGTTGTACTTGAACAATTTCATTAGCTGCTTGCTAAAACTGGTTGTACCCAATAGATAAAATATGTTGCTTCTCTAGTTTTTCTTCTAGACTATAACTTGGTCCCTTGTCCTACGGTCATCTATTTTTCCATGTTTTATTGTGTGGAAGATGCCATTGTTCCCTCAACCAATTAACCTATCCATAAATATTTAGTAAATGGTGATTGTGTGGCAGGCACAGTGCAAGGTGACAGGGAGACAGACTAAACTGAGAAATTCCTTGATCTCAGAGAGCTTATATTCTACTAAGAAAGTCAACTCGGACACAGATAAGTATACAAGTATGTATACATGTATACAAGGCAATTTTTTGGGGGGGACATTAACAACTAGAAGAATCAAGAAAGGTCTCTTGCAGGAGGGATATAGATGTTGTAAAAGGTGGAAGTGAAGAGAGAGAATCTGAGACTTAGGGGACAATCTACAAAAGAACAGAGATGGGAGGTGGAATATTATGCATAGGGAACATTAAATGTATCAGTTGCTGAACTGTAAAGTTCATCCATATAAGAAGAGTAATATGTAATCAGAATGAAGAAGTAGGCTTGATTTATTTCCCTTGAGATCCAAAGAGGTACACAAAATAAAACTGAGAGAATGGGAAAAAAATTATTATGCAGCAGGAGTTGCAATCACTCTATCTGATAAAGCAAATGCAAATTTTCAAAATATAAAAGGAATAAATGAGGAAACTACATTATATTGAAAGGAACCCTGAAAAACAAATCAATGTCAATAATAAACCTTTACACTTTGTATGCCTTAGCATCCAAATTTGTAAAGGCAACATTATCTAAGTGACAAAAAGATACAGAGAGTAATATGATTATAACAGGAGATTTCCATATCCAATAGTTTTGGATTCTAACAGAAAAATAAATAAAAATATGGAACTGAACAAATTGCTGGAGAAACTAGAGTGAAAAGATATTTCACATGATGAAGTGGCCATACTCCTTACCAAAGCTAACCACTCTACTTGTTGAAGTGATCCCATTGCATCCTGTCTCCTCCAACAGATTGCTCCCTCTGTAATCCTCATTCTTTCATTTATTTTCAATTTCTCCCTGTTTACTGGCTCATTTCCTATTGCCTACAAACATGTCCATGACACTGTTGGTCACTCTCCCTTCTTTGATACTTTCATCTCTAGGTTTTCAGGACACCACTCTCTCCTGTTTCTCTTCCTACCTATCTGACTACTCCTTCTCTGTCTCCTTTGCTGAATCCTCCTTTAGATCATACCTTTTAACCATAAGCATCTCCCAGAGTTCTGTCCTGGGCCTTCTCTCTTCTTCTATACTATTTCACTCAGTAATCTCATTCATTTCTATGGTTTTAATAACCATCTCTCTGCTGATGATTCTCAAATGTACCCATCCTGCTCCAATCTCTCTGCTGACCTCCAATCTTATATTTCCAGCTGCCTTTCAGACGTCTCAAACTGGATGTTCAGTAGACATATTAAACTTAATATACATTATTTTTCCTCCTAAATGCTCCTTCCATCCTACTTTCCCTATTACTGTAACACCATCCTCCTAGCCTTCAGGCTCAAAGCCTAAAAGTCATTCCAGATTCCTCACTATCTTTCACACCCCATATCCAAGCTATTGCCAGAGCCAATCATTTTCATCTTTGCAATATTTCTAAAATATGCCCCACCCCTCTCTGCTCTGAAATTGCCATTCCTCTAGTGAAGGCCTTCATCACCTCATGCTTGGATTATTGCTAAAGCCCATGGATGTAGCTCTCTTCCTCAAGTCCCTCACCACTCCAATCCATCCTCCATTTAGCAACTAAAGTGATTTTCCTTAAACCAGTCTGACCTTGTCACGTCCCTACTCAGTAAACTCTAGTAGCTTCCTGTTGCCTCCTTGAGCAAATACAAAGTGCTCTCTTTGGTATTTAAAGGTAGGCCCATCCTCCCTTTCCAGTCCTCTCACAATGTATTCCCCAACACATACTCTTTTATCCAGTAACTCTGGCCTGCTGGCTTTTCCACCAATGAGATACTTCATCCTTTGGCTCTGGGCATTCTTTCCAGCTACCCCCAATGCCTGGAATGTTCTCCCTCACCAGCTCCAAATATTGACCTCCTTAGCTTCCTTTAAGTCCCAACTAAAATCCCATGCTCTACAGGAACCTTTCCATAGCCCTATTAATTTCAGTGCTTTCCCTCTGTTAATTATGTCCTATTTATCCTGTATATAGCTTGCTTTGTACATATCTGATTGTATATTATCTCCCCCATTATATTTTAAGTTCTTTTATGGCCAAGACTTTCTTTTGCCTCTTTTCTGTATCTCCAGTATTTAGCACAGTGCCTGGCACTTTATGAATAACAAAACTGCTAATGCATTGATGGATTGACTATGCCATCTTCTAAATTAAACTACAAAAGAATATGCATATTTTTACTGCCACATGGAACTTTTACAAAAATTGACAATATATTAGGGCACAGAAATACTGCAAAGAAATGTAAACAGGCAGAAATAGTTTATATCCTTTCCAAACCAAAATGCAATGAAAGTAGGGATCACAAACAAAAGATACAGACCCAAATGGAGATTTAATAATGAAATTCCAAATAACAAATGGGTGAAAGAACAAATCATGGAAACAATAGCTATGTAAAAGTAAATTATAATAATGAAACAACATATCAAAATTTCTAAGATGCAGCTTAAGTCATCTTCAGGGGTAAAACTATTTCTTTACAAATGTACATTAACAAAATAGAATAAGAATGGATAAATGAACTGAATATGCCTTTAAAAAATTAGAAATCCAAAAAAGAAACATACCTAAAATAACCATAAAAGAATAGATATTTAAAAGTATAGGGGAAATAAATTGGAAACAAAACCAATAGAAGTGAGCAATAAAACTAAAATTTGGTTCTTTGAAAAGACCAATAAAATTGATGAACTCTTAACTAATCTGATTTTTCAATAGAGAGCAGAAAATCTGATCAACAAAATAAAAACTGGGTGACGATTAAACACCACAAAAGCAGAAGAAATGAGAAAAATAACAAGAGCATATTATGTGGAGTTAGATACTAAAAAATTGAGAACACAAAAGAAAAAAAAAGGAATATCTTCAAAAATACAAAGTACTCAAACTATCAGAAGATGAGATAGAGATCTTAACCCAATCTTCTGAAAGGAAATAGATCTAGCTATAAAGGAACTACCAAGGACAAGGGGAGGGAGGGGAATCCTGGTTCTGATGGATTCACAGGAGAATACTATCAAACTTCTAAATAATACTTAGCACTCAGACCTCAAAAATCATTCACATTAAGGAAGAAAGCACTCTTCCATAATCTTTTTTGAGATAAGTATAATCTTACTACATAAAACAGGGAAAGATAAAATGCAGAAAGAAAACTATATGCCAATATCATTCATGAATATTGATTCAAAACTTTTAAGCAAAATCCTATCAAAAAGACTATATCAATTTTCCCAAAAAATTATTAATTATAACCAAATGAAATTTATACCAGGGATGCAAGGATAGTCCAACAGTAGGAAAGCAATCAGTATAATTAACCATGTTAAAACCCCAAACCAAAACTACATGATCAGTTGAATGGATTCAGAAAAGGTCTTTGAGAAACCTATTTTATGCTAAAAAAAAAAGTATAGGCATAGAAATATATTTTTTAATATCACAAAAGGCATCTATCTAAAGCCAAAAGTAAGCATTATATGCAATGAGGATACATTGGAACATTTTTCAGTAAATACAAGATTGAAACAAGAATGCCCAGTTTCCATAGTGTTATTTGATATACCTTTGGAAAATTAGCAACAGAAGTAAGACAAAAGAAAGAAATTACCATAAAGATAGGTAAAGAGGAAATAAAACTATTCCTATTTGATGATGATATGTTATACTTGAAAAATTCTAGGGAGCCAGCAAAGGTACTTATTGAGACAATTGATAGCTTTAGTAAATTTATAGTCTATAATATAAACTCTCAAAAATTAACAGAATTTCTATATAATAAAAATAAAATAATAGAAGGAAATACCAATCCAAATAACTACAAAATGCATAAAATATCTGCGGATCTACTTACCAAAGCATACAAAACACTTGTATGGATTTCATTGGCCATAGTTAGTACTTAATAGATGTTACTTGACTAACTCATTAACTGAAAAAGAGCCATTCTCCAATAGATTAATGGTTAAAGGATATGAAGTTTTTGCATGAACAAATGCAAGCTATCAAAGACCTAGGGAAAAGGCCCCCAAATTAAAACAACTCCAAAGTTCCTCACTCATACCTTTCATATTGACAAAGATGACAAAAGGTAAAAAGGGCAAATATTGGAGAGGCTTTAGGAGGACAGGAACACTAAGGTACTGTAGACAGGGCTATAAGTTTCTGCAACCATTTTGGAAAACAGTTTGGTACTATATTCCAAAATTCTTTAAAATGTACATCCCATTTTACCCAGAAAGAATCCTACTATGTGTATAATACTGGTTAAAGTGAGGCAAAGGACTCAGATCACTAAAATATGTCACTTTCTTGTTACAAAAAATTTTGGGGGAAAAAATGAGTGCCCATAAATAGAAAATTGTCACAACAACCTTGTGATGTAGATATTATAAATATCATTATCATTATTTTACTACATTGAGGAACCAGGACCCCAAAGAGGTTAAGTGATATTCCCATGATTCTATAGCCTGTCAGTAGTAAAGACAAGACTTAGACCCAAATTCCTAGTCCAGTTTATTTCCCACTATAATGCACTACCCTTAGAACTGGTAAGAAGTTGAATTTCTTAATTACACACACACACACACACACACACAATTAAAAAAAACTTTATTATATCCTGAGTTTTAATAGTAGACTGTACTTTATCTGACCCACACAATCTGTGAAATATTTCTCATGGTTTTTTGTTTTTGTTTTTGTTTTCTCCTATTACCAGGAATGGCCCTAATTTCCTAATTGACCTTGAGTCAAGCTCCTTCCCTAGGATTATAGTCTTGTCTGACTGTTGCCTAGAAGTAGTACAGTAGAAGGCACATGGGATTGAGAATCGTGGTACTTTCATCCTAATCCTAACTCTACCACCTCTTAGTTGTATGAATGATCTTGTGCAAACTAACAGTAACTCATACATCTATACTGCTTTGAAGTTTAAAAAGCACTTTCATCTTGTTGCACCTGGGAAAACTCCACTTCCATGAAATTCTTACAGTGATGAGCACCCTAGTCAAGGCCACCCCAGGTTCAAGAAACTAAAAACTAAAAACAAGATTCACAAATCCCCACTAATATACCTTCTTTTTCTAGTCAACCAAAAGATATAATTCATTCAAAACAAAGACATGAAATGAACTAATAAGTAGCAATGAGAGATTTCCTCTGTAAATTTGGAGTACAACCTCCAAAAAAAACCATATACTGTTTATTGGAGGATTGAACACAAATGACGAACCCTTCTGGAGAGGCATACATGTAGAGAACATGTGTGATCAATGCACATGTGGAATGGTACCTATCTAGGGAAACCAAGACCAGAGCACAGTTATGGAAAGGCATACACATAAGGAACATATATGGTCAGGGTAAACAAATGGAAAATCAGCTCATGCTTTCAACACTGTAGGGCCACTGATATAGTCAAAAGTAAGCTGAAAGAACCATCATCTCTTCACCAATGCAGCCCAGTACCTGGACACAGCCTTTCAACTTCATTTTGGTAAATATGTCTGTTGATTCTGTATGACTGTTTTGCCTTCTTATATGGTGGGGAAATCCAATGAGGGTAGAAACAAAGCACACTCTTTATTCTGCTCCATAGCATGAATCCTGAGAAAATATGAGTGACTGCCATAGTCACATGTGCCAAACAGACTGACGCCCCACCCCCACCTCCACTTTGTGCTTACCCTTATTTGCTCCACAGATGTACTTTTCTTCATCATTGGATGTCTGTTGATGTCGTCATACTATTCTTACAAGTCCTACGTATCTTTATGGTCTCGTGTGGCTGCTGTTCCATGTTGCTTCTGTGGGGCTGAGATCACTACTGGTTGATGCCAGGGATGGCTCCCCTGGGCTTAGAAGTCTTGGAGTCTGTTTCTCTTTCAGTTTATGGCTTTAGCAAGAGTCTTCAGTTGGAAAGGGAAGAGCAGTCTATGCTCATATTCTTTTAACTTAAATCGCTAAAGTCTTTTCCAACAACTTTTAATAGAAAAGTAAAGTCCTGACACATACCAGACTAAAAACAAAGTCCCTACTACTTTTTAACATTGACTTCCTGATCACCAAGGGCAAAAATTCTGTCACAGTAGATTCAATAAGACATAGAGTTAGAAATTCCTTGTGACTCCTTGTTTCATTGCTAGCATCATTGTAAAGGCCACCCTTCTACCACACTGACAAGGATTTTCTGGCTTGCTTCCCAAAAATTCTTTTGGTTTCCCATGCATTTCCAGGCAAATGGATGGAAGCAAAACTAAGCCTAGGGGGTAGAATCATTGTCTTCATCATTCCACATCCCTGCCTTTAAAATGTATATGTGGTAAGCAAAAAGTCTGCCCCTGCTACTACCATATTCCTATAAAACAGATAGTGTAAATAAAATTATTTCTTGAATATGAAGAAACAGAGACTCAGAGAGTAGTAAATAATGTGTTCATTTCCTTCTCCAGCTTATTTTATAGCTAGGGAACTGTGGCAGACATGATTAAGTAACTTGACCAGGTCACACAGCTAGTAAATGTCTGAGGCAGGATTGGAACTCAGGAAGAGGAGTCTTCCTGATTCAAGGCCCTGCACTCTAGCTATTGCACCACCTAGCTGCCTCATTCTCCAACTACTTCAGAACATTTACTCTTCTTTGCTACCGTCTGTGTGCCTACAGCAGCTAATAACCTTCTCCACATCAAGTGGATGGGAGAGAAGGTGGCTAAAGTTGCACCCAATAAGGACACTTAAAAATGTGTCAGAGGCCCTCAGACTGCAGCAAAGTAGTTTCTTTTGTTTTGTTTTGTTTTGTTTTTCCTTTTTAATTAATTTATTTATATTTAGTTTGAGTTCCAAATTTTCTCCCCATCTTGTCCCTCCCCCCACCCCAAGATGGCATGCATTCTGAATACCTCTTCTGCTAATCTTCCCTCCCTTCTATCTCTCTCCCCTTCTCTTATCCCCTTCCCCTTCAAATTTCTATACCTCATTTCCTCCCTACCCACTCTCATTGAGAAGACAAGCAGCTTGATACAGGTTATACATGTGTAGTCATGCAAAACACTGCTATAGTAGTCATGTTGTGAAAAGCTAAGTATATTTCCCTCAATCCTATCCCACTCCCCATTTATTCTATTCTCTCTTTTGACCCTGTCCCTCCTTAGAAGTGTTTGCTTCTGATTACCCCCTCCCCCAGTCTGTCCTCCCCTCTATCATCTCCCTGCTCTCTTATCCCCTTCCCCCCATTTTCCTAGAGGGTAAGATATATTTCCATACCCAATTGAATGTGTATGTTATTCTCTCCTTAAGCCAAATCCATTGAGAATAAAATTCACTCATTCCCTCTCACCTTCCCCCATTTCCCTGCCACTGTAAAAGCCTTTTCTTGTCTGTTTTATGAGATAATTTACCCCATTCTACCTCTCCCTTTCTCCTTCTCTCTGTATAATCCTTTCTCACCCCTTAATTTTATTCTCCACATATCATCCCTTCATTTTCAACTCTGTGCCCTCTGTCTATCTATCTGTCTGTCTGTCTATGTGTCTACATACATATAATTTTTTTCCCTCCAAATGCTCTAATACTGACAAAGGACTCATAAGTTACAAATATTATCTTTCCATGCAGAATCTAAATAGTTCAACCTTAATAAGTCTCTTATGATTTCTCTTTCCTGTTTATCTCTTCATGTTTCTCTTGAGTCTTGTATCTGAAAGTCAAATTTTCTATTCAGCTATGGTCTTTTCATCAAGAATGCTTGAAAGTCCTCTGTTACACTGAATATCCATTTTTTCCCCTGACGGATTATGCTCAGTTTTGCTGGGTAGGTGATTCTTGGTTATAATCCTATCTCCTTTGCCCTCCAGAATATTATATTCCAAACTCTGCAGTCCCTTAATGTGGAAGCTGCTAAATCTTGTGTTATCCTGATTGTGTTTCCACAATACTTGAATTGTTTCTTTTCTGGCTACTTGCAGTTCCTGAGAACTCTGGAATTTGACTACAATATTTCTACGAGTTTTCCTTTGGGGATCACTTTCAGGAGGTGATCAGTGAAATCTTTCCATTTCTATTTTGCCCTCTGGTTCTAGAATACCAAGGCAGTTTTCCTTGATAATTTCTTGAAAGATGATGTCTAGGCTCTTTTTTTGATCATGGCTTTCAGATAGTCCAATAATTTTTAAATTATCTCTCCTGGATCTATTTTCCAGGTCAGTTGTTTTTCCAATAAGATATTTCATATTGTTTTCTATTTTTTCATCCTTTTGATTTTGTTTTACAGTGTCTTGATTTCTCATAAAGTCACTAGCTTCTAATTTCTTCAATCTAATTTTTAAGGAAGTATTTTTTTTTCAGTAAGCTTTTGAACTTCCTTTTCCATTTGGCCAATTTTGCTTTTTAAGGCGTTCCTCTCCTCATTGACTTTTTGGACCTCTTTTTACCATTTGGGTTAGGCTATTTTTTAAGGTGTTATTTTCTTCAGTATTTTTTTGAGTCTCCCTTAACAAGATGTTGACTTGTTTTTCATGACTTTCTTGCATCACTCTCAGTTTTTCCTCTAGTTCTTACTTGCTTCTCAAAATCCTTTTTGAGCTCTTCCATGGCCTGGGACCAATTCATATTTTTCTTAGAGGCTTTGGATATAGGAACTTTGACTTTGTTGTCTTCTTCTGGTTGTATGTTTTGATCTTCTTTGTTACCAAAGAAAGATTCTGTGATCTGATTCTTTTTGTGGGGCTTGCTCATGATCCCAGCCAATTACTTGAGTTATAAATTCTTTGTTAGTGTAGGAGTCTGCTTCCAGTGTGGAGAATGTACTGTCCCAAGCTTTGGGGGTTTTGTGCAGCTGTTCAGAGATACTTCTAGGGACCTGTAAATTTTCAGTTCTTCCAAGGTACTATGAACAAGGGCAAGGTTTTTACTTCTTTCCTGGCCTGTGTTCTGGTCTATGAGTGACCACAAGTACTCTTTTCTGTCTTGGAACTGTGAGGAGGATTTTTTCTCTGACGCCACTACAAGCTCCACCACACCAGTGCTCTTCCTCACCCTAGGACCGTCACCCAGAACTGTGACCCAGACCTGAGCACTGGCAAAGCAAGAGAATCCTGCACCAGCAAAGAGATCCCTACAATCCCCCTCTGATCAGCCACTCAATTTCCCCTCAGTCTGTGGGCCGGAAGCTCAGGAAGCAGCCGCAGCACCAGGGCCGTGCTTGGGGACTGGGGTTGGGACCCCACCCCACTTTTTTCTCACCACACTTTTTTCTCACCACAGTCACAGACTTTTCCTTCTGACCTTCTAAGTTGTCTTTGGTGTTCATGGGTTGAGAAGTCTGGAAACCACCACAGCGTCTGTGATTCAGTCCCCTGAGGCCTGTGAGCCCACATCAAACTTTGCTCCTCTACTAGCCTGGTGTGATAGACCTTTCCGATCAACCATCCAGGTTGTCTTGGGCTGAAAATTTGTTTCACTCTGTCTTCTTATGGGTTTTGATGCTTTAGAATTTGTTTAGAGTCATTTTTTACAGGTATTTGGACAGGATTGGGGGAGAGCTCAAGGAAGTCACTGCTTTTACTCCACCAGTTGGCTCCACCCCCTGAATTATCAAAGTAGTTTCTTTTGATCAACTCTGTGCTACTCTCATAGTCTCTGGCTTCAGGGATTTGCATTTGAAGTTAGAAAACTCCTCCTGTCAAATTTCTGCCTATGAATCTCAAACCATTTTAGAAACTCTAAAATGAGCTAGAAAAGGAAATGAAAGATCATTCCAGTATCTCTGCCAAGAAAACCCCAAATTGGGTCATGAAGAGTTGGACACAACTGAAATAACTGAACAACAACAGGAACAGCCCAGAACTTAACCAAAATCAGACATGTAGAAAGAACCTTGAGAGTCTATAAACCCCCCCTTTTTTTTTCAGGAAATTGAGGCCCAGAAAATGAAGTTTACTTTCTGAAGGCCACACAGCAAGGTAGTGGCAGATCCAGAGGCATCCTAGGTATTTTGATTCATATTTCTTTGCTATTTCTATTATGCCATCTTGCCTCTCCCACAAAAAGTATCACTCTGTGGATTCCATTTATGCCAACTGTTTTTTTCTGGCAGACTTAGAAAACAGCAAGTAAAAAGAAGACTCAAGTGAAAGGTCTGTATATGTATTTAATGTATATGCAGAGTATATCATGCAAAATGCCAGGCTAGATGAATCAAAACCCAGAATTAAGGTTTCTGGAAGAAATATCAACAATCTCAGATATGCAGATGATGCCACTCTTATGGCAGAAAGTGAAGAGGAGTTAAGAAGGCTCTTCATGTGGGTGAAAGAGAAGAGTGTGTAAAAGCTGACTTAAAGTTTAACATAAAAAAAACCCAACACTAAGATCTTGGCAACTGGTGCTATTTCTTCCTAGCAAATAGAGGGAGAAGAAATTGAAGCAGTGTCAGATTTTATATTCTTGGGCTCAAAGATCATTGCAGACTATGACTGCAGTCATAAAATTAAAAGACACTGACTTTTTGGAAAGAAAGCTATGACAAATCTGGACAGCATACAAAAAAAGCAGAGATATCACCAACAGGTCTATATTGTCCAAGTTATGGCATTCCCAGTAGCAATGTATAGGTGTGAGAGTTAAGACGAGTAGGAAAACTGAGTGCTGCAGAATCAACACTTTCTAATTGTGGTGCTGGAGAAGACTTATAAGAATCCTTTGGACAGCAAGGAGATAAAATCAGTCAATACTGAAAGAAATTAATTCAGGCTATTCACAGAAAGGTCAAATATGGAATGTGAAGCTTAAATACTTTGGCTGCATAATGAGAAGGTGGGAATCATTGGAAAAGACTCTAATATTGGGAAAGATTGAAGGCAAAAGGAGAAGGGGATAGCAGAGGATAAGATGGATAGATAATGTAATGGAAACAATGAACATGAGCTTGGACAGCCTTTGAGACGTAGTGGATAGAAGGGTCTGGTGTGCTATGGTCCATGGGGCCACAGGGACTGAAGAACTGAACAACAGTAACAGCAATGATATTTTGGCACAATTCGAATTAGGAAGAAAAGTAAAGATAACAGAGTTAGATAAAGTTATAGTCAGAAGTAAGCTGAAAGAACTTGTTAGCACAGGCCTTGACTCAGTCTTTCCTCACCATTTTGGTAAAAATGTCTTTCATTCTATGTCTCTGTCTTGCCTTTTTTATATATTGGTTAATCTTGAAAGGGCAGAAACTAGATCTATTTTTCACTTTCTTCCATGAATTAGTTCTGAGAAAATATGGCAGAAAAAGGCCCAGGAAAAAAACAAACCTCCCCTCCTCTACACCTACCCTCCATTTTATTCTCCCCTTTGTTTGCTCCATAGATATATCTTTCCCTAACACAGACATTCAGATATCAATGCTCCTTAGTATAGCTTTATGTCTTAATGACAACTAAAGTTTACTTCAACTAAATAATCTAACACATTGGCACTATGAAGATAGAAGTCATAGGATTTATAGTTGAAAGGAACCTCAAAGATCATCTAGTCTCACTATCTGATTTTACAATTGAAGAATTTGAGGCTTAGAGAGATTAAGTCACAGGTCATACAAGTAGTAAGTGTCAAAGGTGGGATATGAACCCAGGTCCTCTGATTTCAGAGCCAGTCATTTCTTACTACAAAGTATATAGGAGAGCCAGGATTGAAACCATGTGTATTAGGCTTTTATTCCATTCCCTCTATTTTTAGGTACATGAGCACAGTATTTTTTCCCCTATGATACATCTACTCTCTATCAAAGAACACAACAATATTTGTTGTTTGAATTATTCAGGAAAGCGATGCCACGTTTGATCTAAGTTTCCTTTGTATCCAAACAGGTAAGTTTCCAGTATTGACTCAATCCGACTGTTTTAAGAGAAAATAATAATCAATCCGGCAACACAAACTTTTTTCCCACAATAAATTCTTGTAGTTCAGCTCACATTGAATATGTAGCATAACCATGAGCCTTTTTTTTTCTTGGTAAGCAGAAGGGCCAGCTAGTGACATCATATAGAGAAGGTTCCCAGAAAAATCATATCCATGTAATGCAACAAAATGTCAAACCATTCTTTTTCACTTATTTTGTATCTTAGCTGACAATTGGTATGACCTGTGACTTGGGGGATCACATAAGGTACATGAACTACAACCTCCCAAAAATTACTCCCCCAGATTCACTTGAAGCCCAGATTCATTCAAGGAGCAGGCTGACCTCAAATAGTCAAGTTAGTTATTTCTCTCTGGTTCATTATACCCACACTAAGTGGTATGTCAGTAAATGTTTATAACTGGACCTGGGGGTGGGGGGAATGTACATAGGGTACACTTTTAAATTTAATCTACATTAGAGGGGGGAGGAGAGTCAAGATAACAAAGTAAGAGAAAGCATTATAGCCTCACTTACCACATTTCCTTGACAAAGATCTAGAATATACACCAGACTAAATTCTAATTGGGAAATTCAAGAAAAATTCACAGTGAGTCATTTTTCCAAGCCGAGGAGGTGTAGGGAAAGAGACAGAGAAACTTGCAGACCCTGGACTAGCAGCACAAGGGAAGCATTATAGTGCATAGGAATTGACTGGGCACAAGGACAGTAGCACTGAACACAGACATCCGTATACTAGTGCAGTACGCAGCAATGAAGTCCATCTAGCAGCTCTGTCCATCACTATCCAGATCCAGGTAACACAGATCCAGGGCAGAAAGGCACAAGTAGTCCCAGAGAAGCAGACTTTAGTGGGGCCTTAGCTGCTTACTGAGCAAGGAACAAGCTCCAGAAACAGACAATGGCTGTTTGGCTCCAGTCCTGTGAGCAGTGCAGCCTCCAGGCCAGGCTGAAACCTGAGGTGGAATAACAAGGGCAGCAATCCCAGACTAGAAAGGAATGGGCTGTTCATTTGCTCTGAACCTGCTGAGCCTCCCAGTGTCTGAGCCCAGCAGTGGCTGCTGAAACTCCCAACCAGATCCAATTCTGAGAGAAGAGCCTGGAGAGCTCAAACTAGGAGGAAAGTGAGTAGACCTGGTCCCAGGTTACCAATTTGGGAGCACTGAAAGCTTACAGGCCCCCAACCTGAGATGTGAAAGCAGCAGAAGGTTCCATGAGGACCTGACTTATAAAATGAGAGACTTTAAAACAGGAAATGATTTAAAATGGACTTGTAAAATGAGCCCTTCTGTCTCTCAATATTATCATAGAGACTTCAAAACAGAAAATTTTTTTTTAATTTCTTTACAATTAATGCAATTGTACATAAACTCTTTAATCTAGTTTTGAGAACTTATGATTGGAGCCAGCATATCTGGGGGGGAAAAAAAGAAGAGAAGAAAAAAATTTTTTGCTATAAAACAAATTCTTCTGTGTATATTTAATTGAATCTGAAGAATAGTCAGTACTTTGGTCTACTTTTTCACTTTTGTTTTTAATTACCTTCAGGATCAAAATTTTAAAAAATATATCAGCCAGAAAAATCATGTATGTATGTATATATATATATATATATATATATATATGTGTGTGTGTGTGTATGTATGTATATGTATATGTATATATGTGTTATATGTGTATATATATGTTTATAAGTGGGTATGTATTTATATACACACATATATTCTAGTTCTTACAGAAAACACTCTACTCTTGTTACTGGTTTTAAAGTGAAGTTTACTACTCCATTAAATATTAAACTTACAGCTTTATCACATCACGACTTTATTCTGTCCCCACTTTGAGGATATCAGCTATGAGAAGTCCTAGCTTATTACTTAACTGCTTCATTATTTTAGAATTTCACAACATGCTGTCAGCAAAGTTGATGTACCCAAAGAGAAGATCCCAAATAAATGTACAGATAAAGACAATTTACCAGGTCTGTAGTACTTTTTCTAAACAATAAATTATTATTATTATTATTATCGATTTTAAAGCAAAATATATGCATTAAATACAGTTTTTAAATGTAATGACCACATTTTAATAGTTCAATTCATAATCTAAAAGCATCTAAACTAAAAGGGAAATTAATTTTCTAAGGATTCAATTATACCATTCTCTAGGTATTATTCAAATTCAAATTTCTCATATAACAATTTCACAAAAATCACATTACAATAAAATTAGAAACTTAACAATAACATAAACAATATTATGGACTTTAAAAACATAAAACAAAATATAAGCATCAATTCAACTGAATGTATTTCTGAGTCATCTTACATAGAAAATTTCTTCGTCCATATGCCAGTTGGTCACTCTATACTAATAGCATTCAAAAACTAGCATATGATAATTTTGAAGCAATTTCACTTTTAATTCTTATTCATGCTGTTTCTACACATCACCTTAATGCCAATATTAGTATGTTTGGCATTAAGTTCTGATCTACCTATAGAAGGTCAAATATCACAATTATCCTAATAAGGAGATATCTCACTTTAAATAAGACCTCATTATAATTTAGTTTTATGATTAACTCAATTCAAATCTGGATTTATAATTACAAAGCAGTAATTCAAAATCTTAATTTTCCCAAGGACCGTTAGCTGCCAGCACCTCAAATCATAGGGCCCACTGCTCTCATTTAGCTTACTTTAAAAAATTTATGGTGGCATTCTTCCTTCTTTTGAGGCCCACAAGGCACTCCAAAAACATAGAAATTGTAACATAATGATATGTCCTTCACATAAAGATTGGTACACACCCATGGTCCTTTAAGGACAAAATTTTAGTATGCTGTACTCAAATAATTCCACAATGCAAATTTATTTCTATGGCATTTGTAAACATGGCAACTTGACAGAATATGGTCCACCTTAAATTGTTTTATGGCATTTCTCTAACTGGTATTAACAAATTTACAGGTATAGAAAATTTCTCATATCCTTCATATTGCAACAAAATAAAAAGCCTCCTCAAACCTCTTTCCAAAACTCCAAACCTCTATTTTATATTACCCTCAATTCCTATTGTCAGTACAAGTAGACTTCAACTTTCTTTAACTTTTCACCCAATCCTATCTACTTGCTTTTCTTACTTTTCTCTTCCAATAGACTTTGACTAAACCCTACAAACTTCCTTATTATGCTATGATTCAACCCTTTGCTTATGCTTTCTATTTCTCTTAAATATATCTCATTTTTATTTAGCAATTATATTCCAGTCTAATACCACATTGAATCTTTCCTATAGAAATTTTCATATATATACTCTAGTAATTAATTGCAAAATTTTGATATTTTTATATCCAAAGTCTGTTTTAATTTCTTTTGGGTGATTTTGCTTCTAATTATCTAAACAATTAAGTTCTATTGAATTATTCACAGAATAAAATACATTGGTAAGATATAACAGCCTTCTAGGATCAAATTTTGCCCTGATAAGGCCTAAGGGCTACAGATTGAAAACCATTTATTTTTCCATTTCTTTCTAGGAACCCAACCTCTTCCTCATCCCTCTCCTTCTCTTTTCCCTCTGTCCATGTGGGGAGTCATACTCTTACATGTAGGTGCTCTGTCCAAAGGAATATAAATATTGAATTCCAAGGGAATATAAATTGCTTATACTTTACAAAGTATCTTGGGGTTTGGACACTAGATTTTTTTTTCTTCCATACTTATTTATTCTATTGTTATTTTGTTTGGTTTTTGGTTTTTTTCCAAAAATTTGGGACAATTAACTCTTTTGTCTCATGTAGTTTTCATTTATGATGCATTGAAATATGGCTCTGGAAAACCAGGTTTTGATAAAGCCCAATGGGATTTAAATGGAACTGCTTGACTATGCTTTTAAACCCAAATCACTCTGGCTTCAGTGATTGGCCAATAATAGGTCCCAGCCCAAGCCTCACTTGGTCATTGTTTGAATTTTGATGGCTCAAAGTGAGTGTAAATAACAATTGTTTCTATTTTGGCCAGAAACTCCTCCCAGATTAATTATTTTGTGAAGGCAAACTTGGCCATCTTTTGCCTCAATTTTTACCTAGCCTTTAACTACTAAATGGATATTGCCTCAGACAAACTGAGACCTGGGAATAAGCTTAGCTTCAAAAGACCAAGGTCTCCCACTGCATCTAGGGCCATCACCAGAGGTCCTGATCTATGTCATGCCACTGGGCTCAGACGACTCTGGAGGAGAGAGTGACTTTCTACAGCTCTGACTCACTTAAATCCAATTCACTTGGAAGTCAAGACATCACCTTCTTGATATCATTAGTCCTCTTCTAGATTGAAGGATGAACAACAATAATAACAATAAACCTTAGCATTAATTAGGCGGTGCAATCACCTTCAACTAAAACAATGAATCTATTACACTCCAGGGGAAAGAGTAATAAGAATTTTTTAAAAAGTATTAAGTGCTGCTTGTATGTAATCTTAGTCTTAGGGACTCTTCACCTCTACTCCCACTCAAATCTACTAAGAGATTTTAGCATTTACAAAAGCATTCAAACTATAATTTATAAATTTACAATAAGGATATTATATTTCAGGTTCAAATTTAGCCTTTGTTTAGTTTACAATGCCATAAATTTTTCTCTCTTTTTTGTCTGTCTTTCTCTGCAACTTCAACCTGGCTAGAACTGAGAAGACCAAGAAACTACTTTGCAGCTTTTTCCTGCTTATTCAAAAACCTTTTCTTCCTCTGAAAATCTAATTAAAGGGTCAGTGGAAGAAAATCTCTGCTTATTGAAGAGAATTTAGCAACAAAATTGTAATATATTCTGATAAAGTGTAAAGGAGGAAATACAGAAAAAGCAAGAGAGACAGAGACAGAGAGAGAGAAAAAAAAGAGAGAGAGAGACAGAGAGACAGAGATAGAGAGAGGCACAGAGAGAGAAACAGAGAGAGACAGAGATGTGATGAAGGACTAGATGAATTTTGACAGATACTACTGGAACCCTCAGGTGATCAGTCCTAGAAAACTCCTATTTTGTGGATAAGGACATCCAGGCTACTTCTAACCTGAGTAATTCCCCAGGTAAAGGTATCAATCACATAGTCCCCTAACTTTCTGATCGCTGAGAGTCCTCAGTCCTAAGACCTACTCTGGGGTCAGGGGTGATTTTACTATGTTCAGCCCAAATCCTGAGGTACTCACCAGGTTCTCATGGTGTCAGTTGATTCCATATAGATTGGGCCCACTCTCCTCATTTCTGAGGTTTTAGAGACTTACTCATTTTATTGAGCCTTTGGCCTTCTCTTCAGAGATCCCATTTCTTCCACCAAATTGTTAGTCAAGAAAGAATTACAAGCTAGGAAAGTTTCAAGAAAAGAATCTATTAAATAATCCAGCAGAAGAGAGCCAAAATAGGTGGCTAACTCCCCCGATCCCCTTTAAGTTTCTCATTATATAAAGAATTCAAGGATAAGAAAAAGGAAATAGTAACTGACTGGCTGCCATGCAGGACTTCCCAAATAAGACACAAAATATGCTTTTAGACCTAGAAGGCCTCTGGGGTCAGCATG
Organism: Phascolarctos cinereus; assembly: GCF_003287225.1. Lineage (NCBI taxonomy): Eukaryota > Metazoa > Chordata > Mammalia > Diprotodontia > Phascolarctidae > Phascolarctos > Phascolarctos cinereus. The sequence continues at coordinate 280,597,661 of NW_027555847.1, read as the reverse complement.
TCCAGAATGTCCTGTATATCCTGAGTTAATCAATAAACTGGCACTAACATAAAGTATACAGTCAAGAAGTAAAGTGGAAGAATAAGCAAACAAACAAACAAGAAAGAATTCTACCATAAAGAGCAACAGGAAAACTCAAGACACAAACCTAGATCAAAAGAATATTTCAAAATAACTATCAGCAAAACTTAAAGGAAAAATGCAGCTTGGATAAAGATCTAGCCACAATTCCTGGAAAAGTTGAAGCAATATTCTTTTTTTTAAAAAAAGTTTAAAATGATTTTAAAAAACAAACTGAGAGGTATATGAGAAAGATAAGAAAAAAAAATTAACTTTGAACAAGATATACAAAGCCTTACCTTATCCATGAAAACAATTCCTTGAAAATTAGAATTGACCAAATAGAAGCTAAGGACGCCATGAAACATCAAGAAATGTTAAAGTAAAATCAAAAGACTGAACAAATAGAGGGAAAATGTGAGATATATCACAGCAAAAACAATTGACCTGGAAAACAAATCAGAGATAGTTTAAGAATCATTGAACTATCTGAAATCCATGAACAACAAAAGAATGTACACATCATATTGCAAGAAAACATAAAAGAAGACTGCTTGGATATCAAGGAACAAATGGCAAGTTAGAAATTGAAATCACTCGGGGATCATCTTTTGAAAAAAAAATCCCAAAATGAAAAATTTCAATATTATTATAACCAAAATCTAGAGCACCAATTAAAAGAAAAAAATACCATAAATAGTCAGAAAGAATTAAGGTACTAAGGTCAGTATCACACAAAATGTAGTGACCATCACTATAAAAAGGTGGAGAACTTACAATATGACATTCTAGAAGACAAAAGATCTAGCCTAAGAATAGTTTATCCAGCCAAACTGAATAGAATGCTACAGGGGAAAAAATGAACCTTTGGTAAATTTTAGAGGACTTCCAAGCATTCATAATGAAAAGACCAAAGCTGAGTAGAAAATTTGACAAACACAGGAGACAAAAAAAGCATTAAAAAGTTAAACAGAGGTAAAAAAAATCATAAGGGAATTAACAAGGTTGAACTATTTACAATTTTATATGTGGAAATGATACAAGTATTTCCTCAGAACTCTGACTTTTATTGACCATGATAATAAAATTACATTCAGTAAAGGGCCTTTGAAACAAACATTAAAAATCAATTGGAGCCTAATAACTTAATCCTAAAGAATGGGCAGGTTAAAAATCATAGGAACAATAATCATAGGAAATCATAGGAACAATTTCAATAAAGTTAATAAGAGTAAGACAACATACTCAAATTTAGAGGTGTAGCCAAAGTAATAAATATAGAATGATTTGTATCTCTAAACACTTATGTCATTAAAAGAAAGAGAAAATAGATGAACTTGCCATGCAACTAAAAAAACCTTAAAAAATAAATCTAAATATGTAGATATAGAAAGATAAGCTTATATCTGTCTACATATTTGTAATGAAGGGGTTTTTTGTTGTTTGTTTTTTGCTTTCTCAAAGGGTGGGGCAAGGGTAAGTGAAAAGGAGAAAATTTGAAACTGAAAAGAAAATAAAATTTGACTTAAAAATAAAATAAATGATTACAAATGTTCATGGTGGAAAAACTGCTTTAACATTTAACTTTTAACTTTTAACATTTAATTTAATTTTTAACATTTCTCTGCCACTTTCTTAAATTTAGACAATAAATGAAGCCCTTATTTATGATGTTTTTTAGTATCTGAGATCTCACTAAGAAAATCTTTAAAAAAACTTAGGTCTGATTCATGTCTAGCATCTTTCCAAAAAGAATTAACAAGAGCTCTTCTAAAAAAAATTGTACCAAGTGGATATTGTACTAAATAAATGTCAAGTATGTATTTCATCTACCGCAAACATGGTAAGACACAAGGGGCTCAAAATGTTCATTAATAGATACTTAAAACATTTTTTAAAATCTCCCTCAAAGGTAAAGGCATTTTGTGGGATTGCTGTAAAGATATTTCTCTTTCACCTCAGGCCTGTATTACCTAAGCAAATCACGAGGTCTAAATCTACTTGACCAATCAAGAATGGATCTTTGATTCTTTCAGGTTCAGGAGTAGTGAATACTTCTTTATATCTCAGTTTTCTCATCTGTAAAATTATTTAATGGCCTCTAAGATCCTTTCCAATTCTAAATCTATGATCTTATAATCTATTCCAGGAGTTATATATATATAGTTGCAGAAACATCTTCCTTAGGGAAGTCAGTACTAACTCAGGAACCCAGGAACTAAAAATTATGACGTAGCTAGAAAGACTGGAAGCATCCATTTCTCAAGATTTTTGATTCCTAGTTATAGACCTGTGCACAAGTTAGAAATACAGAAGCCAAAGAAGCTAACCAATAACTCAGGCTTACCTAGATAAATGCATGCTATTGCTACTGTGTATTTGAGTTGCAACCACCCATTATTGTTAAATGGAGGGGCAGGAGAATAAAGGAAATAAATCCCTTCCTCTCCTTCACTAGAAATATGGGGAAGAAGTAACAGAGCTCCAAGAGGCATGCCCCAAAAAGAAAAAAAGTAAGGGTGGAGACTTTCTATAGCTCCTACAAACTACTGAGCAGGTAGGCTTGCCTAATGTTGTGGGCTAGAAAAGATACTTAATATACAAAATGGATATCAAGTGTAAGGCAACTATTTATTTTCTCTACAACAAAAGAAATGTTTAAGACACAAAAGACTCATAAACATTCATTAGCAAACACAGGACATAAAACAATAATACCCCATAATGATAAATGCACTTTGTTGGATTGCTGAACAAACATTTCACTTTCCCTTCAGGTCTGCACTGGCTAAGCAACTCACAAGGTCTAGCTCTATAGATAGACAAGCATGGATATTTAGTCCTTTCAGGTTCAGGAGTAGCAGATATCTTTACATGATTTTCCAGTCATAGGACCAATGGATCAGTGAAAAGTTTCTGGGTCATGTATGTCCTTCTTCAGTGGGTCAGAATATGCTCCACCCAATGGGAAGTATTCTAATCTATCCTTACTACACTAAATAGATGAGACTGATTTTAGAAAGATGATAGTGAATGCAAGAATGTTGGAAAGGGAGGCAGCTAGGTGGCGCAATGGGTAGAGAATTGGCCCCGGAGTCAGAAGGACCTGATTTTAAATCCAGCCTCAGAAGTATAACACTTACTAGCTGTGTGACCCTGAGCAAGTCACTTAACCCCATTGCCTAGCCAAAAAAAAAAAGAGGGAAAATAATTGGGAAGATTGGAGGAAGGAAAGCAAGTACAATTTGGTTTTTGAGGGGAAAAGAAGAGAAGTGGGTGGGGAAGAGGGGATAGAAACCATTAACCCTGAATACTAATTTTACTATTCCCCATTGTCCTTCAACTTTAAATAGTTTAGAACTATTCAGAGCCTTGGGAAATAGACTAGGTAAGTTATAGTGAAGGATAAATTCTAATATAGTCCCTTCTCAATCATGTCTTAGACTAATACTAAAAATATTTTAATATTTTTCTAAACCATAGTACCTACCTTCCATAAGAAAAAGTTCAGGAAGGATCAAAAGAGATAATATACATCTATATGTTTGTGTGTATATAGGTATACACACATACATATTCATATGTATGTATGTATATGTACATATGTATGTGTATACATGCATATACACATGTGTGTATATAAAATCCTTTTTTTTCTCTTCAAAGAGAATTCCGGGGTGAGCTGATAAATGTTTAACAATTGGATCTCCAGAAATGCACAACCACTTTAAATTTGATCTGCATTATCAACTTTTTCTCCATTACTGTCTTAAGTCTATGTAGTTAACTAGACAATAAAGCAAGTATGATATGAAGCTTTTTCTGATTTCCAAAGTGTAATTGCTCACACTTAAAATTTAGTAATTGGTTCTGTCAAGCTGGTTAAAACGGATTCTAGTAACCCCAAAGCCACCTCCTTTTTTTTTCTTTCTTTTTTTCAGTCTGTGTATACATCACTTTATTTCTTTGCTTAAAAACTTAATGCTTTGCCCAAATGTTTTTTTTTCTCTTCTTAGGTCCAAGGCCTTTGTAAGAACTAAAAAGTCCTTAAAACCAATAGTCACAGCAATATCTCTTATCAGCAAGTCAGTGGTGTCCCTTGGAGTAGCAGCAGCTCATGGTAAGGGGAAATATCTTAATTGGACAGGTCCATGAGTGCCATGAAAGAGTGTGTGAGCAGGGGAAGGAGTGGGAAGATAGGTACAAAAGGAAGAGTTGGTAGCTAAAAGAAAGAGACCACCAGAGAGATGACTGAAATTAATATACCTTGAGATTATTTAGTAGAGGTGAAATATGAAATGGCTAATAAGCAGCCATACCAAAATTATTTTGAGTTTCAATAAGGCTTGAATACCAGCCTCCTAACTATTTGTACTAGTACTAAAATTTGTTCTAATTTTTTTGCAATAAACACTACAGTTCTTTGGTACTTAGCATTCCCTTTTCTGTGTGGGAATAAAGGATCCATTCCATACTTGATTTATGTTTGTACATTGAGAAACTTTTTTACTTCTCATCAGTGGGAGAAGCCCTAGTAACAAATAAAACTTTCCTCAGAGTAGCCAAAGTGCCTTCTTCCTCTACTGAGAAGTCAGGCTTCCAAGCAAGGAATCCAGTAAAGTACCACATTGCTGGGTACCTAACAGGGAGGGATGGGTGTTTTGAGCCTCTATGAGCCCCAGTAGTAGTTCCCTTGAGCCTCTATGCTAGATAGATACATACAGCATAAATATGAAGAGTAGCAATACAAATATAAGATGATAAGAGAAAGGTAACTACCAGCTGGGGAGATCAGGAAATGTTTCATGTAAAAGGTAGTGCTTGAGCTTCATCTTGAAGGAAGAGAGGGATTCTGTGAGGTGGAGGGGAGATGGGAATATGTTCTAGGTATAGAGGAGATCCTATACAAAGGTACAAGCAAAAGTTGGAGTATCGTGTATGAGAAAACAGAGACAAGGTCAGTTTTGCTGAATCATAGAGTGTGGGAAGAGATGTGATGTAAAGTGAGGCTGGACAGATCGTTCTGGTCAATGACAGTTATTAAAAGTTTTAAAAAACCAAACAGAAGTTCATATTTTATTCTGGAAGCAATAGGGAGCCATTGGAGTTAACTTAGTAGAAGAGTGATATGATCATATCTAAAATTAAGGAGCTGTTTGGATAATGGACTGGAATGATGGGGAGAGACTTGAGGGAGGAATATCTTTTAGGAGGTTGTCTGAAAATGTAGAGAAAATGGAGAGGAGTTTGAACTAAGATGGTGACTATATTTTAGAGTGAATGGGTTGAATTTGATAAACCTCATAGTATAGATAGCAAGATTTTAAAACTGGCTAAATATATGGACAAGGTACTATGAGGAACAGAGATGAAGACAAGGCTGCAGACCCAGAAGACTGGTAAATAATGGTGGCTTCAACAAAAATGCATATGTTTTTAAGAGGGGCAGGTTTAAAGGGAAAGATCATGAGTTTTGTTCTGGCAAAGTTAAGTTTGAGATTTCTCCAGGACATACATTGAAATTAGTGAATTAAAAAAGAACAAAAAAGGAATTAAAATAATAACCATATTCTGCCATATACAACCAGTTCTTACAGGGACAACACTTGCTATTTTTCCAGGTCTGGATGCAATACCCTTTTTCTTTCTTAAGTGATATCTAAGAATTTAACAGATTTGCTAGGGCCTGGAAATACACTCTCAGTAATATTTCTGTACTACAGAGCAGGAATTGGGAGAGGTGAAAGCCACAACTGCCTAAGATCACTTTAGTCAAGAGGTCCCTGGCATACAGATCTTGCATGTGTTATATTCATGATATGTTTGCATTAAACAGAAAATAAAAGGTGTGTTGGGGTGGGCATAAAGGAGAAAAAACTGAAAATCATCCACAGAATCAAGTGGGAAATGCTAACTCTAACTGGTACTATTGGTTCTGTCCTGGATGAAACATGATCTGTCTATACTATGAAATCTCACCAGAAATGCCACAGACAACAACAGACTTCACATCAAGGAATAAAGGAAATTAGAAAATTTTAAATTTATTTTACCAAAATGGTATGAGCAGCTTTAGAACATAAAAAGCATCTCGTTTTTCCCTGATTGATTTTATTGGTTAGACTACAGAGTAAAAGCTATAATCCTGGCTATATTCAAATCAGATATTTTCTCTAGGAGTTTTCACTCATAGTTTTGATGTAGAGATCATAGCATCACTTAGAACTGAAAGAGATCGCAGAGACCATTAAATACAACTCCCTCATTTTACAAATGTGGAAACAGGCACGGAAAGGAGAGGTCATATGCCCATGGTCACACACAGCTGGAGAGCTTCCAGGGTAGCATTTGAACCCATGTTTTCCTGGTTCTAAACCCAATGCCCTCCCCATTACACCATGGTGTTTTCTTCTGGGAAGACAAAGGAAGTAAGTATGGACAGAACAAAGAAGTCAGATTTAGTGCAGCTGTGAGTTTCCCCCCAGGGTGCTTAGTCCAGAGCACAGAGCATTTGACTTGTCTGCTTACTTAGATATGTACACTGTTAATATTGCATGGCTCTTTAAAAAAATTCTTTCTAATACAAAATAGAAAAAGACCCTTGAGCACTGTGTGTGCAGCTTTTCATCTCTCTGAAAGGCTCTAAAATGAAGAGAGATGTATCCACTTTAAATTGCAGTACGTGCATAAAATGAACCCTACTTGCTGTTTGTAAGACTTACTTTTTATTTGTGCCTTGTAAAGCCAGCAGGAGCATGACCACTCACAGTTTGTCCCTATACCTTCAGCCTTGGGGAGGAGAGGAGGAAAAAATGTGAGTGTGATGTGTTAGCTATTGTGTAACCTAATGAGACACAAGGAAAAACTTCCGTGAGTCAAATGCTGTTCTTGGATCCTCCTGAGTTCTGTCTACAAATTACAGTAGGGCTGAGAAGAGTGTCCAATGAGCTTGTTACTCTGCTTTGGTTTCAGGTATGACTTGTCTTTCTGTGTCCTGAAGGAAATATGATAAAAGGCTCAGCTTCCACCAGGCCGTTCTGTGGGGTCTGACTGGATTCCCATGCTGACAAGAAGCTGACTTGGTAGCTAACCTCAGCTAAATTTACCACCCCCAAGAAACTATATTTTTAAAACTATATATTTAAAAGTGACACCCCACCCCCACCACCATAAGCCAATCTCTGAAAAAACAGCCCTATCTAGAGACTTTCTATCTAGTTCTCAATTTTCAAGGTAAAAGAGCAGGGGAGCAAATATAAGCAACACTTCTAAGGGTCATTCCTCTCTTGGGATGCTCAAAAGAAGCTTTAAAACTGAGAAAAGGGATAAGGAAGATGAGCAAAATTTTCCAGTGGTGTTTAGGTTTATGTGAGGATTGAAGACAGATAGCTAACCACTAAAGTACGTGCAGTATGATTCACAACTTTGCCACTTTTAGGGTAGTTATTGAAAATCTGCATAATCAAATAGTAGTTGCATCTGCAAGCAATGGCTATAACCTAAAGGGACAGATATGGTGATTACCTTGTAATTTTATTAGCCACACATCTAATTGAAGTGACCTTTAAGGAGCGGGAACTGCAAGAATTGATCAACTCAAATCCCGAATGTGGTAGAGATTGTGTTTATGTGAATCTGTGTTGGGAATATGAGGAATGCTGCAACCAACAGATGATGTTGTTATGTATTCTTTAGGGTAGCTTTAATAAATCAAATAGTTTGGAACAGAAGAAAAATATTCTTGGTATGTAGGGACACTGGAAAGAATTGTTAAAATGATGAATAAGCGCTGTCCACATTGTTCCACCCTGGGACTTATAGATTCAGAGAAGGAGGCAGCTAATGTCTATTGAGAATAAACCTTCTAAAAAGGTTTTTAAAAAGAATTTTATAAAGGCAGTTCAGCAGAGGGGAAAGCTGGAAAAAGTTGTGGCTTGCTGCACCCCCCCTCCCCAATCTCTGTAAGTCTCACATTATATAAAGTCCAAACAAGGGTACAAGCTGAGTGGCCTGCACATAAGCAGTTTCCAAAAAAGGCAATTTCTGTAGGTTGATTCAGATATACGTCAGTAGATAAGCATAAACATTCAATAAAATTTGGCCTAACCCAAAACACAAGCTTTGGATGGGATGCCAACCATTCCTTTTTGTAACCTCTGGCTTCACTAGAGAATCCCTGGGGTCAGTGTGACCTACGTACATGATAAGTTAAATAATACCTAGCCCACAACGCTAGATTCAGACGGTATTAATAAATAATAAACTGTTTTCCCCACACTAGGTAGCCCACTGAATAGAGAGCACTGGGCCTTGAATCAGGAAGTCTGAGTTCAAATCCAGCTTCAGACATTTAATAGATGTGTGATCTTGGGCAGTTCACTTTATCTCTATTTTCCTCAGTTTTCTCAGCTGTAAAGTGAGTATAATTAATAATAGCACATACTTCCCAGGGAACAATGTTTAACACATATTAGGCACTATACAAGTGCTACTGTGGCAGGTGAAAGATGAAATAATTGAGGAAAAAAGGTTTGATCATCCAAGCATATTGACTTGTAAAGCAATGAATGGCAATTGTCCAACACACTAGGATCAGACCTCCTAAGCTTAAGCCTCGACCCTGAATACAGGAGGGGAAAGATTTTTATACATTAAAAACAATTATCAAATCATCAATTATCAAAACAAGTTATCAAATAAGGTTAATTCATTAAAAGGAAACAATCAGGATATGATATTAGGAAACCTGATGTCTAATTGAAAGAAAGATTTGGGACTCTCTTGGTTGTAAAGGGGAGAGTGAACAAGTGCAATACCCTGAAATCAGAAAAAGAGGTGTCCCACTCCCCCCAAAGTCTACATACCCATCAGGGGAACATGGAAACAATAACTGATTGATCTATATGTGGCCAGTTTTCTGATAAGATATATGGAATGCTTAAGATGTACAATTGTGAGAAAACTGCTTGTTATCAGTCATAGGATCTGACTAAGGTTCTGGTCAACATATCCTAGGTTCTTAGTTAAGGGTCTTTAAACAGTAGGCAGAGGTAATCCAGCTTTCCAGCCATGAAGGGCTAGGTTCAAACAATGCAATAAAGTTTTCTCCCAATTCCCACAATTGAATAAATTCTCTCACAAGACAGATGTTTGAGTAGACCTATAATTGAATAGAAAGGGAATTGAGCTAGCTCCCAAATTGAGTCATAAGATGGAGTCAGCATGGTTCACTCAATTACCACATCAATCACTTGTCCTAATTCCCTCAATTCCCTCACTACATATTATATATTTTTTCTATGTTCAGATGTTATGGGCAGTATTCTTGTATTATTTCTTGCCTTATATTAATCAGGTTTTGTGACTTGTCATGTTTTTCTGGAAGATCTATGATCCTTAAATTGTCTTTATGCATAGTCTTTGAGATCAATTTCTTTTTTGCCTGTATGACAACCATGCTTTCTGTTAATGTTATTGACTCTTACTTCTGTTCTTCTAGATTGTCCCTCACTTCCCCGTATTTGCATCCCAAATTAATTATTCTCTCTTTTGTTTCTTTTTTGAGATTTGCCATTCTGGAATCTAGTTTTCTATTCTACCAATTATTTCTGCTATGATGGCCATAAATTCTGCTCTCATCATTCTTATTTCTCTTTTAAACTATTTATGAACAGCATGATATGGTTCTATGTTCTTTTGGAAATCCACAAGATCCTCTGCCTTTTCAAGCGTTGAATTATCTTCCTTTGTCTTATGAAATTTATTCATAGATTTCTAAACTCTTTTACTAGATCTGAAGGCCATATTTCCTTTTGCTTTTAATCTCTTCCCTGTTGGTTTATCTGTTTATAATCAGAATTTTTTTTCTTCCTGAGATGTTTGGTTATTTTAGTTTTCCCCCCTCTATTTTCCCCTATTGCTTCCTTCCTGACTCCCTTTTCTCTAATGGAGGCTCCTCTGGGGCCTGGATCTCAAAGTGTCTCAGTATCATCCCACACTGATCAATTTATGATTCACCAGCCTAAGTCTCTACTCCCATGACTTCTGAGGGGACAAAATATGACCTAGTTGGTGCTCAGCTCTTTTCCTCACCTTAGTGGAGTGCCACAGATATGCCCACCTCCTATCCTGTTCCTTCTGTTCTTCCATTCTCTGACCCAGAAGAACAGAACATTGCCAAAGCTATTACAAGCTTGTACATGTGTCCAGTCTGCTTTTCTCTGTTCTTCCTTTCTGGTCCAGCTCTGTTGTAACACAGAATGCTGCTACTATGCTCCGGTGTATGGTTGGAATGAGGCTGTTGGTGCGATCCTGCTTCCATGAATGAGTGGTAGGCCACAAGGGAGGGATGCTGTGTGAGGACTTGCTCATTAGAGTTAGGGAATATTGATTGAACTTCTCTGCTGTTAATGCATTGAGTTTTTGCCTAGTTTGGGTTCTTGGTATCTTCAACCATAGAAACATCTGAAATTTCTTTATCTTTGTCCTGTCCTGTAATGAGGATAGGACAAAACATCCAATCCTTAATCTTTTCAATCAAATGATCTCGTTAGATATTCCTGTAGTCTTGTAGTCCTTGTCACCAATCCATGTTTTTTTCCTCTGAAGCTTTGTTTATATTTTTTTTAAGTTATTCCTTTCTTCAGATTTATATTTTTGGATTCTCTTAATGTATAATATTTCTTCTGTTTATCTGTATTGTCAATATTAATTCTTGGATTGGGACTTTGTAGCAGGACCAGGCTTCTACCTCATATCACACTCTTCTGTGGGTAGGCCCTATTTTGTCCTTTGACCTCTATAACCTTGATTTTACTCTTCCTGCCATTCCAGATGAGGCAAATGGTATTATCCACCCTTGAACACTCTTCTCTCATTTCTGACTTCCATTTCAATCTCCCGATAGTCTGGGATCTGTCTCTAGGCCCCCAATTATTAACATTTGTAACCCTCTAGAGGATCAAGCCAGTTGAAAAGAGCTCATATTGATTTCTTTGGCCCAGTCCTTCTCTTAGTATTCTCATGTCAGTTTGCTGGAATGGCTCTTCTCTCAAAGTCTTTAGTCTTTTTTTTTTCTTTTTTTAAAATTCTGAAAATTTAACAGAGAGATCAATTGAGATTATATGTTTATATGTAAAACTTTGAAAACCTAAAGCACTATATAAATGGAAATTATTACAATTATTATTATTAATTCTTTTTTTACATTTTTTTTTATTTTTAACATATGTTTTTAAAACTTTGGATTACAAATTTTCTCCCTTCCTCCCTCCCCACCCACCCTCATTGAAAAGGCAAGCATCTCGATACAGGCTATAGATGTGTAGTCATGCAAAACACTTCCATAGTAGTCCTGTTGTGAAGAACTAAATATATTTCCCTTCATCCTATCCTACCCCCCCCATTTATTCTATTCTCTCTTTTGACCCTGTCCTTCCTCAGAAATGTTTGCTTTTGATTATCCCCTTCCCCAATCTGCCCTCCCCTCTACCCCTGCTCTCTTGTCCCCTTCCCCCCTTATTTTCCTGTAGGGTAAGACAGATTTCCATACCCCATTGTGTATGTTATTCCCTCCTTAAGCCAAATCCTAGGAGAATAAGATTCACTCATTCCCTCTCACCATCCCCCATTTTCCCTCCACTGTAAAAGCCTTTTCTTGTCTGTTTCATCTGAGATAATTTACCCCATTCTACTTCTCCCTTTCTCCTTCTTCCAGTATAATCCTCTTATCTCTTAATTTTATTTTTCAGATATCACCCCTTCATCTTCAATTCCCCCTGTGCCCTCTATCTATGTAAACATACATATAATTTTTTTTCCTTCCCACTACCCTAGTATTGACAAAGGACTCATGAGTTACAAATATCATTTTTCTGTGCAGGAATGTAAACAGTTCAACCTTAGTAAGTGTCTTATGAGTTTTCTTTCCTGTTTACCTCTTCCATGTTTCTTCACTTGAGTCTTGTATTTAAAGTCAAATTTTACATTCAGCTCTGGTCTTTTCCTCAGGAATGCTTGAAATTCCCCTATTTCATTGAATGACCATTTTTTACCCTGAAGGATTGTACTCAGTTTTGCTGAGTAGGTGATTCTTGGTTGTAGTCCTATCTCCTTTGCCCTCTGGAATATTATATTCCATGCCCTGTGGTCCTTTAATGTAGAAGCTGCTAAATCTTGTGTTATCCTGATTGTGTTTCCACAATACTTGAATTGTTTCTTTCTGGCTGCTTGTAATATTTTCTCCTTGACCTGAGAACTCTGGAATTTGGCTACAATATTCCTAGGAGTTTTCCTTTGGGGATCTCTTTCAGGAGATTGGTGAATTCTTTCAATTTCTATTTTTCCCTCTGGTTCTAAAATATCAGGGCAGTTTTCCTTGATAATTTCTTGAAAGATGATGTCTAGGCACTTTTGTTGATCTTGGCTTTCAGATAGTCCAATAATTTTTAAATTCTCTAGCCTGGATCTATTTTCCAGGTCAGTTGTTTTTCCCATGAGATATTTCACATTTTCTTCTATTTTTTCATTCTTTTGGATTAGTGTTACAGTGCCTTTATTTCTCAAATTGTCACTAGCTTCCAATTTCTCCATTCTAATTTTTAAGGAAGTATTTTCTTCAGTAATCTTTTGGACTTCCTTTTCCATTTGGCCAATTTTGCTTTTTAGAGCATCCTTCTCCTCATTGGCTTTTTGGACCTCTTTTGCCATTTGGGGTTAGGCTATTTTTTATGGTGTTATTTTCTTCAGTATTTTTTGGGGTCTCCCTTAGCATCACTCTCAGTTTTTCCTCTACTTCTCTTACTTGCTTCTCAAAATCCCTTTTGAGCTCTTCCAAGGCCTGGGACTGACTCATATTTTTCTTGGAAGCTTTGGATGTAGGAGCTTTGGATTTGTTGTCTTCTTCTGGTTGTATGTTTTGATATTCTTTGTCACCAAAGTAAGATAATGTAGTCTGACTCTTTTTGCACTGCTTGCTCATGATCCCAGCCAATTACTTGAGTTGTAAACTCTTTGTTAAGGTAGGAGTCTGTTTCCAGTGTGGAGAATGTACTGTCTGAAGCTTCGGGGGGTTTATACAGCTGTTTTCAGAGATACTTGTAGGAACCTGTAAATGTTCAGTTCTTGCAAGGTGGTATGATAAGGGGTGAGATGTTTACTCCTTTGCTGGCCTGTGCTGTGGTCTATTAGTGACCACAAGCACTCCTTTCTGTCCTGGAACTGTGAAGAAGATTCCCTCTCCACAGCCACTACATGCTCCACCATGCCAGTGCTCCTCCTCACCCCAGGACTGCCACCCAGAACTGTGACCCGGATCCAAGCACGTGCAAAGCAAGAGAATCCTGCTCCATCAAAGAGACCCCTGCAATCTCCCTCTGATTAACCACTGGATTCCCCCTCAGTCTGTGGGCTGGAAGCTTAGGAAGCAGCTGCTGCCCCAAGGCCCTGAGCTTGGGAACTGGAGCTGAGACCCAGCGCTCCTCTCTCACCACCACAGAAACGACTTTTCCCACTGACCTTCTAAGTCATCTTTGGCATTTGTGGGTTGAGAAGTCTGGAAACCACCACAGCTGCCCTCAATTCAGTCCTCTGAGGCCCGCTCCAGGTTCCCTGCATGCACACATGCCAAACTGCATTCTTCTCCCAGGCTAGCACAATTTACCTTTCTGATCAACCATCCAGGTTGTCTTGAGCTGGAAATTTATTTCACTCTGTCTTTTTGTGCCTTCTGCTGCTTTAGAATTTGTTTAGAGCCATTTTTTATAGGAATTTGGAGGGGTTTGGTGGAGAGCTCAAGCAAGTCACTGTTTTCACCCTGCGATCTTGGCTCCACCCCCCTCAAAGTCTTTAGTCTTATGACCTATTAATGTGAGCTTTCTTCCCGACTGCTAGCCTCTCTCAGCTTCCATCAGATTCTGGCAGAGCTTTGTTCTGTTTTTGTTTTGTGAAGTTCTGAGCTGGATGGGGAAGCCTTCTTATATTTTTCTTCAGGTTTTGTTTTTTCTCACTGTTCCAGTTGGGATCCTTTTCAGATATTTTCTAGGCTGTGCTTGGAGAGCTGGACTGCTCTACAACCTTTCACATCTCTATCTTAACAACATCTTTCTCTGAACAAATGATGAACTACTAAAGTTTAATGTTGCATGTGGTCATAATAAATCTTCTGTGCAACTAATTTCAGAATTTATATTTTGTGAAAGGCTTGTCTACAAGTTTGTTGAAATTTTTATGGTAAATTGAAACAAAATTTGTCAATTGAAAAGGGGGAAAAGATCACTAGGTTTGTACTCAGAGGATCTGAGTTCAAATCCTAGTTCCATTACATGCTAACTGTGTGACCTTGGTCAAACTGCTGCTTACCACCAGACATCAGTTTTCTCCTATGCAAAATGAAGGGGCTCAGCTATATGACCTGTAATGTCCTTTGCACATCTAAATCCTCTGATATTCATGGACAGTGTTCTCAATTCTTAATCATCCATCTCCACTATATGTATCAAATGGGCCTGATACTGCTTTGTGTCTGATAATGTCTTGTGTATTCAACTCTTCTCTTTCAATAATCCTTATCAGTAATTTACCTGTGACAGGTGATTTACAACTTTTCACATTACAGCTTATTTCATATTACTTACCATTAAAATCAGTATCTTCCTTGTTAAAGGAGGTATTCTAGGTCCCTGGCTGTAATTCAGGAAGTACAACACACTTGCAAATAGTCTCTTGGGGGATAAGGTATTATTTCTGCTGTCAGCTAATCTGATCCATTCTCTTCTTTATGGAATTGAAGCTCACTGTTTCTTATGAGTCTCAATTTCAAATTTCACAAGGTGACATTTTACAACCCTCTTCTGGGAGAACATTATATGGATTCTGCAGAAACACATACACACACACACATACACACTAATAATAATAATAATAATAACAATAACTCACTTTTATGTAGTATTTCGTGGTTTACGGTTTACAAAGTGCTTTCCCAGGATCTACTCTGTGAGGCAGAAAATGCAAATATTCTTGTCTCTATTTTACAAATGAGGAAATTGAGACTGGGTCAATTCATAAAATCACAGATTTAGAGTTTAAAAGGAATTTAAAGCTTATTTAGTTAAGCAAATCTAATTTTATAGTTGAGGAAACTGAGGACCAGAGAGAATGTGATTTGCCCATTGACATACAGGTAGTAAATGGCATAGGAGGAATTCAAACACTTCTCACACAAATTCCAGCACTCTTACTCCTAACTTTTCCATACTCTTACAAGCCATGAAGATGAGAAATATATCATGTATCAAGAGTTCATTCAGGAAATATCAGTTGTGCTGAAAACCCTTGTGTGGAAAATAAATAAATAAATGTTGAAGATCTGAAGAAAAGCAAATTTCAATTTAGTGGAATAAAATTGGAGTTTATATATTGTCTTTTTGATGGGCCCTATGTTTTGGATCAGACCTTCACATAAAGCTTCAGCAGATATATAAATGTATAGATATATAAAGAGTCAAGAAAAATGATGTAAGATAGAGATGATATAGGATAGGAGGAGAGACAATGAGAAAACTTGGAGAAAAGGAGAGGAAAAGGAAAGATAAGATGATGTTGGCATGGAGAAAGTTTGTATCTGCTCTTAAAGCCGTGAGACTTTATTAGCAATGTTTCAAATCTAGGCAGGAGCAGCCTAAGACAGTAAGTGGTAAGGAAAGAGAGACTAGAAGAATGCAGAGAACAGTAAATATCAAAAGGAAAAAAAGTAAATATCAAAAAGAAAAAAAAAGATGAATCTAAATGTAAATTTAATAATGAAATTATAAATAATGAGGTCATATAAATAATTAATAATTATGTGAAAGTTAGTGATAATGATGAGATAATAAACCTAAACTTCTGGAATTAAAATAAATAGTCCTCAGAGGAAAAAAAAATTATATATCTGAAAACATCTATAAATAGAATAAGAACAATAAATAAATTGAATATGCAGTTAAAAACATGAGAAAGACCAAAAATAATCAAACCTAAAAGAAATACAGAAAAGAAAATGTTGAAAAGAAGAGGAGAGATGTATACACTGGAAGCCAAAAAGACTATAGAAATAATCAATAAAACTAAAAGCTGGCTTCCTAAGACATTAACAAAATTGTTAAACCTTTAGCCAACCTGATTAAAAATGATGGCAGAACTTCAAAACAAACAAAAGAAAATTGTTTTAACTGGTCAAGGAAAGATTACACAAAGAGAAGACATGCATTAGTAGAGGGAGTTTCCTATACTAGGATTTCCCTATGCCAATGAAATTATAGATCCAATATCTATCCCCAGTATTTTAGATTTCCAGTCTTTAAGGGAGAAACTTGTTGTAAAGATTTGTTTTCCCAGTTAACGATTTTCCTTCTTTTGGGGGGGGAAAGAGCTTTTAAAATGTAATGTAATCAAAAATTCCCATTTTAACCCCCATGACTCGATCAATCCTGTATTTGGTAAAAAAAAATTATAATATTCAAAGTTGCCAAAGTTATCTTCTTCTATGCCACTTAATTCATTTGTAATATAACCTTTTATTTCAAGAGCATGTGAATATTTTGAGCTTACTGTTGCTTGTGGTGTGAGATGTTAATTAAACTTTATTTCTGGCAGACTAGTCATTTTCTCATCAGATTTTGTTGAATAATTATTCTTTTCCTTAGTAGTTGAGGTATGTATGGCTTTGGGTTTATCAAATAATATCCCACTACACTCATTTGTTTTTAAGTCTTGTGCTACTAAAATGTCCTGTAATCCAATTTTCCATTTTTTAAATTTTATTAAGGCATTTTGGGGATTATTGCTTTGTAGTATAATTTAGATCATATACCCCTAAGCCTCCTTTCCCCCTCATTTTATTTACTTATTTCCCTTAAGTCTTGATCTTCCATTATTATTTTTATAAGTCTATGAAGTAACCACTTCATAATTGGTTTGGGATGACACTAAATAAGCTGATTAATTTAGGGAACATTATGATTTTTATTATGCTGGCACAACCCAATCATAAACAATGAATACTTCTCCAATTATTTAGGTTTATTTGTATTTCTGTAAATAATTTTTACTTGTATTAATACAATTCCCATGTGTGGACAGATGGATTCCCAATTATTTTATTAATTCTGTAGTGATATTGAATGGAACTTCTTTTTCTATCTCTTCCTGGTGTTTCTTTTTTACATAAAATACAAGAATCAAGTAATTTTGTGGGATTTTGTTATATCATGGTACTTTGCTAATGTTACTAATTATTTTAATTAAATTTAGGTTAAATCTCTAGGGTTATCTAAATAACCATATAATATCATCTGCATAAAAGGGTGATTTAATTTAATCTTTGCCTATTATAATTTCCTCAACTTCTTTTTCTTGACTTAATGCTATAGCAAGCCTTTCTTTCATCAAATAGTTGTGGTGATAATATACAACCTTACTCCTGATTCTTTTTGGAAGGCCCTCTAGAATTTCTCCATTACACCTAATGCTGACTCTTGGTTTTAGACAGACAGTATCATAATAATGAATGGCACATTTATTTCTATAATTTTAATATTTATTTTAAAAAAAATTTGAATTCAGAATTCTCTCCTTCACTTCAGCTCTTCCTTTACCCAATTATGAAGACAAGTAGTATGTTAGCAATTATACCTGTGAAATCATGCAAAACATATTTCCATATTAGCCATATCACATGCAAAAAAAAAAGAAAAAGTAAAAAAAATTGTATTTCAATCTGCACTCAGAGTTTGTTAATTCTTTCTGAAGAGATAGATAACATTTTTCATCATGAGCCTTTTGGAATTGTGTTTGAGCCTTATATTAATCAGAGTAGCTAAACCTTCACAGTTGATCATTGTTATAATGTTGCTGTTACTATGTAGAATGTTCTCCTGGTTTT
Source organism: Phascolarctos cinereus (assembly GCF_003287225.1). Taxonomy (NCBI): domain Eukaryota; kingdom Metazoa; phylum Chordata; class Mammalia; order Diprotodontia; family Phascolarctidae; genus Phascolarctos; species Phascolarctos cinereus. The sequence goes on along the minus strand of NW_027555847.1, from coordinate 280,579,678 downwards.
GCTCACTTCACTTTGCATCAGTTCATTTAAGTCTTCCCAGATTTTTCTGAAATCATCATGCACAACATTTCTCATAGCACAATAGTGTTCCATCATGATTATATTCCATAAGTTGTTCAGTCATTCCCCAATTGATGGATACCCTCCGTACCCTCTCAAATTCTACTTCTTTATAGCCACAAGAAGAGCTGCTGCATATATTTTTGTACATATGAGTCTTTTTTTCTTTTCTCTTTGATCTCTTTGTGATACAGACCTAGTAATGGTATTGCTGGATCAAAGGTTATGCACAGTTTGATAGCCCTTTGAGCATAGTTCTAAACTGTTTCCTGAAGGACTGATCCTGTTCACAACTCCATCATCAGTGCATCAGTGTCCCAATTTTTCCACATCCTCTCCAGTATTTCTCATTTTCTTTTTTTCTATCAGGTTAATCAATCTGATAAAGTATGAGGTGGTATCTCAGTGATGTCTTAATTTTCATTTTTTCTAATCAGTAGTGATTTGGAGCTTTGATAGCTTCATCTGAAAATGCCTTTTCATATCCTTTGACCATTTGTCAAGCAGGGAATTTTTCTTATTGTTACAAATTTGACTGAGTTCTTTAAAATTTGAGCAATGAAATCTTTACCAGAGAAATTTGCTATAAAATAATTTTCCAGTTTCCTGCTTTCCTTCTAATCTTGGTTGCATTGGAACTTTTTGTCCAAAAAATTTTTAATTTCATGTAATAAAAATTATTCATTTTATTTCATATGATCCTCTCCATCTCTTATTTGGTCATAAATTCTTCCCTTAACTCTGATGGGTAAACAATTCAATGAAGCAGAAGTAGATGTTTTTCTGGAACTCCTTGCTTTCTTCATAATCCAGTGAATGTCAACAATTTGATCTCTAGTTCCTTTGTTTCATCGAAAACCAGCCTACTCTTCTGGTAATTCTTGGTTCACATATCACTGAAGCGTAACTTGCAAAATCTTAAGCATGCTCTTCTTTAGGATTGGGACATAAACTGACCTTTTCCAATCCAGTGGCTACTGTTGAGTTTTTCAAATTTGCTGGCATGTTGAGAACAGCTCTCTAACAGCATCATCTTTTAGGATTTTAAATAGCTCAGCTGGAATTCCATCATCTTCACTAGCCTTATTGTTAGCAATACTTCCTAAGGCCCACTTGATTTTGTTCTCCAGGATGTCTGGCTCTAGATCAGTAACCTCACCATTGTGATTTCAGTAATGCTAAGATCTTTCTTGTATAGTTCTTAGTATAATCTTGCCACTTCTTAATCTCTTCTACTTCTGTTAAATCCTTACCATTTTTGTGTTTTATGAGGCCCACTTTTGCATGAAACTTTCCCTTGACATCTCTAATTTTCTTGCAGAGATCTCTTGTCTTTCTCATTATGTTGCTTTCTTCTATTTCTTTGTGTTGCTCATTTAAGAAAACCTTATCTCTCCGTACTATTCTCTGAAATTCTGCATTCAGTTGGGTATACTTTTCCCTTTCTCCTTTCCCTTTCCCTTTCTTTCTTTCTTCAGATATTTGTAAAGGTTAATCAGACAATCGCTTTGCTTTCTTGTTCTTTTTCTTTGGAATTTTTTTGCTGGCTCCTGAACAATATTGCAAACTTTTGTCATAGTTCTTTGGGCACTCTACTGACCAGATCTATTCCTTTAAATCTGTTCATCACTTCCACTTCATATTCTAAGGGATGTTATTTAGATCATACCTCTATGATCCGATTGTCTTTCGTACTTTTGTCAATTTAAGTCTGAATTTTGCAATAAGAAGCTCATGATCTCAGGCAGAGTTAGCTCCCAGTATTTATTTTAACTTACTATGTAGAGCTTCTCCACCTTTGGCTGCAAAGTATATAATCAATCTGATTTCTTTATTGACCATATGGTGATGTGTAGAGATGTCTTTTAAGTTGTTGAAAGAGAATGTTGGGTTTTGCTTTGTTTTTATTTTTATGACCAGTGAGTAATCTTTTACAAAACTCTATTAGTCTCTGCCCTGCTTCATTTTATTCTGTAAGGCCAAACTTGCCTGTTGTTCCAATTATCTTTTTATTTCCTACTTTAGCATTCCAATCCCCTATGATGAATACATCTTTGGGAGTGTTATTTCTAGATAGATATAGATACATTTCTAGAAGATGTTGTAGATCTTCACAAAACTGCCCAACTTTAGCCTTTTCAGCATCAGTTGTTGGGGTATAGACTTATTACTGTGATGTTGAATGGTTTGCTTTGGATTTGAACAGATATCATTCAGTTATTTTTGAGATTATATCCCAGTACTGTGTTATTCACCCTTTTATTGACTATGAGGGCTACTCCATTTCTTCTAAGGGATTCTTGCCCACAGTAGTATATACAGTGATCATCTGAATTAAACTCATCCATTTTCTGACCATTTAAGTTCACTGACACCCAAGATGTTGATATTTTAATCATTCCATTTCCTGTTTGACCACATCCAATTTACCTTGGTTCCTAGACCTTACAATCCAAATTCCTATGTAATATTGGTCTTTACAGCAACAGACTTTCCTTTCATCACCAGATACATCTGCAGTTGAGCTTCCTTTTGGCTTTTGGCCCAGCCACTTCATCAGTACTGGAGTTACTTGTACTGTCCTCCCCTCTTCCCCAGTAGCCTACTGGATGCTTTCCAACTGAGAGGCTTATCTTCCAGTATCATATTTTTTATCATATTAGTACTGTCCATGTAGCTTTCTTGGCAAAGGTACTGGAATGGTTTGCCATTTCCTTCTCCAGTGGGTTACCTTTTGTCAGAACTCTCCACTATGACCTGTCTGTTTTGGGTAAACCTACATGGCTTAGCTCATAGTATCATTGAACTACAGAATCCCCTCTGCCACAACAGAGCAGTGATCCAGGAGGAATTTGGCTCAGCCTACTCACAAACAATGAATATTTCTCTCGTTGTTTAGATCTGTCTTTATTTGTGTGAAAAGTATCCTGTATTGGGTCCCTAAATTGTCTTGGTGGCAGGTAGACTCCCAAGTATTTTATATGGTCTGTAGTTATTTTAAATAGAATTTCTCAATTTCTTCCTGTTTGTGTTTTGTTGGTAATATATAAAAATGCTGATGATTAATTTGGGTGCATTCAAGGTACTATGATCTGAGGAGAAATATGGTCACTGCTGTTTTGCAACCAGAAATTATATTGATCCTCAGGGCCTTTGTTCCCTTGACCCACAAGTGATATTATTCCTCAGAGCTTCTGCTCTCTTGAGACATCAAATACTCCTCTCTGCCCTGAAATTGTGACCCAGAAGTGTGTGTACACAATGGAGTTGCTAAACAGTGCCTGGTCCTGTGTCCAGTGCTAGAACTAGGTTCCCCTGTAGTGTCTTTCTAGCCACTTGCCCAATCCTCTTATCATCTCTGGCCTGAGAGCTCCCATAGCTGCTGCTGTTTCCAAGGCCCACCATTGGTATTGCTGTAATGTGGGCTCTGGGCCAGACTCTACCCCAGTGGCACAAGCCTCTCCTGGCCTCCTAAGTTATCTTGGACTGGAAACACATTCATCCTGATCTTTTGTTGGCTCAGCTATTCCAGAATTCAATTTGAAGAATTATTTTGAAGTTGTTTGGAAGGGAATATTGGGACAGCAAAGTTGCTTTGTCTAATCTACTATCTTGGCTCTACCCCTCAGAATTACTAAAAGTGTCATTCAATTCAAAACTCTTTATACTGGAAGTCTTTTCTCTCTTTATAAAGGCCATAGAAAACATTCTTCTCTGGTATAGGGGATTACATTCCCTGAATCTTCTTTCTCTCTTAGGATAAACTATCTTTATCTGTCTATATTTCTGTTTGCCCTCAGTGTGCTTTTCCACTTTGGGCCTGATAATTGCATCCCCCTAGCTCCATATCTCTAACAATATGGTCATTAAGGGGTGAAGATAAGATCCTTTCTGGGCAATATAGACAAAAGGGTCTTCTCCCACAAAGCACACTCAAGCTTGGAATATTTCATGTATCATAGGCCCACCATTGGATAACTTGCTGTTTTTATAAATAGACTCAAAATCTGGTGGGTAAAGAGAAAGTAAGAGAGGTTGGGAGAAAATAATTGTGTAACCTTAGAATTTGTGGGATATATGAGGATAAGCAGCACAGTCATGTTTTATCATAGTACGAAGGTGACTCTGCATTCTCCAAAGCTATAGGAGTACAGTGTCTGACAGGTTTTACCAACTTGGAAAGCCTTCAATATCCTTGCTGTGAAATAGTATGTCTGCTGCCCATGGATCAGCCTGGATAATTACAAAGAGGCACATCAGGACAAGTTACCACTAGATGATAAATTCTTTCACTATGGTGACCCATCAAACAAATAAAAATGCAAAATGTCCTATGTAATAGTTCTTACTTATACTTTAATAAAGTGACAAAAAAGAGGGTAGAAGGTGCTAATAATCATGGAGCTTTTGAACTGTACAATAATGTTAGTTTAACCCTTAGCTCTATAAATGTGGAATCTTTCTTCAATGACTAGTGACATGCTATGAAGTAAGTAAAACACGTTTATACAAATATCATTCTTTTAAATAAAGCCACAAGATGCAATAAAGTTAGAACTGAAGTGAACTCATACCTGGATTCTTTCTCATCCATAAATTCTAGCTCGTACTTAAGTTCTTTCTTAGTGAGAAAAATAAGGCAGTTTGCAGACTTCAGAAAAAATAAAATTTAAGGAGAATTAGGTCATCTTGCCTTGAGATGCTTGTGATAAGTATCAAAAAGAAAACCACCATGGACATAGATGTCATTTATGTGACAACAACACTGCAAAGGATGAAGAGATAAAATGTAAAGATAAAACTGACAACATCCTCCAAACTTGGTCAACGTATCATTTGATACTTGACGACTTCAATGTGAGAATAGGCAAAGAAAAAGATGGAGAAAAATATGGTTTCTAATTAATAAATATAAAAAGATAAAGTTATACAGGCCATTTAGAAGTTTCACTCCTATTTGTGATGAATACTTTCTTTAAGAAGAGAATCAGAAGGTTCTAGACATGGTAAGTATAAAACATCATAAAAAAACTGATTCTGTCCTAATAGATAGGAAATAATCAATTACTAACTTGGAAGTAAATTCAGTATCAGCTGTTTGTATATAGTCATATCACTGACTCATTAGAAGAAAAGTAAAAAATAACTTCAAAATAGAAGGATAAAGATAAGAAAAAGACATTGTTTGAGACTAGTTCCTACTCAGAATCACCATTTAAGGAAGTGCCCAGGCCATCCATGCTCACTTCTCTCCAGACTCTCTGGCCTTTTGCCCCTTAACCCATGTGAGCATACATTCTCCCCAGCTCCACTCCAACTCACACTTTTCTGCTCCTTTTTATTGTGTTGTCTTCCCTCTGTTAAAATGTAAGCTCTCTTGAGAATAGGCGCGTGTTCTCTCTCTCTCTGTATCTCTCTCTGATATTTGTATTCTCAGTACTAAGCATAGTGCCTAGTACATAGTAAATGCTTAATAAATTCATCAAACTCAGGATACTACAGAGTAGTCTCAATGAGGTGGGTAGCCACTAACTAGCAATTGAAACATCAATCCACACAGGAAAAAAGAAATTGATAAGGAAGATACATTGTCCACAGTATGAGGTCTATTGGAATGGGAAGACCATTAAGTTAGTACATTCATCTTACACTGGCACTTTAAATGGATAATGAACTGTTACTAGACAAAGAATTGAGGAGAAAGAGTGAACTACCATTTGGGAAATTGCATAAGGCTGTGAATGAACCAAAACAGCTGTCTGCTCGGGTACGATGATTTGTCTTTAAGAAATACCATAGGCTCAGATTCTTAAAATCTAGCCAGTGGCTAAGATTTACTCTTATGAGTATCACAAATGTTCAGATTCCTTAAAAGTCTGGCCAATATGGCAGATCTTTAATAAACCTTGTCTTTGGCTGGAAAAAAAAAAAGGAATATCATAAAAACCTCATTAGCAAAATGTATAAACAAAACAGGTGAGCCAGTCTTGAATTAAGAGCAAGGGGCTTGCCCAAGTTACCCAAGAACTAATATTCATGAAATATTAAAAGATTTAGAGAAGGACTCCAGCCTATTGGGTGAGCCAATAGAGGATTTATGAGACCATGAATAACAACAATACAGGATGAGATGGAACAAAGAGTTTGTGACCCACACTTGTGGAGGCCATACTAAAATTGATGACATTGCGGTATCATCTAAATATTAAAGGCTCTCAAAAGATTATTATGATATAACTTGTGAATAATTCTGAAGGAAAAGGAGAAAGGCCCATAGAGAGGTTAATGGAGCTTCTCATAAAGCTCTCTGACATGTATTCCAAATTTAAAAATTACATATATAAAAGATGGAAGGAGGAATATGTAATTTTTGTTATAAAAGAATAGCATAAATCTGTAAGGAAAATGCTTAGAAGGCTAACTTTCATTTTGAGAGAAGTCTTGCTTTTAAGTATTTTTTGAAGATGTTATAATTTGTTATTTATGCATGGATTATCAAATGTAATTTAGTTTTTTTCTGTTCTTTGTTTTTTATTTCAAATTTTTATTTTCAGTTCCAAATTCTCTCCCTCCCGCTACCCCCTTCCCTACTGAGAAGACAAGAAATAAGATACTTATTATATAATATATTACATAAAAAGTCATGTAAAACACTTTCTGCAAAAAAAAAAAGCAAGAAAAATAAAGACAAAAATATGCTTCAATCTGCACTTAGTGTCTATCAGTTTTCTATCTGGAAGTGGATAGCATTTTTTTTTCATAAGTCCTTTGTTATTGTCATGGATTGTTGAATTGATCAGAGTTGCTAAGTCTTTCACAGTTAATCATCATTATAATATTGCTGTTACTTTGTACAATATTCTCCTGGTTCTTATCACTTCACTTTGTATGACTATGTCTTTCCTGGTTTTTTTCTGAAAGCATTCTGCTCATCATTTCTTATAGTACAATAGTATTCCATCACACTCATATACCACAAGTTATTCAGCCATTTACCAATTGATGAGCATCCCCTGAGTTTCCAATTCTTTGCCACCACAAAAAGAAATCTCATATTTTTGTTCATATGGGTCCTTTCCTTTTCTCTTTTTGAGGTATAGACTTAGTCAAGGAATTGCTTTCAAGTCTTTTAAAAGGGCTTTTAAAGCAATGCTCAGGGAGATATAAACAAGGAAGGGGTATGTTTTAATGTTAACAAATGTCAGAAAAGAGTGAACTATTTAATGCCTATTTTGTTTATTTCTTTTCTATGAAGCAGAATGATTATCAAAATAGAAAGAATTAAAAGAGAAATTGAAATCCATGATGAGAGGAATAAATTCAAATATCTTTCTATCATGATCATGAAAAACTTTCAGATGTGATCAATCAACATCAGATGATGATTTTTGAGGGATTGTGAAGACAGATGGCAAGGGACTAGAGGAGGGAAAATGTACTTTTTTTTTCTTTTTTAGAAAGTAACAAAGTGAATTATAAAATCAACTGAATTTGACACTGCGACATTGACAGAAAAGTTCCTTGAAGGCTGAACCTGTTTCATATTTGTCTCTGTAGCCCTGGAGTCAAATATAGTGCTTCACTCATAGTAGATGCTTAACAAATGTTTGTTGTATTAAATTAAACTGTGAGCACCTAGATAGATATTAGATAATAACTAGGAACTAACATAGTTTCACCAAGAACAAGTTATGTCTCACTAAGCTCATTTTCTTTTTTGACAAAGATTACAGGAAAGTATATTTGACTAATATATACAGGCTTAGAAAATGGGACAGCTCTAACTAGATGAAACTTAACAAATATAAAAGTAAATTTCTGCACTGAGGTTCAAAAAATAACTGCACAAATACAAGATGGAGTTAAGGTGGTATGTGAAAAAGACTTAGGTGTTTTCATTGACTGCAAACACAGTATGACTTGAAAATGATACTTCCAGTGCAATCACAAATTTAAACTAGAAGATAATTTGTGGCTGCTGTTAAGTTGTTTTCAGCCCTTTTCAACTCTTCATGATCCCATTTGGAGTTTTCTTGGCAAAAATACTGGAATGGTTTGTCATTTCCTTCTCCAGCTCATTTTACATATTGGGGAAACTGAGTTAAACATGGTTAAGTAACTTGCCCAGAGTCATACAGAAGATGAGTCTTTCTGACTTCAGGCCCAGCACTCTATCCACTGCACCACTGAGTAGTCCCTAGAAGAGAATTAGAGATCATCTAATCCAGAGGTGTCAAACATGTCCCCCAATACTTCCAAGTATGAACTGAGCCAGATTAAATTGTAATGGGAAAATAATTAACAAAATAAACAAAAATACAATAGAATATAGATAATATTGATATGTAATTTTCTAAGACCACAGGCTGTTTTGAACATCACTAATCTAATCAAACACCCCCCTTTTTATAGGTGAGGAAATTATAGCTCAGAGCAGTGAATTGGCTTGCTCAGATTAGCACAAGTTTTACTTTAAGTGATTGTTAAGTGGCTATGACTTGGTCCAGTTCCTCTGACTCCAGAACCAAGTCAAGTCAAAAAGCATTTCTTAAAGGCTTAGACACTGAGCTAAGTGCTGTGGCTATAAATAGAAGCAAAACAAAACAAAAACAAAAACAATCCCTACCATTAAGAGTGGGAGGAGAACAACTTGTATAAAAGGAAGAAGAAAAGTGAGGAGAGAAGAGAAAAATTCAGTCAGGATATGGACCTGGAGAGGAATGAAGGAATGAGTAAGGCTAGACTGAGCACTTTTCTTAAATGGAGATTCCAGAAGGAGCTTGCCAATCAGAGAAGGTAAGGACTGAAGAGAAGTGAACCTCCAAGTTGAGGTTTCTGTGGCACAGTAGAGAGGAATCCATTGTCTTTTGCACTGCAGCAATACTTGGGTTTTTAGTAATAAAAGTATACTGATCAGATTAAGGAAGGTGATAGTTTATATGTTTAATTCTGAAAGTCATATTATGAGGTTAAAAAAATAGTGTTGGAGAATGAAGAGGATAAGAAAGTGATAAGCACTGAATTAGGACTTAGATGATCTGGGTTTGAATCCTGATTCTGTTACTGTTTTGGAGTATGCTTTCCATTATTATCATAGGATCATATATTTAAGGCTGGGAGGGACTAAAATGGAATCTAGCCCATCCTCATCATTTTGCAGATAAGGAAATTGAGATTTAAATAGATTAAGGGTCTTGTTCAAGGTCATACATATAGCAAGTCACCAAAGGTGGAATTTGAACCCATGTTCTCTGGCTTCAGAGCTCATGTTCTTTCCACTCTACTACTTTACCTTTAAAGTCTTTCCAGTTCTAAATCCTTTGTACCAAATGAGCTCGTATTGATATGTAGATAAACTGATATGTGGATAAGTTGAAGGATGTTCAAGTTACCATACAAAGAAAGAGAATTTAGGTGTGTCACCATAGCAGACTTCAAACATTTGAAAGATTGTCATGGGAAAGAGAGAATAGATTTCTTCATCAACACAGTGAACAATGAACATAAACTTGGACAGAATTCGAGAGATAGCAGAGGATAGAAGAGTCTGGCATGCTATGGTCCATAGGGTCATGAAAAGTCAGATATGACTGAAGGACTAGTGATTTGTTTCTGACAGTCCCCTTAATAAAGCCTGTTTATTGCCATTCAAACCATACCCAGTCACAACCCTGTGTGCGAGGATTTATTGTAAAGCAAGGTTACATTTTGTGACAAATAAAACTCCTGAAACAAAGTTTCCAGCTAATTAGTAGTCAACTTATTAATTAGACTAGCTAATAATAAATAACTTGATGATCAGTGGTTTCTCTGGGTAACCAAAGACACCAAGGAGACTCTGAAATGCCTTAAATCAGATAGCTATTTCTGACAAGGAACTCCCCTGACAAGTGAAATTCAACCCTGATTGGTGGACATTTAATGAGGAGGTAGGGGAGAAAGTCTTCAGCTCTTCCTGCTGAGAAGGGGCATGATCATGAGGCTTGGTAACCTTAAGGCATCTGAGCAGAAGACACCATTTCCATCTGGATCTCTCTGACTAGCTTTTTCTTTCATGAGCTGGGTTCCCCTAAATTCTAATCTAGGGGATCAAGGACAAAGGTTCTACCTCCCAGGGTGAGGGCTCACCCTGATTGGATTCTACTTATAAAGTAAACAATGAAAATTAGGTTTCCCAGTTGGGTGGGGTCCTGTCCAACCTAGTTAAAGACAATGTGCCTTAGGGGTTAGAAGATTACCTATTGTTACATACTTCTAAAATTCCCTAACCTTTTCAGGAGTTGGTTCTTAACAACAATAGGAGGAAAAGGTTGGATCAAAATTAATAATTAGTTATAATATTAATTTCACTCAATATCAATCTTTCCCACTTTCTAAAGCAAGGATTAATATTCAAAGCACTGATAAAACCACTAGCGTGCTGATAATCAGGTATTAAACAGGTTACTGTACAGATGGGTAAATGGCTTCATTGGACCACCTGCAGTGAACTTAAGATATGGTTCCCCAACTGAAGGGACTGTGATGAGACATTTTACAGAAATAATGACTTATGTGTGCCTGCTTCATTTCCCTCACACCTGGCAATGCCCCACTAAATGCAATTTACAAGGGATTCAACTGCTGGCAAGATAATGTTGATCTCCAAAGTGCTTAAAGATGAATGGATGTCATTTTTTTTCTCCTCTGGTGCATTCCTAATTATAACTTCATTACCACAGTCTCAGTGTTCAGTGAGATGAACCTACCTAAACATCTGAAAATAGCATCTTCTGCACTGTCTGCTGGTTGTGTGAGAATCTTTAAGAAACAGTATAAAATGATCTGCTAGTGATCATAACCATCGCTTTCACAAACTGTGGGTTGATTTTTAATTGAAGAGAGAGTTTCTAGAAGATTACAAATTAATAGGGCTGGTGCCTAAGGTTTTAGATTTGGAGTTGAAGCCTGAAAGGTAATAGAAGAAAAAGATCCAGGATGGTCAAAGTAATTTCCTTTCTCTCCATTCTCTTGTACTATTGAAATCATGTCCCTGGACATAAGAGAATGAAGGCTGGGAATTCCTACCATTACTCTATCTTTGGACACCCTTTGGTGGCCAAAATTGGCTTACCAATTATTGCTAATTAAAGCATTGCTGCCAACGTCTTTGCCAAATAGGCTGCAATGTAGCCACTTTCCACCAGGAATAAAAAGAAAAAGAAAAAGGAATGTGCTTGAAGGACTTCCTTAATGTCATTGTTTATAAAATGAAATCATTCTATTTCTATAGCCATCTTGAAAAGGAAATTCTGAAACTTAGTGGGGACAGGGATTTGTTTCCTCCCTTGTTACATTCCTCATATCAAATTTCAACATGTATATACATATATACATACGTGTGTGTGTGTGTGTGTATGTGTGTAGGCAATGTCTATACTCATGACATCATTCAGTCTTCTCATACCTTACTACCCAACACACACTCTTCAATCCAGTGACACTGGCTTCCTAGTTGTTCCACAAACAAGACACTTCTCTCACCTCCCAGCATTCTTTCTGGCTGTCCCCCTGGCCTGGAATGCTCTCCTTCCTTTTGACTAACTACTGACCTGCCTGCTTTACTTTATGTCCCAATTAAAACCTACCTTCAGCAGGAAGCCCTCCTTAAACCCTCTCTTTGCCTTCTAAATTTTGATTGTTTTCTATTTATCCTGTATATAGCTTACTTTTTATACATTTGTTTGCATATTTTCTCCCCAATTAGACAATAAGATCTTTGAGGACATGGACTGTCTTTTGCCTCTTTTTGTATCCCTAGCACTTAACATAGTACCTGGCACACAATAGGCACTTAAATGTTTATTGATAGTTCATTTACAGCTAGTTCCATTTTCTTTTTTGAAATTAGGAGGGTTTTTTTTTTGAAATTAGGATTTTTAAGATCTCTATATGGTCTTCTGTCCATTTGGGCATTTTATATTTTTGAAGGAATTCCTCTCTTTTGTGTTCTAATTTTGTTATCATATAACAGTACATAAAATGTTCTAACTATTTTTGTTTTATTTCTTCAGGTTTTATTGTGATTTCATCTTGCTCATTCACTATTTCATTGATGGAATTTTCTGCCCTCTTCTTTTTAATCAGATTAGCTAAAGGATTATCAATTTAATTAGTCTTTCCAAAAACCAGCCTTTAGTTTTATTTATTATTTCTGTTTGGGTGAGGGGAGGTTTATCTATTTCTCCTATAATTTTTAATATTTCTACTTTTGTGTTTATTTTTCATTCATTTGTTGTTAAAATCTCTGATTTTAAAGGTATATTTGGTTTATTCATTTTTCTTTTTCTATTTTGTTAATATATGTTAGTAGGGATATGATTTATCCACCAAAGATTGCTTTAATTATATACCAGAAACTTTGGTATATTATTTCACCATTGTCATTTTTTTAATGCAGTTATTTATTATTTCTACTTTTTGTTCTTTGACTTAGTCATTGTTAACATTGTTAGATCTCCATTTAGTAGATCTGTGTCTTTTGTTTGTGGTCCCTGGATCCCAAAATATATTTATTGCATTATGATCTATAAAGGATATATTTGCTATTTCTGTCTTGCCACATTTGTTTGAATATCTCTGTGTCCTAATACATGGTCATTTTAAATAAAAGTTCCATGTGGCATGGAGAAATAAGAAAATTCTTTTGAAGTCCTTTTTAGAAGATACCATGAGTCGTTTAGCTCTATTTTCTCCAGCAGTTAGTTCAGTTTCATATTTCCTCTTTTATCTTTTTATTAGACTTATCCAAGACTGAGAGAAGAACATTGAAATTTCTTGTCACTATTATGTTACTGGCTTCTGTATTTTTGTGACTCAATTAACATTTCCTTTATAAATTTGGATGCTAAGCCATTTTGAGTGTATGAGTTTTTATTGACATTGGTTTATCTATAGCCCCTTTTCACCTTATTGTAGTTTTCTTCCTTATGCCTAGTAAAAAGGGATAAATATAAAGTTTTGAATGCTTTTTCCTGTTTTGTAAGATACCATGATTGCAGTTGCTGTTTTATTGGAATCATCTAATGAAAAGTAAAATTTTATTTTGTATATTTTTAGATGTTTTTCTTGCAACAAATTATAAGATTTTGTTTTCTTATCCAATCTGTCACTCCTTTTCATTTTATTAGATTATTATATCCATTCATATTTAAAGTTATGAGAGGTTTATATTTTCTTCCATTTAGAATATTGGGTTTTTAATGGTGGAATTTTTTAGTTATAATTTTTTCCCTCTTACACTGTAAACACTATGTCCCTTCAGTGATTTTAACTTAATCTTTTTTTAAGGTGACCTCATTTCCACTGACTCTTCCTATCACCCCTTACCCCCTTTCATATTCAATGTTCCCTTCTCTTTGGAGTTTTGTTAGCATTTTTTCCCTACTTTCATATGGTTACATAATTCTTCCCCTCCTTGTTCCTCTTAGTCAAGTAAATTACCCCTTTCTCTCTTCTCTTTCAACTAGTTTTGATCATTAGTTTTTTTAAAATTTCATTTGTGTCCCTCTTTCCAGAGAATATTTTTCTCACTTTATTTTCTATCCTTCCTTCTTGTCTATTCTATACCCTCCTTCTCTGATCCATGACTCCTGTATTTATCAAATTCCTTTCCATTCTCTACATTCCTCATAAAGTCAGAACTTCTGAAGTATCTTTTCTGGGCTCTCTCCCTTGTAAGCAGTTTCTACCATTCCCTTGCAGAGCTTTCCCCATGGATTCTCCTTTTCCATTGTGCCTCACTTCCAGAACAATGTCAGTTCTTGTCAGAGACAGAGAAGACATTGCCCCATGGCAAGACTCTCCCCCCACCCCATACTCTCCCTCTAGTCACCTTTGTACCCCATTTTGCTCAAAATTTCCTCCCTGGTTCCATGCCTTCCCACCACTAGAGGAACCAATTGCTCCCAGGAATTCCAACTCCTTTTGTCCCAAGAGAGGACAAGCAGTCCTTTCAAATACCAAATCCTTACTTACAACCATCAGCTGTCATGGTACCCATCTCCCTTCACCAAACATCTCTCCACTCATACGAGAATTCATCAGTGGAATCCCCATCCACCACCAAAACAAGGCCTCCCTCTTTTTTCCCCTTTTTCATTTCTTCCCTTCTCCTCCTCACTGACTTCATTGCAGGCTCTTCTAATCCTAAAGAATCCAGAGATCACTTACCCCTCGTTGTTAGCCTTGATTTGACTCAGGCAAATCGCGTACTTTCTTTTTCTTTATTTCCATATATACTCCCATTTTGAAACATAGCTTAAAAAAAATAACGTTGATTCACCTGGAGGCAAGGTATCATGAGGTTCTGTTCCTTATGCCCCTGGGACACGTCTCTGCCATTACCTCCACCTGACTTCCAGCTTCACTTCTGTATCCTTGTGTATATATGAAAAGAATCTCTTACTGGTGTCTTTGCTGTCACTATGTTGCTGTTGCTGCCCTTATTTGCTGCATTAGTTCATCCTTCCTGAAATTCTGTTGTCTGATTTGTTTAAGAAGCAATTCATCTCTTCAGTCCTGGTTTTCTTTCTAAGAATGTTTCAAATGCCTTTTTATTATTAAACTTACAGGTTTTTTTTTCATATATGCTTAATCTCAGAGTAGATCACCCTGGGCTGTATACTGAGTTCCATTGCTCTTCAAGACATTGTTTCATTCCCCCCTGTATTTTGGAGTGGGTACAGAATAATCTTATGTTACTTGAATTTCCCTTCTTTTGTATTTGAAAATTTTTCTCCAGGTCACTTGCAGAATTTGTTGTTTCTCCATGGAATTGTTCAATTTAACCTTTATGTATCTTCAAGCTTGAATTTTTGTTCTCTTCCCCCCACCTCAGGTGATAATGTGTTCTTACAATTGACATTTCATTTTCTGTGTTCAGATGTTCTGAGTTTTCTTGTGTTATATCTTGTGTTGTAGCATTTAGATTTTTTTGACTCGTGTGTCTTCTGTCTTCTCCAAAATCTATATATTTTGCTTGATTAGAGAGCATATTTTCCTTTTATATTATTGTTTTTTGCTTCTCTTTTTCTAAATTGTCCTTTACTTCTCTATATTTGCATTCCCAAATTGTTGCTCTCTTTTTTGTTTCTTTAGTGAGTTTTCTATTCTGTCAATTATATTTTGCTGTTCAGGCCATAAATTCTGCTTTCACAATTCTCACGTCTTTTTTAACCCACTCAGGAATACTATGTTCTCCTCAAATTTCACAACTCTTCAACTGCTGTCATTTTGTTTTATTTTACAGTATTTATTCATAGAAGTTTGAACTCATTTATTAGATCTAGAAGCCATAATTTCTTCAGCTGATAATATTGTCTTTGTTGGTTTATCTGCTCAAACTCAAGTTCTTTCTCATTCTTTAAGTTTTCTTATTTCTGAGATCTTTAATAAGTTCAATATTTCCCCCCCTTATTTTTCCCAATTGTTCACTTTTTTGCCTACCTCTCTGCTGACAGTGGTTTCTACAGGGGCTGGATCTCAAAGTGTTTCAGACTCTTCTAACAGTGAGAAATTCATGGCTCACTAGCCTAAGTTTCTGCCATAGGTGACTTTAGCCCAAATGGATGCAGGGCTTAGTGGAGTGCCACACCCATTCCTCCCACAGAGTATCCTATTTCATTTCCTCTTTTCCTCATTCCCCTGGCCGTGTCAGAATACAGCCACACTGATGCTATTACAGGCAGGGCTGGTTTCTGTCATTTTTGCGGTTTGGTTCTCTGAGACCCTGGGAATGAGGTCAGTCAGGGCATAGGACTGAGCTTTATTACAAGCCCAGACATATGCAGGCCCCCTTCCATCTGGTCTTTCCCTCTCCTATAGAGATCTTATGCATCACATTATGTACTGCTGAAGAGCTGGCCTCGGTAAATTTCTGAAGTTTGGAGCTCAGGTCTCCATGGCACTGGAATAAAGGAGGGGTAGTGGAGTGTGAGGTTGTGTATTATTGCAAACCCATGGTTTGGGTTAGTTACCATTAGTGTAGTAGGCATTTCAGATTAGGGGTTCTGAGGGAGCCCAAGGTAGGCATTAGTTCATTTTTTTAACCTTCTTTTGAGTTCCTGGGGTTGTAGACCAGAGGTTTCAAACATGTAGTCTGTAGGCCAAATGTGGCCCTCAACACTCCCAAGTATAGCTTGAAGCAGACTAAAATGGAATTAGAAAACATTTACCAAAATAAAAAAAAATTCAATGAAACATAGATAATATTATTTAAAAAAAAAAAACCTAACTCAATATGCCACCCTCAGGGATCCATCCTCATACAGGATTAGTGACCACTGTTTCTGTTTGAATTTTACACTGCCCTAGATTATTGAAAAAGCTGAAATGATTTTGTTATGGGTAGATAATTGATGTTTTGGAGAGGTTTAATATGTCATGAAGATGAGAGAAAATGTCTAGACCTCCATCTTCTTGGTCATGTGACCCAGAGGTAATAATATCAAGATTTAACTATTTTAATAAATCTTTTCTTTACTTCCAGGAATTCTAGTTGATCTTGTGGCCAAGCTGTCTTTTACTTTGAGCCTTTGCTTGTAGACATTTTGAAATTATTTCTTCTAATAGATCTGTGCCTTGAGACTTTTTTTCTTCATCATCAGCCACTTTTTTTTGTTTACTCATTCTCCCACCCTTACATCCCACATGGGGATTTTGTGTTACAGACAGTGGCCTTTTATATGGTCCTGGTTTATATTATCTTGGTCTATATTATCATGCCACTACATTCTTTAGGTAATAAATGTTATTTTCTTCAAAATTCTCAGTGCCGGTTCAGATTAGGAAACTGCAGGCTCTCAGTATTTCCAAAGTGGTCTGATCTAAGGTACAATTTGATTACTGCTTTTCTGACCTGAGACTTACATGCTCTAGACTTCCATTTGGAGCCAGGAGGGCAATTGCAGGCTTGCTTCCAGTAAACAGCTGCTGATCTAAGGCCCTGTAGGCCAGCTAAAGAATTCTACAGATTCAAAGCAGCAGGTGTACATGCTAACATCTGGTCATAAGTCTCTTCTCAGGTCACTCAACCCTAAGGAAATTTGAGATCCCACTTCTAGGTCACAGCCATAAATCTTTCTGAGTACCATGGGTCTATATTTGGGAACTGGAATGCCTGATCCAGTTCTAGGGTAAGGACAACAGAGCTTCTGACTTACCAATCATCTGCCCAGGAGAGTTGAATCTGTAATCTTTCTCTAGAGTCAAAGTGACACAGTTCTGACTTCAGAGGGCCAACAAAAGCCCATCCCTGTTCTACAGCTCCTTCCCTTATCATTTGTCTATGGATTTAATTCTTGATCTTGGGACAAAAATCAACTTCTGTGGTTTTCTCTTGGATATTTCTATAACCACTTGGTCTGTTGCCCCTTCTAAAATCTCACAATTATTTTCCAGTGATGCTATTCGACTATAACTCATGAAGTACTACAGTTTTCAGATAATTAAAGTTGAGAGTCTTCCAAGGCCCAGTGAAAAGATTCATGGTGGGCACAATCATAGTATTGCACATTATCAGTGAAGAATTAAACTAGAGCAATGGCATGAAGAATATCATCAGAGAAGTATATGACCAGAAAAGAAGGGGCTGATCATATGGGCAGAACAAAGGACAACTGATGAACATCTTATGTGCTATTTTTGTATCTGTGTAATAGCAAGATATCTAGAGGAACTCCTCCAGAGTGATGGATAGGATTCCCTGTAGAATGTGACTTATAGAATGTGAGCAAGAGTCATTCAGGATGAGAAAGTACAAAGCTGACATCCTAACAAATCCATTATTTAAGGCTCAGCAGAATCCTACCTCCTACATAAAGTTTTTGATTCTCACCAACCTACCTCCCTCAAGCTTAAATAATATTTCCTCATTTAATCTGAGAGTACTTTATGCTCTTCTTATGAATTTGCCATACCTTTTTTGTATTATATTTTTCTGTGTATATAACTTCTCCTCCCATCAGATTATGAGCTCTCTGACATCAGGGACCATATTTTATTAACTTTTTTAGCTGCCTCAATCTCCCATATAATGCTGTATACATGGCAGCTATTTAATAAATGCATGCTGAAAGAATGAATAAATAAATGGGCAATGTCCTATGTCACAAAGCAGGGTACATTCTATTTTTTGACAGTTCGAACTATGAGGAAGTTCTTTATGCTTCACTGTAATTTCTATCATTGGATTTCCCCCTCTTCTCCTTGGAATAGTATTTGACAACATTCTTATTAGTTTAGAGCAAGGCTTATATTACAGAAACCAGACTTTATTTCTTATGGTAATAATTCAATAGTTCATATGAACAGCTAAAATTCAATCAGGAACCAGCCCATCTTTAATGCTTTTCCTTTTTTTTTTGTTATTTTGGACTTCCCTTGTACCATTAATTATTTTTGTTCCTCATTTGGTATGAGACACAATGACACCCAAAGTGTCATTGTGGAGGATACAATGGATACATTTTTACCTGAAATATTATGATCAACTTTTGAAGGTTTATTCCATTTTGGTCTTCCCCACTCCTATATACTACTCCTATATATGTCCACAATTAAATGGAGAACAGTCATTAAAGATATAGAAAAGCCAACAACAGAACAAGAACTAAATGCAAGCATCAAAGAATTGTCTGCTGTCCATAGAGCATGTGCAAAATAAGTGACACCATGAGGTGAAATGTTTTGAAAAAAATTATTTATAAGTTACCTTTTTTTTGATGAAAATTGGTTAATATGGTAAGATCATGTATCATCTTACTCTTTCCTTGTATCTATCAAATATAAAAACTGAGCACAGTTCTCATAAAATAATTGTTTTTGGGTGGAGCCAAGATGGTGAAGTAAAGGCAGGGACTTACCTGAGCTCTCCCTCAAACCCATCCAAATACCTTGAAATAATGACTTTAAACAAATTCTAGAGTGGCAGAACCCATAAAAAAGAGGGAGCGAAACAATTTTCCAGTCCAAGACAATGTAAAAGGTTGTTGGGAAATGTCTGTTACACCAGGGTGAGAGAGGACTGCAATCCAGCATAGGTCATGCCAGCACAGACTGGGCCCCAGCAAACCAGGAGTAGGCCTTAAGGTGACTAAATCAGTGGCAGCACTGGCGGTTCCAGACTTCTATACCCACAGATAGTAAGTAGATTGGACAACATGTCAAAAGAAGATTTATAGGCATCCCTTTTCTGGTGCCAGGAGCAGAACTGTTGCATTGTCTGTACTTGCAGTCCTGAGTTTTAGTCCCAGGGCAAGGAGGATCATTAGCACAGCAGCACTTTCAGCCACAGGGGAGCAGAGACCCTGGTCATAGCTCCGTGGTTGAAAAGTGTTTGCTGTCACTCACAAACCAGGGCACAGTACAGGAAAGTACCAAACACACCACTCCCCAGGTCATACCACCTTGGAAGAGCCAAAAATTTAAAGGTCCCCAGAATTACCTCTGAAAAGAGCTGCACAAAAAAACTCTGAAGCTTGGAACAGTGCCCCCTCCACTTGGGAAGCAGAGCCCCAGTTAGTACGGAGTTAAAAGTCAAGAAATTGCCTGGAAAATGAGCAAGCAATAGAAAAAAAAAGTCTGACCATAGAAAGTTACTTTGGTGACAAGGAAAATCAAAACACACATTCAGAAGAAAACAACAAAGTCAAAATTCTTGCATCCAAAGCCTCAAAGAAAAATATGAATTGATCTCAGGCCATAGAAGAGCTCAAAGATTTTAAAAATCAAGTGAGAGAGATAGAGGAAAAATTAGGAAGAGAAATGAGAGTGATGCAAGAAAATCATGAACAAAAGTCAACAGCCTGGTAAAGGAGATACAAAAAAATGCTGAAGAAAATAATACCTTAAAAAACAGAATAGGCCAAATTGTAAAAGAGGCACAAAAAAAATGAAGAGAAGAATGTCTTGAAAAGCAGAATTGGCCAAATTGAAAAATATATATATATATATATATATATATATATATACACAAAAATTCATGGAAGAGAATTCTTTAAAAAATAGAATTGGCCAAATGAAAAGGAAGTACTAAAGTTCACTGAAGAAAATAATTCCTTAAAAGTTAGAATTGGGCAAGTGAAAGCTAATGACTTTATGAGACATCAAGAAACAATCAAGCAAAAATAAAAGAATGAAAAAAATAGAAGAAAATGTGAAATATCTCATTGGGGAAAAAAAAAACAACTGACTTAGAAAATAGATCCAGGAGAGATAATTTAAGAATTACTGAACGACCTGAAAGTCATGATAAAAAAAAAAAAGATCCTAGACATTATCTTTCAACAAAGAAAACTGCCCTAATATTACAGAATCAGAGGGTAAAATAGAAATTGAAAGAGTTCACAAACCACCTTCTGAGAGAGATTCCAAAAGGAAAACTCCCAGAAATATTATACTCAAATTCCAGAACTCCTAGGTCAAGGAGAAAATATTACAAGTAGCCAAAAGGAAACAATTCAACAATCATGGGGGCACAGTCAGGATAACATAAAATTTGCAGCTTCTACATTTGAGGATCGGGGGCTTGGAATATGATATTCTGGAGGGCAAAAGAGCTAGGATTGCAACCAAGAATCACCTACACAGCAAAATTAAGTATAATCCTTTGGGGAAAAAATGGATATTCAATGAAATAGAGGACTTTCAAGCACTCCTAATAAAAAGACCAGAGCTGAATAGAAAATGTGACTTCCAAATACAAGACGCAAAAGAAGAATAAAAAGGTAAACAGAAAAGAGAAATTATAAAGGATTCAATAAGGCAGTTTATATTCCTACACGGGAAAATGATATTTATAGCTCCTAAAAACTTTCTCGTTATTAGGGCAGTTAGAAGGAGTATACATAGACAGAAAGCAGAAATGTGAATTGAATGTGATGGTATGATTATCTTAAAAAAATAAAATTAAGGGATAAGAAAGAAGAATGCACTGGGAAAAGGGGAAAGGGAGAGGTAGAATGGGATAAATTATCTGACATAAAAGAGGCCTGAAAGAGATTTTAAAGTGGAGGGGGATATGGGGGAAGTGGGGAGAGGAGCACATGAACCTTACTCTCATTGGAATTGTCTCAAAGAGGGAACAATAAAAACACTCAGTTGGATGTAGAACTCTACCTTACCATGCAGGAAAGTAGGATGGGAAGGGGAAAAGAGAAGGTGAAGGGGGGGGTGATAGAAAGGAGGGCAGTTTGAGAGCGGTAAAAATCAGAAGCAAAACACTCTTGAGAATGGAGAGGGTAAAAGGAGAGAGTATGATAAACGGGGAAAATGAGATAGAGGGAAATACACAGCTGGTAATCACTACTGCAAAAAAAAAAATTACGTTGAGTTTCTCTAATAAAGACTTCAATTCTTAAACATATAGAAAACTGAGTCAAATTTATAGAAATAAGAGCCATTCCTCAATTGATAAATAGTCAAAGGATATGAACAGGCACTTTTCAAAGTATTCAAAGCTATCTACTGTCATATAAAAAAATGCTCCAAATCACTCTTGATGAAAGAAATGCAAATTAAAACAACTCTGAGCTACTGCCTCACACTTGCCAGATTGGCTAAGATGACAGAAAATGAAAATGGCAAATGTTGGGGGGGATATGGGAAAATTAAAACACTAATATACTACTGGTGAAGTTGTACACCAATTCAACTATTCTGGGAAGCAATTTGAACTATGCCCAAAGGGATATAAAATCGTGCATACCCTTTGATGAAGCAATACTGCTAGTATGTTTGTATCCCAAAGAGATAAAAAAAAAAGGAAAAAGACAGATGCATGCAAAAATATTTATAGTTGCTCTTTTAGTGGTGGCAAAGAATTGGAAATTGAGGGAATGTCCATCAATTGGGGAACAGATGAACAAGTTGTTGTATATGATTGTGATGGAATACTATTGTACTTTAAGAAATTATGAGCAGGATGCTTTCAGAAACACATGGAAAGACTTACATGAACTGGTGCAAAGTGAAATGAGCAGAATCAGAAGAACATTGTACACGGTAACAGCAATATTATATGAGGATATACTATAAATAACTTAGCTATTCTCAGCAATACAATGATCCAAGACAATTCTATAGAACTTATGATGAAAGATGCTATCCATCTCAAGAGAAAGAACTGGTAGAGCCTGAATGCAGGTCAAAGATACTTTTTTGGGTGCAGTAGAGTACCAGCTCTGGAGTCAGGAGGACCTTGACATTTACTAGATGTGTGACCCTAGGCAAGTCACTTAACCCCATTGCCTAGCCAAAAAAACAAAGTCACTTTTTCTTTACCTCCTTTTTTTCTTAGGTTTTTTTTTTGTCTATCTTTTCTTTCACAGAATGATTTACATGGAAATGTGTTTTGCATGACTACACATGTATGATCTATGTCAAATTGCTTGCCTTCTCAATGGGGGGGGAGAGAATTCAGAACTCAAAATTTGAAAAAAAAAAGAATGTTTTTGCATGTAATTGGGGAAAACAAAATACTAAATAAGATTTTTAAATAGTTTTCTATTTTAAAAGAAACAAATCAGATTTTTTCTGAAGGGCACAAATGTTTGCAGAAAGCATGGGTTACATTTCATAGATGATTGCAACTGCTAACAGTTTTTTTTTCTTCTCATTTACCAGAAGAAATCAAATGAAGCCACTTTGCCTCTGGGGTTTTCAATATTATTATAATTCATCTTAATAATGAACTCAAAATTAACTGAGAGAAGACAAAATGAGGGGAAAACCCTTTCACTGTCAATAAATAGTTTTATTGAATAAATGGTAGAAAAATATCTTTGGGGCATATTTAAATAGGTTGGCAAAATTTTAAACATATAGGTAACACCCAGACTGAGGTGGCTACCAAAATCAAGCATATGAGCACGTGAACATATGCAAGCAGAAATCGATAACTCACCCTCCCTGCCTCAGCTCACCCACTAGGCCCACATCTCTTCCCATATGCCCAGCAAAAAAGTAGGAGCAATAGGGTACCCTGCCTTCTCACCCCTGTCTCAGACTATCCACCTTTAATCCTATAGGAACAAGTACCATAGGAATCCCTGAACCTTCCCCCAAACCTTAATCTTCTTGACAATTTTCTATCTCCTTTTTTCCTTCTGGTTGGACACTGACCCGATCCCTTATCCCTGTCCCTGCAAGAGAGAACCCATAGTCCCAGTCCACTCTGTTTCCTGATCCTTTTTCTCTTTTTCAGTAACTATGTGCCAGGCTCCATCGGTCCTCTCCCCTCCCCAAAGTCCCTTACACCCAATTTTGAGTAAGCACATGGTCATTCACACCTCTTGGATGAAAAGGGAGTCATCAAAAACAATAATTCTCATTTGATGGAAGAACATCAGGACTTAGCAACTTCCCTATCACTAACCAACACAATCTCCCCAGCCCACTGGACCTTAGCATGAATGCACCCTAATTATCCCTGGACCTTGCCATCTGTCCTGTAGCTGTGACTGTGACATCAGTAGAATCTTCCATCCATACTATTTCTAAACTTTTCTACATCTTTTGTCTCCCCCAATTAAAACACAAACTACTTGAGATCAGGGGTATTTTCACTATCTTATTTGTATCTCTAAGAATTAGGGCAGTGTTTAGTGCATAATACACAATAACATATGCTTTTTCATTTATTCATTT
Organism: Phascolarctos cinereus; assembly: GCF_003287225.1. Taxonomy (NCBI): domain Eukaryota; kingdom Metazoa; phylum Chordata; class Mammalia; order Diprotodontia; family Phascolarctidae; genus Phascolarctos; species Phascolarctos cinereus. Next base: position 280,555,933 of record NW_027555847.1, on the reverse strand, counting down.
GTAAGATAACTTCTTAACCTTCCTCCTTTCATTCTCATGAATTTTGAAGAATCCGTAGATATATAATGGGAGCTTATGTGTAAGTAGCATATGTAAAACATGCATTTAAAACAAATGGCATGAAAATTATTCTAAAAGTATGCACATGGACTTCCAGGTAACATGATCAACAATATGGAGGACTAAAAAATTTTGCTGATTAACCACAACCTCTAAAACCTCTCCAAAACAGGTATGATATAAAACATGAGATAAAACAATTTGGCTATCTCCATTGTCTAGGATACCAAGACCTCAATTGAAATAAAAGCCTGGTAAGTTAATACAATATTCCCTATCCACAAAACTGGCAGGAGAGCTACATGTTGATTTACCTGCTAGCAACAGAACTCTACATCACCACCCCTCCTCCATCAACCGTCTTAGTGTTGCTGAGATCTAAATGGCAGAAATTTACTCAGGTCTTCTTAAGGAGTACTACATTAGCAAAGAGTGACACCATATAGCTCAGCCAGAGACTAAGGAATAGAAGGAAGAGGAGGACCCGTATGAAGCTCTGTGTCACTCCACTCAGCTGGAGAAAAAGTGCCCAGCAACCAGCGGGTATCAGTTATATTCCACCAGAAGTCATGTCAGATAGAAACTAAGGCTACTGAATTGTTAATTGCATAGTATGGGAGGAAGCTGATTCTTTATCCCCTTTAATCCCCTTGGGGATCCAAAGGATGGGATTCTAGACCTTATTAAAGAATAACTAGCCAGAAAGTGAGTATTAGAGAAAATAAATTTGAAAAAAAGACTGAAATTACCATTTATCTCAGGAAGAAAAAAACTCGTTTGAAGACCTTTAGCATAAGGCTATAAACAAACAAGGAAGCTATTAATAAGAGAAAGACTAATGCTTCCAGATCAGATAGATACGGTCAGCCCTCTACGAATAAATATTGCAAGACAAAGAAAAAAAAACACCTGATGAGACAGATACTGAATTCCAAAGACACCATGAAACCACAAGAAATAAGAATTGTGACAGCAGAATGTAGAGCCTGTGCAGCAGAAATGATTGGCAAAAAAAAACAAAAACAAAACACCTTGAATCTATGGTGTTCTCACAAAAACAAAAACAAAAACAAAGAAATAATAAATGATTAGAAATGAAACCACATAGGGAGGCAGAGCAAAGATGGTAGAGAAAAGCCAGGAAGTTGCCTCTATCTCCAGTTTCCCTCAGAAACAACATTAAGTCAAGTCTCTAAATGGATTCTAAAGTGACAGAACCTATAAAAAGATGGAGTGAAACAATTATCCAGCTTAAGATAACTTAGAAGGAAATGTCTGTCTCACTTGGGTAAAAGGGGGAGGGGTGCAGCCCAGTTCAGATGGTGTCTGGGCAAGCCAGCAGAAGTCTCTTAGCCACTGAACAGATAAGCAAGAGGTCCAGAGGTCCTGGCTTAGCAGGCCAGTGGCACAGCAGGCCAGGTATGAATCTTCCAGCCCCAGCACAGAAAGGCAAACTCTGAGACCCACAACTCTGGCACAACGGGAACATCTAGGCTGGGCCACCCCAGTGCAGTGGGCAAGTCACCAGCACCTGAGGCCCTACTGCAGAAAGCCAGTGCCCAGGCCCCTGGCTCTAGGACAAGAAGCTTGAGACAGTGCCCCCTGTGCCCCAAGAGCAGAACTCAACTTTAAAAGTCATGAAATATGGTTTAAAAATGAGCAAAAAGTAGGAAAGGGTCCTGACCATAGAAAGCTACCATGGTGACAGGGAAGATCAAAACACAAACTCAGAAAAGGAAAACAGTGCCTACATACAAAGCCTCAAAGGGGAAGATGAATTAGTCTCAAGCCCAAAAAGCTTCTTGGAAGACCTCAAAAAGGATTTTAAAATCAAATAAGAGAGGTAGTAGAAAAATTGGGGAAAGCAATGAGAGTTATGCAAGAGAGAGTCAACAGCTTAGAAAAGGAAGACAAAAAGTGACTGAAGAAAACAATTCCTGAAAAAATACAGTTGGCCAAATGGGAAAAAAAAATTCACTGAAGAAAACAACTCCGTAAAAAGTAGAATTGATCAAATGGAAAAGGAGGTACAAAAGCTAACCAAAGAAAATAGTTCCTTAAAAATTAGAATTAGGCAAGTGGAAGCTATGAGACATCAAGAATCAGTCAAACAAAATTTTTAAAAAATAGAAGAAAGTGTAAAATACCACATTGGAAAAACAGCTGACCTGGAAAATAATCCAGGAGAGGTAATTTAAGAATTATTAGACTACCTGAAAGCCAGAATCAAAAAAAAAAGATAAAAAAAAAAGAGCCTAGACAATGTCTTTCAAGAAACTATGTTGCAAAACTGTCCTGAGATCCTAGAACTAGAGGACAAAATATTCATTGAAAGAATCCAGCAATCACCTCTTGGAAGAAATCCCAAAATGAAAACTCCAAGGAATATTCTAGCCAAATTCCAGAATTATCAGGTCAAGGAGAAAACAATGCAATCAGCCAGAAGGAAACAATTCATATATCAGGGGGCCAAATCAGGATTACACAGGACTTAGCAGCTTCTACATTAAAGGATCAGAGGTCTTAGAATACAATATTCCAGAAGGTAAAGGAGTTTGGATTACAACCAAGGATCAACTACCCTGCAAAACTTAGCATAATCTTTCAGGAGAAAAGAAGGTCATTCAATGAAAAAGGAGACTTTCAAACTTTCCTGATGAAAAGACCAGAGCTGAACAGAAAATTCAATCTTCAAATACAAGACTTAAGAGAGGCATAAAAAGGTAAACAGGAAAGAAAAATGAATATTATTCAATTAGGTTAAATTTACATGCCTAAATGGGAAGATGATTGATACATGTAACTCTTGAGAACTGTATCTTTATTAGGACAGTGAGAAGGAGTATATATAGGGATATAAGTGGACTTTGATGTGATGAAATAAAAAATAATTAAGAACTAAAAGAAAGGATTTTACTGTGAGAGAAGGAAAGGGACAGGCAGACTAGGGTAAATTACATCACATGAAGTGGCACAAATGACTTATAATAGTTGAGGGAAAGAAGGAGGTGGTGAGCATTGTTTGAACCTTACTCTCATCATATTTGGCTCAAAGAGGGAATAACACACACACTCAGTTGGGTATAGAAATTTATCTTACCCTATAGGTAAATAGAGAGGGAAGGGGGAAAAAAAGTTAGGGGAGGATGATAGAGTTGAGGGCCGAATGAGGGAGGAGGTGGTCAGAAGCAAAACACTGTTGAGAAGGGATAGGGTAAAAGGAAAAAGAAATGTATGAACAGGGAGTAAAATAGAGTGGAGGGAAATAAACAGTTGGTAATCATAACTGTGAATGTGAATGGGATGAACTCTCCCATAAAACAGAAGCAGATAGCAGAGGAGATTAAAAACCAGAATCCTACAATATGTTGTTTACAAGAAACACATTGGAAGCAGAGAGATATACACTGAGTAAAGGTAAAAGGCTAGAGCAGAATATAATATGCTTCAGCTAAAGTAAAAAAAAAAAAATCAGGGGTAACAATCCTGATCTCAGACAAAGCAAAAGCAAAACTAGATCTAATTAAAAGAGATAAGGAATGAAACCACATCTTGCTAAAGGTGATATGAAATCATATCAGTACTAAATATATATGTACCAAGTGGTATAGCATCCAGATTCTTAGAGGAGAAGTTAAGTGAGCTACAGGAATAGTCACCAAAACTATACTAATGGGGCACCTCAACCTCTCCCTCTCAGAACTGGATAAATCTAACCACAAAATAAATAAGAAAGAAGTTAAGAAGATGAATAGAATTTTAGAAAAGTTAGATATGATAGGCCTCTGGTGAAAACTGAATGGGATAGAAAGTAATATAACTTTTTCTTAGTAGTACATGGCAGCTACACAAAAATTGCCTATGTATTAGGGCAAAAAAAAACCCCACCTCACAATCAAATGCAGAAAGGCAGAAATATTAAATGCATCTTTTTCAGATCAAGATGCAATAAAAATTACATGTAATAAAGGGCCATGGAAAGCTAAATTAAAATTTTAATTGAAAACTAAATAATCTAATATTAAAGAATGAGTGGGTAAAAAATAATAGAAACAATCAATAATTTCATCAAAGAGAATGACAATAATGAGACAATATACCAAAACTTATGGGATGTAGCCAAAACAGTACTTAGGAGATACTTTATATCTCTAAATGCTTACATAAATAAAATAGAGTAACAGCAGATCAATGAATTGGGCATGCAATTTACAAAGCTAGAAAAAGAACAAATTTTAAAATCCCCAATTAAATACCAATTTAGAAATTCTGAAAAAATCAAAGGAGAGAGCAATAAAATTGAAAGTAAGAAAACTATTGAACTAAAGATAAAGATAAAACTAAGCTGGTTTTATGAAAAAATAAATAAATAAACTTTTGGCCAATTTGATTTTAAAAAAGAAGAAAACCAGATTACCAATATCAAAAATGAAAAGGGTGAATACAGCACCAGTGAAGAGGAAATTAAAGCAATAATTAGGAGTTATTTTGCCCAACTGTATGCCAATAAATCTGTCATTCTAAGTGAAATGGATAAATAATTTACAATATAAATTGTTGTATTTTACAACAATTGTAATTTGCAACAATGTGAATCTCCAGATAAACAGGAGAGGAAATAAAATACTCAAATAACTTCATTTTAGAAAAAGAAATTGAACAAGCCATCAATGGACTCTCTAAGAAAAAACCTCCAGGGCCAGATGGGTTTACAAGTGAAATCTACCAAACATTTAAAGAACAACTAATTCCAATACTATATAAACTATTCAGAAAAAATGGGCAAAGGAATCCTACCAAATTCCTTTTATGATGTAAATATAGTGCTGATACCTAAACCAGGAAGAGCCAAAACAGAGAAAGAAAATTATAGAACAATTTTCCTAATGAATATTGATGCAAAGATTTTAAATAAAAATATTAGCAAAGAGATTACAGCAATTTATCACAAGGATAATACACTATAACCAGGTGGGATTTATACTGAGAATGCAAGGCTGGTTCAGTATTGGGGAAACTATCAATGTAATTGACCATATCATAACAAAACTAACAGAAATCAAATGACTTTCTCAATAGATGCAGAAAAAGCTTTTGACAAAATATAGTACTCCTTCCTATTAAAAACACTACAGAGCATAGGAATAGATAGAGTTTTCCTTAAAATGATGAGTAGTATCTATATAAAATCATCAGCAAGCATTAAATGTAATGAGGATAAGGTAGAAACTTCCCCAATAAGATCAGAGGTGAAAAAAGAATGCTCATTATTACCACTGTTATTCAATATTGTGCTAGAAATATTAGCTATAACAGTAAGGGAAGAAAAGGAAATTGAAGGAATTAGAATAGGCAACAAGGAGACAAAACAATCACTCTTTGCAGATGATATAATGTTGTATTTAGAGAATCCTAGAGAGTCAACTAAAAAACTAGTTGAAATAATTAACAACCTTAGCAAAGTTGCAGGATATAAAATAAGCCCACATAAATCATTAGCATTTCTATATATTACCAACAAAGCCCAACAAGAAGAGATAGAAAGAGAAATTACAGTTAAAATAACTGTAGACAATATAAAATATTTGGGAGTCTACCTACCGAGATAAACCTAGGAATTATATGAACACAATTACAAAACACTTTTCACACAAATAAAGTTAGATCTAAATAATTGGAAAAATAGCAATTGTTCATGGGTAGGCCAAGCTAATATAAAAAAATGACAATTCTGCCTAAATGAATTTACTTATTCAGTGCCATACCAATCAAACTACCAAAAATTATTTTATAGAGCTAGAAAAAATAATAAAATTCATTTGGAAGAACAAACAGTCAAGAATATCAAGGGAATTAATGAAAAAATTAAATGAAGGTGGCCTACCCATACCATAGTTAAAACTATATTATAAAGTAGCAATCATCGAAACTATTAGATACTGGCTAAAAGATTGAGTGGTGAATCAGTGGAATAGGTTAGGTATACAAGACATAGTAGTCAATGACTAGAGTAATCTACTGTTTTATAAACCCAAAGACTCCAGCTTCTGGGATAAGACCTCATTATTGGACAAAAACTGCTGAAAAAACTAGAAAATAGTATGACAGAAACTAGGCCTAAATCATCATCTCGCACTGCATACCAAGATAAGATCAAAATGGGTATATGATTTAGACATAAAAGGTGATATCATAAGCAAATTAGGAGAGCAAGGAATGGTTTATCCTGTTAGATCTATGGAGAAGGGAAGAATTTATGATCAAATAAGAGATAGAGAACATAATGGGAAGCAGAATGGATGATGTTTATTACATTAATTTAAAAAGGGTTTTGCACAAACAAAGCCAGTGCAACAAAGATTAGAAGGGAAGCAGAAAGCCGGGAAACAGTTTTTACAGCCAGTGTTTCTGGTAAGGCCTCATTTCTCAACTATATAGAGAAGTGAGTCAAATTTATAAGAATGCAAGTAATCCCCCAGTTGAGAGGTGGTTGAAGGCTATGAAAAAGCAGTTTTCAGATAAAGAAATTAAAGCTATCTATAGTCATATGTGAAAATGCTCTAAATCACTATTGATTAGAAAAATGCAAAATTAAACAACTCTGAGGTACTACCTCACACCTATCAGATTGGACAATATGACAGATATAGAAAATGATAAATATTGGAGAAGATGTGGGAAAATTGGAACACTAATGCATTGTTGGTGGAATTGTGAACTGATCTAACCATTCTGGAGAACAATTTAGAACTGTACCCAAAGGGCTATAAAACTGGGCATACACTGTGATCCAGTGATACCACTCCTAGTTCTATATCCCAAAGAGATCATAAAAAAGATAAAAGGACCCACACGTACAAAAATATTTGTAGTAGCTCTTTTTGTGGTGGCAAAGAATTGGAAATTGAGGGGATATCCATCAATTCAGGAATAGCTGACTAAGTTGTGGCATATGAATGTAATGGAATACTATTGTGCTATAAGAAATGATAAGCAGATGGATTTCAGAAAAACACGAACCTACAGGAACTGATGCTAAATGATGTGAGCAGAACCAGGAGAATGCTGTATACAGTAACAGCAACATTGTGCAATGATCAACTTTGATTGATTTAGCTCTTTTCAGCAATATAATGATCCAAGACAACTCCAAAAGACTCATGATGGAAAAGAATGTCCACATCCAGAGAAAAAACTATGGAGTCTGAATGCAGTTCAAAGCATACTATTTTCACTTTTTTTTTCATGGTCATTTCCCCTTCATTCTGTTTCTTCTTTTACAACATAACTAATGTGGAAATATGTGTAACATGATTGCACATGTATAACCTATATCAGATTTCTTGCCATCTTGCGGAGGAAGCTAGAGAGGGAGGGAAGGAGAAACATTTGGAATTCAAAATCTTATAAAAGATGAATGTTGAAAACTATCTTTACATGTAATCGGAAAAAACAAAATACTATTTACCAAAAAAATAAAGGTTTTTTTTAAAAAGTACCTATATCTTCTAAAATATTTATAGCAGCTCCCTTTGTGGCAGCAAAGAACTGGAAATTGAGGGAATGCCCATCAATTGGGAAATGTCTAAAAAAGTTGTGGTATATGCTTGTGATGGAATACTATTGTGCTATAAGAAATGTCCAGCAGGATGCTTTTAGAAAAACCTGGACTTACATGAAATAATGAAGAGTGAAGTGAGCAGAACCAAGAGAACATTGTACACAGTAATAGCAATATTGTTCTAAGGACAAAGTCATTTTTAGTATTATAAATACTCATATCAACTACAAAGGACCTATGAAGGAAGATGCTATCTGTATCCAGAGAAAGAACTGATAAACAGACATATGTATGGTATGGTTCTATATAGATACACATATTTGTGAATCTACATTAGACAATGGTGGCCTTCTCTAGGGCAGGCTGGGGAGGGAGGGAGGAAAAAATAAAAAGAGCACAGAAAAGAACAAAAGAAAATTTAGAAGGAAACAGAAAAACAAGGTAGCTTTGAAAATGATGTGTAGTGTTTATTGTGTAGGGTTTTTTTTTTAAAAAGTAAACCATGTGAAATGGAAATTCATGGTTTTTTTATATTGAATCCTCTTTTTATGTTGTGCTATGTAGATGGAAGTGTTCTCTTTTTGTCTTTTTGTATTTAAGTTAAAATGAATAAAAATTAAATTAAAAAAAATTAGCCACCATAAAAAAATTAAAATTGGGGATATGGATTGTTTTGCCATCTTGGACAGTAGAGTGCATGCGACCATTGTGTTCTATTCATTTTATGAGAGACATTAGAAGTAAATATCTATACAACCTCTTGGAGGTATTGGCTTTGGAGAACTGTAACAAAAACTACCCATACCCACACTTGAAGTGAACTTGCAATTTCCTAAAAATATTACTAGTGTCAACAAAATAATGGACATTCTGGCCCTCGTTTGTCCAGACCCTTAACGTTCATAGTAATACTACTAACCAGCCTGGGCACCATATAGAGTCAGATTTACGTGGACAAGACCACAGGTGTAATAAGGATTATGATTCTCCTATATGATAAAGCATACGTTTAGGAATAGATAGATCAAGAGGTCACAGGAATATTAGGACATGATGCTCCAGGTCAATCTGGGGGCAACACATGTAGCAGGCAATAATGTTGATGTTACTCTTGTGCTGTGTGCCTTGAATATAATTGCATGTGTTCATAGGTACATGTGCTTTTCAAATAAGCTTATGCTTATTGGATTTTCATTTCAGCTTTGGGTTTTATATTGGCATTACACCTATTTTGTAACTCTGTTTGCTAATTTTGCTTAGGTTGTTATTTGATCTATCATGCAATTTAATAGGCCTACATGTTATTTCCCACTTATTTACTTTTATTTTATGGATATACAATGTGCCACTGTGAAAACATTTGTTTGAAATATCCTGCATGTAAATGTGAATTTAGTTATGGAAGCAAACTGGTAAGTGCTACTCTCTACTGTGATACATCTATTACATGTGTTGTTGCTTTTTTTATATTTTCTGTTCATGTTTTTCTGAGGTGACTTTCTAGGATGCCAATTAATAATTTTTTAATTTTAGTTTGGAGCTATGTTGCACAAGTATAGGTGCCAGGCCTGTTAAAACTGCTTTTGCAAGGGACCACAAAATTTCTAACCCGAGGAGAGGAATGTAACAAACACCAGAAAGTGGTTGGCTGATCATAAAACCCACAGGATTTGTGGTTCTTTCTAGTTTGGGAATAAAGAAAACGAAGATCAGCTCAGACTAGAAGGATGGTGGTGATTGTGATGGTGGAAGTTTTCACTAAGGGAAATGGTAGTAGTTTGGAGGACTTTCAAGGAAATTTGAGAAAGAATAAGGGAAAGGTGTCATTAGTAACTTGGCAGCAGTGCAACAGGAGCAGTAATTGGTGTCTGCCATACCTGAAGTTCTCTTTTTTAAGACGTAGGTCCATGGAAAGTGGGGACTCAAATAGTGGTACAATGGTAGTGAAGCATATAGGTAGAAGATATACATATATAGATATATGGCAATGTGGTAACTCACAACTCCTGGCACTTTGGGCCTGGAAGTCCTTTCTTGAGTCTATAGCTAGTATTCTTCTAAGTGCAATGGATCATGCTTTTCAAAGTTGTCTCCCTCTTTGGGTAACTGTCTTTCTACATCCATTTTTCCTCAGTACGTCACTCTTCCCTTCATGTGTTTCCTCCTACTGGTACAGTCTCTTAGGTCCCAACTAGATGCACTTTCTCTCAAAGGTCTCTCTCTCCCCCAAGACATGAGCAGTGAGGAAGGAAAGGTAGTAGTAAGACAAGCAAGCAGTGTGAATATTTTTACTTAATTTTACACATGAGAAAAGTAAGGCACAGAGTAGAAATTATTTGTCCATTGCTAGTAAGTGTCAAAACCAAGAATTCTAAGATCAGTGCTCTTTCCACTGTATTAAGCTGCTCATAATGGAAACTCAAGGTGCATAGCCCAAAAGAACCAACCACTTTTTTTTTTTTAACAGAGTACTAAATTTGAACTCTTTGGGCAAAGAATGGTGGCAAAGGAACTAACTGAATTTGGAGTTGGAACACCTGAACCCAAATATTTACTTGCCATGGGAACCTAGGCGGGTGACTTTACCTTCCTTGTCCTCATTTTCCACATAGGTAAAATGAAGGAGATGGATTACAACATCTCTAAGCTGTCCTCCAAATCTAAAACCTATAATAAATAGCACACATTCTTGTAGCACCTTCTGTGTTCCAGGCATTGTGCCAAGCATTTTACAATTACTATCTCATTTGATCCTTACAACAACTCTAGGATGTAGGTGTTATTATTCTTCCCATTTTACAGATGAGGAAACAGAAGCAAACAAAGGCTAAGTAATTTGCCCAGGTTCACAGAGTTACTAACTATCTGAGATTGGATTTGAACTCAGGTCTTCCTGACTCCAGGCCCAGCACTCTACCCTTTGCACCACCTAGCTGCCCCAATAATCTATAACACTTGTTGGGAAATCATGGGTATGACTATTCAATTCCTCTGGGTTAGGGTAACGATATCACTTTCTTAGGGTTTGCAAAGCACTTTATGTACATATTCTCAACAACCCTATAAAGTACTACAATGAGTACAATAATAGCATTTCAATATATAAGTAAAAATCAGTTTCACTATCCTTTCTGTCAGACTGAGAATGGAACATGCACCGAGAGGACAAAGACATCATTCTTCTCTCAATATCCAAATGACATTTCTTTGATTCTTGGTAGATTCATGATTTCTTCACTGTGGAGAGTTCTTCACACTCCTGGCAACCTCTCCACACCTTTTCCCCTTTTGTGATTCTCCCCCACATCTTCTGAAAATCCTCCACCAAGAATCTAACCAAAGTGGTAAAGGCCTTCCTCTCTTTCTTTTAATACCTAAGGGTGCCAATGAAATACACAGTCCATTTGATTTTCCCAGATGTTAGTAACCCCTATGGAAGACGATCCCTTTAGCTCTCTACTCTTACCTTCAACGTATTACACATTGTAGAGCAAAAACTAAAGTGCCAAGGCTTTTACAGAGCAAATTTTCCCTACCCTGACAAAAGTGCTTCAGTTTTTGATTCCTGGGCCCAAGTTTACTCTTGACCTATGTATATGTCTAGCCCAATGTTACCTAATTATGCATCTGTTGATAGCAACATTAAACACTGGTCAAAATCCCATATCCGCAATAACTTGCTTTTTTCCAATTGTTCCCAAAGATGAAGGCAAACATCTACTCCAGAGACAAAGGATGATAGCAAAAATTAAACAACTTAGGAACGACTAACAGACTATCTCTTCTTAGCTCTATGAGTTCTGTGATATAGGTGTTCTTTCCATGAGTACAAATCAAAATCAACCATGTTTTCTCATCTTTTATAATTTTTATGTTTACATCTCTATAATTCCATACATTTCTCTAAACCTTTTATAGAAGATTTTGTTCCCTTCTTACCAATGTATTACAGATTTTCATCTGTTTCTTTTTCTAAATGTCAAGCTGTGCATCTTGTTTCTCATCCTTGCTCTCAGATCACTCTTGTCCTTGAAGATGTCTTTTATGAGACTTCTTTCATACAAGTCATCATCATAAATATGTTGCAATCCACTTGCAAAGACTTTTTCCATTGACCTCTAGGTTATTTGTACGTTAAATTCCACTGAAGTCATGGTGTTTTGTAATTCATAGCCATATAGCACCACTTACAGAATATGAGTGTTCAAGAAATGGATTATATGGCAGTAAACAGTTCAAGTACATTGGCAGCACTGTATAATTTCCCAAATGATGACTCATCCCTGATCTCCTCCTCCCACATAACTTTGCACTGTGCTCATATAAGTCCATGATATTGATGAACTGACTCACTGGGCTGTCCCAACAGTTGGAAGGGCTGAACAGAATCTCTTATGTTATGTATAAATGTAAAGTCACGTTCTGATTCTAATTTCTCTGATGATGTTTCTTTAGATCTGACTCTTACAGTGGAAAATATTTCTAAATGTTTAGGAAGATGAAAAGGAAATGAAATTACTAGACTTTTGAGTGAAAGCTGAATGTTGATTTGAGTTCATATGAAATAGCAATTCAGACTTCTGTAGTGCTTTAAGGGTATATAAAATGCTTTTCTCACAGTTTTTCTATGAGGGAGGTAGTATAAATATAATCATTCTCATTTATATAGCTGAGGAAAATTGAAACTCAGAAAGGCTAGATGACTTGATTAGGTAGTAAAAATCATAGTCATAATTTGAGTACAGGTCTCCCAATTCCAAATCCAGCATGCATTTTAAATGTTTCTCATTTGCATGAGAATAGCCTAAGGTCCAATGCCTGGAAAGTGACATATTCTTGGTACAGCAATACGCTGAGTTATAGAAATAGCTATATCAAAACCAATCCCAGACACTCTCCTTGAAAACAATCAAGTGTCCATCAGAGAAATTTAAAATACTTTCCATTTTTCTAGATTTCAAGCAGAAATGAAATCTAACATCTGTGTCTTCAAATGTTCTTCCTGGTACTTCTGTTTAAAAAAATGATATATCATACTTTGTTGCCTGGAAACAAATGCCTTGTAGATAAAAATGTAAATTGCTCTTGCTTTTTATTCTGATATCAGGGATTTTTGCCTTCTTCATCATTGACTGCAGTGGCAAAAAAAGAAGGACTAAGCCGAATGATGGATATTTTTAAGCCTGCAGAAATAATGTCAGTACAATTCACTTGATAATAACTTTTGCTGAAAAGGTTGAGCTTTCACTCCAAGAAGAAAAAGATCATGTACCACATAAATTCCCTACCAGATTCGAGGACATAAAAAGTTAAAAACTGAGAAGCAACATCTATCTGGATCCATACTATCTTCAGGGTGAGAAACAAGGACAGAAAGAATGTGCTGTCTAATAAAAAATTAATGTGAGAGCTATTCTGATTGACAATCACATTGCTTTTTGTCAGTTAATTATGCTTTTAAATAACATTCAGAAAGAAAGACACAAAGTTACCTTCAAATACTTATTCTAATTACTTAACAGATAGTACTTTTGGAACTAATTGGGTTATTTTTCCTGGAGTTAAGTAAACTCTTTCCCTCCCTTTTTTCCATTTAGTAGGTGACAGATCAGCAATGTGGCTTCTTTTGAGGAAAGAGTCAGAATCTCCTCAGTGTCGGAGTCTAGATTGTACAACTAATTTAAAGTCGTAAGTTAGTCTACCACATATAGGGATCACAGCTCACAAAAAAAAATTAATAAATCATAGCTATGATCTTTTAAATAGAAAAAATAAAAAATGAATGCCACGGCCTTATTTAATTCCTGTCCCAAAGAAACTATAGGAAGGATCTTCTGGGAGCTGAAGTGTAGTTTCTTCACAGTCACACCCACATTTGAACCTCTTTGAGAATTCAGAGGAGTAACTGCATTCTAATGGCTCCGTAAGTATAGATTGTCAGAAGACAGAATAGTTGCTCCTACTTAAGAAATGTTGAGTTTCCTCTATCTAGCATAAAATTTAGCTCAAACTCTGCAAGGTCCCCAAGTCCCATACAACTGAAGCATCACTTAGCTTACCTTCATTCTCACCAAATGAGTCTGACTTTTCTTTCCCAACCCCTACACTATGCACCAGTACCACATAACTGCAGAGTCTGACACATAGGCACCCTGAGATGACTCTGGTATTCATGTTGGCAAGAAGAAAAGGACTTTGCTTTACATGGGGAGAAAGAAGAGCTCTTTCTACTGCAATTCAATTCAGTTCAGCTAAGGTCAGTTTAATCTATTTAATGTTTGTTCAATTGAATTGAATTTAAATTAAATTAAATAAAATTGAACTGAAAATGAGCATCTTCTTGTGGTCAGAATATGTATAGGGAGTGAGCAGGATGATGAGATGGAAAAGGGAGAAACAGTGATCCTCCCCTTTGACTCAAGACAGATTAGTGAGAAATTATTGAGAGTACATAGATGTAAATTCTGCTGTAAGGGGTGGTGTGATGGGCCTATTGTTGTTGGGCCCATATAGGCTATTTATACCCACATGGATCTGTCTAGATGTGGCTCACAAGGAGGCAGAAATAGTCATCTTTAGCATTTCTTCCTTCCCAATCCTCTCCTAGGGAGACTTTGATTCCTGCCAGGAGAGAAAGCAGGAGGTTGAGGCCGGAAGCTGGCTGCCATGTTGATTTCTTTAGAGAGAAGAGGTACAGAGCTAGAATTATCTGTTCCCTTAAATATTGTTAGTCTAGGAGAAGTAACTTTTGATTTAAGCTATGCTCTTGATAGTTATTCTTTAAACAGGAAATGGAAGCCACAAATTATAGCCAAGGTTTGACTCCCCTTTTTTTTTTCAGGCAATTGGGATTAAGTGACTTGCCCAGGGTCACATAGCTAGTAAGTGTCAAGTGTTTGGTTTGAGGCCGAATTTGACCTCAGGTCCTCCTGACGTCAGAGCCAGTGCTCTATCCACTGCGCCACCTAGCTGCCCCCCTCGCTTTCCACTAAATGCCAGTTCAACAATACACACACATAACCAATAAGTCCATTTTTTCAAGTTGATAACAAAATGAAAATCAGAAGACGCATACATGGGTGAATCCACACCAAACTCTACAGAGAGTAAAATGGTATCTCCCACTGGGAATGAGATGACCCATCTTAATCAAAAAAGGGTCTCAGATATCACCTAAGGGGAAATTATTTGAAGTCTCTAGTGCAACAAGCTGAGGATAGGAACATATTAGAGATTACCACCTCCTCTATATGTCAGCTTCCTCCTAGAGTATTTCTCTTGCTTCAGAGACTTGAAGAAAGATTGGCATGGTGCATCTGCTCTCTCAAAACTTAAAGCCAGAGGAACTCAGATCTCTCTTATGTCCAGCTCTTATCACCAACTCCATCCACCCTCACACAGAAGTAGGGCATTGCATAATCAATCTCTACCAATTAGGAGGGAGTCCCATATAATTGGCCATTTGAATCAAAGGTCACATTCCTCTCTGAGGTGGTTCATTGCAAAGATCTCCTGAGGCAAGTTCAAAATCTGTAACTATAGAGTATAAAAAAGGAACATTAGCTCTTGAAAACAACAAAGGTGATGAAAATCAATAAAAAAAAAAAAAAAGAAAACAACAAAGGTGATTTTCTTGGCATCCTAGGTGACCAACCATTGGTGCTATTGAAATAGAAACAAAACAAATGCGCATTAACAGTATATGCAGTAGACATGTCATGAGAAAATATGAGCTTTCATTATTACTCTTGGTGAATTGTACACATACGCTAGAAATGATACATGTTGACTCCATTGAACTTTTTGTTCTAGTCTCAAAGTTCCCAACAAGTTCAACAGTGTGTAGTTAAAATGTTCAGGCTGTGAGTCTCCTGGAGAATGGAAAGGAGTTGTCTTAAACTTTTGGAAACCTGTCAAGACCAAAATTTCCTAGAATAGCTCGCTCTCAAAGTCTCTGCATTGGTCATAGCAGATATACATACTGACAAGGAATCCATATTCTGAAAAATACTTTTTCCATAATACTTCAGCAATAGTAGATGTTTATTTGGCTTCTGGTTGGGTATGCTTATGCATATCTGATGAACTGATCAGCTACCACCAAGACGTGACTCATATTTTTGCTATCTCCTTCCAGGGATAGAAAGTCATTATTTTTTCTAAATATGCCGCACAAATTAGGGATATTTTTCTTTGTGCACATCTGGCACAAGTTTCACACTTCTTGGTAACATCTGTAGCTGTCTTTGGCTAGTAAAATCAGTTTCTTACCACCTCTAGAGCTTTTCCTTGGCCCATATGTCCAATGTCATCATGGATCATATCTATGGCAGGTGAGCAATCAGCTTTATCAGCTGTTTCCTGGTTCTATGTATGGGATCAGTTGCAGTTAAATAAAGTACTCCATTGTACAAATCCAACTTCTTCCATTGTCTCAGCAATAAGCAGCATTCTACTGTCTGGAATTTCAGGCTAGTAGGAACATTACCATGTTTTTTGGCTTGTATCACTTCTTTTAGTCCTTCATCAACCATCTGTTCTCACCACCAAGAATCTGGAAAACCACAATGGCAAGGAAGATTGGTTTAATGTCACAAGAATTACACACATACTTTGCATACCGTCTGGAAGAAGTCTCAGTCTCTAGGTTATATTTCCACCTAGTACCTTAAGTGACTTAGATTGCTCTCATTCCTTCTTCTGGTATCACCACCAAACGTTCTGTGGCATTCTGAACAAAGCATCCGCATCAACGTATGCCTTGCCAGACCTATAATCATAATTGGCCAATGCTGTTACCTATCCCTGGTCATTGGCATCCAACTTGGCACTGGTCAACATAGAAGTCGATGGATTGTTATCTATCCATATGGAGTTTCGCTCCATGTAGTCTTTGAAGTTCTTAGTGATGGCCCACTTTAAAGCCTGGTTATCACGTGAAAGAGATTGGCAGTATTATGTCTGACAGAAAGGTGATCGATGACTTCACGGCACTACAGTCTCAGAAGGTCGAATGGGAGATTATTTAGATATAGTGATCGCTCCTCCAAATAGGGCACCATCTCCCTCAGAGAGCTTGTGACCTTATTAGACTTTGCTTACTCTTTCCCGCATTTGTTTGCCATTGTGTCAATAGCAGCTCTTCACTTTACTGCCTTTAAGCTTTGGAAGCTCTAAATGTATTTTCAAAGTATCTATTTTAAGAATTAACCTTGGCTATGTTTTGGTGGTTATCTTGTAAATATTGACAGATGATGGGCCATGTTTCAAATCTTAGCACTCTGGTTAAAAAAAAAAAGCAAACATAAGAAACAGTGAGACTCACTGTCAGTCAAACCTCTGCTAAGAAATGTAATTGGCCTCATGTGACCATTGTTCTCTTGGCAGATGATAGCTCCTAAACCTTCCAGGCTGGCATTTATGTGGAAAACAAGAGGTTTGGGGGGTTCACATAAGTCAGTGCCAGAGCATGTGTAAGGCAACTGATCTGAGCCCTTGAAGTCTTTTTTTTTCACATTTGTTTATACATTTGCCTCTAAAAGACTTTGTAGGTTTTAAGAAAATTTTGCCCCCCTCTATTACCCTTTCAAAAGTGGCTGGTGCCTCTAACATGTGTTGAGGCATTTGCTCAAACTGGTAGAATCCACCTGGAGAGATGAAAACAATCTTTTCTTTGTCTTCCTCAGACATAGGAATCTGGTTGTATTCCCTTTAAGTTCAAAACTGGAAAACCATTGTTTGCCTAAAAAATCATAGTGTATCTTACACCCATGGAATAGTACAATTCACTTTAGTTCTTTTGCTCAAAGTTCAATAATCTAGACACATCCAGATCTTTCCATTTTTCTTAGGCATCATCACCATGGGTAATGCATAAGGGCTGCTGAATTATTTGATGATACCAACAACCAGAATTTCTTTGAGATGGTTTCTGAAATATTCCATCATAAATAGAGGATATTTCCTCATAGATAAATTTCCCTGAATGATCACGAATCGGTGAGATCTGCTCTGTGGGTTGCACTTCAAGCACGTCTCACATCCCACTCATACAATGAGAACACATCTGTCTTCTAGCTAAATTCCAGCCTTGACCTATCCTTCCACTCTCGTGGTAGTGGATTTCCCAAAGTCAAATGCCTTAGGATCTAGTTCAGAGCGTGGATTGGTAGGGCTCCTGTGGTTAAGAAAGGCTTCACGTAGAAGCTAGTGTGTGGGTTGAGTCTGTAAAGAAACAAGGAATTTTCTAAGAGGCAGGGGAAGGAAAAATGACATTCTAGGCATGAGAGACAGCCAATGCAAAGGCAAAGAGACTGGACATTTTGTGCCAGGCATGAAAAACAGCAAGAAGGCCAATTTGACTGTAACACAGAGTACATGAAAAGAAATCAAAAGCAGTAAGATAAGAAACATGAATAAATGCCAAGCCGTGAAGGACTTAACACATCAATCAGAGGAAGTTGTATTTGTTCCTAGAGGTCAAAGGGAACTGCTAGAGTTTATTGAGTTACATGGTTAGATGATTTTAGGAAAGTCACTTTGGAAATTACACGTACATACCCACATACATTTAATATTTATGTGTGTGTGTGTGTATACATATATATAGTATGTATGTATGTATGTATATTGTGTTTTTATATGAGACACAGAACTAAAGCAGGGACACTAATAATTAGAGTGCCTTTTGGGCTATTTCAGTTAAGAAGAGTGGGCAAAAGGTTAATCTCACTCTTATCTGAAATGGGCAGAGGAGAGGTTAAACACATATATAGTTTGGTGTGTGTAGGATGTGGGAATGCCAGGGAGAGAATAGTCACAAAATGAAACAAACTTTCTCATCCTAAGGGGGTGACTAGAAGGGGAAAAAAGTTAAACAAATGACTAAATTTGAAGGAATTGCCTTAGATTTTGTCTGAAATAATTGAGCAATGGCTGAATGAATTATGTATCAATGTAATAGGCTTTTATTATAAGTCATGATGAGATGCTTTCAGGGAATCTTGGGTAATGTGAACCAACATATTATGAAGTAAGCAGAGACAAGGTAAGAAATTATAAAAGAATAGTAACATTCTCTATTTTTCAATTGGAGTAAGGGGTTAGAGAGTTTAGGAATAAAGATGAACAAATAAGGACCAACATAACATTTTTAATGCACAGAAGAAAGTTCAAAAGGAAGCACAAACAAGCAGGACTGTTTTGCAAGTACCTTGTAGGATGGATTTAGGGAGAAAGAAGAGAATAAGCATTTACATAGCCCCTACTATGTGCCACTGTGCTAAGCACATTTTATAAATATTATCTCATTTGATCCGTACAACACCTTGGGATGTACGTGATATTATTATCCCTATTTTGCAATTGAGAAAATTGAGGTATATAGAAGTTAAATAACTTACCCAAAGTCACGTAGCTGATAAGTTTCTGAGGCCAGATCTGGAACTCAGGGCTGACTCCAGTCTGGTGCTTTATCCTCTGTACAAATAGCTGCCTCCATTTCATTATATACTTCTTCAAAAGCAAGCAGTAATAAATGGATATTCATAGTATCACTTTTTTGTGTATGTTTTGCTGTATGTAGGGAAATGCTGTCTTTTGGGTGCTTAAAGTTCAGAGTAAAAAATAAAAATAAATAAACACAACTATTTTGTATTTCTTTTAATTCATTCTGTATAGATTTATATATGTACTTGTCTTCTCTGATAGAATGTAAACTCCTTGAGAAGAGAGATCTTTTTTTAAAAAAATCTTTTTTTACCTAGCTTTTAGCACAGTAACTACATAGTGGGGGACTGATAAATGTTTGTTGATTGATTGAGGGTGACCAGAAAGTTAAGCGGGATGTCAAGGACTAGAGTGAACAAAGAAGGTCTCAATCATAATCAGCTCCAATCCCAGGATGTGATGTCTGACAGCTCATCTGGTGATTTATGGAGGGCTTTGAGAGCTATCTGTCTGAGGAACAGGCTCTGTGAGAAAAGAAATACAGAAACAGCACCAATATCAGGCTTAGAGGCCTGCATAAAAAATTTTAACTTAATAAGCCCAAATCCATCTTGACACAAAATAAAGCTTGGTTTGCAGCTATTTATTAAAATAACACAAAACCAAAACTAAAGGCAATTAAGTCAATTTCCATTTATTCCATTTAACTTACACCCAGTATCAGTAATGATTTCTATATCATTGCAAAACTCTCCTTTTCAAAATCCAACATCCTTTAAAACTTCTTTCAAATAAATTCTCTTAAAATCGTTTTAGCAAAAACCTTTCCCCAAAATCACATGTGGATTGAGAGTAACTTTATCCTGACTGAGGCTTAAGTATTTCAATTTTAATTCAGATTTTAAATAAGCTAATATTTGTGCTAATGTGTATACTGAGGAGACAATTATACCTGAAAATCTAGATGAGAGGCCCTGCTACCGCTTAGGCTGGTGATATAAGGGGGAGCAAGCAGATATTTGAAACCACAGGGAATCTTAAATGAAATATAAATATTTGTGTATATGTATATATTATATATGTATAATATATAATAATAATATATATAAACCCAACGTTTCAGCATCAATACAGTAGAAATCCTAATGGTGTTTTGAAAAAGGTAGGGCAGAGAAGTCTCTCTATGGCATTATTTTAAGCCATATACCAGGAAAGGAAGAGACTAGTTCAGGGAAAATCTTCGCATGGAGTCCAAAAAAGCCCCAAGTTGGGTTTTGAATGATTTTCTGGACTTGTAACCAAGAGGCTGACAGACATTGGTCCAAACAGAAAGGACCTTATTTCCTTGGTGACCAATATAGCTAGAAGAAAGAGCTCTGATATTACTCTACCAGGAGAAGTAGGAGAGTGAACTAGAAAATGAAGTTGGAATTGATTGCAAAAGCCTGTTAACCTTTGCCAGGCTTTTGTGAAAAGAGTATCTCTTACACCCTAAGATTGTTATATTCTGTAATATAACTTTTATGTACTTCACAGCTGACTGTGTGCGTGCCATGCTGCTGGGCACACTTTCACAGTGGGCAGGGACACTGAAGAAAAGGGGAAAGAGAAAGAGAATAGATCAAAGGATTAAGGTGTTAAGAGAATTGCTTCAATGATGAGAGGCACCATAATGGAGCCACTCTGTAACCAGGCAACCTGGGGAATCTGTGAAGTTTAGCAAAGGCAGAAAGTATGTGTAGACACAGAAACTGCTCCTTCTTAACTTTAGATCAGTTGCCATGTCAGAGTGAATGAATAATGTGTCTGTAATATAGTATATGTGTAGTGTTTAGTATGAGTGTGTGTGTGTGTGTGTGTGCGCATGTGTGTGCATGCATGCACGCACATGCTAAATATAATAGTTGCTCCAATCTGAGAATTTGGTAAACTCACTTACCTGTTTTCTGTTGATCTGTAAAGGTATCATCAGACTTGGATTTTCATTCATCTTGTTGGAATAATAATAGCTCATATTTATGTATTGCTTTAAGGTTTATAAATTACTTTATATACATAATCTCATTTTATCCTCACAATTTAGTACTATCCTCATTAAATGGATGAGGGATCAGAAATATTATGTGACTCACCAACATCACATAGATAGTAAGCAGTAAAACCAGGGTTCAAACTCAAGTTTTCTGATCAAGGGTGAGAGAGACAGAGACTTGAAGACCGTGGTGGATGATAGCCTGGAAGGCCACAGAAAAATCATCATATCACAGAATTGCAGAGTTAGATGGTAGCTCTTGCACCAGAAAGAATACTGGACATTCAGTCAGAAGACTTGGATTTGAATTCATTATCTTTTAACATCTGTGTGACCTTGGGCAAATCACTTAATCTTTCTAAGGGAAGAAGGAAACAAACGTTTACTAGGCACCTTTTATGTTTCAGACACAATGCTAAGCGCTTTAAAAATATTATCTTGTGGTCTCCATTTTACAGTTGAAGAAACTGAGTCAGGAAACGGTTAAGTGACTTTAGGAGTCATATTTGAACTCAGGTCTTCCTGACTCCTTATCAAATACCCTATCTACAGAACCACCCAGCTGCTTCTTTCTGTGCCTTAATTTCTTCCTCTACAAAATGAAGTGGTTTGCCTCCGCGACCCTTTCCAGATCTAAATCTTCGATCCTGTTTTCACCTCCTGACTATCTGATTGGCTGGCTATCCTCACTTTCCTCCCCCCAAATCTGATGATCTATTTCCTCTATAAGGGAGGGAATTGGCAGCATCATACTTGTGGAGACTTCCAAGACACCAACTCAACCTTCCAAAGTCATCTTTAATTCTGGAACAAATTAACACTTTAAGTTTCAAGTGCAATATCAGTTAGAGAGAGTGTGGGGGAGGAGTGGAGAGAGAGAGAGAGGGAGAGAGAGACAGAGACAGAGATAGAATCAGAGACAGAAATATTTATAAGGAAAGAAATTGCACCAGGCAAATAAATATTTAATAAACTGCTATGTGGGCTCGGAGTTGATTGTTTAATGAAAAAGAACCCCTTCATTATCTTACAACAAGAGATGAGAAAGAACAAGGAAAATGAGTCCCTCCTACATGTGTAGACCTCGGTCAAGAAATATTCTTTCTGGGACAGCTATGTGGCACAGTGGATAGAGCACTGGCCCTGAAGTCAGGAGGACTTGAGTTCAAATCTGGCCTCAGACGCATAACACTTACTAGCTGTGTGACTCTGGACAAGTTACTTAACCCCATTGCCTCACCAAAAAATAAATAAAGCAAAAGAAATATTCTTTCTGTAAGCCTCAGCTTCCTTATCTACAAGATGAAAGAGTTAGACAAGGTGATTCCTTTCAACTCTCTAATTGATCCATCATACAACTGCCAGGTTAAATTAACCTTCTGTGTTTATAGATTTATTCATTTCTTATATCTGTTTAAATCCATTTAGAGACTCATTATGGCTTCACATGCTCAACTAAATCTGCAAAGCTCATCAATGTGGATTTTCCTTCAATCATGAAGAAAAAGTCTTCCATGACTAACCACCCTGGGCAGCTCAGGCAGACTACCCACTTTACTGTGGCTTTTCTCACTTTCACCTAATAGTAAGAACACCAGGGGAGCACATGGACTGTCTATTCCTCATCTTTATCATATTACTAGCCTGTATTCTTTTTTGATCCTACATTTCTTTGATAATATACTTTATCATGACTTGGGGAGCTAGTTGCCACAGTGGAGAGAGTGCTAGGCCCAGAGTCAGGAAGACGCATTTCACCAAGTTCAAATATGGTTTCAGACACTTACTAGCTGTGTGACCCTGGGCAAGTCATTTAAAGCTGTTTGCCTCAATTTCCTCATCTGTAACATTAGTTGGAGAAGAAAATGGCAACCACTTCAGTGTTTTTGCCAAGAAAATCCCAAATGGTGTCATGAAGAGTCAGACACAACTAAAAAATTACTGAAAAACTACTATGATTCTTCATCATTCCTTGTTCATAGCATATTGCTACCTACTTGTAGTCATCTATTGCTCTCTCCGTGATCTCATTTTTAATTCTTTGGAAACTAGTATTCTACAACTCGTCACCGTACAACAGTACCAATAGAATATCAGTGTTATAAAGATAAACCACTGTTTCAAAAAGAAGCAAGGGCTCATTAAAGAAACCTGGCAATTTCCCAAAAGGAATACAGGCCATTCTCCTCCTGTTCAACTTTGTGTTCGTTCATTAAACTTTTGTAGTTTCTGCCAAATCTATATTGATATCAATATGGCAGATATGGATATATGTACACATATTGGTTGGTTATTTGTTGTTCTTTGAGCTTGAAGAAGATCAAAATGACATCACTATGTTAGTGTAAAGATACAGTGTGTCCAACTGGGTGATCAGACCAATATGAGTTCAGAAGGCTCTACCACAAGTCAGGCACAAATATATGAACATTTGGAGTTGATATCTCTACATTTGTGCATCTTACATTTCTTTTGAGTTACTGCAATTCTGTTTTCCTCATAGAGTACAGTGCCTTCTTTGATGGGGGCATGCCCACCACGTGGGACAGTCCTGTGCCAGTGTCTCCCATGTTATGCAATCAGTTCCAAAGTTCTTCAGAGAGACCTTAAGAGCACCACTTCTTCTGACCTCCACATAAGCACTTTCCTTGTGTGAGTTCTTTGTAAAATAGTCTTTTAAGCAAACATACATTTGGCATTTGAACAATATGGCTAGTTTTGTGGGGCTGTGCTTTCTGCAGTAGAGATTAAGTACTTGGCAGTTCAATTGAAGAAAGGAGTTCAGTGTCTGGTACCTTAATGCTAGGTGATTTTTTAAATCTTCATAAGACAATTAAAATAGGAGCGATTCAGTTTCCTGGTATGGCACCTGTACACTGTGTAGGTTTCACAAGGCACACAACGATGAGGTCAGCACAACAGCTCTGTAGACCTTCAGTTTGGTAGGCAATTTAATACCTCTTCTTTCCCATACTTTCTTTCAGTGCCTCCCAAATACTGAGCTAGCTCTGGCAACGCATGTGTCTACCTCATCTTCTATGTGTACATTCCTGGAAAGTATACTGCCAAGGTAAGTGAACTTATCCACAGTATTCAATATTTCTTCATTTGCTGTAACTAATAGTTCTACATATGTATGGTCTGGTGCAGGCTGGCGGAGCACCTATGTTTTCTTGGTATTAATTGTTAGGCCAAAATTAGCACAAGCAGCAGAAAATCAACCCATACTTTGTTGCATCTTAGCCTCAGAGGCTGCTTTAAGTGCACAATCATCTGTAAACAAAAAATCATGCACCAACGGTCCCTCTGCTTTTGTCTTGGCTTGTAGTCTTTTCAAGTTAAATAACTTACCATCAGGGTAGTAGCTGACTTTGATGATGTTTTCATCCTCTTTGAAGGTGTTTGACAATTGCTGAAAACATTATGCTAAAAAGCATGGGAGTAAACACACTTCTCTATATTGGTGATTGGGAAAGCATAGAGTATTGTCCATTATCCAGTACCCAAGTAAGCATGCTGTTATGAAACTTGTGTACAATGCTGATGAACTCCTCTGGGCAGCCAAATTTTCCCATAGTTTTCCACAAGCCCTCCCAACTAAGTATCAAAGGCCTTGGTTAGATCAAGGAACATTGTATACAAGCCTCTGTTCTACTTCTGGCATTTCTCCTGGAGTTGTTGGACAGCAAACACTATATCGACCATTCCTCAGTCCCTTCTGATACCACACTGGCTCTCAAATAGAAGGTCATCTTCCAGGTGAAGGATCAGCTTATTAAGGAGGACCCTGGTAAGAATTTTGCCAGCAATTACTAAACGAGAGATCCCCGCCCCCATCTCTGGTGATCAAGGATAATCTATTTCCTTTACATTTATATAGATGGACAATGGAGGCAAACTTGAACTCTTGGAGGATAATCTCTTCTTGCCATATTACATGGAAGATTTCAGTCACTTTTTGTAGAGTAGTGGACCCCTTGCCTTATAAATCTCAGCTGGAATAGAATCAGCACCAGGTGCTTCACCACACTAAAGGATCTAAAAGGCATTCAAAACCCCTTCTTCAGTTAGAAGTTTGGGTAGAGAGGGATTGACTTCAACCTGAGGTGTGTGGTCAGTGGCTTTGGCATTGATTGATGATGGTCTGTTGAGAACACTAGTGTTAAGTCCATCTCTTCAGAATCATGTCCTTATCACTAATTAATATGGCTCCATCAGCACTGAGTAGCTGAGATGAACCATAGGTACATGGCCCATAAAGAATCTTCAGGGCATCATAAAAGTGCTTTGGATTGTTAATATCAGCATAAAACTGAATTTCATCTGCCTTCTTACTGAGTCAAGAATCCTGCATCTCTCTAACTTTTGATTGCATATTACTTTTGACGAAGTTTAATGCTCTCTTCTTAGAGACAGATGAACTATTCTTCTGGTAAGCCCTGTGGGGTTCTTGTTTTTTATTTAGCAGCTTCTGAATTTCTCCTTCACTTTTGTCAAACCAGTCTTGATGTTTGAAAATGTTCTGGCCCAGATAAGTAAATGTAGTTCTACATACCAGATCATCGAAAGTTGCCCACTCCTTTTCTGTTCTACTGTTGTTAATCCTGTGTTGGCTCAGCTTTCCCTCCAAGTTAGCAAAGAATTGTTCCTGGTTGGAGAAGTCCTCTAATATGTTGACATCAAGTCTTCTGGCAGTCATCTTGCTCTGGAAGTTCTACTTTTGTTGAATGCAAATATTTAGCTCAGAGAGGATAAGTCTATGATCAGTCTAGTGCCTTTGTCACTCTCACATTCTGTCTGTCTCTTCTCCTTACAATAATATAGTCTATGAAATGCCAATATTTGCTGTGGGGTTGCATTCATGAAGTTTTATTGGATTTAGGTAAACAGAAGACAGTGTTGGTGATGAGATCATGAGATGCCCAAGTCTGCTGCTGTTTCCAACTCCATTCTTCCCAAGGACTCCCTGCCATGTCTGGTGGTCTGAGCTTACTCTAGCATTAAGGTCACCCAGAATTATAAGTTTGTCCTCTTTCAGAGCATTGATGATGAGGGTCTGAAGGTTTTCATAAAATTGTTCTTTGACCTCATCAGGATTTGTCAGGGTGGGAGCATACACACTGATGATAGTGTCATGGAGCTTTCCTGCTAGTGACAATTACATAGTTGTGAGCCTGTCATTCACTCCTTTTGGTAGGCATACAAGCTTGTTGACTAGATTAGTTTTGATTGCAAAACCTACTCCAGCTTCACAGAGTTCCCTTTCATTGTGGCCACTCCAGGAGAAATGTGTGTCCAGCTCCAACTTCAGTAAGCTAGCCTTCATTTGCCAGCCTTATTTGACTCAGGGCTGCTATTTGGATATGATATCTGCTGACTTCTCTTGTAACGAGAGCTGTTCATCTTTCAGGTCTACTGGATTTCATGCTGTCCATAAGTATGCATACATTCCATATAGTGATGGCTAGTGGAATCATCTTTGCAAAAGTTTTTGTACATTTTTTTTTTGTATTTCAACCCAGGGTGGGATCTCTACCTGCTACAGTAAGCAGACCAGGTTGGGTGAAACAGACAATTTTTAGGGCACCTTTTCTAGCCCCTTCCTCACATCAGGAGGTGAGCAGTGTGGTCCTTTGGAAAGGCTACTCAGACACCTAGGGGGCTGCCTGCTGCTTCAATCCAGTGAGGTAAGAAGATGACCCTATGGCCAGAGCCACCTGTGTTCAGAGTATCCATACCTCCTGCTTCATTACTTGCCTGTCACCACAGGACTTTGAGGTAGATAAAAATGGTAAAATGGTATGAGAGATGTCTTTTGATTTGTGCATAAATTGGATTTAAGTGAGGCAGAGATGCACAGAATCATCAGCCTCACTCTCTCTTCCAGAGTCATCAAAGTCCAGTGGTAAGACAAAAGTCAAGATGACTGGTGATGGTTCAGGATTCAGTGGATGACCCTAGCATCTATGATGCCTAACCTCATTCTAAGAGCTCCGTAGTGTCTGCTTCAGCCACCTTCATGGCTTTTGGAACAGATCATTCTCATCCATCCATTCCACAGGGGAAGTCTTCACATACTTGGAGTAGAGACCCCCTAATTCACTAATGAGTTTGAGAGCCCTCAGTTACCCTTAACCTGGTTTAGCCTATCTGCCAAAATGGTATAGGGGCTGTAGCCACTGTGCATGCTACAGCTTCTTAGAGCCACAAGTGAGAGAGTTAGGTAGATCAGGTGGACACCAAAGGTGGAAAGCAGCCCAGAAAAGGGCTCAGCAGCCCTCACACCAGAGGTACTATTCTTCTCAGAACACACCCAATGCCCCTATACACACATACATATATGCACACATATGTAACTAAATATATATTGTATTCACATTATGATCATAATATGTATTATGATCACAATATAATTTATTTTACATTTATATTTGTGTAATAACATGCCTGCAATATGGTACAATACAGCATAATACAATAAAATGATAACAGAGACTAAATAGGTTCTCCATCTAATAGCATGGTATAATTGAGACAATAGAAATTCTTCATCAACTTGGTTTTTTTTTTCTTTCTATATACATAGCCATCCAAACTCCTTTGAATGATTTTTGGATATCACCCAAAAGAATCTGCAATGTTCCATTCCCAATACAAAAGCAAAACTTTGCAAACCAGCACATCTAAAGGACATAACCAACCACAGGTTTTCTACCCTGATTCTAATTTAGATCTTGTGCCCCAAAAAGTGAACTGTCATTGTGCTGAGCAAGTCACTTAACCCTGTTTGCCTCAGTGTCCTCATCTGTAAAATGAGCTAGAGAAGGAAATGGCAAACTACTCTAGTAAATTTACCAAGAAAACACCAAATGGTGTTACAAAGTATTAGACATGACTGAAAAATGACTGAAAAAGAATTTGAGCCATTCTTCCACTCAATTTCAACTTCACTCTGTTTTCTAGTTTCTTTAATAGTAAAAATGCCAAAATCAGCACAATTGACTTCCTCTAATAATGTGTTCTATCACTGGTAATTGGACAGGGATTGCATATTTAGGTTACCTACAGCTAAATCAAAATTTATAAACTGTCTAAAACCCGTGGGATTCCTAGTATCCTTTGGCCAATTTTTCACCACTCTGCCACAATCACTGCAGAACCAGAAAGGGCCTCACCAGAGCAAAAGCCATTTTATATATCTCTTTGTTTCATGGAATACTCTGTTAAAAAAAATCATTTCAGGGGGGTTAAGCTTAGTGATGATGAAGTTCTCTATACATAGCTAGACTGGTCTTCAGAATGTTGAGTCAGTTCCTATTACCTACAAGTAAAATACACATGTATTTGCTAGTGCTCAGGGCATTCCACAATTTGATGCCACCCCACAATTCTAGTCTTGTCTCATAGACTCCATTACACATACTATACATTCCAGGCAGACTAGACTATTCACTCTCCCATATATACATTCTATGCTTTACTAATTCCGTACTCCATGCCTAGAAATGCATAAATGAAATTTGTCTTCTCTTCAATTATCTGTACTGTAAGAATATGCCCAAGGAACTGTATCTTATCCCTAGATCCCTCTAGCCTAATTCTCTTGATCCAGTCTTCTCCAAGTAACTGCTTATTCCCTTCAACAAAGTAGGATTTTTTGTCTCTCTAACAAACTTTGTGCTGCCACGCAAGTTTCCAAAATAATAGTTCCAGTGCATAGATGAATTTTGTGGGGGGACTGATTTTTATCATTTCTAAATGTCTATATGAGTATACACAAGTCAAATTTGTTTTTAGGGGAATGTAAAATCCTAAATATTCCTAGGGTTTTCAATCTCACTGCAAATATGTTTCTGTTCATATGTATTTAGAATTTGAAATCTTTAATCACTAGGGGAGCCATGTGATAGTGCATACAAATGTATAAAATATCTTTTTACATTTAATTTTTTTCATTTTTTCTCAATTACATGTAAACAAAATTTTTTAACATTCATTTTTTTTAAAATTTGAGTTCCATATTCTGTCTTCCTCTTTCACCTCCCTCTTCCTTGAGAAGGCAAGCAATTTGATATAGCTTACACATGTGCAGTCATGCAAAACATTTCCATTTTAGCCATGTTGTATAATATTATCAACATAGAGGCTCTGTGAAATCAGGACTCCTAAATTCAGAAGCGTCTCAGGGATAGTTGTTAGAATTGATTTCTTCAGTCTGCTGAGCTGACTTTTCTGACCTTAACTATTATAGCAGGAAGGATAATTTCTTCTTATTAAATATGTTTGTGGTTAAATGAAAACATTATTTAGCTTTCTGTCCTGCTTAGGCAAGTAAATGACTGCAAATCAGAAACCAGAGGAAAATCTAGCATCGTTAAGTCAGCACTAGACTCTGACCTCAAGTTATCATTGTCAAAAGGAAAACAGAATGAAAAATGCTAGATGTTTCTTTCAATTTCAGGTAAAAACTTTTAACCCAGTATAAAAGGTGGTATGGGAGGGAGAAGAGGAAAAAGGAGGATCAATAAGTCAACGAGAACCAATCAGCATTTCCAACTGCCTTTCAAACATCTCAAACTGATTGTATAGTTTGAGATATCAAACTAAACATATTGAAAACAAAAGTCATTAACTTTCTACCTAAATCCTCTCTTACCTCCTACCTTCCCTAATACTATAGAGAGCAATATTATCCTCCTAGCCCCACAGCCTTGCCATCTGGGACTCCCTAACAGAAAAAGTAATTTATAGTCACTGTCACCTCATCTCAGTATAATGGGAACTCCCTGCCAGTGCCAAATAGCAACCTTCACATTTCTAAGGGAGATGTTCTCATGATGGAAGAGATTTTGGGAGAATATACTCCTCTATCCTCTTATCCTTCCTTCAAACCAATGGACTGCTGTATGGAGTTTGGGTTTTGATTTAAAATTCTTAATCTTTTTCATCCTTGCAGTACCAAATGAATTCCAATAATTTGTCAATAACTTTTGGATCAGTCCATTGTGCATTTAGACAAAATACCCCTAGAAGAAGTAGAAATAATTCTGTCTTTACATTTTTCCCTGTCATTTTTTCTTCAAGGAGACAGTCCAACAAAGGACTAGGAAACAAGCATTTATTGTCTTTCTTTTTTTTAGGGAAATGATACGATTTGGGGAAAAGACTACTCAAACTGAAAATAATATATGGATTCACATCCTACCTCTGACACAGGTTATAGAACCACAAGCAATTTACTAAACCTTTTTGAGTCTCTTTTCCATCTGTACAATAGGGTTGATAATATTGTGCAACCTACTTTGCAGATTTATTTTGAAGATCAAAAAAGATAATGGTTCTACAGGGTTGTGTAAACTTCAGAGTAATTAGTCAATTAATAAATAAATCATTGTACCAGGCACTAGGGGTACAAACAAAGGTAAAAACATCCTTCACCCTCAAGGAACTCACATTCTAATGGGAAGATCATATGTAAATAGATGAGTATGTATAAGATAAACAGAGTAGATGGGAGGTTTTCTCAGAGAGCATGTCAGTAGAATTGGGGTATAGGAAAGAAAAGGGAGGAACACCCTTAAAAGCATTGCTAAGAGGAAGATGAAATAGAGTTAGGAAGAGTGGATTATTTTGGAGAGGAAAAATGAGTTTGTATTTAGATATGTTGAGTTTGTAATGCCTAAAGCACATCTAATTTGAGAAGTTCAAAAGGCACTTATTTGGTGTTGCAGAGCTGTATCTCAGGAGAGACTAGTTATGTAGATCTGAGAATTATCACCATAGATACGATAATTGAACCAATGAAAGTTTACCAAGTGAGATAGTATAGACAAGTAAGAGATGCAGGTCTAGGACACAACCTTGGATGGCATCTGTGGGTAGTGGGCATGACACGGATGGAGAACCAACAAAGGATACTGAGAAAGATCAGTCAGTGGGACAGGTAAGAAGAAGACCAGGAAGAGCAGTACCATAAAAACCTAGAGAGGAAAGAGCATCCAAGAAAAGAGGTCAAAAAGGAGGCATGTTGGTAGGAGTGATATAGGACTGAGGTCTGGTATGCCATGACTAGCAATAGGACAAAGAGGCAAGAGATATGAGAATAGAGGGAGAGTGTAGAGTTCAGTTAGTTCATCACGGCGTCAAGATAGGAAAGGGAGAAGAGCTCAGGGCATATGCAGTACAGAAAATATGATTAAGACAATAATTGAGATGAGGAAATAGAGGTTATGGTGAAGCTAAAGAACAAGGTTGGGGGTCATAGAGAATAAAGATTATAATCAGATAAAGGAATCTCTGAATTTGTGAATATGCAAGTAAAACCATTCAGGTGATGCTAAGATCAAGAGTGTGACCATCTCTGTTGTTGCTGAGGAGGAGGGAAGAGGTAGATCATAGAAATTGAGTAAATTGAGGAACTAGGATATTAGCCTATTTGAGGGAGCATCAATTGAACTTCCAGTTGTGGTCAAGTGTTCAGGCTGAAAGACTATGATCCATGCATTGAACTCATCTAGGAAAGGAGAATGTCCTAAGGGATAAGTAATAACCACGTGGATCTCCATTAAGTGTCAAATTTGGATAGCATGGACCTAAAAGTAAGCGTATTGAGTAATAGTGGTAGGGAGAGGGCCTAGAGATACCAATGGATAACAAGTAATATTCCAACTAGGTATATGAGTGAAAATTTAATAAGTACTATAAATGATGGTGACAGGTGCAGGGTTATCAGAGGGGAGACAAATATAAGAGAAAACCAGAAGATGAATGGAATGAGAAAAGAAGAGTTTAGAAATGAAATGAATTTAATTATGGCGTAGTCATTCCAGAAGGTACAGTGGAAGATCTGCTGATCTGGAATAGAATGGGGATCCTGTGTTGAGGTGTAGGGGAATAAGGAGGCAGAAACTTGTACATGGGAAATGGTATATGTTCATGGGGTAAGGTTCATGAACACTAGAATGATTAGAGAGACAGAGAGACAGAGAGAGAGAAAGAGAGAGAAATCCATATTGATAATGGATATGTCTATACATTATCTACCTGTATGTGTATATATACATACATATATACATACGTACATATAGGTGTGGCTAAATACATCTGGATATTCATATACATGTGTACATGCATATTTATAATATCATTAATATAAGCATCTGTGTGGAAATGGTTGCTTCTATTGATATTCAGAAAAAAATTATAAAAACATTTAAAACTCTCAAAAGCAACTGAAGAATCAAAACACTTGGAATGAAGCAGCTAAAATAATAAGTATATTTGATAGAAAGAGAATAAGCAAAGCAGTGAACCCACTGTGATTATGTCATTTCCTTACTCAAAAAAGTCCAGTTGGTCTCTAATGCCTACCGAATGAAGGTCAGACTTCCAAAATTGATGTTCAAAGCCCCCCACAAGCTGACTTCAACGTTTCTGTTCAATTGCCTTTTTCATGTTGTTCAAGTGGACATCTCACTGTTTTCCAATTGATTTCAAAGTGTTCTCTCCTGCCTCCATGCCTTTGATCATGCCTAGAATGGAATCCCTCAACCCAATTCCTTTGAAAATTTTCTTCTCCTTCAAGGATTAGCTCAGATGCTACCTATTTTTATGAAACTTTCTCTGATCCCCATCCTGCCCCAGATCAAAGTCATCTTTCCTCTTTGAATATTTCAAAGCACTTTGTTTGAACTTTTACTTTACCTTACTATCTACTAATTTGTATTGTAGTTATTTGTATGTCTTTTCTCCCTTACTTAACTTTAAATTCTCAAGGGCTTATATTATGAAAGTACTTTCCATGCATTATCTCATTTGTTTTTCACAAAAACCTGGTGAGCTAGGTGCTACACTGATTTTTAGAGATGGGTCATTGTACACATAAAGCTAAGAGGATGAGAAACTTGCCTATAACCTCACAGCCCAGGTCACTCTGAATCCAAATTGGCACTCTCCATTATGCCATACTGCTCCTCATTAGAGGGAACATTTACCAGATGTTTTACATTCATCCTCTCTTCCAACACTTCTGTGTACTATAGCTATTACTGTGCCCATTTTATAGGTGAGGAAATTAAAATCAAAGAGACTAGATTAATTGCCCTGGTCACATGGGTAATAGTATTAAAAATAGAATTTGAACTCAATCCATGGAGTCACACAGCTTCTAAGCGTTAGCTTAGTAGTGATAAAATTTGAACTTAGTTCTCTCCTGACTCCAAATGCAATGTTCTTTGCCAAATATCCTAGAAACAATGAAGAAAGCAAATCAGTAACCAGTGTTAGTTTTTATCACTTCAGTTTCTTGTCATCTTTTCTGGGTTTTAAGAAGCAATATGACCCACCTAAAAAAGATATAACCAATCTGGAGAGTTTTCCTGGCTTCCTCTTAGCAGGAAACCTATAATGGAAGGATAAAGTACCTTTAGTATTTCAAGCCTTTCTAAAAAGCTGGACTCAAATAGCTTGATTAAATTCTGAGCCCTTTAGATAATGTATTTCACACACATGAGTGCCAACACCAAAAAAATGTGAATATCTACAGCAGGGAATACTGACTCCCCAAATGGATGAATTTACCCTTCTATTTTCAATTGGAATGAATTGTTTGCTTGAAGTAATGTCTTTGGAACCTATTCATAAGAGATAATGTGGCATGGAAGGCAGTGTAGTACACTGAAAAAATCCCTGGCTTTGGAATCAGAGGATCTGGGGTTCAAATTCTACCTCTGATGCTATCTGTGTGACCTTGGAAAAGTCCCTTCACCTGGGACAAGTCCTTTCATTCTCTCAGCTTCAGTTTCCTCATCTGTAATATGAGGGATTGGGTGAGATGGCCTCTGAGGAAGGCCCCTTTCAGCCCTACACCCAGGGTCATGAGTTTATTTTATATGGATGAATTTCAAACCTCCTATATTACTAACTGTATTTTCTAACTTTTTTCATAATTATCAAGACATAAGTTGTCACATAAATTAAGAAATTATTATATCCTCATTAAAAGGGAAGACATGACCTCAAATGAAGATTTGTTAATCATCTTTCCTTGCCATAAGAATCAGCTTTTATTGGATATGTTAATACAAAATGCAAAGGTGCAAAGACCATTATAAAACTATTCATAAGAATAAGAACTGATCTCAAACCTATTTTGTAGATGAGGAGACCAAGAGGCAGGGGATTAAAGGGATTGTCCAAGGTCACACATGTGGCACATAAATAATAAGAGTCAGGAATAGACCCCTGAGTTTTTAACTAAGCCACACATTGTTTTCTAACAACCACGTATGATCAAAGTGACCAATTTTCATTTTCCATTGGAAATTTCCATGGACTATTTTCCAAAATTCCAGAGAGCATCTTTGATCCCATAGAGCCTTGGTAAAAATCAAATTTACTAAGAGGAAGAAAATCTTTGAAAAGGAAATGACATATAAAAAACCTCTACGTTCAAGAGAGTAGGTCATTAAGTGACTCTGAATCAAATGCAATCATAGCTGTAGCATCTGTATTTGCAAAGTGCTTAACAAGCACTTTTAAGCAATAGCTCATTAGTGGCCAAATAGGTGTAATAGCTTTGTTCTCCCTGTTTTGCAGGTGTCAAGCATCCAAGGCATAAGAATTAGAGACAGATGTAATCTGTTCCCTTACCAAAAAACAACAACAACAACAAAAGCCAAACATTTGTCAACATGTCTATATACAGAACACTGTGCTATGTTCTAGGGAACATGCAAGTTTAGATAAGACGTGGCTCTTACCTTCAAGAAGTCTAGTAGGGAGATTCTTTACCAATACCCAGAAGTCTAATAGGGATATAATACACAAATGCTCAAAGCCATGACTAAGGCAAGTCAATTAGAGCTTTACTCCAGGACACTAACATCTAGGGGTGATACATATCCTTGTAGTGGATCTCTGGTTCACAATCCATACATGATATAATGCAACCCCTGAGAGTCCCATCCCTTTCCCAGGACTGCTTTCCATAACTGGCATATTCTAGGGCTGTTTAGACATGACATGGAAACTAGAACAAGACTCTTCATGAGATCCTTCTCCTGGTGTGACTCTATCCAACAATAGCATACTTTCCTCTGAACCCTCTTATCCCTACCAATTGAATTTTCCCCAAGTTACAAAATTCCTGGTTAAAAATATAGTCCTGGACAAACTGTATAATAAACATTCACTCACAGTCAATAAATGAAGCCAAGAGGTTCACTGGACAGAGAACTTACATCATCATCATCATCATCATCATCATCATGGCCTTTGTGTAGTGCTTTAAGGTCTTCAAGGAGGTCTACATGTTATTTCATTTGATCTTCACAACAATTCTGTGAGATCGGTGCTATTATTATCCCTCTTTTACAGATAAGGAAGAGGTTAAGGGTCACACTGCTAGTAAATGTTTGAAGCAGGATTTGAACTCAGAAATTCCTGGCTACAAATCCAGCACCCTAGGCCATCTAGCTGCCAAATTGGATGTGCCCTCAGTTACTGAGTCATCCACAAGTACACTTCTTTCCTTCCAGGCCCACAACAGATGATAGCCCTGGAAAATCTAAAAAGAGTAATCCTGTAGTCTCTCCCCCTGAGCCTTTATGACTCTGTGGGGCCTATGTTTCTGTTTTGTCCATAAAATGTGAGTCTTAGTGGAGACTTTGTCAAACTCCTCTGTGTAACCAGACCAAAATGACCATTAGGAGTTGCAAGTCAGCATACCACTTTTGAGAAGCAATTATTTGCCTGTTACTGGGTCCTGGGTGCTACATAATATATCACATAGAGTAGAGTTGTTTATTATGGTTTTATTGGTGGAAGATAGTCCCACTAACAAGATGGGTAAATCACAGGTGACCTCTATTATTAAAGATTCACATTCAAGATCACAATTGACTGAATCCCTTTGGTATTAGTAAACCTTCACGAGCTAACTGCAGCCTTGTCAATATCCTCCAGTACCATCCCCAACACCCTCCCTTCTCATCCCAGCCTAATGTGCTCCCAGAAAGAACCTGGCTCCTGAGAAACATTATTTTGCCAGCTTAACCAATAGCTTTGCCCACTACAAGTGAGGCATGGCTGCAGTGGCCACTAATCTGGTAATGGGAAATTATCCTAAGGGATGAGAATTTTGGCAACTATTCCCAGGGCATTGATCTATGGACTACATAGCCAGCATGTGAGAGAGTTTTGAGGGATAGGGAAGATAAGATCTTCATTGACACTGTTTCCTAGGTGATAGACGTGGACTGGAACAAGTGGTCTGGAGGTCAGGACAAATAGAAGAATTTTGACCAAGCATCATAATACATAAACTTGTTTATGGTCAGTATTCATCAGAGACATCATATGCCCTCTGTTGAATGAAGTAACCAAGTTGATGCTGTTGCAAGAGTGGGAGAAATTGGAATAGGTTCATTGCCAAGCTGGAAATTGGAGTAGTAATAACATGTTGTTCCAGGCGTGGAACCATAGGATTGCCCTGAGGATGAGGCAGCTATTTCTGCTCAACAAGGCTCCTACTAGCAATCTAAGTACTCACCAAATGGTCCTCAATCTGTCTCTAACTGTCAAATTAATTCTTTTCCCTGCCTTGGGAGAAGTTTGCCACTGCTTTAAAAAAAAAAAACAGCTTGATCATTTTGCTATTGATTACTGGTGTCATGTCCCATCTCTTAGAAACCATGTACATGACAAATCAGTAATACCTTAAGAAAGGGAGGGTGTGTTTTCTGATCCAAAATCAGTTTATTTAGATCTAGGCTCCAAGAAGATTTAGACAATAAGGATAAATCTCTTTTCAATATAGTTCTGATTCACATTCTTCAGTCCTTCTTTATTCAGTCCTGGAGAAGAGTTATCCAGGTGTCAATGTCCCTGAGTCCTCAGTGGGTTCCAAAATCCCTGGAGAAACAGCTCAAATGTCCCTCAACTGGAAGTTCTCTTTTCCCTCTGGATGGTTCAAACAACTTTTTCCTAGGAAATACCTCAAGAACCGAGAGATAGTATTGTTGGGAAATTCCATATTCCATAAGATTATAGGATAAGTTAAACTGTATTATATTATGAATTTCTATAATAATTCACCATTACTATGGTAAATGTGTATTTACCTGGAAGAAAGAGATCCCCTCATTGAATTGATAGAAATTCTGAGTCCTTTCATGATAGTGAGGGTGGGTAGAAGATCCAGAACTCATTTTCTTCCCATAGGCAATAGACAAGGCCTAGGGTTCTGGTCTTTTCTTTCCTCTATATTAGGTCAAATTGATACTGAATTTTTTTCTTTTAGTTTTTCTGGCACTAAGCTCTTTCTGCAGTGGACTTCCCACATACTAAAGGCCAAAGTTGTCTAAGTAGAAAATTTGATACAGGACCTTTAGTATCTTGCCACCAAGGGGTGAAGTGTGATAAGAACAATATCCATTAGGGTACCATTAGAGTACCGGCTATTTTCCCCACTGAAAAACAGTGCAACTATCTTTGGGATTTGATTAGTCCAGGGTACTAAGGTTCAAGAAATTGATGCAGTTAGTTTACATCCCACTGTTAGATTATTACACTCATTTGACTCAATATATCAATGCTATTTCTCTTTCAATACCTATTTCTGTATAAAGATTAGGGGGTTGGGGCTGCATCCACCTGAACTGAGGCTGTCTCCTTGATGAGCATACTTTCCAAGCTGTTGTTAGGTAAACTTATTTTTTGTTAAGCATTGTATGGTCTACAAGTGTCTCATTTCATTGCAATACTGAGCCTAAACCATCTAAAGGAATTGAGTCAGACCTGATTTACAATATTCAGCATAAATTAAGTGGGAGAAAGCTATATAAAAGATTAAAAGTCTAGAAGAACAAAGAAAAAAATATTCTTAGTTTAAAGAGAATGTTAATCATACGCAGTACATTTCCACAAAGATAGAATGGCAAAAAGACCATTGAGCATATGTTCCTTTGTGTAGGGAAAAATCCAAATCTTAGGAAACAGTTACGTAATAATACAAAGAGGCTGGAAGTACAATGAGAAAATCACCTGTTGTTCTAGAGGGGAAGGCAAATTCTAGAACATGCAATTCAAGTATCAACTGCCACTTACTGTGAGTGTCAATGGAGTTACAAAGATAAGAATAACAGTCCCTGACATCAAAGAGCCTAGATTCCAATGCCCATCACAGTGCCTGTAACATAATAAGCACTTAATAAATGGTTGGTTGATGCTGTTGATGCAAAGCAATTTCATAGGGGAACCACAAATCTAATTTTATGGTCCATTTGTTAATAGTAGTATGAGAGTTTCAGAGGGCAAAACAGAAGGGTAGAGTAGATAGATCAGACTACTGTGGATGGATTTAAGGGGGCAGAGAGTAATGTCCAAGAAAGAAAGCTTTGATTCTGAGTCAAATTGTAGGAGAGTAGCTTGTCATGCTCTTTGCAGAAGTAGCAGTAATGCTGATTTGATTATGATCCCTGAGCAACAGATGGAAAATGGTTGGTATTTGGGATAGTGAGCACAGGATGTCTGCACAGATAATGACTATAATTCTGCCTGATTGTTCAGGTAATGTTTGGTAGAATCTCGGGGCCTGGTTCATTATAAAAGTGGGAAGCACATATAAGGTATTCACTCTTGAGGTACTTAGTTGGTCAATTCTAACCCAATTCACTCCAATATTGATTAAAGATTACCTTTAGTAAATATTGATCTGAAGGCTCAGAACAAGGACAGGGATGCAGAAAAGTCTCAAAACAGAATGAAGAATGAGCAGGTAGAAGAATATATGAAAAATATGACTTGGTCAGGATTGTATATTTGCAGCCATGGGACTGGATGCCTGGGATACTGCCCCCTATAATCTGGCTACTCACTTCAAACTTGTGGTTTTCCACTGATTATATACCATATGGCATCATACCCAGGGCAGTTAGGTGAAACAGTGAATGGAGTGGTGAGCCTAGAGTCAGGAAGACCTAAGTTTAAATCTGACCACATACACTTACCGTAAGCTGTATGACCCAGGTCAAGTCACTTAATCTTTTTCTGCCTCAGTTTCCTCAATTGTAAAATGGGAATAATGATACCATCTACTTCACAGAGTTATTGTGAAGATCAAAAGATATTAATTTGTAAAGCACTTAGCATAGTCCTTGGTACACAGTAGATGCTTAATAAAGCTTGTTTCCTCCCCTTCTCCAATGGACTTGAGCATGTCTTAGGACCGCCTTTATCCATTGCTCAATCCTTCTTCCATTTGTGCTTCTTGATCCTCTATACTAAAGGGGCTGGAGCCAGATTTTCTGGGGAAAGAGCCAATCTCTCCCCCTACAGGCTTACATCCAACCAGAACAAACTGGTCTACATCCCTGCCCCAAATTGCTGACAATATACAAAACAAATTTGCTTTTTTTAAAAAGTGCCAAATTTCTGGTTATGGCTATGCCTTAGGTCTAGAGACAAAGCAAAATGATAAGAGACCATTCTCCATGGGAATAGGAAAAAAGTGATAGAGAAGATTGTCCATGGTTTAGAAAGGAATCTAACTATAGAAAACAGTCCTCCACAATGATAGAATGGCTAAGAGACTATAAAGAAAATGCCACTTAGCCAGAGGCATAAATAGATTGCATCATTTGGACTTTTGGACCAGGATGCAAAATGAGGGAAAGGAGAATTTCTTAACCAAGGTGGACATCTGGCTCATTGTATCTGATTCTCCTTTGCCAGTGTCATCCTGAGGATCTTGTTCCTTCTGTGGGATTGCATTCCCCCATGCCCTCTGAGGCCTAGGACCATGTTCTCTAGGAAATGAGTTTAGCTCTCTGATTGTGTCTAGCTCTGACTAGAGTACATTGTCGTCTTAGCCCCAGTGAATTTACCCCATAGTTATGATTCTTCAACACAAATAACTAATATACTATATTATTTGTTAAATGAATTAGAATTACACAATAATATACTATCAGAGATCTGGGGGCAACCAAAGTTGGATTTTAAAAGATGAGTAGGAATTTAACAGGCAAATGAAAGAAGCAAGAGAATTCCAAGCAAAGAAAACAATGAGCTTAGGTTTGGAAGCATCAGAATATAGAAAATTCCAAGGGAAAAAGCAATCCAATTTGTTTAGAGCATAGACTATGCAGGCCTGATGGCAGAAAGTAAAGAGAAATTGAGAATCCTCTTGGTGACAGTCAAAGAGGACAGTATAAAAGCTGGCTTGAAGTTTAACATGAAAAAAAAAAAGACTATGATCTTGGCAATTGGTCCCAGTACTTAGAGGGAAAAGAAATGGAAATAGCATCAGAGCTTGAAGAGTATTGCAGACAGCAACTGCAACCATGAAATTAAAAGACGGTTGCCCCTAGTAAGGAAATCTATGACATACTAAATGGCATACTGAAAAGTAAAGACATCACCTTACCAACAAAGGTCTGTATAGTCAAAGTTATGTTTTTTTCCAGTAGCAATGTATGGCTGTGAGAGTTGGACTATAAGGAAAGCCAAAGGCTCCAGAATCAATGCTCTCAAATTGTTGTGTTGGAGAAGACTTTTGAGAGTCCCTTGGACAATAAAGAGGACAAATCAGTCGATACTTATAGAAATTAATTCAGGCTATTCACTGGAAATTCAAATACTGAAGCTGAAGGTTAAATACTTTGGCCACATAATGAGAAGAGGGAACTCATTGGAAAAGACCCTGATGCTGGGAAAGATTGAAGGCAAAAGGAAATAGGGGACAGAAGAGGATGAGATGGATAAATAGTGTCATAGAAACAATGAACATGAACTTGGGAAGACTTCAAGAGATGGTAGGGGATAGATGTGCTTTTTAAAATTATTATTGATGACTTCCTTGAAGTATAAACCCTATAATGGATTCTCTGATTCAAAGAGTATGGACATTTTAGTCACTTTATTTTTGTAATTCCAAATTGCTTTCCAAAATGGTTGTACCATTTCATAGCTCCACCAACAATATATTGTTGTGCCTATCATTTTACAAGCCCTCCGATGTTGACTGTTTCTATTTTTTGTCATATTTGCCAACTTACAGGGTGTAAGGTTAAACCTCAGGGTTGTTTTGATTTGCATTTTTCTTATTAATAGTGATCTGTAACTTTTTTCATGTGGTTGTGAATACTTTGCAATTCTTTTTAACTTTTTTTTTCAAATCTGTTGAGGAATTGGCATTATTTATTTATTTATTTATTTATTTGTTGCTTATATATCTTGGATATTAAATTCTTATCAGAAAAATGTGATACAAAGTTTTTCTCCCCATTTGACTATCTACCTTCTTATCCTGGATGCATTAATATTGTCTGTGCAGAAGCCTTTCAGTTTCAAGTTTCTCTTCTGTTGTAAATGTAGTATTATATTCCTTCAGTTACTTTAATCTTTTTTTAAAGATGATACTCTTCCCACTGGCTCTCCTCCTTTCACTACTGATATCTTCTTTTTATCTGATAATTCTACCTTCCTCTCCTCTCCTTCAGCTAGTCCTATTCTTTAGGGGTTTTTTTAAAATTTTTTATCCCTTTCCACAAAGGATTTCTCTCACTTTCTTCATTGTCCATCTTCCCTTTCTATTTACTCTATACAATTATTATCTGATTCATGAGCGATGTAATTATCTGGTCTCTCTCTTTTCTCTGTATTCTTGATGTAATCAAAGCTTCCAAGGTCTCCATTCTAAATCAAAGATGCTACATCCAAAGCTTCAAAGAAAATTTGAATTGGTGTCAGGCTATGGAAGAGCTCAAAAAGTATTTAAAAAAGCAAGTAAGAGAGATAGAGGAAAAATTGGGTAGAGAAATTAGGGTGATGCAAGAAAAACATGAAAAAAGAGTCGGTAGCTTGGTAAAGGAGGCACAAAAATACTGAAGAAAACACCTTAAAAAATAGGCCATATGATTAAAAAAGGCACAAAAATCCCATAAAGAAAAAACTACCTTGAAAAGCAAAATTGGCCAAATGGAAAAAAGATGTACAAAAATTCACTGAAGAAAAGAACTTAAAAAGTTAGAATTGGCAAAATAGAAAAAGAGGTACAGAAGCTAATTGAAGAAAATAATTCCTTAAACATTAGAATTGGGAAAATAGAAGCTAATAACTTTATGAGGCAACAAGGAACAATAAAACAAAATCAAAAAAGAATGGGAAAATAGAAGAAAATGTGAAATAGCTCACTGGAAAAACAACTGACTTGTAAAATAGATCCAAGAGAGATAATTTAGACATTATTGGACTACCTGAAAGCCATAGTAAAAAAGGGGGGGGGGCACTTAGATATCCCAAAATGAAAACTCCTTGGAATGTTAAAGTCAAATTGCAGAGCTCCTAAGTCAAGGAAAAAACTATTTTAAGTAGTCAAAAAGAAACAATTCAAATATCATGGAGCTACAGTCAGGATAACACAAGATTTTGCAACTTTTACATGAAAGGATCAGAGGGCTTGGAATATGATATTCCAGAGGGCAAAAAAGCTAAAATTACAACCAAGAATCATTTACCCAGAAAAACTGACTATAATCTTTCAGGGAGAAAAAATGGATGTGTAATGAAATAGAGGATGTTCAAGCATTCCTGATGAAAAAAACAGAGCTTAATAGAAAATTTGTCTTTCAAAAAGGAGATTCAAGAGGAGCATAAAAAGGTAAACAGGAAAGAGAAATCAAAAGGAACTCAATAAGGTTAAACTGTTTGCACTTCTCCACAAGAAAATGATACATTTAACTTCTAAAAACTTTCTTATTATTAGGGCAGTTAGAAAGAGTATGCATTGACAGAGGGCAAAGGTGTGAATTGAATATGATGAGATAATTGTATAAAAAAATTAAAGTAATGAGTGAGAAAGAGTAACATACTGAGTAGAATGTGTCCCATTTGGGGTGAATTATCCAACATAAAAGAAGCATAAAAGATATTTTACAATGGAAAGAAAGATAGGGGAATTGCAGAGTAGGGATGGAGCACATGAACCTTGGTCTCATCAGAATTGGCTCAAAGAGGGACTGAGTTGGGTGTAGAAATCTGTTATTAAAAGATGACCTAGAAGTTTGTCATATATTTGACTGACTGGTTCAGTATTCTCTTAGGTCAGTATTTTTTCCCTTGTGTATAGTTTTAAAAAACTGAAACATGTTTAAGTAACATAGGCGCAGACAAATAAAATCAAGGGAAATATTGAAGTTCAATTCTATTACTTCTGTAACTGCTTGCTACACAAAAGATTGTGGAGGCCATATTGTCCCACTAATCTGTTCAGACACTTTCCCTTGGTGAGAATAATGTGCAGTACACAGGCATGAAGAGTGTAAGTTGAGTTACCAATGACATTTACACATCTGCTCTTTCTGCCTTGTTCCTCAGTCTGGTTAAGTACCAACTTCTGTACTTGTGAATAGTGGTATTTAGTTATGGGAAAGTGTCATAGCCAATTTGACAAGCACTAGTTAAAGATCCCTTGGGTTCTCCTTTTACCTGGTGCTTCCTTCTCAGATACTCTATCTCAACTCCCTCTACAATGCTCCCTAATACTACTGCCACGTGCTGCTGGCCAGCTTCAACTCCAGTGTCAGCACAACTCTGTCTTCCTAGACTGCTTTGGGCTGGAAAAATGACTCACTGTTAACTTGTTTTGTTTCGGTTTTTTCCTTCCCAAACAAAATTCAGTCTGGTGTGTTTTCTAGGTTGTTTTGGAGGAGATGTTCTTAGAAACTAAGGCAAAAAAAAATGCTTCCTCTTACTCTGTCATCTTGATTCTGTCCCTTGGAAAGGATTTTTAGAGATCATCTATTGCAATCACTTCATTTTACTGATAAAGAAATTGAAGTTTAGGGAAAAGGTGACTTATCAAAGGTCACAAAAGTTGTAAATAGCGGATGCAGGATTTCAAACTAGGTCTCTCTATTCCAGAGAGTGCATTTTCCACTATACACACTCATTGTATAATCATGCTTTTCTTTCTTTCTTTTTTTGGTGAGACAGTCAGGGTTAAATGACTTGCCCAGGATCACACAGCTATTAAGTGTCAAGTGTCTGAGGCCGGATTTGAACTCAGGTCCTCCTGACTCCGAGGCTGGAGCTCTATCTACTGTGCCACCTAGCTGTCCCACATGCTTTTTAATTCATTTTGATTCCTTCATGAAATTTTGTCACCTAGATAACAATACTATCTAAAACTTTAAGGTTTGCAAAATGTGAGGTACACAACTGTAAGTTAATCAGTGCAGGATTATTTTCCTGCTCTAGCAAAAAAAATGAGATTCACAGAAAATTTCCCATAGTTTTAGAACTAGCCATCTTGGAGATAATATTAAAACCCAGATCTCCTGACTTCAGGTCTACTGTTCTCTCCACTTCATTACATTACCTCATTACATCAGCCACAAACTAGAAGGATGCTAAAAATGTATACATAAATATAATTGTGATGGAAAGGTTAGCAGCTGTAATGTATCAAAATTTTAATTTGCCTGTTGATGTTTCTGTTTACCCCTATGTTGTATTAGACTTGATTTTGATATGATTTACTCTTGTCAGTGATCACTGATTCAATAGCTAATGTATTTACAGAAATTCAGGAACAGGTGTTTATGATTCAGTAGCATCTCCAGAATGTAATTTGATATGCTAGTTAGTAAGTCATGTATCATATTTATAAGAACTCTATTACATTCATAATAGACCATCATCCTGTCTTTCATAACCTTCCCCCCACCAGTAAAACTAAAGATCAAGGAAATTGTTGTGTATTCATGGTTACATCCATGAGAGTTTCAAATTCCAAATAAAAATTCTGTTTGTCGTAGTCATCTTGTTGGCTCAGCAAGAAGCTAGTCATAATCTTTGCCTGTTTTC
The DNA here is from genome assembly GCF_003287225.1 of Phascolarctos cinereus. NCBI lineage: Eukaryota > Metazoa > Chordata > Mammalia > Diprotodontia > Phascolarctidae > Phascolarctos > Phascolarctos cinereus. The sequence goes on along the minus strand of NW_027555847.1, from coordinate 280,510,964 downwards.
AAGTGCTTGTCCTAAGTTTTGTTTCACAACTCCCTAGAGGCTGAAAGTGACCACTTCAGCATTTGGCATGCAGTTGGAGTTATCACTGACTTGGCTGGGCATACTGGCTGCCTGGAGAGAGGTAGAATACAGGCCACATTATCACTGGATGACACACCACGTAAAGGTACAACCTGAGGTAAAAGGCTACTTACTCTTCAAACGCACTTTTAGCTCATTCTCTTGTCTTCTGCAGTCCTTATTCATTCTTCAAGGATTATGAAGCTGAGTCTTTGTGATGCCTAATCCTCAAGTCTTAACTCTTTTTTTTTTAAGCCACTGAATGGGTAGTAATGATTTCTTGCTCTACAAACATGCAGGACTTCAATTGCTGACTTAGAGGTGAAATATTCTTCTTGCATACAGATCTTCTGTTGTTTAAGGACCAGCAAAGCAGCATTAACAGTCCAGAGCAGTCCTATGAATTTGGGGGAGTTTGCATGAGCAGAGACATTGACATGCTTTATTTTCAGTGCACTTTTTGGGCTTTATTAAAGGAAATAAACTGAAAAAATCAGCTGGCAAGGCATAAACTTGAAACAAAGAGACAGAACTCAAACTACCAAAAAGGGAGAGCGTTTTGATTGTACCTTTGTGCACAAAAGAAGTAAATATATCTTTCTAAAGACTGTTTGCAAGGACTACTGTCATAAATGTGTGTTCCATAGCTCACAGAATGTGTGTTCTAATTGCCTCATTCACAATACCAGGCTGTATTTTCTCTGCCTCAGAGCCAGCAAGTACATATTATTTATGATCTTGCAGTATTTCTTGACAGATATCAGTCCTGCATATCTATCATGAAGATTCGTGCATTAAACATCACTTTCTTTCATCTTTTTGACAAGTATTTTGTTGTATATTGTCAGTATTCTAGTTTGAGTAGTCAGCTGGTTGCTTCACTCCCTTCAGGGAAGAACATATCGAGTTTGAATTGAGAATATTTTGTAATCTTCTAAATATCAAGGATATTGGGTAACCAGCCTAACAGTATAATCACAGAATCCCCTTCTTCACAGGGGAGCGAGACAGTGGAGTTACTCAACCACCAGCCAATTAGAAGGATTTCTAAGGCTCAGAGCTGCTTGACATACCAGTGATCCCTTTGCAAGGGAACTCTAGAAAAATTTGGAGATGCCTGTAGCTGCTAGAAACCACAGAATCAGGCTGGACCAGCTTAAGGACAATCTTTTTGGGTCTTTTGGGGCCTGGAGTCTTCCTTTAATACTATATATTTACATTATGAAATGGCACCAAAAAATGGTGAAATAATTCATCGCAATTATTATCTCTAGAACAATCCATAAGACGCATATGGGAGAAACCTTGCTCCCAGAGAGCTTATTCTGGAACATATTGGTTTGACTATAAAACATATTTTTCCCAATTTAAATATGGCTTATAGGAAAAATAAAGGAATTCAGCCTTTGATTGGTATGATTTTTGAGAGTATTGAAATAGATTTTTTTTCCATCGAAAGAGAGCTCACTTAATGTTGTAGCTTATTGTCTAAAGTGGTTAACATGTCTAAATGATTTGGAAGTGTGATAAATAGAAGGAGCTAAAGGAGTAAGCTATATAAGCTTGTTGTTAGACCAATAAGGATCAAGGAAATAAAGAAAAATAATTAAGGGTCTAAAAGAACACATTCGGCTAAGGTCAACACAGTATAAACTAGACGTTATAATTCAAGAGCTTTGCATGCCATTGTGGATAGGTCATTCAATTTGAAGTCAGGAATACTTGTGTTTGAGCTTACTATTAATGCAACCTAATTGGGTAAGCCATATAGCTTGTCAGCTTGACTTTCCTCATCTGTAAAATAAGGATTGTATCATTTTTAACCTTATATTACAGTATTATTATGAAAATCAAATGAGATGATGTGTAAAAACATTTCACAAAGCTTAAAATGATATATAACTAAGTATTATACTCATTAACATCATTATTATCCCATTCTCATCTTTTTCATGGAATTCATGTATAAATAGTCATGGGACAAGTTGCTATCCTGCTATTTATTATTCTTTTATATTTGACATTCTAAAAACATTGCACAGGTGCACAAAATAATTGCTTTTTGTAACTGAATAAAATTACAGGAAACAAATTCATCCTAATAGGCCCATTGAAAGTATATTCAGACTTGCAGATCACATGAGTAACGAGATGGAGGAATAGACATGTCTATGATCCTCAAAACCTCTCAAACTTCTCCACAACAGAACTTATACACCAAAGATAAAGCTTTAGCTATCTCGGCAGTCAAGAACACTAAGAATGCAAAAGAAGGTTGAAAAAAAAGGAACACATGAACTGACACCTACCATGAGCTCACTTGCTGTCCCTTCTGTGTTGCAGTGATAGTGCACTAACAGACCCAAGACACAAAGCATGAGCTTGCAACACAACACGCCTCCATACTCCAGTCTCCTCTCCCTCTTTCAAGTGCCAAGGAGACCCTCGCTCCAGGCTCCAAAAGTGTCCTTAGGTCACAACAAGCAGCCCACCTGGCAGCAGCTCTTCGGGCACAGAAGCCTACTGGAACATGAGAGACAGCCAGTTCCAGAGCAGGTGACTCCACAGAACCTGCCCTATAAAGCTGTGCGTTGCCAGTGCCAGGCTGTGCCAACCACATAGCACCAACATCGCAAAGCTCAGAACTGCTGGTGCCAGCCACAGAACTGAGGACCAGAAGGGCCAAGACAAAGTATCAGAAGAAGACATTTTGTGTGTGTGTGTGTGTGTGTGTGTGTGTGTGTGTGTGTGTGTTGGGTGGGGAGGGGTTGCGCAAAATGCCACTAAGTTTAAAAGAAAGAGCTCAGCATCCAGCTGGGGACAATTCTGACCACTCAAAAGTCATTTGGGACAGAGACGTAAACTGGTGAACTGTGAATTGTCCAGTTGAAGAGAAGCTTGAGACACCTTGAAATCCAAGGAAACCATCCATAGATAGGAGAAAGTCAGAAAGCAAGCTTAGGGCAGAGGGAAGGAGAATGAAATTACCGAAGATCTCAGGAAGAAGAAAACTCAAAGACCTTGAACAAAAGCAGATAAATCAACAGAGAAAACATTAACAACAAAAGGAAATATGGTATTTAGATCTAGTAAATGAATTTAGACATCTATGAATGTTCTTGTTCAGTTGTTTCAGTCATGTCCAACTCTTCATGACCCCATTTGGGGTTTTCTTGGCAAAGATGCTGGAGTGGTTTTGCCATTTCCTTCTCCAGCTCATTTTACAGATGGTGAAACTGAGGCAAACAGGATTAAGTGACTTGCCCAGGATCATACAGCTAGTAAATGTCTGAGGCTGGATTTCAAGTCACAATGATGAGTCTTCCTCACTCTAGGCCTGGCACTTTAGCCACTGTGCCACCTAGATGCCCCCACCTATGAATAAATGCTGCCAAACAAAAGGAAATTATCCAACACTTGATAAGAAAGAGGACCTTTTGGAATATAAGGGGAACGTGGAACCACAACACAGTATTATGTAGTGTTTCAAAAGAAAAATAGGAATTATGAAAGCACAATTTTGGCCTACACAGCAAACATAATGGGCAGAATAGAAAAATTGAAATCTGTGATGGGAAAATGAAAGAGTAAACAATAGATTGGGAATGAAATATATATAGAGAATAAAAGAAAGTTTAGATGAATAAAAGCAAAAGAAATTATAAGAAAACATTCTCACCATACAAGCAAAACATACCTATTTCAAAGATAGAATACTTAGAATCATCCTGAAGATCATAGGTCTCCCCAAACAACATGGGAGGACAAAAAGCTTTAACACCATAATGCTGTAAATAATAGAGGAGAATTGCCCAAAACTTCTGAACGTCTACCATAAAATTCTGATTGAAAGAATTCATAGATCTCCTCCTGAATAAAACCCAAGGCTGCAAACTCCAAGACACATAGTAGTTAAATTTAATAATTCTATTCAGAAGCAGCAAATTTTATAAGCCATCAGGAGAAAGCCTTCAAATAAGAAAGAAAGGAAATTCAAATAGTACAAAACTATTCTGTACTCACCAGAAAAGTGAGAATCAAATAACGTAATCCAAAGAGCAGTGGAGCTCAAGGTGCAGCTCAGAGTTACTTTCCCTGCAAATCTGAGCTTAACCATAAACTAAAAAAGATGGCTTTGAAAACACCCCAAACAACAGAAATGCAGGAGGAGTAAATAATCGTAGAAGCCAAGCACAGCAGCAACAACAGAGTGAAAGCAAAGAAACCAGTTAGAGATTTCTTTCAAAGTGTACACATGGAGACAGGGTAGAGCTGGAAATCTGTTTGGGGGTAATTAAGAAGAGGCATTATAAAATCTTCTGCAGGAGAATCAATGTCTTTTGAGGGGGGCTACATTACAACATGGGAAGGTACGTGGAAGGGAGAGAAGGGAGCAGAGGAATAGAAAGAAGAATGTTCAACGAGCCCAAGTTAAATTGAGAGCTAGCAATGAGACTACAGTGGCCTTCCGAACAGAAGAGCTTTACAAGGGAGTGAGTTGGTGAGGAAGAAGAGGGAAAAATTGAGATTAGGTTGAGTTGAACCACATCCTAAGTCCCCACCCTGGGATCTTACCTTGTAAAGGAACCTAGCTTGAGCTGGATCTCAGCTCCTAATGTCCCTGTCCTGTTCATTGAGATTTATGGCAAGTTAGATCATGAAAAGCAAATTGGCCAGAATGAGTGGGTAGTCTTGCCTGGATTGCCAAGAGAAACCACTATCTCATGACCAGGCCTTGTGACCTCATCCTACCTCCTCCTCCTTTTCTCCTAAAAATATAAAAACCTTTCCTGTGTGTCTGTTGGTGAGATATCCCCCAGCTTGGCAGTTTTGCCACCCTGTTATCTCGATTAAAAATGCTTTATTCCTCCACTGATGAGTTTGGTTTATTTCAGGGCTTGACACAGGTAAGGTACATATTGTCTCAGTCATTCTATCTGCTGCTGGAGCTGAACTACAGATGATTTCAGTGAGTCTACAAAAAATGAGCTTACATCCTGTATTTTTTCAATTACAAATAGTCATTTATTGACTCATCAGTCAGGATAGGGGAGTTAGAATGCACCTTGCTCCCCATTACTACTCTGTCTTTCAATGAAGGCTAGCCCACTCTACTGTTGCTTTGAACCTTGAGACTATACAAACCTATGCTAATGTGCTCTGCAACAAATCATTTTTGTACAAAAAATTTTGTTTTTCTTTCTTTTCCCTATACGGTGGGGGATGCATGAACAGAAAATTTTTTTTTAAGAGAGATTTTTGGAGTAGGGTATATTGCTATAGATGTGAAATATTCCATTAAATTTCAGGTGAAGCCGTCGTATTTTTAGTTTTACTTAACTGTTTTATGAAATGCCTTTTATGAAGTGGAAGTGATCTATAAATGTTTATAATGTTCAAAACAAAACATATCAATAAAAGTTTTGAACTTTGTGAAAGAAAAATAAAAGGAAGAAGATTCAGCTATACAGACAATAAATCCCTAGTACTACCCTCCAGGTACCTCTACCTCCAAACCGGAGATACATTGCCCAGGAGAAAACAGTTGGCTTCTAAAAGGTTAATAATGGCAAATCTAGGCTTTGTATTTCCTAGCTTTTTGATCACAGGTGTCTCGTGATCCTTACAAGAGCTCGATTTTCTCATCTCTGGAACTGAGCTACAAGAATGCTAAGGTCCCTTCTACCTCTGACATACTGTGATTCTGTAATGCTATTGAGCAGAATTAAGCAATTTATTTTTTTAGAAAAATTCCAAAGTACTCAGACTTACCTATGTTAAAATTAATGATCTATAATAAAAAGAAACTGAAGATGGAGCTTTTATGATTTAATTTGCAAAGTTAGCATTTCAATATCAAACCAGGTCATCTGACTCCTCAGATATCAGAGACAAGGAGTGATTTACAGAGCTGATTTTTATAACAGAAGAGAAGAATTTCAAAAAAATTGAACATAATTCAATTGGACAAAACAGGTCATCTGACTGGCGCTTCTCCCAGGCTTTCTTCGTCCAACAGCCCTACAGGTAATGCTTTTTGTAAACAGAAAAGGCTCTGGTTTGAAGTTACCAATCACCCCCTGCCTTCCAGCTGCCGACCTTAGAAGATTTCATTATTCAATTTTAACCTCTAGCTCAAGAAAAAAAGAGAGTTTATCCACTAAGACTGGACAGAGGAACTTAGCCTTTGGCTAATTCCCCTTTCTCCAAATTTCAGACGGGGGAATTAGTCCTTAGGCAGACCTCTGTTTCCTGAGCTGGTAGAAAGGGAAACAGCTTTTTAAGAGTTATAATCTTATGATTATTTTATTCCTACAAAAATATTTGTCCTATTCTAACATGTGTGCTACTAAAATCATAAAGTCTTATCAATCTATCTATTCACTGAATCTATAGATAACCTAGACATAAGAGAATATCTATGTTAGTCTGGCTTAACTGTTCGGGCTAGCTTTTCCTAAAGAAGGGAGTTTAATCCTATAATCAAACTAAAAATGAATCAAAGTAATCAATACTAACTGATTTTCCTTTTCATCTGTACTAATCAGATACAAAGATACCATATTGGTTGTAAATTAAATAATTATATTTGATATGTTATAACAAAATGCCATTCAACCATTCTCAGAAAGTTGTAACACTGTAGACTCCTGGGATATACATAAACACTGATAATTAGGCATATTGGAAATCTGACTACCTTCTTCCCCATACCATGACAGTGGAGGCACAGCTTAATCTCCACAATTCCAAGCAATTGGCAAAAAGATTGGATGTTAATATGGGGTATAAAAAAATAAAGGTCAGAAACTCACAACAGGATTTGATTTAACTTAAGATTTTTAAGAGTCACATAATAATATACTTATCAAAGGGCAGTATGAAAGTGTGTGTCAGGCAGGATAGAACTGAGCAGTATTATGAAATCTTATCCTTAAAGGTGTATTCAGATAAGGTATGGTATTAATTGTGTCTGAGCTGAAGCCAGAAGTAATTAAAAATCTGAAACATACTGAAGTTAGCTTTAAAAAAGTTCAGAATAGGAATGATACTATATTCTTGCAGTCAGGCCTTATATTTTTCTCTATCTTTCTCCCCAAGAGTTTCTAAGGCTATCATAGGAAGTGATCAATAGAAGTAATTTATCTAGTACTTGCCTATTTTATATTGCTCTTTTAGTAGTAATATCATATTTGTAATAGTGTTACGATTTTGAAAATACTTCCATATATGCCCTTCCTACTGTGTGATTCAAGTAGCATGACAAGTGTATGAGGCAGGTATTATTACCCTCATTTTAGAAATTATAAACTGAGACTAAAATAGTTTACTTTACTTGTCTTTTGTCTTATGACTAGTAAATAAAGCCAAGAATAGCACCCAGACCTCATTCCTAAGCAAATGTTCTCTCTATAATACTGCATTGATTTTAGAATTCTCACTCTAAGTTAAATATTAGAATACTAGATAATGAGGCCAAAATTGTAGTGAAACAAAAACTTTTAATTAATTACAGTAATTATCCCAATTACCTGCACAATAAGCTGTGAATTAAGGCCAGAAATCCAAGATAATCAGGCCAACTTAGCCCCCAAAGCATATGTCTATTTTGGTGTCTGAATTCTATGATTTGGCTTGCTATACATGATTCTCAGGTCTCCACTTGGCATTATGTTATGAACACAAAGATTGCATATCTAAATGTCATTTAATTCTGATTGCAATCTTATAATATCCCATGAACCTTGAGGACAAATGCTAAATGAGTCACCAAAGGTGTCTAACAGGAAAAACAGCATGATAGTAGAAAGAGTTCTCAGGACTTTAAAATCCTATTTATAATAAGATAAATTTATTTGTTTTGGTGAAAAACAAAGAGTATTTCTGTAGTGCCAAAAAAAAACCCCTAAAATCAAAGTAAAAGTAATAGATTGAGGAATAGATGAAAAATTCTTGTATATTAATATAATAGCATGTTATTGCATCATAAGAAATAATGAATATGAGGAATTCAGAGAAACATGTGAATATGTATTAACAGTTATGTGGAATAAAGAAAACTGAGCCAGGAAAACAACATATACAATGACTACAATCTTATAAATTAAAACACTAAAATAAAGGCAAACATCATATAATCATAATGCTTTGGAGAAGAGCTGAGGAAATGCATGTTCCTCCTTTCATTGCAATGACAAGGGGTTATGGATGTATAATATAATTTGAGACCTGGTACTGCTAAGGTCCCTTTCTTCCTACTTTTTTTCAATTAATTCTCTTGATATTATTGAACTTTTGTTTCTCCAGATGAATTTTCTTATTATTTTTCTAAAACTTTAAAGTAATCCTTTGGAAATTGGATTGGTATGGCCCAAAATAAGTAAATCAATTTAGGTACTGTTGCAATTATTATTATTGCAGGTTAGCCTACTCATGAGCAATTCATATTTCTCCAATTATTTAAATCTGTCTCTATTTGTGAAAAGAGTGCTTTGTAGTTATGTTTACATAATTTTTTTGTGTGTCTTGGCAGGAAGGCACCCAAGCCTTTTAAACTCTTTTGTTAGTTTAAATGGAATTTTTCTTATCTTTCTATCTCTTTTGGTAGATTTTGTTAGTAACATGTAGAAATGCTGGTTTAAATGAGTTTATTTTATATCCTGCACCTTTGCTGAAGTTTCTAATTCTTTCAAATTAGTCTTGTAGGTGACTCTCTAGGATTCTCTAAGTAAACACATCATCCTCAAAAAATTTTGTTTCCATTTCTTTTTCTTCTCTTACTTCTATAGCTAGAATTTCTAGCATTGTAATGAATAGTGGACAACCCTGTTTTACCTCTGATCTTATCAGAAAGGCCTACAGCTCATGCCTATCACACTTAATGCTGGCTCTTGGTTTTAGATAGATCTTACTTATCATTTTAAGCAAAGTTTGATTTATTCCTTTATTTTTTAAACAGTGATAGGTGTTGTATCTTGTCAAAAGTTTTTTCTGCATCTATTAATATCATAGGAGTTTTGTTGTTAGTATTCATATGGTCAATTATGTTTGTAGTTTTCCCAATATTGAAAAACCTGCATTCCTATGTAAATACAGCCTGACCAGTATACAAACTTTGTGATGTCAATATCATCTCCTCACTAATATTACATTTTTAATGTTTGCAGCAATATTCATTTGAGATATTACTCTATAGTTTTCTTTCTTTCTTCTGACCTATCCTCAGTAGACCATATTAATATCATAGAAGGAATTGGTAGGACTTCTTTTTTTTTCCAACAGTTTCTGTAGTATTGGAATTAATTTTTCTTTTATTTCTTTTGAATCTATGACTTCATTGTTATAGGGAATTCCCAGGTGAGGAAACTCCCTCTGCCATTGTAGGTCAACACTTTCTCTACAAGTTGTAGTCTTTGAGAGTTGCCTAAGCAGCACTTCTTAAACTGTAGGTCATGACCCCACATAGGGTCACAAAAAATTTGCCAACAGTAAAAGGTTTCTGAACATGCAATGACCAAAAATTAATGAAAAATCAAACGCATAATGAATCCCAGGTGTCTCTGGCAGCACTTGCCCATGTTGCATTGTGCAACTTCACTGCGGCCTTGGTTCTGAACACAAAGCATGTACACTTTGCATTGCACATGCTCTCAGACCACGCAATGCCAATGATAGCTGCTGAAACGTGAAAAGGGGTCACAAGTGGAAAAAGTTTAAGAAGCCCTGGCCTAGAGCACTGAGACATCAAGTGATTTGCCTTGGATCATATAAGCCAGTATATGTCAGAGATAGGACTTAAAATTCAGATCTTTCAAGCTTCAAGGCCACCTCTCTAACCACTACATCATGCTATCTCTCAAATTAATTTTATTCTTTATGTTTGGTACAATTCACTTATAAATCCACTTGTCCTGGGTTGTTTTTAACAACTCGTTAAATTTCTTTTTCTAAGATAGAGTTGTTTCAGTATTCTTTTTTCTGTTCTGTTAATCTGGACAATCTAAGTATTTTTATATATTCATGAATTTTGTTTTTAAGTTTTGTTGGCATATAGTTGGGCAAAATAGCACCTAATAATTTTTTTTATTTCTTCATCATTGATCAAGAATACACTTTGTTTTTATCTTTGATACTGATATTTGGGGTTTTTTAAATCACATTAACTAATAGCTTATATATTTTATTGTCATAGTTTTTTTAATCTCATAGTTTTATTTATTCATTCAATGGATTTTTTGGTCTATGATTTTGTTATTCTCTCCTTTGATTTTTCAGGATTTCTATTTTGGTTTTTAATTGAGGATTTTTAATTTGTTGGTTTTCTTCAGGGTTTTTTTTTTTAGTTACATGTCCAAGTCATTGATCTATTCTTTTTATCTTTTACTGATCAAGCATTTAGAGTTATAAATTTCCTCTTATTTACCACTTTGGCTGCATTACATAAATTTTGATATATTGTCTCATTTTTTGTCATTTTTAATGAAAGTATTGATTATTTCTATAATTTGTTCTTTGAGCCATCCATTCTTTAGGATTGTTATTTAATCTTTGGTTCAAAGGCAGTACATTGAATGTAATTTTATTGCCTTGTGATTGGTAAAATATGTTTTTAACATGCTTTTTTGTTTCCATTTGTGAAGTTTTTATGTCCTGATATTTGATAAATTTTTATGAACATACCATTGGAACTGAGCAAAAGGTATATTCCTTTTTATTTCCATTCAAAACTCTCCAGAGGTCAATCACATCTGACTTTTCTAAAATTGTATTCATAGTCTTCATTTATTTTTTATTTATTTTTAGTTTGATTTATCTAGGTCTGAAAGGGCTAACTGAGGTCCCCTCCTTACAATGTTATTGTCTGTTTCTCCTCTTGGTAGAAAGGTACAGAACTCCAAGTGCAAAATGACATGTATACTTTTGGGACATGGCCAATATGGACATCTATTTTGCTTTGACTATGTCTGTACAAGTTTTGTTTTTCTTTTATTCTCAATGGCAGGCAGGGGAGTGGGGTGGATACCCTAGTTTAAAACAAAAGTTGGGGTGGAGAGAGAGATTGTGATTCAGACACTAAAGTAATTAAGGAAAGAGGGAGAATCTCCTAGGTGGTTGATAGATAATAATGGAGATAGAATCTGAAAGATGCAGCAGGGAGGAAGGGATATTCTAACTTCCCCACCTTGAGCGGTGAACTGGCAAGAGTGGAATGGTATGAAATTAACCAATTAACCACTGCTAGAAGGGGTGACCAGGTATGAAGTGGTGTCAGGATTGAGCCAGGTCTTAGTGAATGCCAGAATATGGAGGTAATAAAAAAAAGGAGAGGTATAAAAAGGTATAATAAAAGTATACAATGTTAGAAATCATTGATAGAGGCTCAGTAAGGATGGCTGAATAACATGAAGTAGAGCCTAGCTCCCCTACAAAACTTTATCTACAAAAATCTAGAAAACACATCAGAATGAACTCTAATCAGGAAATTCTAGAAATAGCCATACTGAGTAATTTTTCCAACTTAGGGAAGCTTCGGGAGCCAGAAATACACATGCACTTTACTGCATTCAAGGACTAAAAAAAAAGAGCTTAGAGGCAGATTTCAGAAAGATCTGGAAAGACTTACAAGAACCAATGCTGAGTGAAGTGAGCAGAACCAGAGCATTGTACACAGTAACAGCAACATTTGTGATGATCAACTATGATAGACTTAGTTCTTCTCAGCAATACAATGATCAAAGACAATTGCAAAAGGCTCATGATGGAAAATGCTATCCACATCTGGAGAAAGAACTATGGAGTCTGAATGCAGATCAAAGCATACTATTTCCACTTATTTTGTTTTTTTTTCTTTCTTGGGGTTTCCCCTTTTGTTCTCATTCTTCTTCAACAACATGACTAATGTGGAAATATGTTTCACATGATTGCACATGTATAGCCTGTATCAGATTGTTTGCCGTCTTGGGGACAGGGGAAGGAAGGGAAAGAGGGAGAAAAATTTGGAACTCAAAATTTCACAAAAATGAAAACTATCTTTACATGTAATTTGAAAAAAATAAAATACTATTAAGTGCAAAATAAAATAAAAAAGAGCTGAGATCGGGTACCAGGGCACAAAACACAAGGACAGGAAGAGATCTCAGAGGATGACTGAGCTAAGACAGGGTACAAGAACAGGTACCATCTGGTAGCTCTGTAGCCCATTACTCACTTCCAAGCATTCATTAGTGGGCCTGCCTGTGTATTAACCAAGGAACAAGTTCAATAGAAAATAATGATTGTAAGTACTTCCTGGAAATATGAGTTACATAGAAAGTACCCTTTGCCACATATACTATCTAAGCTTCAGCTTAATTTTCTCTGGACTTTGAATGTTTTATTAGAATAGTATTCCACAGACTTTAGACAGAGTGTTGGTACCAATTGGTACCAATTGTACCACCTATAATGCCAAAAGAAAATATGCCTTTCAAAAAGATAATTAAGTCTGGCAGGTTAATTAGTTAGCTGACAACAATAATTTGGTGCATACTGGTGGATACTTATGATAGCATTAGCAAGAAAGATACTCTTGGGGCAGCTAGGTGGTGCAGTAGATACAGCACCAGCCCTGAAGTCAGGAGGACCTGAGTTCAAATCCAGCCACAGACCAAACACTTGACGCTAGCTGTGTGACCCTGGGCAAGTCACTTAACCCCAATTGCCTGAAAACAGAAAGAAAGAAAGAAAGAAGGAAGGAAAGAAAGAAAGAAAGACTTGGGGTTTTTTTGCTTTTTGGGTTTTGTTTGTTTGTTTTAGTTTCAGTTGTTGTAGCTATTCTCCAGAGGCCTGACATCACTGAGAGTGGAAATGAGGATAATTACCTCAGAACATGCACTATTTCTTCTAGCCATTCCTTTAGTCCCTATATAAAAGCTGTTTTCTTCCTCTCTGTAAATCTGTTGTATTATTTTTTATTTTTATTTATTTTTTAATATAAATTTATTTATTTTTAATTTTCAACATTTACTTCCAGAAGATTTTGAATTCCAAATTTTCACCCCATCTTGTCCCTCCCCCCACCCCAAGATGGCATGCATTCTGAATACCCCTCCCCCTAGTCTGCCCTCTCTTTTATCTCTCCCCCCCTTCTCTTATCCCCTTCCCCTTCTATTTTCCTGAAGGGCAGGATAGACTTCTGTACCCCACTTCCTATATTTCTTATTTCCCAGTTGCATGTGAAAACATTTTTTTTAAACATGTGTCTTTGAAACTTTGGGTTCCAAATTTTCTCCCTTCCTCCCTCCCCACCCACCCTCATTGAAAAGGCAAGCAACTCAATATAGGTTATACACCTGCAGCTATGCAAAACACTTCCACAGTAGACATGTTGTGAAAAACTAACTCTATTTCCCTTAATCCTATCCTGCCCCCCCATTTATTCTATTCTTTCTTTTGACCCTGTCTCTCCTCAGAAGTATTTGCTTCTGATTACCCCCTTTCCCACTCATCCCCCTGCTCTCTTGTCCCCTTCCACCCCTATTTTCCTGTAGGGTAAGACAGATTTCCATACCCAATTGAATGTGTATGTTATTCTCTCCTTAAGCCAAATCCTATGATGATAAGATTCACTCATTCCCTCTCACCTTCCCCCATTCCCCTCCACTGTAAAAGCCTTTTCTTTTCTGTTTTTTTATGTGAGATAATTTACCCCATTCTACTTCTCCCTTTCTTCTTCTCCTAGTATAATCCTCTCTCATCCCTTAATTTTATTCTCCAGATATCACCCCTTCATCTTCAACTCATGCTGTGCCCTCTATCTATCTCTTATCTATCCATCTATCTATCTATCTCTCTATCTATCTATCTATATACATATAATTTCCCCCCCTCCAACTACTCTAATACTGACAAAGGTCTCATGAGTTATAAATATCATCTTTCCAAGCAGGAATGTGAACAGTTCAATCTTAATAAGTCTCTTATGATTTCTCTTTCCTGTTTACCTCTTCATGTTCCACTTGAGTCCTGTATTTGAAAGTCAAATTGTCTATTCAGCTCTTGTCTTTTCATCAAGAATGCTTGAAAGTCCTCTATTTCACTGAATGACCATTTTCTCCCCTGAAGGATTATACTCAGTTTTGCTGGGTAGGTGATGCTTGGTTGTATCTCCTTTGCCCTCTGGAATATTATATTCCATGCCCTGTGGTCCTTTAATGTAGAAGCTGCTAAATCTTGTTTTATCCTGATTGTGTTTCCACAATACTTGAATTGTTTCTTTCTGGCAGCTTGTAATATTTTCTCCTTGACCTGGAAACTCTGGAATTTGGCTACAATATTCCTAGGAGTTTTCCTTTGGGGATCTCTTTCAGGAGGAGATCAGTGGATTCTTTCAATTTCTATTTTGCCCTCTGGTTCTAAAATATCAGGGCAGTTTTCCTTGATAATTTCTTGAAAGATGATGTCTAAGCTCTTTTTTTGATCATGGCTTTCAGATAGTCCAATAATTTTTAAATTCTCTCTCCTGGATCTATTTTCCAGGTCAGTTGTTTTTCCAATGAGATATTTCACATTGTCTTCTATTTTTTCATTCTTTTGGATTTGTTTTACAGTGTCTTGATTTCTCATAAAGTCACTAGCTTCCAATTGCTCTATTCTAATTTTTAAGGAAGTATTTTCTTCAGTAATCTTTTGGACTTCCTTTTCCATTTGGCCAATTTTGCTTTTTAGGGCATTCTTCTCCTCATTGGCTTTTTGGACCTCTTTTGCCATTTGGGTTAGGCTATTTTTTAAGGTGTTATTTTCTTCAGTATTTTTTTGGGTCTCCTTTAGCAAGCTGTTGACTTTTTTTCATGATTTTCTTGCATCACTCTCATTTCCTTCCCATTTTTCCTCTACTTCTCTTACTTGCTTTCAAAATCCCTTTTGAGCTCTTCAAGGCCTGGCACTGATTCATATTTTTCTTGGAGGCTTTGGATGTAGGAGCTTTGACTTTGTTGTCTTCTTCTGGTTGTATATTTTGATCTTCTTTTTCACCAAGGTAAGATAATATAGCCTGACTTTTTGTGCTGCTTGCTCATGATCCCAGCCAATTACTTGAGTTTTAAACTCTTTGTTAAGGTAAGAGTCTGCTTCCAATGTGGAGAATGTACTGTCCCAAGACTTGGGGGTTTGTACAGCTGTTTTCAGAGATACTAGTAGGGACCTGTAAATTTTCAGTTCTTGCAAGGTGGTATGATAAGGGGTGAGTTGTTTACTCCTTTCCTGGCCTGTGCTGTGGTCTATTAGTGACCACAAGCACTTCTTTCTGTCCTGGAACTGTGAGGAGGGTTTTCTCTTACAGCCACTACGAGCTCCACCACCACCAAGCCAGTGCTCCTCCTCATCCCAGGACCACTGCCCAGAACTGTGACCCAGATCCAAGCACGGGCAAAGAAAGAGATTCCTGCCTCAGCACTGGCAAAGAGATCCCTGCAATCCCCATGTGTTCAGCCACCACATTCCCCCTCAGTTTGTGGGCTGGAAGCTCAGGACTAAGCCATTGCCCCGGGGCCCAAGCTGTGTGCTCTATGCTCTGGAACTGACTCTGAGACCTAGCTCCTCTCTCACCGCAGAGACAGACTTTTCCCACTGACCTTCTATGTTGTCTTTGGAGTGCATGGGTTGAGAAGTCTGGAAATGGCCACAGCTGCCTGCGATTCAATCCTTTGAGGCCTGCTCTGGGTTCACTGTGGCCTGCACGCCCACAATGCACTGGGCTCCTCTTCCCACCTGGCGTGATATACCCTTCCAATCAATCATCCAGATTGTCTTGGGCTGGAAATGTGCTTCACTCTGTCTTTTTGTGGGTTCTGTTGCTTAAGAATTTGTTTAGAGCCATTTTTTTACAGGTATTTGCAGCGGTTTGGGGGAGAGCTCAAGCAAGTCACTGCTTTCACTCTGCCATCTTGGCTCCGCTTCCTGCTTGTATTTTTTGTGGAGTTACTGCATTATTCTGGATTTCCCTCTTAGGGAATACCCATGGTATTTCTTAATTAGGTTTGGTGTTTTTTTCTGTTATTCACATATTGCTGCAATGACCCCTCTTCAAACACTCACAAGCCTCAGGTCCATAGTTTTGCACAAGCTTTCCTATTGTGACCTTTCTCACAGTCACTACTTCATTCTGACTTCTTTTTGTCCTGTTTTGGATTGAGTGAATGAGCTTAATTTGTTTCTTTTCAGCTTTCTTTACCCTTGTTCTCCAGACTTCTGCACTGTGCCTAAACTAACTTCTTTCGTTAACCCTGCACCCCCTTCTCCCATTGGAGAGTTCTTCCTGGACCTTCCATTTATGGAAAGGTCCAGACTAGCTATCCTTCATTCTCTGTATTTTGCCATGATACTCTTACATGAGTACTCTCCCTCCTCACTCCTGCCATTTTTTTTTAGTTGAGAAAGCACCTTATCAGATTCTTTTTATGACACAAATATAGCTCTGATACCTAAACTAGAGGAGGGGAAAGAACAGGAGAACCACAGATCATTATCGTTAATAAATGTCAATTCAAAAACTTTAAATAATATCCTATAAAACAGAATATAGCAATTTATCCAAGAAGTCATTCATTATGATGAAGCTGGATTTATTCCAGGGATGCCAGGATGTTCAAAATTAGGAAAATAATCAACAGGCTTAATCAACATAATAGTATTTTTAAAATATTCAAAACTACGTAATTATTCCAATTGATGCAGAAAATATCTTTGACAAAATATAAAACTCATTTATGCTAAAAGCACTGCAAAATATAGGCATAGAAGAAACTTTTGTAATACCAGAAGTATCTATTTAAAACCAAAAGTAAGCATCATATAAAATGGGGATATACTAGAAATTTCTACAATAAATATGGGAATTAAATAAGGATGCCTTCTTATCCCACTATTCTTTAATATAGTTCTGGAAATTGTAGCAATAGCAAGAAGGAAGGAAGGAAAGAAGGAAGGAAGGAAGGAAGGAAGGAAGGAAGGAAGGAAGGAAGGAAGGAAGGAAGGAAGGAAGGGAAGAAGGAAGGAAAGAAGGAAGGAAGGAAATAAGAAGAAATAAGCATGTATTAAGTGCCTACTATGTGACCGGCACAGTGCTAAGTATTTTAAAAGTATCATCTTCTTTGAGTCTTATAAAAACCCTATGAGGTAGGTGCTATTGTGAATCCCACTTTACATTTGAGGAAATTGAGGCTGGCAGACCCTACACAAGTCACACAGCTAGTAAGTGTCTAAGGATGTATTTCAGCTCAGGTATTCCTGATTCCACAAAATAAGCTAAGAGAAAGAAACTAAAGGCACAAAGATAAATAAAGATAGGTAGAGAGGACATAAAATTATCCATATTTGCTAATGAAATGATAATATATTTGGAAAATATTAGGGAATCAGCATATCACATTAAGATAATTAATAACTTCAGCAAAGTTTCAGGCTACAAAATAAACTCTCAAAAATCTATTTCTATATAATTCTATTTCTAGACAACAATATATTATTTATATAACAAATATAACAATTATATATAAATAACATTTAAATAATAACAAAATCTAAGAGGCAATAATAAAAAGAGAAATCTCATTCCAAATAAATATGAAATAACATATCTGGGGATCAATCTACTGAAGAACACAAAAGACATGAATAGATTTGATTACAAACTATTTTTGAAGAAATAAAGAACAAATTAAATAGTTGGAGAAATGTTTGGTATTCATGGATAGACCATGCTAATATAATAAAAATTACATTAGTGCCCATTAATTTTCACTTTTAGTGCTGTACCAATCAAATTATCAAAGAAATTATTTTAGAACTTGATAAAATAATAACAAAATTCATTTGGGAAAACAAAAGATCTGGAATATCAGTGATGAACAAAGGTAGAGATGGAGAGGGAATAGCACTTTCAGAAGCAGTCATCAAAATAATCTCGTATTGGTTTAAAAAATAGAAAGGTACAGCAATAGAATAGAATAGATGAGGCAGAATCAGAAATAATAAAATTCAATAATCTAGTGCTTGACAAACCAGAAAACAGAAATTGCTTGGGAAAGAACTCTTTATTTTAAAAAAAAAACTGCTGAGAAAATTGGAAATCAGTTGGGTAGAAATTGGGCTTATACCAATACCTTGTACCATATTCCATAATACAATCTAAATGGATGCATGATATTAATATTAAAGATCACACTATTTTTAAAAAAGATGAAGAATAGATTATATACCTCTCACAGCTATTACAGAGATGGATTCTTAGCTAAACAAGAGATAGACGCGTTTACAAAAAAATAAAACAGATAACTTGAAATTGAAAAGCACAACTAAAAAAAATGGGAAGAAAGAAACTGGAAAATACAGACAAATTGAAGCACCTATAATAAGACGTCAAATGGAAAAAAATTGTATTGAACTTCTCTGATGAGAGTTTGTTATCTAAGATACATAAATAATAAACATATTATATATGTGTACACATACATATCTATGTGGTGGGGGGTTGTGCATGTGCATGTGTGTGTATGTAACCAAAAGCCATTGCCCAATAGATAAGTGGTCAAAGAATATGAGAAAGTAGTTCTTGAAAGGACTGCAAACCATTAATAACCATATGAAATAATTTTCCAAATCACTAATAATAAGAGAAATGCAAATCAAAACAACTCTGAAGATTCACCTGACACACCGTAAATTGGGAAACATGGAAATAGTCAATGTTGGAAGGGTTGTGGAAAGATAGGCACAGTAGCACATTTTTGGTGGAACTGTGAATCAGTACAATCATTTTAGAACAATTTGGAACCTGTGCACAACCCCTCAAACCTCCAATGGTTCTTTATCCTCCTAAACTCTCACCTGAGAAGCTTACCTTATATTTTACAGAAAAAAATTGAAGCCATTCATCATGAGCTCCATCCTTCCCCCTCTTCCTCATCTCTCATCACTCATATGCCTTCTGCCACTCTCTCTTTCACCATTGTTTCACATGATAAAGTGGCCTTAGAATTTACCAAGTCTAACTCCTCTACTTGTTCAAGTGCTCATTCCAAACCATTTTCTTCAACAAATTGACCCCCTCTGCCATCTTCAGTCTTTCACTTATTTTCAATCTCTTCCTATCTATTGGCTCTTTCCCTACTGCCTACAAACCTGCCCATACCTCCTCATCCTGAAAAAACCCCAACTCTCACTTGATCCTTCCATCCCCACGAAGTATCATCCTATGTCCCTTTTTCCCTTTGTAGCTAAACTCCTCCAAAAGGCCATCTACAATAGGCGTTTGCACTTTCTCTCCTCCCACTTTCTTCTTAACCTTTTACAATCTGACTTCTGATTTATCATTCCACCAAAACTTCTCTCTCCAAAATTATCAATAATCTTTTAGTTGCCAAATCCAATGATCTTTTCTCAAGTCTCAATTCTTTTTGTCTTCTCTGCAGCCTTTAACACTGTTGATTACCCTTTCCTCTTTGATACTCTCTTCTCTCTAGGTTGTTGAGATGCTACTCTCTCCTGGTTCCCCTACCTATCTGACCACTTCTTCTCTGGCTCCTTTACTGGATATTCTTCCAGATCATGCCCTCTAACTGCAGATGTCCCTCAGGATTTGGTCCCAGGCCCCTTCTCTTCTCCCTCCATACTATTTAACTTGGTGATATCACCAGCTTCCATGAATTTAATTATTATCTTTATGCTGATGGTTTTCAAATATACCTATCTCGCCCCAGACTTTCTGCTGACCTCCAATATCAAATCTCCAACTACCTTTCAGAAATCTCCAACTGCATATACAGTAGACGTCCTAAATTCAACATTTCTGAGGTAGAATTCATTATCTTTTTCCACTAAACCTCCTCTTTCACTTTGCCTGTTACTGTAGAAGGCGACACCAACCTCCCAGTCTTTCAAGCTCACAACACAGGAGTCATCCTCAACTCCTTACTCTCTCTCTCTCTCTCTCTCTCTCTCTCTCTCTCTCTCTCTCTCTCTCTCTTTCTCTCTCTCTCTCATGTCCCATATCCAATCCACATCTGGTTACCAAGGCTTGTTGATTTCACTTTTGTAACATCTCTCAAATAGATCTCCTTCTCTTCTCTGACACTGCCATCATTCTAGTGCAGGCTCTTATCATCTCAGCCTGCTGGTGGGTCTGCCTGGCCCAAGTCTCTCACCACTCCAATCTGTCCTCCATTCATCCCAAAGCAATTTTCCTAAAGCACAATGTGATCATTCATGCCCCTACTCAATAAACTATAGTAGGTCTCTATTGCTTCCATGATCAAATACAAAAATGCTCTATCTGGCATTCAAATCCTTCATAACCTAGCCTCTTCCTACCTTTTCATCCTTCTTACACATTAGTCCCCACTACATCATCTTTGATCCAGTGGCACTGGCCTCCTGAGAATACCACAAATAAGACACTCCATTTTCTAGACTTCAGGAATATTTTCTAACTGTATCTCATGACTGGCGCCTGTTCCTCCTCAGTTCTGCCTACTTGACTTTCTTGGCTTCCTTTAAGTCCCAACTAAAATCCCATCTTTTACTAGATTCCCCAATTTCTCTTAAGTTTAATGCCTTCCCTCTATTGTTTTCTATTTTATATAGCTTGCTTTGTATGTATTTGTTTGTATGTTGTCTCCTCCATTAGACTGTAAGTTCCTTGAGGGTAGGGACTGTCTTTTGCCTCTTTTTATATCCTCAGTGTTTAACACAGTGACTGGCATATAGTTGGCACTTAATAAATGTTTATCAATTGACTGATTGGGATTATAAAAATATAGTGACTAAAATGTCCATAATATTCCATTACTGAGTCCGTATCCCCAAGTAGGTCATTGAGAAGCAGAAAGTCCTCATATACACCAAAATATTTTAGTGGCAATTTTTATGCTAGCTAAGAATTGGAAACAAGGTAGATGCCATTAGGGAATGGCAAAACACACTGTGGTACATGAATGTAATGGCATATTGTCATGCTGTGAGAAGTAACGAATGTGAAGAATACAGAGAAACATGGAAAGATCTACATGAACTAATGCACAGTGAGGTAAGGATAACCAAATATATGTAAGTACAAAATAATTTTGGGGAGGGAGAGCACCAACAACCTGGGGTAAATCAGGGAATGCTTTGCATAGGGAGTGGTCCTTGAGCTTCATTTTGAAAAGAAGGTAGGTATTCTAAGATGTGGAAGTAAGGACATAGAACATTGCAGGCATGGGCAATGGTCTGTACTGAGAAACAGAAAAAGTCATGTATAATAACAAGAAGAGCAGTTTAGCTAAAGGGAGGGAATAGTTATAGGAAATCAATTTAGAATGATTATTTGGAACCAAACTGTGGGGGGCTTTAAATTCCAAAAGAGAAGTGAAGTATTTTGTGCTGAGGAATGACATGGCACTAACTATGCTTTAGAAATAGCAACTATGGGGCAGCTAAGTGGTGCAGTAGATAAAGCACCAGCTCTGAAGTCAGGAGGACCTGAGTTCAAATCAACCCTCAGACTAAACACTTGACACGTACTAGCTGTGTGACCCTGGGCAAGTCACTTAACCCCAATAACCAAAAACAAAAATCAATTTCCATATTCTTCAATATCTGTCTTTATATCTAGGTCATGTATCCATTTTGACCTTACCTTGGTAAATGGTATAAGATATTGGTCTATGCCCAATTTCTGCTATACTGCTTTTCAATTTTCCCAACAATTTTTACCAAATAATGAATTCTTATCGTATAATCTTAAGTTGTTTACCCTTGTCAAATACAAGGTTATATATTTATTTGCTGCTGTAAATTGTATGTCTACTCTGTTCTATTGATCTAAATTTCTATTTCTTAGCCAGTACCAGATAGTTCTAATAATTACTGCCTTATAATATAGTTTAAGATCTGATACTACTAAACTTCCTTTCTTTACATTTTTTATTAGTTCTTTTGATATTCTTGACTTTTTGTTCTTCCAAATGAATTTTGTTACTACTTTTTCTAATTCAGTAAAAAATTTTTTTAATAATTTAATTGGGATGGCATTGAATATGTAAATTAGCTTAGTTAAAATTATAATTTTTATTGTATTGGACTTGACTACCCATGAACAATTAATATTTCTCTAGTTATTTAACTCTGATTTTATTTGCAAAAAAAGGTTTTTTTATAATTTTTTTTGTATAGTTCTGTGTTATTTTTGACAGGTATACTCCCGGGTATTTTATACTGTCTGTAGTTATTTTAAGTGGGGTATCTCTTACTATCACTTCTTGCAGGGTTTTATTTGTGACATATAGGAATATTGATGATTTATGTGGATTTACTTTATATTCTGCTACTTTGCTAAAATTATTGTTTCAACTAACTTTTTAGTTGAATCTTTGGGAATTTCCAAGTGTATCATCATGTCATCTGCAAAAAGAGATGGTTTTATTTTCTTATTCTCTATTCTGATTCCTTCTATTTCTTTTTCTTATTGCTTTTGCTAGGATTTCCAATACAATATTGAATAATACTGGCAGCAGTGGACATCTTTGTTTCACACCTGATCTTACTGTGAAGGCTTCTATACCCATTACAAATAATAATTGTGGAATGGCTGAACAAGTTGTGGTATATGATTGTGATGGAATACTACTGTGCTATAAGAAACAATGAACTTGATGGTCTTAGAAAACATGTATAGACTTGCACAAAATAATGAAGAGTGAAATGAGCAGAGCCAAGAGAATGTTATGTACAATAACAACAATATCATTTTAAGAACAACTTTGAGTCAATAAATAATTTTTACTATTACAAATACCCAAATTAATTACAAAGAACATATGAAGGAAGACAACAGCTGCATCCAGAGAAAGAACTGATAAATAGAATTATGTATCAAATGATTTTACATATATGTACATATTTGTACCTAATGGTAGCCATCTCTAGGGTATGGATGGGGGGAGGAAGAAAAAAGGGGCAAAAAGAAATTTACATAATAACTATTATATATTTAAAAGGAATTGTTGTTGCAAGTTATATATAATAGATTTGCAGTTTCATGTGAAATCATCTATTTTTATTATACTATATTATGGAAATGCTTGTTTTATTCCATAAATTAAAAAATAAATAAAAATTTTGTAAAAAGAAATATCAATCTGACAACTATATAGAAGATGAACTGAAGATCGGAGAAACTGGAGGTAGGTTAGTAGGCTAGGTAGTAGGTAGGCAAGTAGGCTAAATAATAATGGTTTGATCTAGGATGGTAGTGGTATAAGTGAAGAGTCTAGATGTTTTGGATTTAAAATTTGTATCTCCTCTAGTGCTTAGAACACATAATAGACTCTTAAACATTAACTTTTACCAAGAAATGAGACCCAAGGCTTTGAAAATTGAAGATATTAAGCTTTCCCCTAATTTGGGGAGACAGAATAAATAGGCATTGGTAGGTAATGTGGGGTAGGAATGTGGGGTGATGAGTTTACCACAATGGCAAGCGTCTAGCATTTGATAAATTTGTGTAAAACTCCGGGGACTCATTTCGGTGAATCCTTGCAGATTCATCCAGGCAGATGTATGAATACAATGTTCCCCCCAAGGTTATGCAGCAAAGAGAACAAAAGAATACTTGTGTATTTCTACTTAACTGTTTGGTAACCACTAAGAAATTTCATGCATGTTTAAGCAAGTGATTTTAATGTTTCTCTCCATCTCAGTATTCCTAAATGCTACTTATTACATAAGACTGCATTCTAAAACTGCCATCAATAAAGGATCTTCTGTCACTCTGGCCAATCTTAACCAGGTCCCCAGGCTGAACAGCTGCAGAACTTAATCTAGCTTTCAGTAATTAATTCATTTACTTCATTTGTATGCAAGTCACTCCACTTATAGCCTGACCTCCACGGAATACTAGTGTTGATTTTTTTAAAATATAGTGAATATGGACTAGATTTAGGTTTATGATACACCGGTAAAAAAGGGGCCAATTCTCTTCTTTTCAGCCCTGAGCCTTTGTTTTTTCTTTTTTTTTACAAGCAGCCTTTAGATGACAGGTTTAGGACTGATTTAGGTTAATGAGCCTGATATAAATTAGTACAAAGTCATAATTCTAGAATAGGCATTTTTTAAACATTTTATTACTTTCAGTTACCTATTACTTTCAGACCTGGATTCAAGTTCTTCATCTGACATACACTGGCTATGTGATCCTGAGCAAATCACTTAATCTTTCAGTGCTCTAGGTGACTCTCTAAGACTATAACTTGAAGAGAAGGTGCCCTTCTACATTTGTAGAGAAAGTTTCCTTGCCTGAGAGTTCCACATTCCAATGAAACCATATGTCTATTCACTATCCCTATCCCATCTACTTTAACTAACCCAAAACAGAATTTCCAAATAGACAGCTAGTCAGATCTAATTTAATGAAGGATTAAGAATATTTTGTAAATAATAGCATCTTTCAACCACATATAAACAGTTAATGTGATGAAATCCTTTAGATTAGTTTTTTTCTCCAAAGTACTATAAATCTGTCCTAAGAAATCCTCCTTACTGATTCCAGTCATCCTCACCATCAGGTAAAGGAAATGGCTACTTGGGTGGTATGATTTCCATGATTTCTGGAGCACTGGGAAGAGTAGTCTCCCCCTCCCTGCAAATCTCCTCAACTAATTCTCTAAAACCTAAAACTCTGTAATTCTTTCTTTTACTGAAAGTATAGTCTAATGTTAAAATATAAATACTCCAGAAGAGGTGACATACTGAATCTTGTCAGACATTTATGCCTGTATGTGAAAGACCTCATTGTATCTTTTCTTGAGATTATATTTAGATAGAGGGAGAAAAGAGAAAGCATGAGGGCACTAGCACTTAGAAGGAGAGGGGAAGTCACCTAAGAGTAGGGAAAGGGTAGAGGAAGTGTAAGGATGAGGACAGTGAAAGCACCTCAGACCACCTTAGAACAGCCTGACTACTATGAAGAAAGATTCATAGGTGTTTATAAATCCAGGTCCATTTATCATGAATTACAAATCAAAGGATTCTAAATGAATGTGTCTTTTAGGTTTTTAATTTTCCCAAGAAAAGATGACTACACAATTTACTCCAAACCCCGTGAAGTTCTTTGAACTTGTCACTGATGACAGATCTAGGAGAGTGATTGTTACTGTGTCCTATTGACCACAAGCTCTCAGTTGTTTCAGAGGAGATGGCTGAAACAGTGTAGGAATCCCTATATGAAAGAGCAGGAGGTCAAAATGGACCTTTTAGCTTGAAAGGAAAAGCATTCACACTTCACAGATTTCTAAGTTTTTGCTAGCAGTGGGAATTATCAAAATGTAGGAGGACAGAATCAAGATGGTGTAGTAAGAGGTATTATTTTTGTTTTAGCTCCTGTATAACCTCCTCCACAGCAGCCTAGAACATTCAGCAGACAGAAAAGACAAAAAAAAAAGTCACAGTGAATTATCTTTCTAATACATCTTAGGAAGACAGGCAGAGAGGTCAATGGACACTGTGGTGAGAGCTAGCCAGGAGTGCAGTGCAGGGGCAGGGGCAGATGGTGGCATCAGTAGCCACAGCTGCAGGAGGTACCCAGGGACTAACCAACAGGGCAGGAAACAGGTGGCAAAAATAGATCCCAAGGGACCCCTATATTAGCACCGAGAGCAGAAATAGGTGGCAGCTTTGTCACCAATTACCCAGTCACAGGTCACAATAGTAGAATGAAGAGAGTGATCATGAGGAAGCAGGGGACTTACCTGTATAACGAGCACGAAAGTAGCTCCAGAAACATAATTTTGTGGCTCGGAGTTTAAGGCAGAATAGAGACTCAATTCTAAGCTTAATTCTACAAATAAGTTTTCAGTGGAATAAACCACGGCAGGAGACCAAAACCAATGAGGAACCACAAGTTCAGTTGCTCTGAATCTGTAGAATTTGGAAAACAGATTGAGGAGAAAAAATATAAGACTCATTGGACTATCTGGAAAACCATGATGAGAGAGAGAGAGAGAGAGAGAGAGAGAGAGAGAGAGAGAGAGAGAGAGAGAGAGAGTGAGAGACTAGACATCCTTTTTCAAGAAATTACACACAAAAAAAAAATCTGCCTCGATTTCCTAGGACCAGAGAGCAAAGCAGAAATAGGAAGAATTCAAATCATCTTTTTGAAGAAACCCCAAAATGAAAACTGCCAGGAACATCATAGTCAAAATTCAGAGCTTCCAAGTCAAATAAAAAATATACTGCAAGTTGCCAGAAAAAAAGAGTTTGAGTACCAAGAAGTCACAGTCAGAGTCACAAAGTAGCTATCACTCTAAAAGAGTGGAAAACTAGGAATAAGATATAGCAGAAGGTAATGGATATGGGCTTACAATCAAAAACTTACCCGGCAAAACTAAGTATAATACTACAATGGGGAGGTGAGTGGAAAATGGATTTTTAATGAAATAGATGACTTCTAAACATTCTTGATGAAAAGACCAGAGCTATGTAGAAGCATTAAAATTCAAATATAGGAGTAAAGAGAAGGGCCATTTTTATGCTTCTTAAAGTGCATAGAAAAGGAAGTTCTAAAGGAAGTACAAACAAGAACAGTTTTGAAAATAATTCATAGTATTTGTTATATCTGTCTATATTTTCAAAAGCAAGGGATATCAAGTGGAGAGTCACAATTTTATATAGAATGCTGTTTTTATGTTCTGCTTTTATAAAATGCTTTTCTTTTGGTGTTTAAGTTCAGAATAAAAAAATTTAAGTTCAAAGGCTATGAAAATCACAATATATGGTCATAATAAATACCATATCTTTTATCTGTTGTATATGTGTTTATACATAAGAATATATTTGCAAAAAGAAAAATAAAGGGTTCTATCAAATTTCTTCTATGATGTAAGTATAATCTTCATACTCATCCAGGGAGAATCAAAACAGAAAGAAAAGTAGGGAGCAGGAAACAAAGATCTTGATGAAAAAGTATAAGCAAATAAAATGAAGGCAAATATACAATTAACAATCACAACCATAAATATAAATGGAACAAACTCAGCCATAAATGGAAGAGATTAGCAGAATTATTAAAAAGCAATCCAACATTATGTTATTTACAAGAAAAACTCGAAATAGAAAGATGCACACAGTTAAAATAAGTTGCCCGAGTAAAATCTAGTCTGCTTCTTCTTCAGTGAAAAAGGCATGGCTTGCAATCATAATCTCAGATTAAAGTACCAGCAAAAATAGACTTAAAAGAGATAAACACGGACACTACACTTTGATGAAAGACAATGAATATCAATAATAAACATATATGCACCAAGGAGCGTAATATAAGTATTTAAATGAAAAGTTAAATGAGTTAAAGGGGAAAACAAATGGTAAAACTATATAATAGTGGGAGATCTCAATTTATCTTTCTCAGTCTTAGAAAAATTAACTGAAATATATATATATATATATTATATATATATATATTATATAATTGGCAATTGGGGTTAAGTGACTTGCCCAACGTCACACAGCTAGTATCAAGTGTTTGGTCTGAGGCCACATTTGAACTCAGGTCCTCCTGACTTCAGGGCCGGTGCTTTATCCACTGCACCACCTAGCTGTTCTAACTAAAATGCAAAATAAGTGAAGGATCTAAACAGAATTTTAGAAAAGTTGGATATGATAGGCATCTGGAGATTATTGAATGAGGATATAAAGGAATATATATATATATATTCAACTGTGCATAGGATTTTCACCAAAAAATTGAAAGTAGAAATATTTAACATATCTTTTTGGATTACAAAGCATATATATATATATATAGTAAAGTGCTGCTATTAAATGATTAAAAAGTAATTGGAGACTAAATAATTTAATCCTGAATAATGGATGGAACAAAAAAACCCAGCAAACTGCAGAAACATTCAATCATTTCATTAAAGATAATGACAACAATGAGATAGCATCCCAAAATTTGGGAGATATAGCTGAAACATTCCTGTGGGTAAAAGTTCTATCCCTAGACACTTTTATCAATAAAAGACAGAAAGAGCTTACAAAAAAATGTTTTTGAAATCCAATTAAATACAAAAAAATTTATTTTGAAACTTGAATTAAACACCAAAACCCAAAAAGAGATTATCAAAATTGAAAGCAAAGATCCAATCCAAGTCCTCTGACTCCAAATCCATTACTACTCATTCCATTGCACTATAATTGCTTTCAAAGACAGTAATTCAGAAACTATATAGTTAGAGGCTCTGAGTAATCCACAACTGAAAGGTTACAAAACCTGGAATTTGGGCTATTCTGTCAGAAGTGATAGTAGTGCCAAGATGGCACAGCGCATAGAGCAGTGGACTTGGAGTTAAGAAAGATCTGAGTTCAAATTCTGCATCAGAGACATACTAGCTGTGTGACTCTGGGCAAGGTACATAATTTCCAGTAGCCTTACTTTTCTATCTGTAAAATGAGGATAATAATAGCACCTGCCTCACACAGTTGTGAAGATTAAATGAAAACCTGCAAAGCAGTTTGCAAGCCTTAAAGTTCCAGATAAATGCTATTTACTGTTACTACTTCCTACTGATCCTGCTGCTGCTGTTAGCTGCTACAGCTACAGCTACTATTGCTACTATGATGAAAGAATTTATTCCAAATAGTTGAAAGCTGAGAATTTCTGCCAAAGTTTAGTAACTTAAAATAGAGTCATGGAGTTGCTACTTATTCTGAACTATGTTACTTCTAAGAAATTTAGATCTTTTAATTTCAGAGACTTTTATTCCCTACCCAGTCTAGAGATGATACATGGGCACAGGTATCATCTACCACTGACTCAGTCCTTCCTGCTTAGATTTAAGTGATACAAGATGTGTGTTGGGAGTGCAGGGAGGGAGGGGTGTGGGGAAATGAGACAGAGGGACTAAGATTTCTCACCTGGGTAAGAAATCTACAGAAACACAGCAGTTAAAGTGAAGAACAGATTAAAAGGAGCAGAGGGAGGACATTGAGTTCATTTTTTTTTCAATTCTGCTTGATTCCTCCCTTATTTATTAGATTTTTGCATAATAATTACTTCATACTATCCCCTGCCTGAGCTATATACAGTCTTCTCTGTACACCCTTCTGTTCTTTCATCTCACAGGCTCTTCTTGACTATTTAGAGTACCTCAAAGATGCAGACCACATCAGAACAGTAAAAAAAAAAATTGAACAGCTAATATTCCCAGATGGTTCAGATTCTTTAGTAAAAATTCTCTTATTCCATCAGTCTCCTGCCTCTTATTTTTCCTTTGTGTTGCCTGACCTTTTTGTGGTTTGCTATTTTTTCCACGTGTCTGAAATTTCCTCAAACCCAGTTTCTGCATCAGTTTCCTGAAACTGTCTAGTACATTTTTAAAGGGCATCACAGTTCTCCTTCATAAGTTAATCAATATCCTAACTTGTGAAGCTGACCTAGCTGTAGGTTAGTCTATCCTCTCAGCATCTTCCTCCCTCCCTCGCTCACGAATCCTAGGTTCTGCTTTCCCTCTCTGTTATGTTGTCCCA
Organism: Phascolarctos cinereus; assembly: GCF_003287225.1. Lineage (NCBI taxonomy): Eukaryota > Metazoa > Chordata > Mammalia > Diprotodontia > Phascolarctidae > Phascolarctos > Phascolarctos cinereus. The sequence goes on along the minus strand of NW_027555847.1, from coordinate 280,481,369 downwards.
GGCTCCATGAGGTGTGTCAGGAAATGAGGCTTCCAAGAGCAATCAACCCCATAAACCTCAAGCTGCCCCTTTCATGGAAAACTGCCAAATACTAAAATGAACTGGGCTAAGCCATCATTATCAGAATCTGACAATCATAGTACAGGAAAAGCATCTTATTCATAGTGAATTAGAACTGTATGAGACTTTAGAGATCATTCAGTCCCATTCTTTCATTTGACAGAAGAGGGAAATGAATCCACATAAGGTCACTGGTTCTAAGTGCTCTAATCAAGACTGAAACCTAGGCACTCCCATACCAAAGCAAATGCTCTTTGCATGACATCATTCAACCTCTGGAGAGCCAGAGGTATTGTACAGCTGATGAGTTAATTTTCTACAACCTGGAAGTAATAGTTTTAAAATAGCAACAATTGCCGAAGGCATTGGGCTCATGGTGAGAGATTCCCAGAAACTCTCATATATTGAAGCTAGAGAAATGGAGGAACAATCCTCGGTTGAGGTGGGGTGTGTGTGTGTGAGGGGGGTTCTCACCAAATCACAATGTTATTTGAACACTCACAGTAGCTATAGTAATTAGTCTGTAGGAAGCACTACCCATGATCATATTCCTCATGGTAGCTAGCACAGTGCCTTGCATGAAAAACATTATCTCCAGACAATACTGAAGGCAAAAGATGAGGTACCACAGAGACCTTAATTAAATATTGCTTAATGAATTTAATAAGAAGATCACCCTTCCTTAGCTCTCCAAGTCCATCAATCACCTCTGGATGAGGGCAAAATCTTCTCCAAATTCTGAAAAGACTAGTGCATTTTTGCTAAGTACTAAATTGCTCTGTGTTGTACCTGAGATTTCCATTGTTTTATGAGCTATGTGAGGAGTCAGATTGAGATAAATGCAATGCTTTCTACTCCCTCATTTAGTACCTCCATCCATAGGGGTGTATGGGGTATTCAGGGAGGACTAGTACCTCTGGTGTGAGGGCTTGCTGAGCCCTATCAGGGTTGCTCATCCACATTTTGGGTCCACCTTCATCCAATTCTCACCTGTGGTTCCAAGAAGCTGTAGTATCCACAATGGCCACACTCTAAACTATCTCAACAGGTGGGCCAAACCAGGTTAAGGGTAACTGACAGGCCTCAAACTCATTAGTGAGTTAGGAGGATGTCTACCCCAAGCAGTATGGAATGCTTAGAGTTTAGTCAAACATCAAAGATGCCAAGGACATCTACTGCATTCCAGGCCATCATCAGTCGCCTTGACTTTTGCTTTGCCACTGGACTTCAGTGACTAGAAGAGAGTGAGGCTGACCACTTTATGCAGCTCTGCCTCACTTAAAACCAATTCATGCACAATTCATAACATCACTTGTCATCTTTGAAAACAAAGGATGAAGAACACCTCCATCCATAGAGTGGATGAATTAATCTTATTATGTTAGCTATGTTAACATGAATTAAACTTATTCTCCTGAATTAGTTCTCTATTTGATTGTATCTTAAGCTGAGAATGGATCTGAATCATATTTCTATTGTTCTTAGGTATAATGAGGTTTGAAATTTGCTTCAAAGCCAGATGCTGAAATAGACTAGTCTAAACCAGCAAGATGAAAAAGCATGACCGTCACAATACAGAGATTCTTTTTTACTCAATTTCCATACAAGTGCAGGGGAAAGAGCACTGGAGAAATAGTTCTGGATGACTCCAGAACTTTGGCTAAAAGCAGTGACAAGTCATGACTTCAAAAGACTAATGAGAATTCATCTTTATATACAGGTATAGAACTAGTTATACATTTTCAGGCATCTCTAATATCTTGATTTGTTTTGCTTAACTATCTGTATTTGTTTAAAAGGAGTGATTCTACAGGCAGCTAGGTGGCGCAGTGGATAGAGCACCAGCCCTGAAGTCAGGGGTACCTGAGTTCAAATCCGGCCTCAGACCAAACACTTGACACTTGATAGCTGTGTGACCCTAGGCAAGTCACTTAACCCCAATTGCCTAAAAAAAAAAAGGCAAAAACAAAGGAGTGATTCTACTCAGGGAAAAGGGGCAAGGTGTTAGTAAACAGTAATAGATATAAATATAGCTATAGATATAGAAGTTGTACATAGGGAAGGGAGGTGAAATGTAGAAGAGTTCAAAATAGAGCAATATGTTACTATATATGTATATATAGTTATACGTATTTTAAGTAAGTGTGTATGTAAGTAAATATGTATTTAAGTAAATGATGTATTTAAGTAAGTATATATGTAAGTAACTATGTATTTAAGTAAATGATTTATATATATTATAAATACAATAATTATATAACATATACCTATATAATATATAAACTATATAACATATAGCTATATAATATATATTATCTTGCCACTGGACTCTGATGGCTCTGTAGGAGAGAGCCAGGCTGATGACTTCTTTTCTCCTCCTCCTCCTCCTCCTTCTTCTCCTCTTCCCCTTTGTCCTCCTCTCCACTTCTTTTTTTCAAAAACCTGGGACAATTTATTTTTGTCCTGCAGAGTTTTCATTTTTGATTTCATGAAATATAGCTTTGAAAAACAAGCTTTAAAAAGTACGTTGTGTTTTAAAGGGAGCTACTTGACCACGCCTTTAAACTCAAACCATTTTGACTTTCATTAAATGGCCAATAATAGGCCCAGCCCAAGCCTCTAGCTTATTGTTTAGATTTTGATGGTGTGGCATGAGTGTAAATAGCAATTATTTTCTGTTCTGGCCCAAAACTCCGAGGGTCTTCCCCTCTCAGATTGATATCTTTGAGATGGTAAATTGGGCTGTCTTTTGTCTCAATTTTTACCTAGCCCTCAGTCACCGAATGGGCATGGCCTCAGACAAACTGAGATTTTTCATTCAGAAAGGCCAAGGTCACCCACTACACCCTGGGCCAACCCCAATTGTTTCGACCTTTGTTTTGCCACTGGATTCTGATGATTCCAAAGGAGAGAGTGAGGCTGACAACTTTTCACAGCTCTGCCTTACTCAAAGCCAATTCACACACAAGTCAAGATATCATCCTGACATCATCCTCATGATGTCATTGGTCCTCTTCAAGAACAAAGGATGAACAATAATAACAACAGTATAATATATAAAAATATACTAACATATAATCATGATATATATAGCCTATTAATGTAGTTTAACTATATAATATATAAATATATATAACATAGCTATATAATATATAATATAATATAATATATAAATATATACATAAATACATAATGTGAAAATTGTGTTTATATATATTTCAGCCAAACACTGTGTAGCACAGTGTAAAGAAAACTGGCCTTAAAGTCAGGAAGCCCTGAGTCCACTTCTCCTTACTAAATGTGTTTTATTAGCTGTAAAATTGAGATAATGTTTGTAGTACCTATTTCACAGAGATATTATAATCATCATCTTAATTAACTGTAAGGAGCAGCTTTAAAGTTTTCGAAGAGTTTTACATATATTATATATTTGGCCTTTGCAATAACTCTTAATTTAAATTGCTATAGCTGGGGGCAGAGCCAAGATGGCAGAATGGTAGGAAGCAGAGAAGCATGCTCCTATCCATAAAGTTCCTCCAAAGAGATCTAGAAAATGCACCGGACTGAATCCTGATGGGGAAATCCAAGAAAAGTCACAATGAGTAATCTGTCCTGCCCAGATCGTATAGTAAGACAGTGTACAAGAAAGGTCTGCTGATATTGGGGACCAGGTCCAGTCAAGAGTATGCTGGGTGAGCATTCCAGCACCCAGGGAAAGGCTCTGCACCAGGGCAAGGGTGACCCCAAACCTACATGGGGCACCACAATAAGGATAGAACAAACTGGAAACTTTGTCATCTACGTCTGTATCCCTATTCTGGGGATAGAGTCAGGGGACCTGAACACAGTGGAGATGTTCCCAAGCAGAGTTCTCAGAGAACTGAGAAAGGAGGAAGTTCAGAAGACAGCAGCATCAGTGGTATTGATGGGGTAATGGTATCTGGACCCTTAAAACGAAAAGATCATGTCTTTGAAAGCAACCCAGTCCCTGAATTTTCCTATACATTTCAGCAGCCCAGATCACTAGTACCTCAGCCCAAGACAACTAGCCCACCCCAGCCTGCCTAGATCACCTAATTAACTTATTTGACATTCCTTTCCACTCCTTAATCCTATCTAGATCACCTAATGAGTCACCTGGCCCACCTCAGACTATTTACCACTCCTTAATCCCATCCAGATCCTTTCATTGTCCTTTTTGTATATAAGCATCAGTCTCACCCCCATTAAGTTTCAGGTTCGGGGAATCCTGCTGGCTACTATTGGTGTTACAATAATCTTTGTCTTTTGACTGGAAGAAGGTTTGATTGTGTGAATTCATTCTAGGCTGAGGCTGCCCTGTACCCTGACATTTCAGGGTTCCCAGCAACCCCAAACTGAATCAGTGTGTCTCAGACCTCAGGTTCAGAGCACTCTTACTTTGATCATCTAGCTCAGCCTCCAGAGGAATAATCAAGGCAGAAATCTCAGACCAAAGGGGAACCTACAATTCTGCCACTCTGAACCAACAGAACATTACAGCTTGCTGTTAGGGGCAGAATCCAGCAGCATTCTACTCTGGCACAAGCCCAAACTCAGGTCAGGAACTTTCAGAGTTCAGACCAGGGGGCCAGCAACCAAACTTTGCCCTGGATCAAACCCCTTTGGTAGCACTGGAAGCTTGTAAGTCCCAAGCATGTCTCTGATATCTTGGAATAACAAGATATTTAATACTCCAAGAAAGCAGCAAGACCAACCCAGATCTTCCCTCCAGAAGTGTCACAGAGCCTAAGTCTAGTAGCAAGTCCAAAGTTAGGAATCAGTTTGGAAAACTAAGCAACCAAAGAATCCTACCATAAAATGCTATTATGGTATCAGGGAAGGTCAAGATAAAAATGCAGAAGAGAATGACTCCAAAACTTCTACAAGGAAAGCCTCTGAGAAAGATGTAGCCTCAACAAAAATTCTACTAGAATTCCTGAAAGAAATAAAGTAATAGATTTTAAAAGAGTTTAATTTTTTAATAAATTGAAGTGCTTGAAGAAAAAAATGGAAAAGAAATGAGAGCTATGAAAGAAAGAATTGGAAAGGGAATTAACAACTTTGCACAAGAACTCAAAACCTGGACCAAGCAACAAACTCCTTGAATACTCAAATAGACTAAATAGAAAGAAGCCTTTCTATTACTCTGTGAGGCAACAAGAAATATTAAAACAAAATCAAAAGATTGACAGATTAGAAAAAAATATACTGACCTGGAAACCAAATAGAGGAGCAAAAAAATTAAGAAACATTAGACTATCTGAATTCCATGAACAAAAACTTTTTTTTTAAGAGCCTGGATATCCTATTTCAAGAAATCATAAAAGAAAGCTACTCAGATCTCTTGCAAGCCAAGGGACCCCCAGGAACATTATAGCCAAAATCAAGGATTTTCAGATCAAAGAAAAAATATTGTAAGCTTCCAGAAAGAAAGAATTCAGGTATCAAAGAGGCACAGTCAGACTTAGACAAGATTTTGCAGCTACCACTATAAAGCAGCTTAGAATATAATATTCCAGAACACAAAGGATATGGGCTTATAGCCAAGAATAACTTACCTAGTAAAACAGTATAATGCTATAGGGGGGAAAAGGATCTTTAATGACATGGAAGACTTCCAATCGTTTTTGATGAAAAGACCAGAGCTGCAGAGAAACTTTGGCATTAAACACAAAAGTGAAGAGAAAAAGTAAATATCAATGAACAATGATAAAAAAACTAAGCAAAGATAAGCCCTTTTAGTTCCATCTAATTATGGAGAGATGATAACTGTTTCCCCTCTGAACTCTATCATCATCAAGGGCCACAGAGAGAGTCCAATTAGACAAGGTCTGGGAGTAGTTTTGTAGGTCTTAATGATTTAAAAAAAGGAATAAAAAGAGAGGAAGAGGAATACACTGTGGGGTTGGAGTAGTAGTGAGGGGAGGGAAGAAAAGGAATGTTAGGAGAAATCTCACATAATCAGAGTGTAGAAGTAGACATCTACCCAAACAAGTGAGGTGGAGAGAGGCTGACACTTGAACCTCATTCTTGTCTTAACTGGTCAAAAGAAGGAAGAACACAGATATATATATATATATCTATATCTATATCTATATCTATATATAGATATAGATATAGATATAGATATATAGATATAGATATAGATATAGATATAGATATAGATAGATATATATAGATATATATATAGATATAGATATATATAGATATATATAGATATATATAGATATATATATCTATATATATCTATATATATCTATATCTATATATATATATATATGGAGTTGGGTACAGAAATACATTTCATTTAACAGAGAATTAGGAGGGAAAGGGGAAAAGACAAAGAGGGGAAATTAGAGGGAGGATTGATACAGAAGGGATTAATCCTAAGCAAAACAAACTCTGAGGATATACAAAAATATTTATAGCTCTCTTTGGGGTGAAAAAGAATGGAAATTTGAAAGGGTAACCATAAATTGGGGAATGGTTTAACAAGTTATGGTATACAAAGGTAATGAATACTATTTTGCTAAACTCTTATCAGAGTAATGACCAAACAGGATTCCAAAGGACTAATGAAGAAACATGGTATCCACCTCCTACTAGAAGGATAAAGGACACAGAATGAAGAATAAAACAAATATTTTTGGGGCATGGCCACTGCAGAAATTTGCTTTGATTGACTATATGTCCTTATAATGTTGTTGGGTTTTTTCTCCCATTTCATACATTATCAGTTGAGAGGGTGGAAGGAAGGAAATTGAGGCAGAAGGGTAAGAAGATAGATTCTGGCTAGTTAAAAAAAGTTTTTAAATAAAATAAAAATAAATATTCCTGCTATTGTTAACCTCATTGTACAAATGAGGAAACTGAGGCTCAAAAAGGTTAAGTGACTTGCACAACTAGTGCCAGATCTTCCTTGCTCCAGGTCCAACATTCTCTACCTTAAGATGACAGATTCATTGAAGTATTATTATTTGCATTCTCTACAGTGACTAGCACAGCTTCTTGCACACATATGGCAAGATCATAATAATTAATTGCTGAATGTTTAGCAAAAAAACCCCAAAAACAAACAACTGAATTCTATATAACTATAATAACAAGGTTAGCCTGGAAGAAGAATTAAGATAATATAGTTCCTTCTTTCTTTGCACAGCTAGGGGACTATGAGTATGGACTCTTGTATATACTGTCAGATTTGGCTGATATTTCAACTGGTTTCACTGAACTGTCCACTGGGCTGAGGAAATAGGAGGGAGATTCAGAAATAAAGGAGATGTAAAAACAAAATATATCAATGTAATATTTTAAAGTTTGTGGAATGAATCAATACATACATATATACACATATTTATAGTGGTAAAAAACCAACATCCACTGCATACTGCCTAGACTAATTTTGCCCTAAAGGGCAATTAAACTACCCTCAAGACTTCACTGGTCCAGAGGAACTAAAGCATGAACCATGACAATAATTTCCTGGTTGCCTAAGTACAAAATCTCAGAGCATAAAGAATCAGGCTTCTTGGGCTGAACATTCCTTGTTAAAAGAGAATTCCACTGTAGTAAATGCAAAAATCAGTGGTGCTGCAACCACTTTCTACTACCCAACTATGAGGATGAAGATCATTTTTCTCTCTCTCTCTCTCTCTCTCTCTGTCTCTCTCTGTCTCTCTCTCTCTCTGTCTCTCTCTCTCTCTCTCTGTCTCTCTCTCTCTCTTTCTCTCTCTCTGTCTCCTCCCTCTGTCTCTTCCAGTAAGGAATAGAAGACAGGTCCCACTTCTGTCTCCAGATGTTCTCCTCCACCCTAACTGAAATGGTGACTGCTTGTACATGGCAGCTAGAACCCCACATACTGGCCTATATCAGGACTTCTTAAACTTTTTCCACTAGGGATCACTTTTCAGTTTCAGCAGCATTCATTGGCATTGCATGACCTAAGGGCACGTGCAGTGTAAAGTGCATATGCCTTGTGTTCAGAACCAAGGCTGTAGTGAAGTTGCTTGATGCAACACGGGCAAGCACTGCCAGAAACACCTTGGATTCTTTATGCATTTGGTTTTTTATTCATTTTTGGTTGTTGCATGTTCAGAAACTTTTTACTGTTGCCAAATTATGGGGTTGCAACACACAGTTGATAAATATCTGATCATCCCTTCTACTTTGTGTGTCTTTTCCTGAACATGTATCCATGAAGAGACAGCCTGAAGTAAACATTCCTAGCCTTCATTGTAGTCTCCTAAGTACCAGATGTCGGGAGTTTCTGGGACCTTCTATCTAAGCTGACTGGCAACAATAAGAACTTCTGCATCAGAGATGTTAATCACCATTGAAAGCAGGATCCCAAGCTTTGACCTAGTTGTCTAGAGCTCCTTGGAGTTGCCCATGCTTGTACTGTATTGCTGATCCTGATATCATCAATTTGATACACTAGCCAAGAGACATGTAGAGTAGGCCTTGGCAAAGGGGGGAGGGTTGGGCAAAAGCAGCACATGAGTCCTAGCAGAGAGGGAAGTGACTCACACACTTTTATGGACAGTAGCCCAGATAGGTTCTTCATAGGCCTTTGCTTACTCTAATCTAGAACTGATAAAGACCCTCCACCTTGTTGCTAGTGTCCTACCCAGTGGTCAATATACAACTCCTCACATATGACTTGGGGGAGCAATGGATATTATTGTTGGAAGGTGCCTCACCTTCTAAAAACAAGGGATAGGTGATACTGTCTCTGAACAACTACCCTCTCTGAGGAAGGAGGGTTCATTTTATCAACAGCTGCCTCTAAAAAAGGCAAAGATTTGAAAATCCCTAGCCTAGACAAGGCTTTGAGAGAGGCAGAGATCCTGACTGGCAAGCTGGGGAACCCTGAGGGATCATACAGGATGAATTTCAGTCTCAGCTGAGGACCTGGGATAGGTTGAACTCAAGAAGATAATGACTTCTTTACTACCTAAGTGACCAGTTATGAGGGTCAGGATCATCGTCACAGTGTTCCTGATCATTGTAACTGCCTTCCATTAGGAGATCCACTGTGAACTTCCCTTAATGTCACCCCTGCCACATGGACTACACTCCTCAGGATACCATTACATCACTGGAAGGGGCCATTGCTTATTGTTGTTGTTGTTGCCATCTTTATATTTTTGTTTTTCCTTTATCTGCATAGACTTCCTCCTCCAGTGCTATCTACACCAGGCTTCTCAAATTTCCAAGGTCAGGATTGTCCAGTAATGGCCGTAAGGCTATTTCAGTGGTGGCTAGACTAGTTTTTCCTTAAAAGGCAATGAAACCGGGGGAGCTAGGTGGCACAGTGGATAGGGCACCAGCCCTGGAGTCAGGAGGACCTGACTTCAAATCTAACTGCAGACGCGTAGCATTCACTAGCTGTGTGACTCTGGGCAAGTTACTTAACCCCAATTGCCTCACCAAAAGAAAAAAAAAAGGCAATGAAACCATCTCAAAACTTAATTGATCCAAGGATGAAAACTCAAACTGTTGACTTCACTTTCTGTTCACTTAAGTATAAAAGCCCAGTACACAAGGAATCAGGCTCTTTGGGTTGAATATAAGTTGCTGATCATATACATCGAAGTACCAGATGCCTCAGAGAGAAATAGTCCCCATGAACTAGTGACTGAACTATCTTTCCTCTGCTATTGTTAACATAAGACTCCAAAGGAATAAAACATAGAAGCATAGTATTTGATGAGCCTAAGGACTGCCACTACAGGAGAGAAAGACTCGATATTTCATAAAACTGCTAGGAAAATTTATAAAGCATTATAGCAAAAAACCATTTAGACCTATAATATATCCATATCCTACAATGTGCTCCAAATTAATTCAGGCATGCATACACACACACACACACACACACACACACACACACACACACACACCCATAAATAAGTTAGAGAAACAAGGAAGAAGATACCTTTCACAATTAAGGATGGGAGAAGAATTTTTGACCCAAAAAGGGATAGAGAATTTTATACAGAAGATAAAATAGGCAATTTTCTTTGCATAAAATTGAAAAGATTTTGCACATATAAAATCAATACAATTAGACTTAAAAGAGAAACTGACCTGAGGGAAAAAAATCTTGGAAATAAATTTCTCTAATAAAGGTCTGATAACCAAGATAAATATGGAATTAATACAAATCTATAACAATAGATAGTCACAGGTTATGAACAGTTGGTTATCAAAAGAGAAAAAGCAAGCTATCATGAAAAAAAAAAGCTCTGAATCACTAACAGGAATGATGCAAATTAAAACAATTCAAAGTTTCTGTTTTATACTTATCAGAATGGCAGAAATGGGGAAAAACAGGGAAATGGCAATTGTTAGAGGGGCTAAGGAAAAACAAGTGCACTAATGCCCTTCTGGTAGAGCTGTGAATTTATCTAATCATTCTGGAAAGCAATTTGGCACAGGCTCTCTGTCCCAGTGATATCACTATTAAGCATATGTTCCAGAATGATTAAAAGAAAAGCTAAAGAGCCTTCATATAAAAATACTCATGTTATATGCTCATGCATAAGTATATGTGTATTCATACAGACATGTATACAAATGTGTGTGTTTTGTTGTAGCAAAGTACTGGAAACAAAACGAATGCCTATGGAACGACTGAACAAATGATAGAATAAAAAAGTAACGGAATATTATTATTCCACAAAACATGACAAATAGGATGAGGTCAGAGAAACCTGGGAAGAACTGTATGAAATGATGTAGAGTGAACTGAGAGGAACCAGGAGAACAATTTTTACAATGAATATAACATTGTAAAGAAAACAATTTTGAAATGCTTAAGAACTATGACCGATGCAATAGCCAACAATAACTCCAAAGACTGATGATGAATAATGCTTTCCACTTTGTAACAAAAAGGTGATGGACTAGAGGTATGGAATGAGACATATGTTTCAGATGCTTCCACTTTGTTGATTTGTTTTCCCCAACTACACTTATTTGTTACAAGGGAGGGCTTTTTTGATGAGGAAAAAATTGTGGAGAAAAAGGTGTTGGTGGGGAAAATAGTGATAGCAATACCCTTAAAAAGAAGAAAAGAAGGGCAGCTAGGTGGCACAGTGGATACAGCACTGGCCCTGGATTCAGGAGGACCTGAGTTCAAATCCAGTTTCAGACACATAACACTCACTAGCTGTGTGACTCTGGGCAAGTCTCTTAACCCCATTGCCTAAAACAAAAAAAAATAAATAAATAAAAATAAAAAAGAAGAAGAAGAAGAAGAAAAGAAAGAAAAGTATGTCAGTGAAATATTAAAACAATATATAGAAGGGAGAAGATGGAAGCTCAGAAGGAGACATAGATAAGCAGGGCAGTGTCAGAACCACTATGTTAAATGTAATATATGCTTTAAAAAATAAGCTGTATATAACAGAGATTCATGGTTTCATTTATAGTTTTTATATGCTTTTTATGCAAGAAATATCCATATCTATTGCTGTTTGTCAAGTTCTTAATGATAAAAGAAAAAAGAAAACATTTCTTGAATGTTTTATGTTTTACAAGCATCCCATTTTATTCCAGTGCTGCATCTGAACTACCAAATAGGCCTGAGTCAGGCCTGGCCAGAACGCATACATATATGCATATATGAACAACTTCTACCAAAGACTCTGCCTTTTCAGTTCATTAAGTACCTGGGGAATGGAGACCCTGGTTAACAGTGGTTATTTAATCAAGCCAAAGATCTTCCTAATTAATAATATGAATTTAGAGGATTTTATTAAAATTCTCCCCAATTGAGAAATTATAGAGAGAAATTAATTCTGGAGTAGAGTCTCTTGTGCCTTCCTAAATGGAATTGCATCTGACATGATGTACTTGGACAATTTACCAAAACTGTGTATGTTCCACATTCAATAGAAAATGCAAGTCAATGTGTTCTGACTTGCTTTAACCCCCAGCATCTTGATCTTCTCCCTTGCAATTAAAACCCAGGATTCTTAGGCAATGTTTGAAAATAGTCTTCTGTGATTTCTTACCCCCTGTGCTAGCTGAAGCTTGACTCATTAACTCTAAATTTTATCATCTACAACATGCAGATATAGGTAGGGTGTCTGACAGTTTATTTAGACTAAATGTTTTAAGCAATGGGGTGGCTACTGAGTGAGTGCTTCCATGTGGAGTGCTTCTCTAGTGCAAAAATCACCTTCCCTAAGAACAATTGTGACCTTCTAAAATAACAAGAATTAAGGTTCAAAAGACATAGGATCACCAGAAATAAAGAATGTTAAAATGCAAAATACACAATGGATAATAGTCTGTCATGACATGGGGGCTTGACTACACCTTGGAGGATTTTCCCACTTTGCTTGGCTTATAGCCATTATTCAAAAAACCTTGGAAAATGTGGCATGATGTTCTCTAGTCACTGAGACTGATTTTACATCTGCATGCAAATGGCTTTAAATAGTGTGGAGGAAAAGTTTTGTTAAAAGAAGGAAAACAAAACAAAAGCCATGAATAAACAAACAGTTGTCCCACATAAGTATGTAAATCTTAAAGCCCCTAAAAATTTTCATGAGAGCTCATTTTTGGGAACTCTGACATCTTCAGCTAAGGACTATCTCTACAAACTGTTTTTTGTCAGTTGGAGGGGACAGGATTTTTTCCCTCTCTGTGTAGATTTTCATGACTCTCCCCCAACTCTGTAGTCCATTCAGTTTTTCAGACAAGGATAAGATGGATCTCCAGAAAACTCTAAAATATGAGGGCAAAACCTCCAGAGCCCTCTTTCTTTTTCCAGGAACCACTGGTTGCTTCTCTCCAACCTTTTTTTTTTTCTACTCTCCCTTTCTGAGGTCTTCATTAAATACCAATCCCATCCATTGCTAAGCATGCCTTTAGGCCAGCACTGTTGCTAAAGAGACTCCCCAACATTAGCTAACAATAGAGTTAGGAGTATATGGGCTTTAAGAGGGAGGATACTACCCACATTTTTCCACCAAGAACTTGTTACAGAAACTCTTTTTGAGACTATAACACCCCATATCTGTTGAGAGCCAGTGTAGTCAGTGACTAAGTGTTGCATCAAATGGAGGAGTGTGAAATAAAGAGATGTGGGCCAGGCGGGTCAGTGAAAGACTGAGCCAATTTATTATTCTGAGGGTCTGGATTATATAGTGAAAGCTAACAATCATCCCTGAGGCATTCTCACCATTCTTACAGTGACTAATCCCAGCCCTTATGCTCATCCTTAATTATTCACACCTGCTTGCCATCAAGGTTCAAGGGGCAGAGTATTGTAACACTTTCCAGGCAGGGAAATTGGTGGGCCAAATATTCTAAATAAGTAAGCCCTTATGGGTAGGAAAAGGAAAGAGTCAAGCTCTAACCTAAATTCCTTATCCCATATTAGACTCTCTAGCTCTGGCCCTCAACAAGCCAGTACTCTTTCCACTTATAGATCTTTTTTAGTAATAACCAATAAAGTCCTTAATGTGATGAACCCTATTGAATTGTTGTTGGTCAGTTCTTTTTACTTTGTGTCCTACTCTTTATGACCCCATTTGGGGTTTTCTTGGCAAAGATACTGGAGTGGTTTGCCATTTCCTTCTCCAGATCATTTTACAGATGAGGAAACTCAGGCAAATGTGGTTATGTGACTTGCTTGGGGTCATACAGCTAGTAAGCATCTGAGGCCAGATTTGAACTCAGGAAGAAGAGTTTTCCTGATTCCAGGCATGGTGCTCTATCCACTGTGCCACCTAGCTACCCATAGATTCTTGAATAGGTAGACAAAACTGTGCTTAAGAATGGGGGGAGGAGGGGTGGGGAGTGTTTAATAGGGTCTATCAAAGAAAGTCTTGGTTAAGAACAAATGTACAAATACATCAGAATTACTTAAGTATGCTGATCCTCAGCAACAACTCTTGAGGTATAAGATATGAATCTTCCTGAAAAAAAGTTCAGAATGGGATTCTTAATCAATATCTCCTCCTGTTCAAAGCCCAGAGAGGCATCCTGTATGAAATCACCCAAGAAAAGCTGATAAACCAAGACAAAGTCAATGGTTCAGAAGAAAACAAGTTGAAGTTTCTTCAACTTAACTAGAAGAGAATCCTCTGCTCTCCTGTCAACAAAGAAGGGGAAAAGAAGAGGAAAAGGAAGGAGCATTTTGTTTTGTTTTCCAACAAAAAGGGAAAGAGTGAGGGGCAGCTAGGTGGTGCAGTGGATAGAGCACTGACTGTGGATTCAGGAGGACCTGAGTTCAAACCTGGACTCAGACACATGACACTTATTAGCTGTGTGACCCTGGGCAAGTCACTTAACCCTATCGCCCAACCAAAAAACAAACAAAAAAAGAAAAAGGGAAAGAGTGGCAGGAAGGGGGAAGTGACATCAGAAGGCTTAGGTCTTGAAACCCTGACTACTACATTCTCTATAAAAAGGTGAAACTTTAGGAATCAGAGCTGCTCATTTTTACTCTCTTGGAAATTGAGGCAACTTTGTATAAAGACGGGTCAGAATCATCCCCATTTGACTCTAGTGTCTTGGCTAGGTCTAAATACTATTTTTCAGAAAAAACAATAAGAAGATTCATTTGGAATAACAAAAGGTCCAGAATATCAAGGGAACTAATGAAAAGAAATACAGGGGAAGGTGGCCTACCCATCCCAGATCTTAAATTGTATTATAAAGCAGCAATCATCAAAACTACTTGGTACTGGTTAAGAAATAGATTGGTGGGTCAGTGGAATAGGTTAGGTATAAACAGTAGTCAATGACTGTACTAATCTACTATTTGATAAACCCAAGGACCCTAGCTTCTGGGATAAGAACTCACTATTTGACCAAAATTGCTGGGAAAACTGAAAAAGAGTATGGTAGAAACTAGGCATAGACTAAAATCTTATACCATATACCAAAATAAAGTCAAAATGCATTCATGATTTAGGTATAAAGGCTGATACTATAAGCAAACTGGGAGAGCAAGGAATAGTTTACCTGTCAGATTTATGGAGAAGAGAAGAATTTATGATCAAACAGGAGATAGAGAACATTATGAAATGCAAATTGGATAATTTTGATTATGTTAAATTGAAAAGTTTTGTACAAACAAAGCCAATGCAACCAAGATTAGAAGGAAAGTAGAAAATTGGGAAAGAATTTTTATAATCATTGTCTCCAATAAGGGTCTCATTTCTAAAATATATAGAGAAGTAAGTCAAATTTGTAACAATACCAGTCATGCCCCAATTGATAAATGGTCAAAGGATATGAGCAGGCAGTTCTCAGATGAAGAAATTAAAGCCATCTATAGTCATATGAAAAAATGCTCTAAATCACTATTGATCAGAGAAATGCAAATCAAAACAACTCTGAGGTGTCACATCACACCTATCAGATTGGCCAACATCACAAAACAGGAAAATGATAAATGTTGGAGAAGGTGTGGGAAAATTGGAACACTAATGTGTTGTTGGTGGAGTTGTGAAATGATCCAACCATTTTGGAGAGCAATTGGGAACTATGCCCAAAGGGCTATAAAAATGTGCATACCTTTTGACCCAGCAATACCACTTCTAGGGCTATATCCCAAAGAGATCATACCAATGGGAAAAGGACCTCCATGTACAAAAATATTTATAGCAGCTCTTTTTGTGGTGGCAAAGAATTGGAAATTGAGGGAATGCCCATTGATTGGGGAATGGCTGAACAAGTTGTAGTATATGAATGTGGTAGGAGCAGGCAGACTTCAAAAAAATTCAGAAAGACTTGTATGGACTGATGCTGAGTGAAGTGAGCAGAACCAGGAGAATGTTGTACATAGTAACAGCAACATTGTGCAATGAGTAACTTTGATAGACAGCTCTTCTCAGCAATGCAAGGATCTAAGATATCTCTAAGTCTTATTATGGATAACGCTATCTACATTCAAAGAAACAACTGTGGAGTTTGAATGCAGATCAAAGCATACTATTTGCTATTTTTTTTCTTCTACTTTGTTTTGTTTCCTCTTTCTTATGGTTCCTCCTTTTGGTTCTAAGTCTTCCTTACAACATGACTAATGTGAAAATATGTTTAATAGGAATATATATGTAAAACCTATATCACATCACGCAGTCTTGGGGAGGAAAGGAAGGGGAGGAAAATTTTAAACTCAAAGGCTTATGGAAGTGATTGTTGATAAATCAAAATAAATTAATGATAATAAAAAATGCTTTTCTTCTTAGTTGAATCAAACAATCAGAACTGAGAAAGAACTCCTGGACACCTCTTTGAATAAATCAAAAATATTACGTGAGATACTGTGTCCCTAGCAAGTGGCCAAGCAAGTCACAATTCTAGAGAGCTGCAAGGCCTTGACGTCCTTTCTTTCTCTAAAAGGAAAGTTTGCTACAGGGCATTTTATTGATTTGCTCATCTGGGCTGTCTCCTCCAAGGTTGGTTTCTCACTGAGGAGGATGACCTGCCATGGGACATCTGCTGTTAGAGCCAAGTAGATAACTTAGCTACTGTATTCTTCTCAGGACAAGGTCTCTCTGTTAAACAGGTCAATCTGTTGGACTTCCTGGACTCCTCTTGGATGGGCAGCTACACTCTTTCGCCACCTTCAGCCACTGACTGGGTACTACTAAGATTTCTTCAGTGGAAATATTTTTTCCATCTATACCAAAGAGTCAAGTGACAGAAACCTCTTCACTTTGTTTCTCTGAGGCTCTGAGGTTTGTAATTTTCAGTTAGGAGTGGGAAAGATCTAACCACTCCCATTTGACAATCCTTCTTCATTCATAACCTGGTTTCTCAGAATAGTATTCCACAGGGGGCAGCTAGGTGGCACAGCGGATAGAACACGGGTGTTGGAGTCAAGAGGACCTGAGTTCAAATTTGGCCTCAGACCCATAACACTCACTACCTGTGTGACCTGGGCAAGTCACTTAACCCCAACTGCCTCATAAAAACAAACAAATAAAAAAAACAGAATAGTATTCCACCAAAACTGAGAATGATAAGACCCAATTTAGACTCCTATGCAGTTGACTAGGGAACAAAGATATGAATACACTCTGAGCCCTACCTTCAAGTTCATTGTTTTTGCTGACCTCTTTATGTGCAATTGAGCTGTGTAAACCTCAGATCCTCAGCAAAGTGTAGAATGTTCCATTTTCATCAAAGGGCTTTCTCCTTTATATTTCAATGTCTTTTTATGCTGAATGACCTTCAGCTTTTACTGTTCAAAAACCAACACTCTCTTAATTCAGGTTCCATGTTGGGAGGAAATGAAGCAATCATAAGTCACTAAACATTTAACAAAGGATGAGATTTATTTTGCCCTAACATAGCAAGGATTTGCAACAAGGATACAGTGGTACTTAGCTTCTCCAGACAAGGCCCTCTTTCTCTCCATCTAGAAATTAGTTTGGTCAGGCAGTCATCAAGGTATAGTGACTCGTGTGGTCTTTGGCATACACCAAGTCTGAAAGGCCTGGAGCCCACAAGGCTTGGGCTTTTCTATTGGCCATAAAAAACTGCATCAGGGAAGCTGGGACCAATCAGGTTTCCTAGGGCTAGAAAGCTTCACCAGGGAAGCTGCTTGTGTGGGGATTGTCTACAAGAAGGAAATTGTGTCAGGTAATGTGGTATATTCAAGAATGTGTTGTTTCCCTTGCTTCCCGGGACAAGATGATGGGGTTGGGATCTGGGCCCCAGAAAGGAAAAGCCCTGGACTTTCCCACATGGCCAAATATCTGGCCTTCACCTGAGGCTATAAACCCATCAACTGGCCTTTCATTGTGGCTATACCCAATCTCCCAATTCTGGTAACCTAGCCTGGACTTCCTTTGTCTTACCTCCCTATGTATGACCCCAGGCCATTTCCCACCCCTAATCCTAGCTAGGCTCCATTCTCCCTTGACCTGAAGGTCCAGGTCCCAGGAGTTCTGTTCACCCCAGTTTACTGGCCACTCTTAGGTCCCTCCCACAGTCTTTCTGTATATAAGATCCACCTTGTCTCCATTAAGATGCTGAGATTCCTAAAATCTAGCCACTGCTTACCCATGTTCAGACTCCTTAAGAGTCTGCTCAATATGATGGATGTTCTAATAAACCTTGTCTTTGGCTGAAAGAAAGCTTGGGTCGAATTCTTTTGGACAGGACCTGTGTGTTTATTTTGGGGTCCCAGTACCCCTGAACCCCTAAACCGCATCGAAGAGATCTTCCCAGCTACTCAAATAATAATGTGCCTATTTTGCCTATTCATAAATTTGGGTTACACATTGCTTTAATGTTTCCAGAATAATAATATTCTTTCAATTACAGGAGAAAGACTTGGCTTCACTAACCAGATAGCTTTTTTATTCCACCAATGTTAAAACAAATCAAAGTGCTCCCCTTTTGGCAAATTCCTTATCTGTGTGGGATTTGGAGAGGTATATAAGTCCCTGTTTCACCTGCAGAGTTTAGATACCCTAGTGCTACCTCCCTGTCCCATAGGAGTCACATTGATTTCTATTAATTGAGCTTCCACAGGAAAGAGAACTACAGAACTATAGCTCCATGTCAAAAACTCCACAGCTGTCATTTCTAATCAGGTTTCATATCCCTTAGCTTCCAGCAGCTACCTCCTGTCCCTAGGAAAGCACTCTCTGAATTAGAATGGCCAAATCGGGCCCTAAAGAAATGTTTTAAAGTATAATAAGCTTTATTCAGACTTCTGATTAGTATGTCTATGGCCACTAGATTCTTAAGGACCAGAGAATTCTCTTTCTTTGCTTAAAAGAAATGTTCACATTTCTTCCTCATAGAAATGTATATGACTACCCTTTCTGAGCTCATACATTATGCTAGGAATAGCTCTGGGCAGAGTTTGCCACCTGCATCACCACTTGGCTCTCATTTACACCAAAATGTAGTCTGCCTTGCACTCTCATTAACTTCTTGGCTGGGGTTCAAATTCAATATACTGTATCCCACACAAGCCACAGTCAGCAATAATAACGAAGGGAGCTCTACCAAATGACTTTACAGGGCTGCTCTGATGATGAAAAAAGACAATTGTAATGGGTTAGGCCTGACTTGGACCAGTCCCCTGGTAGATTAATTCCAAAACTGGAATGAAATTAGATACTTGAAATCCATCTAAGAGTTTCATTTAGAAGTTTCATTTAGTCATAGCAGGGGAAGAAAATTCAAAGGATGGAAAGTATTAATCCAAAAGAAACCAATGATTCAGCTGAGTACAGCTCCCTAGTGTGGCTTGTTCGGACTGGTCTATGGTCTGAACCCCAAGGAAGGATTTCAGGCCCTCAAGTCCTGGCTGTTTTGTATCTAGGAACACTTTGTCAATGGCCTAAGCCTCAGTTCCCTAAGACAATTAAATGTTGTCAACCTGAATTTTAATGAAAACAGTCAATACAACAAAATTGGAGGTCTTTGATTAGGGCAAGTGAGTTGCAACTTGGGATGCCATACACAAGTGATGGAATGGCCCAGGATGGGGCTGAGAACAGGGTTTATATAGGGTACTAAGGCAAAGAGAATGACTAAGTTGCAGGTGGGAGGGGTTAGGCATCTCAGTTTCACAAGGTAAGTTGTTTAACATCACAAGCAGAAGTCTGGAAAGAAAGCCTAGGAATCTCTGGAGGGGAGAATTTGGGAGACCTGCAAAATAATTAGAGGCTGAAAGAGACACAGTCAGGTCAGCCCCAGGCAATTCATTGGCCTGGGAATGGAGAGCAGGGTGGTTTAAGTCAGTTCTTAGCCAACTGAGTTTGTCAATCTCTAAGACAATTTCTATATCTTCTAAGGACAACTAATTTGCATGGGGCAGGGTGATTAGATGAAGAGGAAATTATACCCACCACAACAATGCATGTGTAATTGCTTTAGAAATGCTAAAGTGTTCTCTAATGGTAGGAGATTCATATTATATTATTTTGTATTCTGGCCTTTTCATTTCCCAAGTGTTAAATCCTTCTTCTAGGCCCCCTTGAACCTCCTGAGAGCTTCTGGTCAACACTAAACTCTGATTTGTAGCACTCCTTTTCCCCACTGCTAGATGCTGCTTCTGCTTTTCAAATCTAGTCTCCCTTTTCCTGAAAAGCCCTTTCCTTAATGCCCTTTCATATGACTGTCATTCAACCCCTTCCCACCTCACCCCCCCATCCCCTAATTTCTGAGTTTACCACACTAAACTGCTACTGCTCTTTTCTCCCAATGTAAGTAGGCCCCTTCTGACCATAATCCCTATTAATTTCTCATTATCTTCAATTCTTGCTTCCATCTTCTACCTAATTAGTTTTTTCCCATTCATTGACATCCCTTATGGATCTCATCAACTATCTTAGTTCCTACCATCAACTCCATTTACAGGGTTCAATAATCTCCAATCTTAGCCTTTGTTCATATCTCATAACCCTGGATCTCCCTTTGTCTTTGGGAACATGCTGAAATCAGAGTCTATATATCTTCCACCAAAGGATTTCCTAGTTGGAAGGAGTCTTAAAGATCATCAAATCCACTCATCCCCCCGAACTTTACATAAGGAAACTAAAGTTCAAGTAGGCAAAGTGCTTGAGTAAGTACTCAAGTCTTAATGGGTAGTAAATAGCAGAAGCAATATTTTATTCTAGACTCTACACTCCAAGGGTCTCAAATATCTTCCTTATCTCTGATTCTGAGCTCTCCTTAGGTTTTCCATCCCACCTTCACTTACAAATCCTACCAATGCCTTAACTAATATGTGCCAGAGGCTTTGTTTCTTTGCTCTTCTTCTGAATCATAACAGGGGTCTTATTTAACAACAAACTTAGAAGAAAAAAAGTCATACCATACACTTTTAAGTTTAAAAGAATTATCAACTCTTTCTCCATCCCTTGCTTAAGTCTAGCAATCAAGAAATCAAAGATTGATTTGTAACATTTACCAGTTTCTAAGGTATAAATGCTCACACTGAAAATTTAACAATTGGCTGGCTCTTAAGAAGGGGTTTGACCTGGTTCCACTGATGGGGTTGGGATCTGGGCCCCAGAAGAGAAAAACCCTGGACTTTCCCACCTGGCCAAATCTCTGGCTTTTGCCTGAGGCTATAATCCCATCAACTGGCCTTTCATTGTAGCTACACCCAATCTCCCCACCATTGTCTTGCCTCCCTAAGCCCCAGGCCACTTCCCACCCTTGGTAATTCTATTACCTCATGGACTACTTGGCCACTCCTAGATCCCTCCAACAGTCTTTCTGTATATAAGGCCCATCTTGTCTCCATTAAGTTGCTCAGATTCTTGAAATGTAGCCACTGCTGAGATCCCTGAAATCTAGCCACGGCTTAGATTCTTATAATCTAGCCAACTGCTTACCCATGTTCAGACTCCTTAAGAGTCTACCCAATATGATGGATGTTCTAATAAACCCTGTCTTTGGCTGAAAGAAGGCTTGAGTCGAATTCTTTCAGGCAGGATCCATGGATAGTGAGGGTCTCAGGACTCCCTGAACCCCTAAACCACATCACCACCACCCTACCCGCATCCCTAACCTAGGTCAGTGCAGATTACTGTCTAGGATTAGAGTTCAGTGAGTCTCCAATAGACCATAAAATGCAAGGAAAACTTTTACTTAAATTAAAAAGGATATTGACTCAGATAAAACACTATTTCCCTCTGCCTGGTGGGGGATGGGATTCACTCTGGACTCCTAAAAGGAAAAGATCATGTCTTTGGGACCTGGATCTCAAAGCCCCTGCACCCAGATCTTTGGCATTCACCTGAGGCACCCAGCCCATCCCAATAATCCTTTTAACTGCCCTTTCCTTGTAGTCCTCATTGTCTTCACCTGGCCCTATCTCAAACTACTTGCCACTCCTTAATTCATCCAGATCTTCCCACAGTCTTTTTGTATAAAAGTGTCTATCTTGCCCCCATTAAATTGCTCAGATTCTGACCCACTTCTATTGGTGACACAATAAACCTTGTCTCTGACTGAAAGAAGGCTTGAGTGGTTGAATTTTTTGGAGGCAGATCCATGCCCTTTCACCCTTGCATTTTGGAGTTCCCACCACCCCTAGATCACAAAATATGGTTCCCTGACTGGGAAACTGCCTAATCTCAAACCCTTCTCCAGCCAAGACTAGAAGGTATGTAAGCCTCCCCTCTCTCTCTATCACAGTAACCACATTAAGTCAGTAGACATTTCTCATAGGGTTATAGGAATTATGTTTCAGGTGTAAAGGAATCCAAAAGATCTTCCTAATCCCCTTCAAGGATGAGCCCTACCTCCATAACACAGATTTCATATAATATATCCCTCCCCTTGATGGCAAAGTCCCCAAAATTTTCTGGGAGATCTTCCACAACTGAAACAATCTTAAACCAACCTTAGCATAATCATGATTAGAAAAATAGCTTTCAAATTATTTGATAAAAACATAAAACAATAAAACAATCTTCTTTAAAGAATGGGGACAATGTCAGAGAAAGGTCTTTATAGATGGTCTTCTGAACACCAGGAATGTTGGGGTCCATAGCACACACAACAATACTTCCAGCGTCATCATTATGCAACATCATGGGTACCCATCACAAGTCTGTGTCTTCTGCATCAAGGTACTAAGTGGCCTAAATTAATATCACAATTCTTCTGGTACTACCACCCACCCAGTGTTCCTAGCTTACCAATCAAAATGTTAGGAGTAACATTACAGGGATTATGCCAAATTTTGGTCCATTTATAATTTTCTAAAGGGCCGTCCATTCCTTCTGTGGGAGTTGAGTAAGACTTCCCCTCGCTTACATCCATAAACTAGAGATTATTACTAGATCAACTAAAGGATCCCCTTTCTCTGAGGTGAATGCTTATTTGTAACAATTATAAAAAAGATTTCTCCTTTTTATATCCTTAAAATGCAAGGAACCTGCCAAAAATTCCCCTCTTTGGTTCTTCAAATCTTTCCTTTAATTTTTAATTTATTTTTAACACTCTTTTTTTTGGGGGGGGGAAGCAATTGCCAAGGGTCATACAGCTTGTAAATATCTGAGGCCAGATTTGAACTCAGGTCCTCTTGACTACAGAAGTAGCACTCTATCCACTGAACCTCGTAGCTGCCCCCAACATTCACTTAAAAAGATTCTCTCCCTCTCTCCTGCCCCTCCCAACACCTTGAGAAGGTAAGGAATGTGATATCAATTATTCATGTGAAGTCATACAAAATATATCTCCATAGCCACCATGTTGCAAAAAAAGCAAGAAAAATAAAGGAAAAAAGTATCTTTCAATCTGTACTCAGAGTTCATCAGTTCTCTCTTTGGAAGTGGATAGCATTTTCATCATAGGTCCTTTGAATTGTCTTAGATCATTGTCTTGATCAGAGTATCTAAGCTGATTATCATTGCAAAACCGCTGTTACTATGTACTATGTTCTTCTGGTTCTGCTCCCTTCATTTTGCATCAGTTTGTATAAGCCTTCTCAAGTTATTCTGAAACCATGCCCCTCTCATCATTTCTTTTTTAAAATTAATTAATTTATTTTTAGTTTTCAATAATCACTTCCATAAGCTTTTGAGTTTTAAATTTTCTCCCCCCTTCCCTCCTCACTTCCCTCCCCAAGACAGTGTACAATCTGATATAGTCTCTACATATACATTCCTATTAAACATATTTTCACATTAGTCATGTTGTAAAGAAGAATTATAACCAATAGGAGGAGCCGCAAGAAAGAAGAAACAAAACAAAACAGAAGGAAAACAAAGAACAAATAGTATGCTTCTATCTGTATTCAAATTCCATAGTTCTTTCTCTGGATGTGGATAGCATTTTCCATCATGAGACTTTTGGAGATGTCTTAGATCCTTGCATTGCTGAGAATAGCTAAGTCTATCAAAATTATCCATCACACAACGCGGCTATTACTGTGTACAATGTTCTCCTGATTCTGCTCACTTCACTCATCATCTGTCCATACAAGTCTTTCCAGGTTTTTCTGAAGTCGGCTTGCTCATTATTTCTTATAGCACAATAGTATTCCATTACTTTCATATACCATTCATCATTTCTTAAAGTACAATAATAACCCATCACAGTCATATGTCACAACTCGTTCAGCATTTACACCATTGATGGGCATCTCCTAGATTTCCACTTCTTTGTCACTACAAAAAGAGCTGCTTTAAATATTTTTGTACACCCAGGTCCTTTTCCCTTTTCCTTGATCTCTTTCTCAATTTTTTACTAGGAATTGATTGTTTGACCCACTCTGTGGAAAAGGAAACCTGCCAGTTAAGAGTGACCTGAATCATTTTCCCCAGTCATCTATATGACTTTTTAAAGGGGTAGAAACCCTTGAGAAGATTGAACAGAGAATGAAATAAGGACTGGAGAGGGACAAGAGGGATTGTGACCCAAAGTAGTCTATACTGACATGGTAAGTTCTCCTGAAAAACAGTAAGATATTTATAAAGCACTTAGCACAGTGCCTGGCAAACAATAGGCACTTAAATACTTGTTCCCTACCAAGGCTGCATCCAAAAAACTTCTGGAGTGGAGAACCCTCCCTTTTCTTGGGGGATTGTTGATTTATCAAACCCCATCTTAATTATCAAGGGTATAATGATGAAACTATAATTTTAAAGTCCATCCTAGCATTCCATGATACCAGCAGCCTGAAGATTGCATGGGAGATTAAAAATCTATCAAATGTGATGGCAATGAGCCCAGTTTCAGGGTAAAATGGATATACTGATGAGAGTGGATAGTACAATAGTCAGACCCATAGGTTCTATAAGAACTTGGGTGGTGGCTGGCAATATAACAGGATTAACTGGTACTATAATCCCATATCCTGAATAAGTATCCATTGTAATGAAGGAAAATCTCTTGCCCTAAACCATAGAAAAAGAGTCAGCACAATCTCCTGAGGGAAAAAGTTTAGCAAAGAGTGTACAATGCCTCTGATGGGCACTGACATTCCTTATAATCAACTATGTGCAGTGTGTGGATCTGCAAAATTCCACCGTTTGTTCTTACTCCAAACTAGAGAATTTAAAATTATCTATTCCTGTTCTTTCTAGGCCTTAGGCCTCTTAGCCAAACCTATGGCTACTACTCAAGTGTGAATAAAAATCTTGTCTGACTTATACAACAAGGCTCTTTCATATGTGGTTGGGCTCAATGACCTTTAAGATCATTTCCAACACTGTCTATGATCATATAACAATTTATCTTCCTTCTTCTTATGCTGGTGATCCAATCCTTCCAAAGCTGTTGATAAAGTCCTAGGAGTATTTTTGCTTCTTCCATCAAACTCCTTAACTATCCATTTCACTAACTCTAAAGAGTGAATGGAAGCTTTCTCTTCATTTTCTTCCTTCCATCCTTTTTTCCTTCCTTCTTTTCTTCCTTTCCTTCCTTCCTTCCTTCCTTCCTTCCTTCCTTCCTTCCTTCCTTTCTTTCTCTCTTTCTCTCTTTCTTTCTTTCTTTCTTTCTCTCTTTCTCGCTCTCTCTCTCTCTTTCTGTCTTTCTTTCTTTCTTTCTTTCTCTCTTTCTTTCTCTCTTTCTTTCTTTCTCTTTCTTTCTTTCTTTCTTTCTCTTTCTTTCTTTCTCTCTTTCTTTCTTTCTTTATTCCTTTCTTACTTTCTTTCCCTCTAAAAGAACTCTCTACATAACCCAAACAACATTTTAGCCACAAGAAACTATGGCATTTTAATTACCCTGCCAATATAAAACAACTCTTACCAGCTATGACAAATATTTTAGGTCAGTGATTCCATTTTGGGATTAAAATGAAGTGAGGTCTACATAGACCACAACTTTACTGATATTAAGAAATTTAAAGAACATGATAAAAACAGTGTTCTCTTCCTACTCAATCAACACAATGACACTAGGTCAGAGAGGCATTCCCCCACAGCCAACAGTAGCTCAGAGAAAACCTTTGACAAACCCTGGGTTTGTCCGTTTGTGATTCTGACAAAAAGGAAGCCAAGCAATTACCCTGCTCCTTTAAAGACCAACCCAGACTAAGTAAAACCATTATCACTCCTATCACTGCTACACTAAAGGTGCACTAAGTCTTGCTAAAATGACTTTATCCCTTAGTATCATGAAAAAGTTTATGCACCTCCTTAAACACCTCTCTTTCTGTGGTACCAAAGACTTAATTGCAGATTAGGAAGAACAGGGAAAGATAGAGAGACAGATTTCCAGAATAAGATGTGGAAGCTATTTATTCCCCAAGGTTATCTGTACATGTTGCAAAATAGAAATTTGACAAGACTATTTGTTGTATGTCTATAGTCATATCCCAGGCATAATACAAGATGTCCTTTCTAGGACCTTTAAACACAACATTGGATTATTTCACATTTTGACCCATTAATAATGGTTTTCTTCCCTTTTTGGCCTTTCTGTTTCCATAAAGGGATTATAGAGAAATCACACATAGCCTTGTGCTGGATTCCCTTTAGTCTAAGTCACTTTTTAATACAGGACTTTTAGCTGCTGTCTTACAGTTTTTATGTCTTTTTATAGCACGTAATTAGATAAATAGTCTTTTTATTATTCTGTGGAATTCAGCAAACAGTATCTATGAGACTTTTGTTTCTGTGAAGTGCTTCTGTTGCCTAGGATACCCAGGGTGAAGATGTCAAAAGAAGACACACTAAAAGGACAAGTTAGAGTGAATATCCCAGACCTGGCCTCTTGCATACTAATAGTTTCTCTCTCTCTCTCTCTCTCTCTCTCTCTCTCTCTCTCTCTCTCTCTCTCTCTCTCTCTCTCTCCCCCTCTCTCTCTCTCTCTCTCTCTCTCTCTCTCTCTCCCCCCTCTCTCTCTCTCTCTCTCTCTCTCTCTCTCTCTCTCTTCTCTCTCTCTCTCTGTCTCTCTCTCTCTCTCATTCTCTCTCTCTCCTATGCTATTTGTATGTATTAGAGTGGACATGCCAGAGAACATTATTTCTAAATAATAAAGTAGCCAGAGAGGAGAAAACATGTATGATTGTATAAGTAATAACTACCTTTTTTTCTTTTCATTTCCATCTCTTTTATGTTTAAGACCATTGAGAGCATAGTCTAGTGCTTCATTAATGCAATTAAGGAGATGAAAGAAAGATGGCCTTCCACAGTACCAACTATAAGAGAATGTTAAATACAGTGAGTGGGAGGAATAGTTGTGGGAGAGAATGGACAATTCAAGGGCTACCTTTAGGAAATTAGAAAAGGCTCTTTCCTCTCCTAGGAGTAAAACATCATAGAACAAGTTGATGTCCACCTTATCATATACTCAAATTGTGACATGTCATTCATATCAGTCTCTCTCCCATTGGTTTGATGTTGGTCCAGCTGTGGCCTGAGTTCTGGCCCTGGTTCTGAGATCCTTTTGCCCCTTAGCCAGGTAAATAAAATATGCCTGGATTTCCCCAACTGTAAAGTAGGGGGGAAAGTGCCAGGTGTATTCATTCCTTCATGGAAAAAGAGGGTCTTTTGGTAATAACCAAGAGCTAAGAGAAATGCAAAGACTTGGGGGCTATCAATTTAACCTGGGTACATTTAGGCTAGTTTAGGCCTATCACTCCCTGCTCCCACTGAAGGAAGAACTAATTTATAACTCCTCACTGTGGAAGTCTGCTCAAAGCTTCCACTGACATATTTTATTAAATTCAACAAGTTTTTATTACGTTTCTACTACCTTCTAGGTGCTAAATAAAATGAATATATTGTCTAACATTAAGGAGCTTAAAAATTTAACGGGGGAGGGGAAGTAGAAGGGTGGGCTAAATAAATATGGCACAAGATAAGAGAATTGTGGAGCAAAGGAAAGAACCAAAGTGCTATAAGAAATTTGATAAGGGAAATACCACAGTCATCTGGTTATAGGGGAAGGAGGAGAGTTAGGGAAAGCTTGGGGTGGGGGTGGGGGGGATTGCGTTTGACATGGCTTTTTTTTTTTTTAGGCGATTGGGGTTAAGTGACTTGCCCAGGGACACACAATGTCAAATATTTGATCTGAGGTCACATTTGAACTCGGGTCCTCCTGACTTCAGGGCTGGAGCTCTATCCACTGTGCCACCTAGCTGCCCCAACATAGCTTTTAAAAAAGGAAGAGACTTAAGCTGATGGAGATTTTGGGTTGGGGGCAGTTTGAGGAAAGAGATTATTCCAGGAATAAGTAATGGCACTTAGTGAAGGCAGAGAAGCAGGAGAGAGCAGGATGAGAATGAGTGATATAGAGTCATCTAATTTACTAAGAATGTGAAACATGTAAATGGACATGCTAAGATTTTAAGTCTAGACAAGTAGGTTGGAGCCAGATCATGGAGGTCTTTGAATGCCTAAATCAGGAGTCTTTTATTTGGCAGGTAGTAGGGAACCACTGGAGGTTTTTGAGTATTTAATGATTTGATCACAAATTATATATATATTTTTAAATCTACTAGAATATCTCCATAGGCTGTTCTTTTTTTAAGTATAGAGTTTTTCCCACTATTAAGGTGGGGTTTTAAGCCACCTAAACAGTTTTAAATTTAACTCCAGATACACCTGGAGTTCAGGCCACCATCTCACAAGTCCATTTCTATGATGCTGATTAGCAGCAACCAATAGCAAGAGACCATCCCCTCCAGCCTCCCTCTTGCTCAATCTCAGTAACATGAGTGAGAAAAAACAGACCTGCAAGGATTAGCTGCTTCATCACTTAGTAGTTTGAACAAAAGAATACCGTTTTCACCGCATAATTGTCACACCCTGGGTTTTTTTTTAGTCCAAAAATTGGTTAATAACCTTCATTATGTAACCATTATATGGTATAATTCTGTTCATCATGCTGTTTAAAAGATGAACAGAGTAGCAATGAATTCACTAGTGGTGTATAGATACGCATTTATCTCTCATACATTACAGTGCACGCACATTGTCAGTATATTTCCAAAAGCCAACTTGGGTTGCTCTGCAGTACTGATAGTATTGTCACTCAACCCAATGAAGAGCCGTAAGCACAAGGGGAGCTGGTGGGCAGGGGAAGCTGCCATGAATAAGTCACATGATATGATAAGACTTGCATCTTCCCAATTTTAACGAAAATGCACAAGTATTCCATGCAACCTGATCTTGTAACAAAGTTTGGTAATAAATGATTTTTAAGTAATAACAGCACAATTAAAAGAAAAAAGAGCTTCACATAATGGTTGCATTCTACTTTTTTGCAAAAAATTTGTCATAAAATCTGCAATGATTCTGTGGTGAAATATGGTATAGAACTAATAATGGCTTACTTTAATATATCTTTACCAGCTTTCCTCACAACAAATCCTATGAATTCTATCAGGCAGGCAGTTATAAATATTGCCTTATGGATAGAGTACTAAGAGAAGTTGTTTGACTTATCCAGTGTCATACAGATAGTAAATATCAGAACTGGGACTTGAACCCAGTTCTCCTGATGCCAACTAAGTCCTCTTTCCACTAGAGTAGGTGGGGTGGGGTTGGGGGTAGGGAGCAGAAAGTATGTTTGAGCCTAAAACCCAATAAGTGACTTTTGGGATGAGAGGGAAATGTAACTGTCACACACTTAAATTTAACCTGTACTATAAACATTTTCTCCATGTCTTTAGTAAACCTCGACAATCAACAAAACAAAAAAATCTAGTCCCAATTTGTA
This sequence comes from Phascolarctos cinereus, assembly GCF_003287225.1. NCBI lineage: Eukaryota > Metazoa > Chordata > Mammalia > Diprotodontia > Phascolarctidae > Phascolarctos > Phascolarctos cinereus. Next base: position 280,451,669 of record NW_027555847.1, on the reverse strand, counting down.
GCTTTTTCTGATTTCAAACCAGACCAAGCTGACTCCAGAGCACACCCCTGCTAAAAACCCTTATAAAAATCTCCAAGGACTATATATGTGGCCTAAATATGTCTAAAGAAGAAACAATGAGACTGTATTCTGCTCTATGGTGAACAAGGCAAGAAATAATGTTGTTTCCTAGAGTACTGGCCTGGAAGTTCGAGCCCCTCAAAATGTGTTCTATCATTAGTTAGCTTTTTGAGCCCATTTTACTGTCTTCACCTCTCTGGGCTCCAGTTTCTTCATCTAGAAGATAAAAGTTTAAACTAAGTAAATTCTATGGTCTCTTCCATCCCTACAATTCTGTCCTGGGCAGAAGCCACAGTGAGGAAAGAAGTAGATAGGATAATGGGAAAGGGGAGGTGTTTGAAGAAAAGAAAGGTGGTGACTAGCCTTCAACTAAAAAGTCTCCCCAGAGAAAGCCTGACCCACATAGCTCATTATTCCCACTCTCAGCCCTAGACCACAGGGACCATTACAAGGGCCTTGATGCCATTGGCATCCACACTTGCATAGCCTGTCTAGCAGATGGGGAAGAAAGCAGATTGGAAACAACTTCAGGCTAGAAAGAGTCTGTGAGAGGGTGAGTAAAGTAATGAACTTCGATTGAGGGAGACCCGGTTTAATATCTAGACTCTGAGAATTCTTCGTCTCAGGGATAAACCATCTAAGCTCTCAGAGTCTCCTGTTTTCTCATTTGTAAAATGAAAATTAAAAAATGCCCTTAGCACCTTTCTCACAGGATTTTTGAGAGGCTTGATTATGTTCAGTGCTTTGAAAATCAAAAAACAATGTGCTCAGAGAAAGGAGGGCACACCTCAGGAATACCTAGTACATAGAAGGAACTATACCAAAACTCAGATCAAATACAACAGATGATGTTAGTAGCAAACCATCAAAGTTAAAGCCACAGCCTTCTTTTCTGTTACTAGTCAGTAAACCAGAAAAGTGGAAAGTGACAGGCAATGTTTTTTTCAGGGAAGGTGCTTTGTAGGAGGGTTGCTGGAATAATTATTGAGAAGTATCTATAGTATCAAAATAGAATGTATCAATATTTTTAAAAAGTTCATACCATATTTATAAACAACATTGGTTTGACTTACAGTTAATTTATTTCTAATTCCTTTACTTCTTTGCCTTCTAGGTCTTTTCAATGTTATCTTTCATCTTTCATTTTTCCATGGATATAGATTATTTTAAACTCTGTAAAGGTGGATCATCATAGTAACCACCTCAGGGTGACAAGGTTCATTTCACTCAAGATTGACTTTCCCCTGCCCACCAGCTCCAGGAGTCTCTATTGAGGTGCTAGTTGTGAATGGTAAAGGTATGGAGAGCTTTTTCAAACTTTTCCCATTGCCTAAGATAAAGGAAGGGAACACCAAATGAATCCATAACACTGAGTGCTACTTAATGTCCAGCCCTGTGCTATATCCTCTAAGGCAGAGGTTCTTAACATTTATGTCTTGGATCCCTTCGGTAATTGGGTGAAGATTATGGACCCTTTCTTGGTAGTTTTCCAAAATATATAAAATAAAATGCAGAGGATTATAAAGGAAACCAATAATACTGAAACACAGTCATCAAAACATTTTTAAAAACAAATTTATGGACAACCAGGTTGAGAACTCAGCTTACAATTTAGTTGTGAAGAATCCAAACTGTCAACCTCTGAGAGTTTGGTCTAAGAAAGACAGAGTTAGTTTGTCAGAATAGTTCATGTTTTATTTCTCTCAAAGTGAGCGGTCATGCATTGCATGGGAGCTAATCATTTGGAAATGAGAGCTCATTTTGGGATTGGGGTGGACAGTTTATATGCCTTTTTCAACAGGGGCTGATTATCTCTCCATCATCATTTTACCTCTGGACAGAGGAAATACCTCTTCTACCAGATCACCCCACCCCCATACCAAACCACTCCCAGCCTTGGGCTATCTAGACAAAAGAATATCTCCACCCAAGCCTGAACAGAAAACTATGAAGCTTCCTTCCTTTGATTAAATTATTTCTGAGCTTGGGTAGGGATCTGACCAAGATAAGGAGACTCAATGCAATCTCATTACCAATAATGTCCTTCTGAAGGAAAACTGAACTTTGGAAGAAGGAGCTGGTGGAAGTTCTAAGTCTCCAAGATAATGATTACTAAGAAAAATCATTTTTCACAAACCCAATATACATGAAACAATAAGGATTAATATCCAATACTCATACAATAATAATAGCTAGCATTTATACAGATTTTAGGGTTTGCAAAGCACTTTACAAAAGTTATCTCATTTGGGGTACAGTACCTCATAGGTGGTACAGCACCTCAGAGGTGGTACAGCAAATAGAGCACCAGGCCTGGAATCAAGAAGACCTGAGTTCAAATGCGGCCTCAGACACTTCACACTTACTAGCTGTGTGACCCTAGGCAAGTCACTTAACCCTATTGCCTAGAAAAAAATATAAAGTTATCTTATTTGATCCTCACAATAACTCTGCATGGTAGGTGCTTTTATATCTCTTTTTTACAGATCAGAAAACTGATACTCAGAGAGTCTAAATAACTTGACCAGGTCACACAGCTAACTAATAAGTATCTGAGACAGAATTCAAACTCAATTATTCCTGACCACAAATCAGCATTCTACACACTGTGGCACCTAGTAGCCTTTTTCAGATGTGATACGTAAAGAATATTGGATTTTGTCAACGATTAGGACCCTAGGATATATGGCTGTCTATCAGCTAACACTGGATCCCCACTGCTATGTTGTTTCTACACCTGCATTCTTTCTTTATTTTTTTCCCCTAGGAGTAAATCTCACTCCCACTGTTTCTACAACACTGCTAAGAGCTGTGGAACTTAAAGTCTAAAAAAGAGATACAACAAAAACCCATAAAACCAATATTACATGAGACTTGCATTGAAGAGATGCAAAACAATGTGCTGGGTGAGGTCCAAGGGACAAGTCATTATGAACCAGGGGATGTTGTTCCTGCTGGTCCTCTATTTCCTCCTAGCAACCTCTCAAGATTATACTGAGGATGAAACAAAAGAAACCCTGGAGGTTCCTTTAAGTTTTTCTGCATAGCTACTCTAAAAGATGTATCACTTCTCTTGATCTCTTTTTTCTCTTTTATAAAATGGGAGAGTTAGACTAATAGATGACCTCTATGCTCTCTTCCAAATCTATGCCTCTCATCACCTTACAGAGGACTAAGAGGTGGTGGGGGCTGCCTCTTGAACACACAGCATGCGGAAAAGGGTACTTTCTACTGGGTATACAATCAGACTACTGATGTGTGGTTTGACTTTGCTGACCTGATTTTAACACTTTCTTTCTTTAAAATTTTCATTGTAAGAGTTGGCTTATAGTGGAAATGGGATGGGGAGGGGAAGAGAAGGGAAGTAGTGGAAATGAAGGTGATATGAAAACAAAATATATCAATACTAAGTTTAAAAAAAAGAAACCTAAAAAAGGATTTTTTTCCCAGAAAGTTTAAATTGCATATTAGTGTGTGCTTCCGAACACTAGCTGACAGAATTTGCATTTGCTCATTTTTCTACCACCAAATACCCTGGGTCACCTAGAACAGAAAAGAGGAAGCAACACAGAATATGCATTGAGCCAGCCAGCTGTGCCTGATGAGAAGACCAGTCCAGGTGGCTGAACTTCAAAGATAAATTTGCATCTCTTTCCTTCAGCCTAGCTTTGTCCTCACCACTACTTCAGAGACATGGGGATCAGCTATGATTTTAGCTTAAGTTATGAGCATTTGAGTGAATGTAAAAGTCAAAAGATTCCCCCCAGGCTCCCCACGCTGAGGCTGGGAACTGGAGCTGTCTGGACCAGAACAAAAATAGAGTTTTCTTTGAAACAAGTGGCCACTTCCTTAGGGGGGAAAAACAAAACCCAGACTTCAAAGAGTATCTGTCAACAGCTCCCTGTTGTGCTCATGTGCCCTGGCATCTGAGTTGTTTAGACTCTTCATCATCTATGGGCAAGAAAGGAAAGATGATAATGCTTAAATTGGAAAACATCTCTTTTCACATTTTTGGAAATGACTAAGCTGATATCTTCCCAGTGGCATAGGCTGAAGCACTGAGGTACCCAAGATAACAACAAAACATGGCAGAGAGACAGACAAGGGGGGGAAATGAGCTTGTGCAAAAAGAGAAGCATGCATACATTTGTTATATCTTGAAAGGCTTAAAATTTTACAAGAAGCAACAGGTCTTCCAGAACAATGAGTTGGTTGTTAGTTCAAAAAACCAAACCCAATCAATTATCTTAAAATAGAGGCTTCCAGCGAGATTTTCTTCAAGGGCCACATCCATTGGTGTAATATATGGGTGTATATTACATAAAATGTGTGCAAATACCCATGTATTAAGACATACCATCTCCCACCAAATCCCATTTCGATACCTCATCACGCTATAGCTGGCTATGGCAGCTAATTGAAAGTTTAGGGGCACAGACCCGGTCATAGGATCACAAATTTAGAGTTGGACAGAACCTCACAGGCAAGCTGATCTAACCCCACATTTTACCTTTAAAGAAAGTGAAGTACAGAGATGCCAGATGACTTACCTAAAGTCACATGGATAAGATAGAACAGAGCTAGAATGGTGATAAACTGCATGTAGTCCAAGGACCTGCATACCTAAGCCTAAAGAAGTTTATCATCAAGTTGGCTTTGGGTAGTGATTTTTTTTCTAGGAAACTATCAAATAACAAAGAAATTGTGATCTACTTCAGTGAAAGCAGGACCCGTACAAGTAAAATCATGAATCCTTGAAATATCTGCATTACATGTATGCACGCATATGTTGTATCCCCTCAGAACCTCACCCCAACACACTTTCTCTGCCTTTCTTCCTCTCTCACAACTATTTCACAACTGAAATTTCTTAGATATAAAGGTTTTCCAGAATGGAATTCAATTCAACAAACGTTAACAGAGTTCAATGCTCAGCCAGAGAGACTTGAACAAGGCAAGTCCTCCAGGTTAGTATTTACTCACAATGGATTGTTCCATCCGCTCTCTAGCAATTCCCCAGTCAATGTGGCCTTATCACTCCATTTCATATTGTCCTTTCTTGATTTTCAGTCTCTCTGTATGTACTCACAATTCTAGAGCTAAAAGGGTATCATCAAATATCAGATATCACCTAATGTCATTAGTTGGTTCCACAAAACAACCCTTTAAGTAATATTACACTATTTAGGTTCCACTGGAACAATGTCATAAGTGGAAAATATGTATCTGGGCAGTCTAAGTTCAAATTATAAAATGTTGAAAATCACTCTGTACAGAGAGCTGTATTATTTCTCTGTCGTGCTAAAGGTTGAAAAGGAGATTTAGCCACTAAAGAACATATGGAGTAGGGCAGCTAGATGGTTCAGTGGATAGAGTGCGGAGCTCATCTTCATGAGTTCTAATCCAGCTTCAGATACTAGCTGTGTGACCCTAGGCAAGTCATTTAACCCTGTTTGCCTCTGCTTTTCATCTGTAAAATGAGTTGGAGAAGGAAATGGCAAACTACTCCAGTATCTTTGCCAAGAAAACCCCAAATCAGGTCACAAAGAGTCAGACACAACTGAAAAAATGACTGAATAACAACAAAAGAGCATATAGATAAATCAATCTGCTGGAGAATCCACTAATAAGGGCAAATTGGATCAAAGAGATGTGAATAGGATGTACTCTCTAAGTTAGTGCAGGTATGTGAAAGTGAAATCTTGGAAGCGGGCTTATTTTGGGACAGTTCTCTGGCATAAAGGAGTCCCTCGTGGGGAGTATAGAGTTCACCTATTGAACCAGACTCACAGTGCCCTACTCCCCCAGCGTAGGTATGGCTATCAATAGGTTAAGTTCTTGTCTGGGTACCCAGTTTATGCCTAAGAGAAGGCTCGTGAGCCAGTCAGAGGTGTTGAAAACAATCCTTTAACGAGTTCAGATGCTGAGAATATATACAAAATGGTGGGAATCAGTTCAATGAAATACTTTATTGCAAGTAATGGGGAAGAAAGGGAAGGGGAGGGAAGAAAATGGGACCCAACATACAACTCAAGCATATACACTTAACATGGACTATAACTCATGCAAGGGTGTTACTACATTATGGAGGACAGAGACTTGGGTCCATTCAGCAGGAAGAGTGTGCTCCAGCAGGAAGGTATGTTCCTTCTGGAGGGGAGGAGTACTCCAAAGCATCCTTTTGAGAGTGACATTCTTATAATTTGATTTTGTATGGCTTCCCTGGAGCTAGCTGAATCACATATCAGAAGTCAGGGCAAAATATTATTTTGAGGTTCTGCCTATCAGGGAGAAAAGCAAGCTGGTGGTAGACAAAATATCATTTGGGAGATACAGCAGTACTACCCTTTAAAAAATATTATAGTCAGTGTTTTTCCATGAGAAGTTTCTAAAAGCTTACCACCTCCTATAAGTGAGATTATCATGGTGGTCTCAACACCATCAGACCTAATCTTATACTGGATAGGAAGGAAACTAACCTTTACACGTGAATCCTCTAACTTCTGGTTCGATATCTAGTGAGAGATAATGATTTTCAGAGGAGTTTGAGCATTTGTTTCTCTAATATCTACCCCCGCTCTCCCGAGGGAATCATTTGTTGAACTTATTTCCCTTTAAGAGCCCAGAATCATCTCAGGATCATCACTGGTTCAGCTTCTTTGCTGCTTGAGATATAAGTCCTAGCCTACAGAGAGGTGGTATTAGAAATTTTAACAGAATTCCCAATGCCCTGAAGGAATGCCTTTCTGACCAGTTGCTATGATGACTATAGAATCAGAGGGGAGTCATGTTCTGAGTCAGTATCCTTTTTACCCTTAATTTTTAGTTTTTATTTAATTTGTTGTCCACAAACATAACATAGGACCTTTTACTTCAGAAGGTATAATCACAAATAAACCCATATGTTTATGTGGGAAGTGTAATCCTCCTCTTTTCCTCTGTACCATATCAGTCTGGGGGTGGGGGGTGGGGGAGAGGATTAAGTTCATAGCTTAGCTGGGTTTCCATAGAACATAGTCCCAGTTCTAAGTCCAACCTCCACCTCAGGTTCCAGTCCCAGGTGCCATGGGCTGCCAGCTGTATCAATCCACCTGCAGCTCTGGCTCCAAGGCTCAAACTCCAGTCCCATGCGTATCACCTTTGGTACCTGAAACTGAGGACAAACAACATAGAATGGAAACAAGTACCCCCAGACCCATTTGTCAGAACTAAGGTAAGAGAGGGAGCAAGGGAAGGAGAACCCTTCTCTTCTTAATTGACTTAGTTCATGACATCCATGCCAGGTGTGGCAGATAGTTCCCAAAACAAGTGTAGCCAAGAGAAAGTGGTAGAAAAGAAGATACCTGAAAGGGAGTGGACACTGTAGTCCAGCCAGTTTTTAAAAGGCAGGGAGCAAATCAAAGGAAGCTACTCTCACACACACAGAAGGGGATGCCATGGGCTTCATGTTAGGCAAATTGGGCATGTTCAAAAATTTCCTCAAGGACATCTCCTTTAGAACTGGGAATGCCTAGAGAAGCCCAGGTCACATATTTTAAATTGTATTCCTGAGCCTGAACTGATGAGGTCTAGAGGTTTAGGGGTGCTGGGACCCCAAGATCACAACACGAGGGTCCTGCTTGAAAGAATTCAACCCAAGCCTTCTTTCAGCCAAAAACAAGATTTATTAAAGATCCGCCATATTAGCTAGACTCTTAAGGAATCTGATCACCTGTGAGCTATTGGCTAGATTGTAAAAATCTGAGCAGTAGCTAGATTATAAGAATCAGAGCACCTAAATGGTGACAAGATGGACCTTATATACAGAAAGACTGTGGGAGGGATCTAGGAGTGGCCAAGTAGTTTGGGGTGACTGGAGGAGAGGTCTAAGGAGATCTGGATGGGAGTGGCCAGTAAGCTGAGGTGAACAGAACTTCTGGGACCTGGACCATCTGGTCAAGGGAGAATGGAGCCTAGCTAGGATTAAGGGTGGGAAATGGCCAGGGGCCATTGGGAGGCAAAACAATGGAGGGCTAGGCTAGGTTAAGGATAACAGGGACCTGATTAGCCACAATAAAGGCCAGTGGATGGGATTATAGTTTCAGGGGAACTCCAGAGTTTTGGCTATGTGGGAAAATCCAGGGTTTTTCCTTTTTGGGGTCTAGATCCGATCCTCATCATTCCCCTCTCAAATAAATGGGACCCAAATTCTGAACAGGCCTGACCCAGAATACCTCATCTTACAGGAGTCTTCAGAAAACCACTTCTGGTTCAAGGTACTCTGTGGTTAATCACCCATTGAGAATTATTGTGCATGTGCCCCTTCATATCAGTTTAAGTTTTATAAACTAGCAAGAAGATATAATTCAAAACAATTTATTTAATTAAGCAACATGACAAATTGTCAAGATGTCCCGATACATATTTGGAATATACTCTCTCACATTACTATACCACCAGTAGGGAAGAGCACAGGTGTGGCAAATATGAGAAACCAGGGAACACACATAGTGGATCTATGTGTATCATAGGGACCTGTCTAACCAGGGTCTAGGTATGAACGAGCATTCACACTTCTAATTCTGCAGAGTTGCCACCATCTTCCATGATGTCACCATTCTGCCCTGTTGCTTTCTGATGAGTATTTCCACTAGTGCCATGGTTACTGAGCTGCTTTATGCTTCAATCTGCTAGACTTCAGCTCTCCAGAACCATCAGTTACTCTCTGTTCATGTCACTGAGGGGCAGTGACTAGAAAGCCTCTTTCTCTCTGACAAAGTCAGACTAATGCTCTATGTATCAATATAGTTAGTTGTTAGACTGTGGCCTTAGTCCTGGATAACACTCTGACTTGGGGTTAGAAAATTCCTTAACTCCTAAATCCCTTATTGTGATTCTATGTTCCCAAGGCTAATTTTGAGGCCTCTGTATCAAAGGAGATCAGTTGAAGGCTGGGGTGATGAGGTTCACCTAATTAACAAGATCTCAATTGGCATGCAAATGAAGCTAGGGAAAAGAATAAAAACTAGGTCAAGTAGATAGGTCCACATTACTGCTTTTATTTTGGATATCTACCACCAACAATATTACTAATCTAATATTCTTTTGTGCTATATTCCATCTATCCCAACCCTCCCTGATTTCCCAACATTTCATTAAAAAAAAAAAGAATATGTAATCCCTATTTGGGAGAATTACTATCTATCTCCCCAGATGAACAGAATACTGTAGAAGTATTTTTGCAAGGTGTAGAAGGGGGAGAGTTATTGATAAGAACTGGATTATGGTGGTTCAGGAATCAAATCCTACCTTAGCATGATTCCTGGTACATAGTAAGCATTTGATAAATATTCTGTCTGTCTGTCTAGCAATCTACCTTCTTCAAAAAAACCCCCAACAAACTAGAGGAATAGGGACAAAAAGACAATAACTAAAGCTTTGAGAAATTCATTCTATGTTGAAGATTAAAAATTAAAGAAAAAAATTGGACCAGGTATAACCTGGCTGTATTTAGGTCCAATTAATTTTTTTCATTTTATTATGAGCTTGCATATAAAAATAAATATTCAAATATTCAATGAAGACTATGAACATGAAGAATATATATGAACTGAAATTCTAGTATATTTAAAATTGTGGATTAAATTGGACACGATAATAAGAAAACAACCTTGCTCATCTCTGTACCATTCTGAACTTCCTTCTGCTCCTATCTGTGTATTTTAAAATGTTTCATTGCTGTTCTTTTATGTCTTCTTTTTTTTGTATTATTATCACTACCCACCCACCTCACCCCACAACTTCCCTCTGACAAAATAAAAGCTGTCTTGTTTCAAATTAGTATAGTCAAGTGAAACAAATACAAACATAGTGAAAAATATGTTTCATTCTGAACTTGTTGTCTATTAAGAATGATTCTTCATCAGTCATGATTGGTCATTATATTGATAAGAGCTTTAAAGTCTTTTAAAGTAGTTTCCCTTCATATAGTTGTTATTGTGATAATTATATAAATTGTTCTGCTCAAATTACTCTTCACAAGTTCACACAAGTTTTCCCTGGTTTCTCTAAACCCGACATTTTTGACATTTATGAGCCATTGCATTAAGGTACCATAATTTGTTCAACCATTCTGCAGCTGATGGAGCCAATTGGTCTCCAGTTCTTTGCTTTAAAAAAAAAAGTGTCTCTATGAATATTTTTATACACATGGCTCCTTTCCCTTTTTCTTTGATCTCTCCTATGCATATACCTAGTTGTCTAGGGCAGCACTTTTTAAACTGTGACCCATATGGGGTCACAAAAAATTTGGCAACAGTAAAATGTTTCTGAATGTTCAATGACCAAAAATTAATTAAAAATCAAATGCATAATGAATCCAAGGTGTTTCTGGCAGCATTTGCCCATGTTGCATCATACAACTTTACTGCAGCCTTGATTCTGAACACAGAGCATATTCTGTACCACCATATTTAAATTGCTTTTTCTTGTTGCTTGTAATATTTTATCCTTGAACTGGGGCTTTAGGAATTTGACTATAATATTCCCATGAGTTTTCCTCATAGGATCTCTTTCATGTGGTGATCAGTGGATTTTTTCTGTTTCTACTTTCCCCTCTTATTCTAATGCTTCAGGACAATTTTCTCTAATTATTTCTTGTACTATTGTATCAAGTTTCTTTTTTTTGATCATAACTTTTAGGTAGTCCGATTATTCTTATGTTTTCTCTTCCTGATCTATTTTCCAGATCAGTGGTTTTTCTTATATTTCACATTCTCTTCTATTTTTTCATTCTTCATGTTTTGTTTTATTATTTCTTGATTACTTATAACTTCCCCGCCTTCTCCTTGCCTAATTCTGATTTTCAAGGAGTAATTTTTTCCTTAAGATTCTAGATCTCCTTTTCTAATTGGTTGACTTTTTTTTCATAATCTTCTTGTTTTTCTTTGATTGTTATTTTTAAAAAAATTTTTCCTCAATCTCTCTCATTTGATTTTTAAAATCTTTTTTAAGCTCTTTTATGAGCAGGTGACCATTTGGGTTACTCTTTGGGTAGAAGAGGGTTTCTTTGCTTCAGTATTCTCCTCTGAAGACAAACTCGTCTTCTCTATTTCCATAGTAACTCTCTATGGTTGTATTCTTTCTCCTTTGCCTGTGCTTTTTTTTTTATTTGTGGTAGCTTAATTTTTATAATATAGAAGTATAATATAATTTGTACTTCTAGTCCTGGGGCACAGGGGATGCTGCCTCTAGCCTTAGATCCTCCTTCAATTCTCCCCTCTGGCCTGGAACTGGAACTAAGGCCTCCAGCCTCCCCTAAGTGCCCTCGGCCAGCAATGTCCCCACCCCACTGCTTCTGCACTTGCTGGGCATATGCTGGCTCCTTCTCGCCCCCACCATGTCTCTACAGCACAGCTGGGTCTGGTGTTCACGGGCAGCAGAGGTTCCCTTGATCTTTTGTGGTTCCGATGGTGGTGGTGGTGATGGTGGCAAAATTTCCTGTGGCTGGGGCTCAGGAGCCTCCCAACCCAGCTAGCCCCAGGGCTTGCTGCTTATTATTTAATCGGACCTAGCTTGGAGGTGTTTACTCTTCAAATAGTCTAAATATCATCCTGGGACTTTTCTTCAGATTTTCCCTGATTGTCCCAGGAGGACCCCTGTTCTGCCCCAAATGTTATTTATTTTTATTGCTCAATATTCACCCTGAGATGCTATTTCATCTCTTTTGTGGAGGAAAATCTTGAGAGCTTGGAATTTTCTGACCTACTCCACCATCTTCCCAGAATCCTCTCTACACCTCTTAACAAATATTTTTTCATTCATTCATCTTTGCCAATTTGTAAAACCTACAGGTTGTTTAAATTTAGATTTCCCTTATTGTTAGTGATGTGGAGAATTTTTTTTCATATGGTTAATTAATGACTGTTCATAACCTTTGACCTCTGGTTTTTGCTATTACATATTTATATCAATTTCCTATATGACTTGCATATCAGATATATTTTCTGCAAAGATTTTTCCCAGTTAATCCCTTTTAATTCTACCTACATTGCTTTTGTTTGTATTGTTTTTTACATTACATTCAGTCAAAATTGTCCATTTTAACTTTTATTATCATCTTTTTTTTCCTTTGGCCATGAATTCTCTCCCCATCCATAAGTTGTGAAATTGGCTCTTTCTCTTCTCATCTGATTTATTTACAATATGGCCAGGGAAGGGAAGGGAAGGGAAGGGAAGGGAAGGGAAGGGAAGGGAAGGGAAGGGAAGGGAAGGGAAGGGAAGGGAACGGAAGGGAAGGGAAGGGAAGGGAAGGGGAAGGGAAGGGGAAGGGAAGAGAAGGGGGAATGGGTAACGGGGAAAGAAGAATAACTGAACAAATTGTAGGCTAAAAATGTAATAATTATTGAGCCCTAAAAAACTGTAAAGCAGATTATTTCAGAGAATTCTGGGAAGTATGAACTTACGCAGATTGAAATGAACAGAGCTAGGCAACAATTTATCAATGAGCAGGAGGATTGTGATGTCCTGAACAGAAATAGGGAAGTTGGAGGAGGGAGGGTTTGGGGGAAAAGATAATGAGTTCAATTTTGGACATGTTGAATTTAAGATGTCTACAAAGCATCCAGTTCAAGATATCTGAAAGGCAGCTGGAGATGTGAGACTGGAGATCAGTAGAGAAGTTAAAGTTGGATAAATAGCTCTGAGAATCATCAGCGTAGAAGAAAAGGACAAAGCCCTGTGGGATACCCAAAGTTAGTGGGTATGACTTAGAAGAGAATCCAGCAAGAAACTGAGAAGGAAAAATCAAATAGGTAGGAGGAGAACCAGGAGAGAGTAGTATTCTGAAAATCTAGAAAGAAGAAAGTGATTGTCAATGTCAAAGCTACAAGAGAGGTCAAGAAGAATGAAAATTAAGAAAAGATTATTGGATTTGTTTTTTTTAATTTATTTTATTAATTCATTTTGATTTATCAACAATCACTTCCATATGCTTTTGAGTTTAAAATTTTTCTCCCCCTTCCTCTGCGCCACCCTCCCTAAGATGGCACACAATCTGATATAGACTATACATTTACATTCCTATTAAACATATTTTCACATTAGTGAAGTTGTAAGTAAAAATTAAAACCAATAGGAGGAACCATCAGAAAGAGGAAACAAAACTCAACAGAAGAGAAAAAAAAAGAGCAATTCAACTTCCATAGTTCTTTCTTTGGATGTGGATAGCATTTTCCATCACGAGGCCTCTGGAGATGTCTTAGATCCTTGTATTGCTGAGAAGGGTTAAGTTTATCAACATTAGTCATTGCACAACATGGCTGTTATTGTGTACAATGTTTTCTTGGTTCTGCTCACTTCACTCAGCATGAGACCATACAAATCTTTCCAGGTTTTTCTGAAGTCAGCCTGTTCATCATTTCTTATAGCACAATAGTATTCCATTACATTCATATACCACAACTTGCTCAGCCATTCCCCAATTGATGAGCATCCTCTCAATTTCCAATTCTTTGACACCACAAAAAGAGCTGCTATGAATATTTTTGTACATGTGGGTCCTTTTTCCATTTGTATGAAGATCATTGGATTTGGAAATTAAAAGATCACTGGTAACTTTGGAGGGAGCGGTTTCAGTAGAATGATAAGGTCAGATGCTACATTGTAGGAGGCTAAGGTGAAAGTAAGAAGAAAGGAAATAAAGACATCATTGGAGATGGCCTTCTCAAGGAGTTTAGCTACAAAGGGAAAAAAGTGAAAAGACAGTGCAGATGAAGGATCAAGCAGGGGATTTTGAGGATGAGTAACACATGGATATGTTTGTAGGCAGTAGGGAAGCAGCCAGTAGAGAGGAAGAGGCTGAAAATAAGTGAGAGTGTTGGGATCAGAGGGGACAACGTGTTGGAGGAAACAGGATGGTATGTGACAACTTGTGCAGGGAGAGGAGCTTGCCTTGATGAGGAATAGGGCCACCTCTTCCTGTGAGACAATGGTGAAGGAGCAGATAGTAGCAGAAGGCATTTGAGTAGTATGAGATGAGGAGGAAAGGAGAAGAGGGAGCTCAAAGCAAATGGCCCCTTTTTTTTTCAGTGAAACATGAGGCAAGGTTCTCAGTGGAGATGGTTTGAGGAGGAATAAAAAAGATTTGGAAAAGTTGCTGTAGAGAATATAACACTGAGTTGATAAGGGAGCTATAGAAGGCCTGTCTATCCATATTGAGGGCCCAGTTGCAGTTGTGTAACATAAATTTGTAGCGAACACAGAGTGATTGAATGATTTTCTCCACCTGTGGACAGCAGCACATGTGTAGGAGTGAAGGTAATGGATGGTGGGAGTCATCCAAATCTGAGGCTTGGCAGGGCACAATTGGAGATATAATAAGGGGGCCATAGACTCAAGAGAAGAGAATAGTTTAAAATTGAGCTAGTTTCCCAAGGAGTCAAAATGGGGAAAAGAAGAGAGAGTGGCTAGTGCAGGGGTGATGGCCTGAGAGAGAACTGAGGGGTCAAATGATTGGAGGTCAGGATATGGATGAAGAGTAGAGTTTGGTATGAAAAGGCTGAGGGAAAAGTCCAAAGTCAATAACTTATGGTCAGATAAGGGGATTTCAGAGTTCTTCAGTGTGGATGTGGTCTACGTGTGGATGATGGCAAAAGTCAAAACTATCACCAGACCATCTTTGTGTGTTGCTGAAGTAGGTGGAGGACTAAGTCATTGGAAATGAGCAGGTTGAGGAAATGGGAGTTTATATTGAAGTCCCTTAAAATGAGGAAAGGAGCTGGGGAGGAGAGAAAAATTGTTAGCCAGGTACTGAACTTATTGAGGGAAATGAAGTGTCCTAGAGGTCTGTAGATAACAGTTACCAGGATTTTGATTGAGTAGAAGATCTATAGATCGCAAAGGAAGAGAGGTTCTTAAGTGATGGAGGTAAGAGGTAGTGGCAATGGAAAGCAATGAGTATTCCAGGTCACTCACCTTGATGAGGGGAATGAGTGAAAGTATAGCCAGTATTGGAAAGGATTGCCAAGGACACTTTGTCATCAGTGGGGAGCCAGGTCTCAGTCATTACCAGAATATAGAAGGAGTGGGAGAGTAAAAAATTATGGATTATTAGAAATTTGTTGCCTATAGAATAGGCATTCCAGAGGGCATGGTGAAAGGATAGGTAGTGTTTAGTTGAGACTTTGAGGTGTGTCACATTTGAAATTTAACAAAAGGATAAATCAAGTCAGGCTTCTCCAAGAAGAGTTATGGGTTATTAGTAGGGGCACTACCCATCAATAAAGCAGGTCTCTTGATCCCTCAAATAGACAAAAGACTCCAAATTTAGAGTATAATGAATTTTTAAAACATAGAACAAAAACAGAACAAAAATCCTGTTATTGGTTAGGGGATTGTTACACAGAGTTACAAAATTATGATTTGTTACAATAAGGGAGGTCAGAATAAGCACATACAGGACCAGGCCTGCCTCTCTCTGCCTGTAGGGAATGCTTTTGTGAATTTATGGAGGCCAGCTGCAGCTTGAGGTCATAGATATCAAACAGGTGTGCCAGACTCCAAGGTGCCTGCGCACAAGATAAAGCTACTTGAAATTTACAAGGACGAGGCCTAGGGACAAGGTGAACTTAGTCCGATTCTCAAAGAGGGCACGTACATATCATTGAGCTTCTCCAAGACTGAAGCTATGTCAAATAACAAACTTCCTTGGCAGGAATGATTTGCAGGTGTTGCTGAGATAACAATTCCCATGCTGAGAGTTTCTTTTTAATTAACAGTAGTCGTGGGAGAGCACACACATCCAGCCCGAGAGAGAGGCTGAACTTTTGAACTTATGAGCTTCTTCAATGAGAGACAAAGAGGGGGATTAGGACTGTTCCAGAATACAGAATATGTTACATTTTAGAATCACTCATAGAGTGGAATAAAACATAAAATATAGGCTAGAACAGCTGAATCAATATTTGCATCTTTTAGGTGGGAGCCTCTGCTGAGGGGTTGGGAGTAAGGAATCAGGTGGTGAGGGATGGAGATTAAAGTTTGGATGATGGCCCAGTGAAGGGAATTATGATTTTCATACTAATCGATATGACGCACATAATGAACATATTTAGATTTCTCAGAGCTGCCTCTTCTGGCTTGAGAGTCAGAAGTTTACAACAGAGCTTGAAATGATCAATGAAACCCTTGACAATGCTCTCACAATCACTTACATTCCTGGGCCTGTGTGCCTTAAGTGAAGCAAATCAAAGATTACATAGCCTGTCTCCATCACAGAACTCTGGTCCTGTGACACCCACCACACACACACACACACACACACACACACACACACACACACACACACACACACACACACACACACACACACACACACACACACACACACACACACACACACACACACACACACACTCCCCCAGGACTCCAGGACAACTGTATTGTGGACTCGAGCTTGTGTGAAACAACTCAGGCCCTAGAAACAATTGTTTGTAATCCACCTTCCCCCTCCCTTCCCACATGTGATTTGTGTATATAATCTGTGCCTTCACCACAGCAAGGTGGAATTCTGATCAGGAGAATTCCCGAGTTGACATTGGTTCCTCATAATGAAACTAATTAATTAAATTGTTACTTGATTACTGGCCCTTTATCTCTGGTCTGCGCTGTTTCATCATTCCCAGGTTAGAGACTGGCTCAGTTAAAAAAAAAAGTTAACAGCCCAAAGGGGCTCAGAATCATAGGGATATGTAGGGTATGACCAGGTGTGAGAATGTTCATTATTAAATGAAAGATGCCTCTCCTTTTCCAAGAGAAGGCTGGAAATCAATCAGGAGATACCATGAGATGGAAAGCACACAGTCATGGCAGTCCCCTGCTCCCTCCCTCAGCCTCTTCCCGCCTTGGGCCCAACAGAGTCACCAGACTCCTGTGAAGGTTCTTCAGCCAGGAAAGATCATGTTTAAGAGCATTATTTATTTTGTTTTGCATTCAGAAATCAAAACAGGAACATTACATAAAATCCCGTTTCTTCTCTTCTGTTCCCTCTGAAAGCGGGAGATCAGGCAGAGATAATGCAGCCGAGATGGAAGTTGTGGTGGTCGGACGGAAGGTGGTGCCTCACCTCTGCTATTAAAGAGAGGCTGAAGACCAGGTAGGAGCAACAGGAAGGGGAAGCAGAGTCACCCAGAGGGGCTAGTGCGGATGGAAGTTATGCCAATCTTATGCCTCCTTTCCTCTTCCTCTTCTCTTGGGGACTTGCAGCATGTGATGGAAGGAGAAGGAAGGTCTTGCCTCATTTTTTGAATATGTTGTGCTTAACTATGCTGATTTGTTACAAAGGTTGGTTTTTTTCCTTTATTTTTAATGGGATGGGGGTAGCCAGAGTGATTGCCTCCCCCACAAAAAAGGGAGATCAGGGGGGAAAAAATCAAATGCGCAAGAGAACATAGAAATTCAAAAGGAAGCACAGACAAGCAGAACAGTTTTAAAAGTAATGCATAAAATTTGTGGGATTTATTTATTTATTTATTTATTTATTGGTTGTTGTTGTTGTTAAGAAAGGAATTTTCAAATCAGACGCTTGCTAGCTGTATGACCATGGGCAACTCACTTAACCTTTGTCTCAGTTTCCACATCTGTAAAATGAAGATAATAATAGCAACGACCTTCTGGGATTGTTGTGAGGATTAATTTTTTAAAAGTGCTTTGTAAATTTAAATACTATCTAAATGATAGCTATTATTATTAATTATTATCAGCAAAGTTACATGAAATGGAGACTAATAGTTTCATATATAACCCTGTTATTGTGTTCTGCTCTGTATTTTAAAATGTTCAGGTTTTTGGGCGTTTAAGTTCCGAATAAGAAAACAGAAAATTTTTTTAAAAAATGATAGTTACGCACTTTTTGAAATTCACATAGGCACACTTCCAAAAGGAGCCCAAAATATACTGTTAATGATTATGAAGTGTTGAACAAAAAACTTGACGACCATAGAGCATATGTTGTATTTTCCTCACTATTGCCTATTGAAGGTAATGAATGCAAAGTAATAATAATCATAATTAGAATAATAACAATAGCCGATATTATATAGCACTTAACTCTGTGCCACTCCCTATGTATGCTAAGTGCTTTACAATTATTATCTCATTTGATCTTCAAACAACCCTAGGGAGGAGGGTAGGTGCTATTATTATCCTCTTTTTACAGATGGGGAAACTGAGGAAAACAGGGACTAAGTGACTTGCCTGGAGTCATACAGCTAGTAAGTGTCAGAGGTCGAATTTGAACTCAAGTTTTCCTGATTCCAGGACAGGTGCTCTATCCATTGAACAATCTAGCTAGTCAAAAGAGAAAAATTAATTTGGTGAATGATTAGAAGTTGGTAAGAAGCTAAGTTTTCTGAGAACAGGATTTTGGATTTCTGGATCAAAGTTTACAACATAAGAAAGGCACCTTTTTGTCCAGAAATGGAATATTGCAACAAGAACCAGTTAAAATGTATTTGCCAGACATCTCAAACACTTTTTAATCTAAAAATAATAGTGGGACGCAAAGCCTGCATAATGTACATACTTATGCATATTATATATATGTGTGTGTGTGTATAATATATTGTATGCATATTATATATGTATATAACTTAGGGGTGTGTGGGAGCACACGCACACACACACACACACACACACACACACACACACACACATATATGTATGTATGTGGCTACTACAGAGAATAACCCACAAAAGGGGAAGAATAATAGCAGCTGAAATGCCCAGAAATTCAAAGCAGACAAAATTCAAGAAAAGACTCAAGTAACACTCCATGCCACAAATGTTTTTAACCAAATGTCAAAATATTTGACAATAAACAAGAGGAACCATTCAGACACAATACGAATTTAACTATAAAACATTTTTGGCAGAAATAAAGACAGACCTAAATAACTGGAGAATCATAAAGATAATAATAAAAAGGGGGGGATGGAAAGAGACTTATCAGTAGCAGGTCTCAAACTATATTATAATATGGTAATCATTTAAATGATTTGATAGTGCTTTACAAAGAAAGACAGGTCAATCAGTGGAACAGAGTAGGTATACCACAAACAAAAGCAAACAGCTAGTAGTAGCATAGTGTTTGATAATCCAAAAGATAACAGTTACTAGAGGAAGGACATATTTTGACAACAGTCAATTTGTTCCTATGCTTTTAAATGGCTATTTATATATATGTGTATATATCTATATATCTATATATACATATATAGATATATATATAGTTGTCTTTATCGTCAGATGATTTTTCTGGTGTCTATTGATAATATAATCACTTAATTTTATTGTTTTTGTCTTTTATATTGTCTATTATAGTTATGCTTTTCTTGATATTGAGCCAAGAATGCTCAACAAATATAAATATAACTTGTTGATTGGGTATAAACTTTTGAACATGTTGTTATAGCCTCTTTGCTAATATTTTATTCACTATTTTTGCATCAATATTCATTGGCAATATTGTTCTAGGGTTTTCTTTCTCTACCCTATATCTTCTTGATTTAATTATCAGGACCATATTTGTCTCATAGAAGGAATTTGGTATGATGCCTTCTTTCCCTCTTTTTGTAAACTATTTATGTAATATTAGAATTCTTTGTACGTTTGATACACTCCATTTGAAAATCTGGTTCTCATTCTTTTTTTTTCCTTTTAGGAATTCCTTAAAGAACTATTCCATTACTTTTTCTGACAAAGTGTTATTTACATTCTCTCATTCTGTTTATCTGGGGATTTTTCTTTTATGAACATTCATTCATTCAAAGTTGGCGTAGAATTGGACAAAATAATTTCTAATAACTTCCTTTATTTCATATTCATTTGCTTTGAATTATTTTTTTCATTTTGACTGTTTGGTTTTCCTCCTTTTTTTGATCAAACAACCTAGCAATAGGCAATATTTTATTAGGTTTGTTTCTCTGTCCCCTCCAAAAACTGCTGGTTTTATTTATTGATTCTTTTTTTTTGTTTTGTTTTCAGTTCTATCCATTTAATTTTCTGTATTTTTACTTTTGTATTTAGTTGGGGTTTTTGAATTGTTGATTTTCTAGTCTTTTCTGTTGGCAGTGGTACATACCACATTCACTGATCTGTACTTTCTCTCTTTGTTTTGTTTTTTAATATAAAATTTCCCCTAAAGATTTCTTTGGGTATATCTCAAGTATGAAGTTAGTAAGTTGTCTCATTGTTTTCATTTTCTTTCATGAAATTACCTATTTTTTCTATGACTTGTTTATTCACCCACCAATTTTTTAGGATTAAATTATTTATTCTCTAAGTTTGAATCTTTCCTTTAAATAACCTTTTTATTGTGTTGCCATCAATAAAGAAGTGTTTAAAATTTATATTTTTCTTTTTATGCCCTAGGTTTGTTTGGTTGGGGGTTTTTTGGGGTGTTTTTTTTAGGCAATTGGGGTTAAGTGACTTGGCCAGGGTCACACAGCTAGTAAGTGTCAAGTGTTTGGTCTGAGGCTGGATTTGAACTCAGGTCCTCCTGACTTCAGGGCCAGTACTGTATCCATTGCACCACCTTGCTGCCCCTTATGCCCTAGTTTTTATGCCCCAATGCGTAATCATTTTTGGTAGAAGTTTAAAGTTGAGAAATATTTCTATTTAGTAATCATAAGAAATCTATCTTATCTAAAATTTCTAAAAATCTATTTGTACATTTATCTTCTTAATGTTTATGTTTTTGTCAAATTTGTCCATACCTATTGAATTTCATATATTTGGACACCAAACTCAGGGTCTTTTTAATTGTCTTTATGCAATTCAGATAAGAGTGAAGCTGATTGGAGGCCCACCCCTCTCCTACTTCCATGTTTGTCTACTCTTCCTCTGTTCTACCCCAAGCATGAGAAATAGTAAATTCTTCTCCCTTTATTCATATTTCTTCCTTAGTCTATTCTTTTTGCTTCCCATTCATTTCCTCCCATAAAACCACATTGAGGCTCTGGGTTTGTTGTTGTATTACTCCCCTGTAACAGGGGAATGCTAAAGGGACATATTTTCTTCATTCTTCTATTACAGTAAGCTCAACATTTAGCCCCTTTAAAATGCTCAAATATATTTATCTGTAATTCTTTTCACTTGTGTTTGCATTTCAAAGATTCTACTGAGCTGTAGCCTTTTCATTAAGAATGCTTTAAAGTCTTCCATTCCATCAAATGTATGTTTTCCCCCTATAATATTATACTAAATTTTCCAGAATAAATTATTCTTGGTTGTAAGTTTTTTCATTTGCCTTTAGGAATATAGTACTCTAATAGCTCCTCTCCTTTTTAGTAGATGAAGCTTGGTCTTGTGTGATCCTAACCACAGTTCCTTGGTTGTTGAACTCTTTGGCTATTTACAGTATTTCTTTTTGACTTTTGTCTACAGCATTTTTTAGTGCTTTCAATTTGGAATTTTTTTCAGAATTTTCATTTTGTCCTCATGGTCTAGTAAATATAGGCAATTTTCTTTCATGATTTCTTGAGTTATAGTATCCAGGGTTTTGTTTGGTCATATATTTCAGTGAAATCTGATGATATCTTAGTTTTCTCAATCAATTTTTCAGGTCAGTTTTTTATATTAGATGCCTTACATGTTCTTTTAACATATTAGTTTTTGACTTGGTCCTAATATTTCTTATTGTCTCATTGAATCATCAGATTATGTTTGCTCCATTCTGGTTTTCGGAGTCCACTCTGAATCATGGGTCATGGATTCCATCTTCCTTTCCAAGATTTTTCAATTGTTTTTCCAACTTTTTTTCTTCAAGAGATCTAATTTCACTTCTTTACCTTTTCTTTCATTTCATTCATTAATTCTGAGTCCTTATGAATAAACCATTCTTTGTACTGAGATTCTATTGACATTTATTATGGAATTATTCTCTTCTTCTTTACATCATGAGCTACACAGATTCCTTTACATCATGAGTTCCTTGTATTCAGAGTTTTCTTCTATCTACTCCTAACTCCAACCTCAGTTGCTGGATTGGGATTCTGTATCAAAGCCAGGCTTTACTCCTTCCAGTATTCTTGGATGGGTGATCAGGCCTTGCCTTGTCTTGTCCCCTCCATAGTCTAAATACCATTGCTATTTCCCTTCTGCAGTTCTAGGTGGGGTGGATAGGGCCAGATACCACCCTCTGCTACAATATCTGGGTTCTGCCTCCATCTTTTTATGACTGAACATGAGTTTTTATGGCCTTATGCCAGGCTCTGTTTCCTCTTTGCATAATCACCAACCAGAAGTAGGCTTTGTTCCTTCTGTAGTACTGACAGCAACTGGATGTAAGAGATGAAGATGGTTTTAGGTCTCCTAGAGGCTATTCTCACTACTCCTTCATACAGGCTGTCTGGTTGTCACTCCTTTTCATTTCTCTGGACAGTTCATTACTAAGAACTGCCTTTTTCCGTACTGCTACAGAAATCCTGCTGTTTAGAGGGCTCCAAGATGTGTGGTCATTGTCCAGGGTAGAGATCTACCAGGAGATGGTCTTATTCTGTGTTGTGGCTTTGACATGCCAGGAACAAGATTCTACTATTTTCCAGCCCAATTTACCAGAGATGTTCTGGTGCACCCTCTGATGCCTCCTCATTTAGAGCTCAGAGTTTTTCATTGGCTTTCAGCTGTTTTCTTATATTGTTGTTGAAAGTAAAATTCAACAAAGGTAGATTAAGGCACGTTTTATCCAAGGAAGATAACATGGGCCTAATGACTACCTCAGTGAGACAAAGAATTGAAGGGGCAATTCATTTGTATAATCATAGAATAAAAAACATAACAGAGTAGGTGAAGAAATGACAATTGGTTATGGGGTTGGTGACATCAGGGTGACAGCAACATGACTAAACATTTAAGAAAGTGGACATATACACACATGTGTGATCAGGATCATCTGTCTGAAAGAAATGTTTGTGGATTTGTGGGACAAGCTATATCCCAAGGTTATTGATATTGGACCAGGGATAGCAACCGGGAATGAGATAAGACCACTTTTTTTCTTGTTTTTTTTTATTAATTCATTTTGATTTATCAACAATCACTTCCATATGTTTTTGAGTTTAAAATTTTTCTCCCCCTTCCTCCCCACCACCCTCCCCTAGATGGCACACAATCTGTATAGGCTATACATATACTTTCCTATTAAACATATTTTCACATTAGTGATGTTATAAGTAAGAATTAGAACCAATAGGAGGAACCACCAGAAAGAGGAAACAAAACTCAACAGAAGAGAAAAAAAAAGCGAATAGTATGCTTTGATCTGCATTCAAATTCCATAGTTCTTTCTTTGGATGTGGATAGCCATTTTCCATCACCAGGCCTTTGGAAATGTCTTAGATCCTTGTACTGCTGGGAAGGGTGAAGCTTATCAATATTAGTCATTGCACAATGTGGCTGTTATTGTGTACAAAGTCCTCTTAGTTCTGCTCACTTCACTCATCATCAGACCATACAAGTCTTTCCAGGATTTTCTGAAGTCAGCCTCTTCATCATTTCTTATAGCACAATAGTATTCCATTACATTCATATACCACAGCTTGTTCGGCCATTCCCCAGTTGATGGGCATCCGAGATAAGACCACTTTTAACTGGGCAAGGATAAGCAGAGGTGGGACTGGTCAGCTTGTATGCTTTCAAGGATAACACACAGATGTGTAACAAGCTTCCTTGGCACAAAGTGATTTGTAGGTGATGTTAGGGTAACAGTTCCCTCAGAATTAGAATGTTTTATGAGAGTATTGAACCTCTAAACTTAGCTTAGTTTTTCTTTAATTAAAAGTGATCAATAGGGAGAATAAACTTTGGCATCTAACTGTGAGAGAGGGAGACTGAACTTTTGAACTCATGAGCTTCTTCAATCAGAGACAAAGATGAGGCTAAGGTTTGTTATGTAGAAGGCAGAATATGATTACTGAATAGACTCAATTACACAGTGAACTAAAATATAAACTGCAGGATCGATAATTAATTTTCTCACAGTCCTGGAGTAGATAGGAGATTTCACTACTGTTCTCCTATTATTATTATTAATCATTGCCCAGCTATACCTTTGCTAGGCTGTGTATCAGGGGAACTAAGCTTAGCTGGGACCTTTCTTGTTGCCATCTTTATTTTAGCCCCTTCAAAATTAGTTTCCTAACTTAAGTGGTAGAGTGGTTATAACCATATGCATGATCCATGTTAATTTGGTTAAATTTACATCAGTTACGTCTGTATAATGGAACAAAGATTAGAGGAACTACAAAGCTAGAGGCAAGAGGAAGGGAACCTGACCAGAAAGTAAAGGAAGGAAAGGGAGGGGAAAAAAATGAAACCTTAGCTGGAAAAAATAGATGATAGGAAGGGATTAATCTAATATTATCATTTTTGCTATCAATAGTATTCACGTAGTTTTTTAAGGTTCACAAAGTGCTTCGCACATTTTCTCTCATTTTGTCTTCACAAGAACTATTTGAAGTGGGTGCTATTGCAGTGAGAGAATGAGTTTGAAGGGTAAAAATTACCCAAGAGTCAGACTTGTTTCTCCATGGGTGAAGCAAGCAAATAGAACCAAGCAGTGTCAGGAGCATGGTTGGTTGGGTGGAAGGGGAATGGGGACTTGCTTATATCAGAGATGAAGGGGGAGTGATTTATGGAAATTTGCTATGGCATAATCTTTGTGCTATGCAGGAGGAAAAACTTTCGCCTGTGCTTTGCTGGGTCTTCCGGGTGGCTATCATGAAAGAGCTATACTTTCACTCTCTAGAGTCCCTTCATTGTCATATGCATGAGATGTTAATGGAGACTTTGACATCACCATAAGTTACTATCAGGCAGTGAGAAGCCATGTTGCCCTTGTGCAGTCTTGGGAAAGTCCTCTGACCACAAGATCACTGGTGATAGGGTGGGCTGAGGGTCCCTAGACCACAAGGTCACTGGTGACAGGGTGGGCCACAGAGTGGTGAGGTTTCCTGTTCAGCTTATGGGGGAAGTAGTTGTCTGCTCAGCATATGGGGGAAAGGGCTAAGAATATAGAGGAAAGGGTTGCCTACTCAGCATATGGGGAAAAGATAGGGCCTCATTGATCTGGGGGAAAAATAGGACTTTGCTACTCTTATGCCAGTATTCCTGTCTACCAGGAAGATGGTCATGGCCTGTATAGGAATAGAAAAGTTAAGGAATAAAGGAATGATTTGGGGAGAAAGATAATAGTTCAGTTTTAGATGCATTGAGTTTAAGATGTCTATGAAATATATAGTTTGAAGGGCAGCTAAGTGGCACAGTGGATAGAACTCCAGCCTTGGAGTCAGGAGGACCTGAGTTCAAATCTGGTTTCAGAGGGGACACTTGACACTTACTAGCTATGTGACCTTAGGCAAGTCACTTAATCCCAATTGCCTCACCAAAAAAAAAAAAGAAAAAGAAAAAGAAATATATAGTTTGAGATATCTAATAGCAGTTGGAGATGTAAGTCTGAAGGTCAAGAAAGAGGTTAGGACTGGATAAGTAGATCTGAGAATCATCAGCATAGAAATGATAATTACATCCATGTGAGCTGTAGAGATCACAAAAAGAAATAGTATAGAAGAGGAAGAGAAGAGTACAGAAGGCAAATCCATGGGCACACCCACCACTAACGGGCATGATCTGGATGAAGTTCCAGCAAAAGAGTCTGAAAAGGAGCAGTCATTTACATAGGAGAACAAGTATAAAATAGTATCATGGAAATCTGGAGAAAAGAGAACATCCAGGAGAAGTTGATAAATGCTATCAAAGGCTGTAGAGAAGTCAGGAAGGATAAGAACATTAGACTTGGCAATTAAGAGATCATTGGTAAATTTTAAGAGAGTACTTTCAGGTGAATGATGTCGTCAGAAATCAGACTGTAGAATTAAAAAGAGAGGAAGAAAGTGGGGGCATCAATAGTAGATAACCTTCTCAAGTTTAGCCACAAAAGAGAGGGGAGATGTGTGACTATATCTAGAAGTGATGGATGGATGAAGTGAGGGTTTTTAGAGTTTGAAGGAAACATGGCCATTATTGTAAAGAGTAGGAAAGCAGTCAGTTAACAGGGAGAGACTGAAAATAAGTGAGAAATACCACTTACTAGCTGTGTGACCCTTGGTAAGTCACGTAACCCCTATTGCCTCTCCAAAGAGAAAAAGAAAAAAAAAGAAAGAAATGAGAAAGTGGGGATGATAAAGATGGCCAGTCTGCTGAAGAAGATAGGATGGAATGGGATCACTAGGTCTTTTTTTTTTAAAGGCAACTGGGGTTAAGTGACTTGCCCAGGGTCACACAGCTAGTAAGTGTCAAGTGTTTAGTCTGAGGCTGGATTTGAACTCAGGTCCTCCTGACTTCAGGGCCAGTGCTCTATCCACTGTGCCACCTAGCTGTCCCCCCAGGGATCACTAGATCTTGACAAGGAGAAGGGCTACCTCACTATGTGAGACAGAGGTGAAAAAGGAAACAGTAACAGAAAATTTCTGGGTGATATGAAATGAGCAGAAAGGGAAAAGGAGAAGCTTTCAGTGAATGATCTCAATTTTTTTCAGTGAAATATGAGGCAAAGTTCTCACCTGAGACGGTGGGGACAGAGGAAAACAATGGGAGGTTTGATAAAGGGTGAAAAGGTTTACTTTGGTAAGTGGGATAGTCAGTCAATTAGAGAGGCATAAAAATATTTCCTTGTCCTATTGAGGGCTATTTTGAGAGCATGTAACATAAATTTGTAGTGAACCCAGTTAGCATAGTTCTACAATTTTTTCTCCATCTTTGCTCAGCAGCATATGAGAAGCAAAAGCAGGTAGATGGACTGAGTAATCCAAGGCTGAGACCTGGAAAGGCAAGATCAGCAATAGGATAAGTGGGCAAGGGACTCAAGAGAAACTGGACAGTATAAAGTTAAACTGTCAATCAATCAACAAACATTTATTAAGCACTTAATATGTGTCAGGCATTGTACTAAGTGCTGGGAATATAAATATATACAAATAGAAAGGCAGTCTCTGCTCTCAAAGACCTAACATCTAATACATAACACATAAAAGGAAGCTGAAGGGGGAAGAAGAGAAGGTGCCCAGTGCAGGGGCATGATGTAGCTCAGAGGAGTGCAGCCTGGTAGGAAATGAAGAGAGGGATGGCCTGGGTGCCCTCCTTAAATGGAAATTCTGGGAGGAGTTGCCCATCCTCCAAACAGAGGGAGGGGCCCTAGTAACAAAGGGCACTACAGAGGTATAAGTTCCAGGTCTGAAATGTTCTTCCAAATATACCAAGGGACCCAAATAAGGAAGGGAGGAGCTTATAGACAGCACAAGGGTGATAACCTGAGAAAGAGCTAAAGGGTGGAGAGATTAGAGGTCAGGGGAAAGATGCAAAACAGAGATTGGGGCTATACGTTGAAGAGAAAGAGGTGGAACGATAGCAGATTGTGATCCAAAAAGAGAATTTCAGGGTTTATAAATACTTCTGGATAACGGCAAGATCAAGGGTGTGATCATCTTTGCGTGCAGCTGGAGTGGAGAAATAAGTCACATGAAATGAGTAAGTTGAAAAATTGGAAATTAGGGTACTTGAGGGAGCATAAACATGTATGTTGAAGTCCCCTAGCATTAGGGCAGGTGTTAAAAGGGAGATAGAGATTATAAGCCCAGCACTGGATTTATTGAGGGTATTGTACGAAAGGTCATTATATAACAGCTACCAGAATTTTGATTGGGTAGTAGATGCAGACTGAGTGAACCTCAGAGTAGAAGCTGCTGAGTGAGAGAAAATTTGGAAGTGGCCATGGTGAACTCCTTGGAATACAAAGAGTATTCCTTGTATTCCTACTCCCCAAAACTGACCAATGAAGACCAATAAAGAAAAATGAGTGAAAGTGCAACCATTTTTGGAAAATATGACCAAGGAGGCTGTGTTATCAGGCAGGAGCAGGTGTCAGTGACAAACAGAAGATGAAAGGAGTGGGAAAGGAAAAGATTTAAGAAGAAAGCAAGTTTGTTAGCTGTGAAGCAGGCATTCCAGAGAACACAGCAGAAGAGGTGGGTCATTTGGTGGGTACCACTTTAGAGTGGGACCTTTGGGGTAGAGAGTAGTGTTGTGGGAAGTACAAGAAGTTGACAGTGAGAGAATGGAGAATGGGATTGAACAATGACAACCAGTTCAAATCACTGAGATGTGGAGGATATGACCTGAGAGAAGAGTCTGTTAATTACTGAGGAATAAATTCAAATAGGTTATCAACATCTATAATGATTTGGCCTCAGGGTGGAGTCCTCTTGGGGTCTTAGGCAGCTCAGATGATGCAACCAGTGAGAGGAGCTAATGGAAGGGTTTTTTTTTACCCTTTCCCCAGAAGTCTGGACCTACTACCTAAGATGGAATGACTCTAAGGAGCCTGCTTAATGAGGGAGACAACATGAAAACAACTCTGTACAAGGAAAATATGGACAGGATAAATTGGAGATAACCACCGAGGGAAAGCATTAGACTTAAAGGAGATAAGGAAATGCTTCTTGCAGAAGGTGAGGATTTAAGCTGGGACTTAAAGGAAACCAGGAAAGATAAGTATGGGGGACAGACAATGAAAAGAGATGAAGTGGAAAGTATGTAGAGTGACCAACAAGATAGATGAATAGATATTTTCTCTGATCCTAACAACCTCTCAAACTTCTCCAAAACAAATTATGCACCAAAGATAAAGCAATTTCAGCTGCCTCCATGATTTAAGACATCAGGAACCACAAAGAAGTTTTGTTTTGTTTTTTAAATCATGAACTACTGCCTACCTTAAGCTCACTCAGTACTCCCTCCCCCATTTACTACCATGCTATCAGCAGAAAGGCTGTACTAGCAGACCAGATTCACAGACTTACAGTAAAACCTAACACCACAATCCCAGAACTCCCACTTTATATCCACTGCTATAGAAATCTAGGCTCCAGGCTGCAAGAATTTGCTGAGACCCTGGTGGCTCCAGAACTGTATACTGCAAAAGATCTCTGTAGGAGAGCAGAAGAACAGAAGGAAAGTGGGCTTAAAATAGAGCTCAACCACATACTTTAGTTTCTTCCCTCCCTATACGAGAGCCTCAGAGATCTAGACTCCAAAGGTTAGAAACCAACCCCTAGATGCAATAGTACCAGTGCTCTGAACTACTGGGCCAGAGAACTCAATAACAGATAGAACAAAACAGGACCTTGGGGCAGGAAGGGAGGGGAGAGGAGCTCCAAGGGCTTACAAGGCAATATATCACTCCACTAAGCCTGAAGAAAAGAGCCCAGCATCCAGCTAAAGCCAGTTCTGTCTCTCCTCCCACCCTCAAAGGTCACTTGTGGTAGAGACCTAGGCTAGTTAGCTGTAAATTATCTAATATGGGAAGAGGCTGAGATGCTTTGAGATCCATCATCCAGAGAAGCCACCATCAAAGGGGAGGGACTCAGAAAGTGAGCAATAGGGGAAAATAACAAAAAAGCCTGAAATTAGCAAAGGTTTCAGGAGGAAGAAAATTCAAAAGCCTACAGCATAAGCAGATAAATCAACAGGGAAAACATTAACAGTGGTATCCAGATCTAGTAATGTATGTCAGGCATCTATGAATAAATACTGCAAAACAAAAGAAAATAACTTGACACTAAATGAGACAGATGACCCTGTGGAATTTGAGGATAACATGAAACAACAACATGCTGTTTCTGAGTAGTTTAAAAAAGAGCTAACAATCATGAAAGAAGAGTTTATGTCCTGCATAACAGAAATAATTTGCAAAATAGAATCAATTTACACTTTTTATGCAATACCAAACAAATTACCAGAGGGATACTTTATAGAACTTGATAAAATAATAAAATTCATTTGGAAAAATAAAAGAGCTAGAACATCAAGGGAAATGATAAAAAGAGGTAAGGATGAAAGGAGAATTCCAGAACTATATTATAAAAGCAGTAGTCATCAAAATCATGTGGTATTGGTTAAAATGTAGAGATCAATGGAACAAACTAGATGAGGGAGAATCAAAAATGATGGAATTCAATAACACAATGTTTGATAAAATGGAAAACTTAAATTGCCTAAGAAAAATCTTCTTATTTGATAAAAACTGCTAGGAAAATTGGAAAAGTCCAGCAGAAATCAGTCAGTTGATTAAGTCAATAAATATTTATTAAGTGCCTACTATGTGCCAGGCACTGTGCTAAGCAGTGGGAATACAAAAAGAGGCAAAAAACAGTCTCTACCCTCAAGGAGCTCACAACAGTGGGAGAGAAAACAAATATGTACAAACAAGCTATATACAGGATAAATAGGAAATAATTAACAGAGGGAAGGCACTAAGATTAAAAGGGCTTGGGAAAGGCTTTCAGTAGAAGATGGGGTTTTAGTTGGGCTTGAAGGAAGTCAGTGGGTGGGATGAGGAGAGGGAGCATTCCAGGCATGGGGGACAGCCAGAGAAAATGCCTGGAGCTGAGAGATAGAATGTCTTATTTGTCTAATAGCAAGGATGTCAGCATCACCACATCTAAGAATATGTATTGGGGGTGAGCAGGGAGAGAAATGAGGTATAAGAAGACTGGAAAGGTATTTTGAATGCCATAAAGAGGATTTCAGATTTGATCATAGAGGCGATATGGAACCACTGGAGTTTGCTAAGTAGTGGTATGAAACGGTCACACATATGCTTTCAGAGCATCATTTTGCCAGCTGAATGGAGGATTAATTGGAGTGAAGAAAGACTTGAGGCAGGCAGATCCACTAGCAGGATATTTCAGTAGTCCAAATGTGAGGTGATGAAAGCTTGCACTAAGGTGGTGGCAGTATGAAAGAAGAGGAGGAATGTGTTTGAAAAAAGTTGCAAAGGTAAACTAGGCCTTGAAAATAGATTGGGTATGGAGGATGAGAAATAGGAGTCAAGGATGACACCTAGGTTGTGAGGCTAAGGGACTAAGAAAATGGTGGTGCCCTAGATAGCAATAACAAAATAGGGGCAGAGGAGAGGATTTCAGAAAAAAGATAATGAGTCCAGTTTGGGACATGTTGATTTTAAGATATCTACTAGACATCCAATTGAAAACAATTGGAGATTAAAGATTGGAAGTTAAAAGAGAGGCAGGATAGGTAGTTTTGAGAATTGTCAAAATAGAGATACTAATAAATCCATGGAAGCTGATGAGATCGTCAAGGGAAGATATATAGAGAAGAAGAGAAGAGGGCCTAGAATAAAACCCCTGTAGGATGCCAATGTTTAAGGGGCATGACCTGGATGATAGACAGCAAAGGATACTGAGAAGGAGTGGTCAGATAGGAAGGAGGAGAAGAAAGAGAGAGTAGTAACTTGAAAACCTAGAAAGATGAGTGTATCAAGGAAAAGAAGGTGATCGACAGTGTCAAAAGCTTCAGAGAGGTTTAAAAATAAAAGGAGGATTGAGAAAAACTTAGTTGGAAATTAAGAGATCACTGGTAATTTTGGAGAGAGCAGTTCTGGTGGAATCATGAAGTTGGAAGTTGGAAGATGAGTGAGAATGGAGAAAATGCAGGCACCTATTGTAGACAGCATTTTCAGGGAGTTTAGCCACAAAGAGCAGAAGAAATATCGGTGATAATTAAAGGATATGGAGGGATCAAAAGAGGGTATTTTTTCAGGATGGGGGAGACATGGGCATGTTTGTAGATAGTATGGAAAGAGAGATTGAAAGTAAGTGATAGAGTGGGAATAAATGAGAGGGCAATCTGTTGTAGGAGATAGGAATAAACGGGATCATTTGTGCAGGTAAACAGCTGGACTTTGTAAGGAGTAAGGCCACCTCTTCAAGTGAGACAGGAGTTAAGGAGGAGCTAGTGGAAGAAGGCATCAAGTAACATGAGATGAGGAAGAGCAGAAAAGCAGGAGCCCTCAGCAAATAGTCTCATTTTTTTTCCCAGTGAAATATAAAGCAAAGTGGTGGTGGGCATGATGGTAGGCAAGGGAGGTCATAGAAGGTTTGAGAAGGGATAGAAAGTTTGGAAAAGCTGCTGTGGAAAATGGGATAGTGAGTTGAAAAAGGAAGTATAGAAAAATTGCCTAGAAGCAGTGAGGGCCAAGTTGAGGTTGTTTAACATAAATTTGTAGTGGACCCAGTCAGAATGGTTGTAAGATTTCTCTACCTTTGTTTAACGACACATGTGCAGGAGTGAAGGTAGTGGATAATGGGAGTTATCCAAGGCTGAGGCTTGGCAGGTACAATAAGTACTATAATAAGAGGACCAGGAATTCAGGAGAAGGATAGTAGAAAGTTGAACTGCTTCCCCAAGGGATCAAGATGGGAAAAAAAGGAAAGAGTAGCTAGCTCAAGGGAGATGACCTGGGAGAGAACTGGGCCATCAAGGGACTGTAGATGTGTGGATGAAGACTAGGGTTTGGTAGGGGAAGCCTGAGGGGGAGAGGTCAAAATCCAATAGATTATGGTCAGATAAGGGGAGTTTGAAAATCTTAGACATGGAAGTGGTGCATTTGTGGGTAATGGAAATTAAGCTTAGACCAACATGTTATACCATATTCCATAATACCTTCTAAATGGATATATATGACCTTAATATTAAAGATAATATTTTTTAAAATTGGAAAAGAAGCAGCTCATAAATCTCTCACAGCTCTGGGTAAAAGATGCATTCTTAACCAGCCAAGAGATAAAAGCAATTACAAAAGATAAAATAGATTACTTTGACTACATGAAACTGAAAAGCTTCTGCATAGCCAAAATTAATGCATCTAGGATAAGAAGGGAGATGATTCAATGGGGAAAAAAATCTTTGTATTATTTTTTAATATTTTTAAAATTAATTTATTTTTAGTTTTTAACATTCACTTCCACAAGATCTTGAGTTCCAAATTTTCTTTCCATCTCTCCCCTTCCCCCACCCCAAGATGGTGTGCATTTTGAATACTCCTTCCCTGCTCTGCCCTCCCTTCTATCACCCCCCCATCCCCTTCCTCTTTCTATTTCCCTGTAGGGCAGGATAAATTTCCATACCCCATTGCCTGTATATCTTATTTCCCAGTTGCATGTAAAAACAATTTTTAACATTTGTTTTTAAAACTTTGGGTTCCAAATTCTCTCCCTTCCTCCCTCCCCACCCACCCTCATTGAGAAGGCAAGCTACTCGATACAGGTTATATATGTATAGTCATGCAAAACACTTCCATAGTAGTCATGTTGTGAAAAACTAAGTATATTTCCCTTAATCCTATCCCACCCCACATTTATTCTATTCTCTCCTTTGACCCTGTCCCTCCTCAAAATTGTTTGCTTCTGATTATCCCCTCCCCCAATCTGCCCTCCCTTCTATCATTCCCTCCCGTCTTATTCTATTCCTCCCTAATTTTCTGTAGGGTAAGATAGATTTCCATACCCAATTGAGTATGTATGTTATTCCCTCCTTAAGCCACATCCAATGCGAGTAAGATTCATTCATTCTCTCTTACCTGACCCCCCCCTCCCCGGTAAAAGCTTTTTCTTCCCTTCTTTTATGTGAGATAATTTACCCCATTCTACCTCTCCCTTTCTTCTTCTCCCAGTATAATCCTCTCTCACCCCTTTAATTTTATTTTTTAGATATCATCCCTTCATATTCTACTCACCCTGTGCCCTCTGTCTATATATATTCCCTCCTACTACCCTAATACTGAGAAAGGTCTCATAAGTTACAAATATTATCTTTCCATATGGGAATGTTAACACTTTGACTTTA
Organism: Phascolarctos cinereus; assembly: GCF_003287225.1. NCBI lineage: Eukaryota > Metazoa > Chordata > Mammalia > Diprotodontia > Phascolarctidae > Phascolarctos > Phascolarctos cinereus. The sequence goes on along the minus strand of NW_027555847.1, from coordinate 280,417,874 downwards.
ATAAGTCCCTTATGATTTCTCTTTCTTGTTTACTTTTTCATGCTTCTCTTGAGTCTTGTTTTTGAAAGTCAGATTTTCTATTCAGCTCTGGTCTTTTCATCAAGAATGCTTGAAAGTAGTCTATTTCACTGAATATCCATTTTTTTCCCCTGAAGGATTATACTCAGTTTTGCTGGATAGGTGATTTTTGGTTGTAATCCTAGTTCCTCTGGAATATCACACTTCAAGCCCTCTGATCCTTTAATGTAGAAGGTGCTAAATCTTGTGTTATCTTGATTGTGTTTCTACAATACTTGAATTGTTTTTTTTCTGGCTGCTTGCAATATTTTCTCCTTGACCTGGGAACTGTGGAATTTGGCTACAATATTCCTAGTTTTCCTTTGGGGATCTCTTTCAGGAGGAGATCAGTGGATTCCTTCCATTTCTATTTTGCCCTCTGGTCCTAGAATATCAGGGCAGTTTTCCTTGATAATTTCTTGAAAAATGATGTCTAGGCTCTTTTTTTTTTTTGATCATGGCTTTCAGATAGTCCAATAATTTTAAATTTATCTCTCCTGGATCTATTTTCCAGGTCAGTTGTTTTTCCAATGAGCTATTTCACATTATCTTCTATTTTTTCATTCTTTTGGTTTTGTTTTATGGTTTGCTTTTTTTTTTTTAAGGCAATTGGAGTTAAGTGACTTGCCCAGGGTTACACAGCTAGTAAGTGGCTGGTTTTGTTTTATAATGTCTTGATTTCTCATAAAGTTGTTAGCTTCCGTTTGCTCCATTCTAATTTTTTAAAGACATTTTCTTCAGTGAGCTTTTGGACTTTCTTTTCCATTTGGCCAATTCTGCTTTTTAAGGCATTCTTCTTTTCATTGGCTTTTTGGACATCTTTTGCCATTTGGGTTAGGCTATTTTTTAAGGTGTTATTTTCTTCATTATTTTTTGGGGTCTCCTTTAGCAAGCTGTTGACTTGTTTTTCATGATTTTCGTTCATTACTCTCATTTCTCTTCCCAGTTTTTCCTCTATTTCTCTTACTTGCTTCTCAAAATCCTTTTTGAGCCCTTCCAAGGCCTGGGGCCAATACATATTTTTCTTGGAGGTTTTGGATGTAGGAACTTTGACTTTGTTGTCTTTTTCTGGTTGTCTGTTTTGATCTTTGTCACCAAAACAAGATTCCTATGGTCTGACTTTTTGCCCTGATTCCTCATATTCCCAGCCAATTACTTGACTATTAAACTCTTTGTTTAGGTAGGGGTCTGCTTCCAGTGTGGAGAATGTATTGTCCCAAGCTGCAGCTATTTTCAGAGATATTTCTAGGGACCTATACATTTTCAGTTCTTCCAAGGTGGTATGATCAAAGGCGAAGTGTTTACTACTTTCCTGGTCTGTGCTGTGGTTTATGAGTGACCACAAGCACTTTTTTCTGCCTTGGAACTGTGAGGAGGATTCTGTCTTGACCACCACCACAAGCTCCACCATGCCAGTTCTCCAACTTCACCCCAGGACAGCCACCTAGGACTGCAACTCAGATCCAATCATGGGAACAGCAAGAGAATCCTGCCTCAGCACCAGCAAAGAGATCCCTGCAATCCCCCTCTGATCAGCCACTTGATCCCACCTCTGTCTGTGTGCCGAGAGCTCTGGAAGCAGCCGCTGCCCCGTGGCTGCACTAGGACTAGGGATGGACCAAGCTCCTCTCTCACCTTGGTCCCACAGACCTTTCCTAATGACCTTCTAAGTTATCTTAGCATTTGTACGTTGAGAAGTCTGGAAACCACCACAGCTGCCCGTGATTCAGTCCCCTGAGGCCTGGTCTTTGCCTATGTGGCCCATGCTGAACTGCTGTCCTCTCCCAGAGTGACACAACAGACCTTTCCAATCAACCATCCAGGTGGAAATTTGTTTCACTCTGTCTTTTTGTGGGTTCTGCTGCTCTAGAATTTGTTTAGAGCCATTTTTTACAGGTATTTGGAGGGGTTTGGGGGAGAGCTTAAGCAAATCTCTATTTTTACTCCATCTTGGCTCTGCCCCTGTATAATTTTTTAGAAGGGTTTAGTATCCTATATATATATATATATATATATATACATACATATATATATATGTGTAACTAATAAATTGTATATATAAAAGTACACACACACACACACACACATATATATATATATATGTATACATATATGATTAGTAGCTATTCCCAATAGATAAATAAAGGATATGAACAAATAGTTCTCAAAAGAAGTTCCAAGTATTCATAGCTACATGAAAGAATGTTCGAAATCACTAATAACAAGAGAAATATACATCAAAACAACCCTGAGGTTTCACATTACACCCTGAAATCGACAAAGATGACAAAAAATGACAATAATCAATGTTGGAGGGGCTGTGGAATGATAGGCACACTAATACATTGTTGGTAGAACTGTGAGATGGTACAATCATTCTGTAAAGAAATTTAGAATTATACAAATAAAGTGAATAAAATGTTATAACCTTTGAACTGGAGACTCCATTGCTGAATTTATACTTCAAGGAAACCATTCATAAGAAGTAAGTTTCCATATATAGCAAAATATTTATAGCAGTATTTTTCATGATGATAAAGAGTTGAGGGGGGGAAGTAGATGACTATCCACTGAAGAATGGATAAACAAATTGTGGTACTTGAATGTAATGGACTATTACTGTTCTGTAAGAAATTTTATATGTGATGAATACAGAGAAGCATGAAAAGCTCTCCATAAACTGATAGAGTGAAGTATAGAGAGCCAAGAAAACACGACTACAATGTAGATAGAAACACAGACACACAGACACACACACACACACACACACACACACACACACACAATCAAAAGTGAATATAACACATTTATAATGATTGAGCATGAGAGGATATCCCCTTTCATGGAGGTGGGAGGTCCTCAGGTGTTATTGAACATGTTTTTTAGACTTTTCCAGTGTATTAATCCCTTGTGTTGATTTTCCCTTTCTTTGTTTCTTTCTATTTTTAAAAAATACCATCTGTTATATAGTATGGCTTTTAGAGATTTCTATGATATAAAAACAAAAGAGATCAATAGAAACCTTTTTTTTTTTTTTAAAGAAAACGTACATAGTGTTCCATGTGAGAAACATCAAGGAGGCCAGTGTATGCAGAGTAAGGAATGGAGTAAGATTGAAGACAGCTGAGAAGTCAGGAAGAGGACAGGTTACAAAGCGTTTTTAAAATCAAACAGGGGATTTTATATAATGTTCCTGTTTTGATTTTTGAATGCAAAACAAAATAAATAATGCTCATAAAAGCGATCTTTCCTGGCTGAAGAACCTTCACTGGAGTCTGGTGACTCTGTTGGGCCTGAGGCAGGAAGGGGCTGAGGGAGAGAGCAGAGGGAAGTCCTTTCATTCATGTACAGATTCCATCACAGAAACAATCTCAACTTTCAACCACAATTCCCTCACTCTTTCCCTACCCTCTAATAACTATTGCCATTTAATCTCGAGGTTTGAGACAGAAAAGCAATTTAATACCACCCAGAGAAATTTGTTCTTGTAGCTCTAAATATAAATTGAGTCTTGTTACTCTTCTCATGTCTAATTTGGGGCTAATATTTCTGATAAAGCTACTCCAGACTTCCACTGAACCAAAATACTCAAGTCGCTCTGGGTCCTGGTTGCCCAGTATCTCTAATGAATAGTGCTGAGAGAGTCATGGCATTCCTCTTCTTTTAACCCTTTTAATCTGTTTCATTAAAATTCTTTTTAAACCCTTCCATGACCATTAGAGTTAATATTTTAGCTCAGAGAAGGGCAAACTACAGCCTTAGGGCCAAATTCTGGGCTGTCTGTTTTGGTACAGCTTGTGCTCAGTATGATTTTTACATTTTTAAATACACTGTACTTAAAATGCAGTGGGACAGATCCTTCTCCATTTAAAATATGATGTATTTTAAAATGGAAATACCCTTCTTAGCTTAAAACCCGTAAAAGACAGGCACAGCAACTGGATTTGGCCAGTGGGCAGTAGTTTGCCAGCCCCTGAAAGCTTCCATGACATCTTGTCAGTGGTGGGTTCCACAGAGCCATCAGTGATGAGGAGAAAGCTTATAATCTTCTCTTAAATAAACCCACACTTCTTGTTTCCCAGCAGAAAAAAGAAGAGCTGATACTTAACTAAGCCCCCCTCTAAATCCCATTTAAGTCCTTCCTCTCTCTAGACCATATTCTCAGGTACTTTCAAGATAAGAATTGATATGGTGTGACAGCAATTGTACAATTCAAAAAGTTCCATAAGTTCCCAGTGTTTTTAATTAAATACAAACTTGTAATTTGGCAGACAAGAGAGGATGACTGTCTTTTCCTTGGTACCTTTACCAAAGGACAGCAGGATGTGGGAGGAGATCTCTCTCCTCACCCCAGCATACATCTTGTTGCAGAGAAGCTACTCACCCAGGAAAAAATATTATACTCACCAGGGAACACAAATATATGCATGCACACATGCACACACACACGCACACACATACACATACATATATACGTGTGTATGTGCTGATGCCTATTTACATTAAACATTAGATAGAGAAATACAGTAAGTTCAGTGGAGAAATAGGGCACAGAGGGAAGTTTAGAGGAAGGGTAGTCAGGGGAAACAAATGAAACAAACTTCACTTTTAGAGGGTTGATCCTGAAAGGGTGTTTAAAGGGGGACAAAAAGAAAAAGTAAGAAACAGTAATCTAAGTAAATGTTGATCCCACTTTGGTTTGACTACCTTCTCTTTTGTAAGGAGAGAACTGAAAGAAGAGCTTAGATTTAATGGAACTGGATTTAAGGGGGAAGGGGATTTAAGGGAAATATCCAATTAATAATCATAACACTGAGTGGCATTGGAATGATAAAAACTGAGAATAGAAGCATGTATAATAAAGCAAGAAAAATATATATTGTTTACAAAGAACACACTTAAAACAAAGATTCATAAAGTAAAAAGCATAAATAGGGGGTAACAATCATTATTTCAGCCAAAGATGTAGCAAAAAGAGATATGGTTAAGAAAGATAAGCAGGCAAGCTACATTATGCTTAAATGCTCCATAGATAATGAAACTACATCAAAATAATACAGTTGCACCAAATGATATAGTATCTAAGCACAAACCTTTATTGAATAACAGGGAGAACTAGATAGCAAAACTATAATAGTTGAAGACCTCAGCATACCTCTTCCAGACCCAGATAAGACTAATAAAAAGATGAATTAAAAAGAAAGTTAAAGACTTTAATAGGCTTTTAGAAACATTGGTTAAGATAAATTTCTAACACTTTGTGGTTGGAAATAGAAAGAAGCGTACATATTTTTCAACTGTGTGTGGCACCTATACAAAAATTGATCATGTGGTAAGGCATAAAAACCTCAGAATAAATGCATAAAAACAAATACTTAACAATTCTTTACTGACTGCAACACAGTAAAAATTATAATTGATAAAGAATCTTGGGGAAAAAAAAACAAATTGAAATGAAAGCTAAATAATTTCATACCTGGTTTCTACCAAACTGTTTTGTGGTTTTCCCAGCAGTTTTTCTCAAATAATGAGTTTTTGTTCCAAAAGTTTAGATCTTTGGGTTTATCATATACTAGATTACTATGGTCACTCTATTTCTAAGCCAGTATCAGATTATTTTGATAATTATCACTTTATAATTCAGTTTGAGATCTGGTACAGCTAGACCATCTTCTTTTGCATTTTTTTCATTGATTCCCTTGATATACTTGAGATTTTGTTCTTCCAGATGAATTTTGTTACCATTTTTTCTAGCTCTATAAAATATGTTTTGATAGTTTGATTGGTATGTCATGGAATAAATAAATTTAGGTAGATGGTAATTTTTGTTATATTGGCTTGGCCTACCCATGAGCAATTAATATATTTCTAATTGTTTAGACCTGACTTTATTTGTGTGAAAAGTCTTTTATAGTTGTGTTCATGTAGTTCCTGGGTTTGTCTTGACAAGTGGACTCCCAAGTATTTTATAATGTCTACAGTTATTTTAAATGGAATTTCTCTTTCTATCTCTTGTTGCTGGGCTTTGTTGGTAATATATAGAAATGCTGATGATTTATGCGGGTGTATTTTGTATCCTGCAACTTTGCCAAAGTTGTTAATAATTTTAAGTAGCTTTTTGGTTGCTCCTCTAGGATTTTCTAAGTATAACATCACATCAAATGCAAAGAATAATAGTTTTGTTTCCTCATTGCCTATTCTAATTCCTTTAATTTCTTTTTCTTCTCATTGCTATAGCTAACATTTCTAGTACAATATTAAATAAGAGACGTGATAATGGGCATCTTTTCTTTGCCCCTGATGGTATTGGGAAGGCTTCTAGCTTATTCCTGTTACAGATAATGCTTGCTGATGGCTTCAGATAAATATTACTTATATTTTAGGGTAAGCTCCATTTATCCTTATGCTTTCTAGTATTTTTAATAGAAATGGGTGCTGCATTTTGTCAAAGTCCTTTTCTGCATCTATTGAGATAATTATATGATTTCTGTTGTTGTTGTTTTTTAATTGCTATGGTCAATTATGTTGATAGGTTTTCTAATACTGAACCATCTCTGCATTCCTAGTATAAAATCTCACTTGGTTATACTGTATGATTCTGGTGATGTATTGCTATAATCTCTTTGCTAGTATTTTATTTAAATTTTTTGCAGCCATATTCATTAGAGAAATTGGTCTATAATTTTCTTTTCCTATTTTAGCTTTTCCTGGTTTATATATCAGCACCATGTTTATGTGGTAAAAGGAATTTGACAGGACTCCTTCGCCTATTTTTCCAAATAGTATATATAATATTGAAATTAATTGTTCTTTAAATGTTTGGTAGAATCCACTTGTTATTTCACTTGGTCCTTGGGATTTTTTCTTATAAAGTTCATTGATGGTTTGTTCAATTTATTTTTCTGAGTTTGGGTAATTTACATATCATTTCTTCTTCTGTTAATTTGGGTAACATATTTTTGTAGATATTCATCCATTTCATTTAGATTGTCAAATTTATTGGCATATAATTGGGAAAAACATCTCCTAACAATCGTCTTAATTTCCTCTTCATTGGTGGTGAACTCATCACTTTCACTTTTGATTCTAGTAATTTGGTTTTCTTTTTTTTCCTTTTTCAATCATATTATCCAATGGTTTATCTGTTTTATTGGTTTTTTGGTAAAACTAGCTTCTAGTTTTATTTATTAGTTCAATGGTTTTCCTGCTTTCAATTTTATTAATCTCTGGTACTTAGGATTTCCAATTTGGTGTTTAATTGGGGATTTTTAAATTGTTCTTTTTTGTTGTTATTGAATGCCCAATTCATTGATCTGCTTTTTCTGTATTTTATTGATGTAAGCAATTAGAGATATAATATTTCCCCCAAGTACCACTTTGGTTGCATCCCATAAATTTTGGTATGTTGTCTCGTTGTTGTAATTTTCTTTAATGAAATTATCAATTGTTTCTATGATTTGTTCTTTGACCCACTTTTTTTTAGGATTAGATTATTTAATTTCTAATTAATTTTTAATCTCTTTCCATTTGTCCATTATCAAATATCATTTTTATTGCATTATGATCTGAAAATTTACTATTTCTGCTTTTCTGCATTTTGGTTTTGAAGTTTTAACATGGTTAAATTTTGTGTCAGTGCCATATACTGCTGAAAAAAAGGTATATTCCTTTCTATTCTCATTCGATTTTCTCCAGAGATCTATCTTATATAATTTTTTTCAAGAATTTTATTTACCCCTTTATTTCTTGTTTGTTTGTTTTATTAAACTTATCTAGTTCTGAGAGGGGAAAGTTGAGGTTCCCTACTAGTATATAGTTTTATGTATTTTCTCCTGTAACTCATTTAACTCCTTTAAAAAATGTCAGTGCTGGGCCAGCTAGGTGGCACAGTAGATACAGCCCTGGCCCTGGAGTCAAGAGGACCTGAGTTCCAATCCAGCCTCAGACATATAATACTTACTAGCTGTGTGATCCTGGGTAAGTCAATTAACCCTGATTGCCTCACCAAAAAAAAAAAATTAAATATAGGTGCTATAACATTTGGTGCATATATGTTTAGTATTGATATGACTTCATTGTTTATGGTACCTTTCAGCAAAATATAGCTTTTAATTAGAACTATTTTTGCTTTTGCTTTGTCTGAGATTGCTACCCCTGCTTTGCTTCAGCTGAAGCATACTAAATTTTTCTCCAGACACTTGCCTTTACCCTGTGTGTATCACTGTGCTTCAAATGTGTTTCTTGTAAACAATATATTGTAGAATTTTGGTTTTTAATCCATTCAGCTATCACCTTCCATTTTATGGGTGAGTTCATCCCAGTCACATTTATAGTTATGATAACTGTGTATTTCCCTTCATGCTATTTTCCCTTGTTTATTTCCCTGTCTTTCTTACCCCCCACCCTTTCCCTCCTCATAAGTGTTCCATTTCTGATCACCACTTTCCCCAACCTACCCTCCGTTTTATCAGTTCCCCCACACCCTCCATTATCTCCATGCTTTTTTACTTCCTTATAGGTAAGATAGATTTCTGTATCCTACTGAGTATGCATGTTATTTCTTCTTTGAGCCAATTTTGATCAGAGTAAAGTTTAAGCTTTGCCTGCCATCATCCTCATCTTCCCCTCCATTATAATAGTTTTTTCATGCCTCTTTTATGTGTGATATTTTACCCCATTCAATCCACCCCTTTTTCTTCCTTACCCCTTTATTTGGGTAGTATTCCATCAAAATCACCTTATATCTACACCCTCTGTCTATATATACTCCTTCTAATTACTCTTATAGTAATAAAGTCTTAAGACTTACAAATATTATCTTGCTATATAGAAAAATAAACAGTTTAACCTTACTGACTTTCTTATGCTTTCTCTTTCTTCTTTCTTTTTTACCTTTTTGTGTTTTCCTTGAGTCTTGGAAAACATATCTTAAAACACTATTATTAAAAAGAAAGAAAGAAAAGAAATAAATTTGTCATTCAACCAAAAAAGTAGAAAAACAACAAATACAAAAAAAACTAAACGCAAAAAATAGAAATTCTAAAAATCAAAGATTTTTTTTTTTTTGGTGAGGCAGTTGGGGTTAAGTGATTTGCCCAGGGTCACATAGCTAGTGAGTGTTATGTGTTTCAGGTCAGATTTGAACTCAGTTCCTCCTGAATCCAGGGCTGGTGCTCTATCCACTGCATCACCTAGCTGCCCCCCAAAGAAGAAATTAACAAAATAGAAAGCAAAAATACACAATGAATTAATAAAAGTAGTTCAGATTTTGAAAAAAACTAACAAACTATATAAATCATTAATTAGATTGATTTTTATAAAGAGAGAAAAATCAAATTGTCAGTATGAAAAGGGGAAAAAAGAACCCATAGTAAATGAAGAAATATAGGAATTTTTTAGAAACTAATGTCTTAAATGAAATATAGAATTGTAAACTACTCAGATCAAAATAACAAAAAATATATAATTTAAATAATCCAAATTCACAAAAAGAAGTTGAATAAGCTATAAATGACCTTTCAAAGGAAAATAATCAACTCAGATGGATTTATAGATGAATTTTGTCAAATGTTCAAAGAACAATTAATTGAAATATTACATGAACAGTTTGTAAAAATAGATAAAGAATGAATCCCACCAAGTTCCCCCTATGATATGAATGTAGTCTTGATTCCTATATCAAGGAGGTGCAAGGAAGAGAAAGAAAACTATACATCAAGATCCCTAATGAATATTGATACAAATATTAAATAAAACAACCAAGTGTCTACAGCACCACATTAAAAAGATTATACCTAGATTATAACACCAGTTGGATTTATTACAGGATTGTAGGCTTGGCTCTGTATAAGAAAAACTACACATACTATTTCATATTAAAAAGAAAATAAAATATCACATGATCAGATCAGGAAAAATACATTTCATATTTTGATGAACTACATCCTTCATTTATGTTTGTTTGGTTTTTTAAAGCATAGTAATGAATGAGCCCTTCATGAATATGGTATGTAAGAAAGAAACTGGGAGGCCTTTCTGGACAAAGAAACCAACCTTTAATAAGGGAAACAAAGGTGTGGTCTACAGTCCTTTCAGTACAGTCTGAGACTCCCAACCTACAAGATTCACAGTTATTTATAGTTTCTTATATGGTGCAAACAGGCTAGTTGTGTTATAAATGGTCAGTACCCTTTTACTGAAGTGGGGATTTTGGCTCAAGCAGGGCCTTTTTAAATCATAAGCTCAGGGCAGCTCATTACATTTTGATATAAATATTATTATTATTATTGTTATACACTTATATGATGATTTAGTCACACTTCTAAGGTTAACTAACATAAATGTTCACCTGGGACTATATTTTTGCTTCACTTATGCAGGTTTTTACCTGGGAGTATATAATAGGTGTTATCATAAGCAAATTAGGGGAGGATGGAAAAATGTACCTATCTGATCCATGGATAGGGGAAGAGTTTATGTCCAAACAAGAGATAGAGAAAATTGTGGAATGTTAAATGGATAATTTTGATTACATTAAATTAAAAAGCTTTTGCACATATGTGACCCATGTAGCCAAAATTAGATGGAAAGCAGGAAACCATGAACCAATTTTTGCAACAAGTTTCATTGATAAAGGCTTCATTTCTTAAATATATAGAGAACTGAGCCATATTTATAAAAATAAGAGCCTAAATGGTCAAAGAATATGAATAGGAAATTTTCAGAAGAAATCAAAACTATCAATTACCACATAAAAAAATGTTCTAAATCACTATTGATTAGAAAATTGCAAATTAAAACAACTCTGAGATATCACCTCACACCCATCAGATTTGTTAACATGACAAAAAAGGAAAATGACAAATGCTGGAGGTGATGTGGGAAATTGGGACACTAATGAACTGTTGGTGGAGTTTTGAACTGATCCAACCATTCTGGAAAATAATTTATAGCCCAAAAGGCTTTGAAACTGTTCATACCGCTTGACCTAACAATGCCACTACTAGGTGTGTATCCCAAAGAGATCAAAGAAAAGAGGAAAGGATCTATTTGTACAAAAATATTTATAGTAGCTCTTTTTATGGTGGCGAAGAATTGGAAATTGAGAGGATGCTCATCAGTTGGGGAATGGCCGAACAACTTGTGGTATATGATTGTGATCGAATATTATTGTGTAGGATGTATATTAAGCAGGATGGTTTCAGAAAAATTTTTAAAGACTTATATAAATTCATGCAAAGTGAAGTGAGCAGAACCAAGAGAGTATTATACATAGAAATAGTGACAATAACAATGCAATTATGATCAACTGTGAAAGACTTAGTTACTCTGATCAAATGATGATCCAAAACAATTCCAAAAGACTCATGAATAAAAATGTTATCCCTCTCCAGAGGGAGAACTGATAAACTGTGAATGCAGATTGAGGCATACTTTTTTTTAAATTTTATTTTTATTGTTTTATTTTGTTTGTGTTTTCTTTTGCAATATGAATAATATAGAAATGTGTTTTGCATGACCTCATATGTATAATAAAAATAAAGTTGCTTGCCTTCTCAAGGAAAGGAGAACTCAAAATTTTTAAAAATGATTGTTAAAAACTTTCTTTACATTTTAGGGAAGTTTTCAATAGTCATGGGATGGGGCATAGGTGGAATGATGAATTCTTTTTTGCATATATTGAGTTTCAAATGCCTATGCAACATCCATTTCAGATGTCCAATATGCTGTGGGATAGGAGTGCTGTGGGAATGAAATTCAGGACAGAAGCTATGACTAGGTTTTTAGATTCAGTTATTTTAATATTTACTAGTCATGATGATATTTCAGTGATAAATTTGTAAGACAGTTTGCAAGAAAGTGAGAGTCATAGAAGGCACTCAGATGATATATGGCTTTTTCAAGCTTAGCTGAGAAAGGAGATGAGTGATACATAATTATACTTTATAGATGTAGTAGGGTCTAGTTTTGTTTTTTAAGGGTGGGGAGATATGTGGATGTTTGTGGGCATCAGGAAAGGAACCAGTAGATAGGAATGATTGAAGATTAGAAAGAGTGGAGAATGATAGCAAAGCCAATCTGGTGAAGAAGATGGGAAGGAGGGAAATCATGAATTCATGTAGGAAATGTTGATTTTATTAATGAAAAGGGTCATCTCTTCACCAGAGACTAAAATTAAATAAGAAATAGTGTATGGGGGGTGGGGCATGATTTCAAAGGAATGTAAGTTAAAGAGAAAAGGAAAAGAGGGAGCTCTCATTGAATGGTGTCTTTTTTTTTTTTTTAGTGAAATATGTGGAGGGAAAAGAGGTACTATAGGAGGTTTATAGAGCAATGAGAAGGTTTATAGAAGCTTCTGAGACAGACAATTGGCTACAGGGGAATAGAAGGGTTGCCATACTACACTGAGGGACCAATTGAGATTGGACAACATAAATTAGTAGTGGACCCAGTCAGCATAATTTCATGTCTTTTTGCAGCCCTATTTAGCAAAATCTGTATAGGTGCAGAGGAGGCAGATAAAGGGGATAATTCAGGATTGGGGGGTTGATAAGGCAAGAATAGTAATTGGGCAAATAGTTAAGAAATTGGAGAGTAGAGAATAGTGTTAAGTTGAATTGATTCACCAAAGGGTTGTCATTAAGAAACAAGGACAGTGTAGCCAATATAGGAGTGATGATCTGAGCAAATTCTGAAGGGTGAAAAGATTAGGGGTTATGGTGAGAATGAAGAAGAGGTTTAGGGGCATAGGAAGAGATGGAATGATAAAATTATATCATCAGATGAAAAAATTTTGGAACTCAAAGATGGAAGTGGGACAGTTATGAGTGATGGCAAGATCAAAGATTTGACTATCTCTTTATGAAGATGAGGTGGACAGATTGAGGAATTAGGATGTTAGGGTTTTTGAGGACACTAATAAGTACCTTGAAGTATGAGGATAAGAGTTGGAGTAGAGAGAGAGAACATCAACTAGGCATTAAACTCATTAATGAAGGATAAAGATTATCCTGAGAGTTGGTATATAATGGCCACTAGACTCTGAATTATAGGATAAATATATATAGTGGTGAACCTCGAAAGAGCAGAGGTTGCTAAGTTAAAGGAAGATTCTGGAAGTGGAATCAGTAAGTAATGAATATCACAAGTCCATCACAATAGTCAGGAAGTGGGGAGTGTGAGATAAAGTCAAGCCAGGACTGAAAGAGTGGCCAGGAATGTGATATTCTCAAGGAGAAGTTGGGTCTCAATAAGTACCAGAACACAGAAGGGTTAACATTTAAGATGAAAACAAGTTTGTTCATTATGGAGCAAGAATTCTAAAGAAAAACATGTAAGGGGTGGTAGATCTGGAGTAAGACATGGAGTAGGGCTAACGTGGAAGGGAATGAGTTCAGGGACAATTGGGGTTGGAGGGTTGTTCTTCAACTTGTAGGGGTTTGGTATCACTGGGATTGGGAGAATAAGGATGAGAGTGTGCTAACAATTAGCCAAGTAGTCCAGGCAGAGTATCAATGACGGGGAGAGATGAGGTGAGGAAGGTAGGTGATTAAAAGGCTCAAGATCATCTATTGAAGTTCCGTAGTGGCAACCACTCTTGCTGTGACCTATGAGGATTTGGGAAGCTTGTTTCATGGTAGGCACTAGGAAGATGCATGTGCTGGGGAGTCAGAGAGCCTAACCAGGAGGCTGGAGGTAACAGGGGAAGTGGTTAAGCAAAAATGACTTATTCCCTCAGAATAAGCATTGCCTTCTCCAAAAGGCCCCCTTTTAAATGTGAATCATTTTGGGATGGATAATGAGATTTAGCCACTGGCAACTTAATGTGAATTAGATAGTCATGGGATCACAGATGTAGGTGGAGGGAGGTGCTACAGGTGCTTGTGTACCAAGAGAAGAGCAAGCTCAGAAGCAAGCAGCTGTGGAGTGGGATCTCCTTTCCAACATCTAACCCAGGCTGAAGCCTGAAGAGAAATATCAAGGGCATGAATCACAAACCAAAGGAAAGGCTATTTTCTGTTACACTAAACCAGCAAAACTTTACAACTCATCGATAGGAGCTGAATCTAGCAACAGTTTCCTATTACTCAGACCCAAAACGAGATCAGGAATTTGCAAAGCTCAGACCAGAGGGTGGAGGTGGGGGAGAACAACCAAACTTTACAATGTATCAGACCTCTTTAGGAACACTGAAAGCTTACCAGGGACCCAGAGTAAGCTGACCCTGAGATCCTGAAATAATTCAGCATTCATTACCCCAAGAAAGAGACAACAGGACACCTAGACCTTCCCTCCAAAAGTGACAGCCCTAACATCAAGTCCAAAGTCAGGAAGTAGGCTGTAAAAATGAGCAAATGAAAAAAAATGGCACTACAATAAGCTATCATGGTGACAGGAAAGATACAAACCCAGAAGAGAATGGATCAAAAAATGTCTACAAAGCCTCAAAGGAAAACACAACTTGAGAACAAATTCAACTAGAATTCCTGTAAAATATAAAGGAGGTTTCTAAAAAGAATTTTAAATGGTTTTATAAATTATATGAGAGCACTAGAGGAAAAAATGAGAAAGAAATGAGAGCTATGGAAGAAAGAACTACAAAAGGAATTGACAACTTGGTTAAAAAAAAAAAGGTAAAAAATCTTGCCCAAGAATACATTCCCTGAAAAATTAAAGTAGACCAGATAAAAACTAAGAACTCCATAAGGCAACAAGAAATAGTAAAACAAAGTAAAAGTACTGGGGGAAATAGAATATGTAAGGTATCTCATAGCAAAAACAGTTTACCTGGAAAACAGATTGAGAAGAAAACAATTAAGAATCATTGGATCATCTGGATACCATGATCAAAAAAGAGCCTAGATATCCTATTTTAAGAAACCTTAAAAAGAAACTTGGCTGTCTTAGAACCAGAGATTAAAGTAGAAATTAAAAAAAAAAACCCACTAGTCAATATATGAAAGAAAGCCCCAAATGAAAACTCCTAAGAACATTATAGCCAAAATCCAGAGCTTCTAAATTTATCTATATCTATATGTATATATATGTATATTTGTATATATATACACACATATATAGTATAATTATATGTAAATACATATTAAATATATTTTATATAATATATAATATAAATATATATTAAACAGGCAGAAAGAATTCAAGTACTGAGACAGTCATTTTCACACATGATTTAACAACCATCACTATGAAGAATCAGAGAACTTGGAATGTGAATATTCCAGAAGATAAAGGATATAGGCTTGCAGTCAAGAATAAGTTTCTCTACAAAACTGAGCATCATCCTCTGAGGAACAACTATTGAATGGTTGGGGCTATCCATGCTGCTCAGAGCAAAACATATGAATCCCTACTTCCCCATCCTTTGCATCACTCCCCATCTGTTTTCTGGATAGAAAAATGAGCTTTTCACTATCCTTGTTTTTTACTTTCTGTTTCACTGTTGTTTTAAAATCAGTGTATTGAAGTTTTTTTTAATGTGGTTAACAATTGCATTGTTGAAATATGTGTTTCATTGCCCAGATGCAGTTGAGAGGGCCATATGTTATAAAGCACTCAATGGAAAGAAACAGAAGACTTTTAAAATTGCAATATATTGGATAAAGGGAGGGAGAGAGAGGGAGAGGGAGAGATTCTTTTACTAACTGTTAGGACCTTTCTAGAAGGAGGTTTATTATTATTTCATGTTTTCATAGCATCCTAAAAGCATAGAAATAAAAGTGAATCTAGACCATCCAAAACCAAATGTGGTGCCAGAGGTATAGAACAGTCAACAAGTTGCATAATCCTTCACACTCTTACTGGTACTGGTTTGAAAAGTACAGATTTAGTATCTAATAGACACAAAGTAAGGCATAATGCTATTTGTTGTATTCAGCAAGTATTTTTTTCCCTTTCACTTAAATTTGTATTCATCATTGATGTCACTCAGAGATGTAGAGTTATCTGATCATCTTCACCACTTAGTAGGGGAAACGAATACCAGACTGGTTTACCTCTTTTTTGTCTATATGTCTTGTGATTCTCCAGTGGACAGACTACATATTTTTGGTAAGAGAGGGAAGTCAACCTGGTATTACCAAGCCACGTATAATTTACATGAAGATAATTATGAGATTACCATATTGAGTAAATAAAAACACAATTATTAAGTGCTTACCATGTGCAAAGTACTTTGATAAGCACTGGACATCAAAATAGAAAAGCAGAGATAATCATTCCTGTTAAGCAGTTCGTGTTCTAGTGGAGGAGACCACATGCGTGGGAGATTTTAGCTCCAAGTCAGAAGAAATGACCCATAGCCCTCAGTGTGAAATGTCAAAGAAGATGCTAATGTGTTTTCTAAAATGTCCTTTCCACTAACAAAACTACATCTATTTCTGATGCTGAGACCATCTGACATCTACCTAGGACTTAGGTTATGAGAACTTTCTTTTCTAGTTTTTCAGTAGCCATAGCAGCTGAAGCAGGGGCTGTAGCACCTGCAGATGCAGCTGTTGGGTCACATCCCCACAAAGGAAGGTTGCTTTCTTTGATGAGGGGTATAGGGGCTGGTTTGGAAGCAAGGTGGGTGTGCTGGGGAGAACTGATATTTCCATGGTTCTTGGCCTCAGAGTGCTGAATTATATCAGTGTCTAAGAGGAGGTGGGGGTTAAGGTCATGGTGGTAATTTGACTCACCTGGAACATGCTGTCTCCTGTCTTTTCCTTTTACTGCTTCAACTAGACCAGACCTGCACAACTTGGCAGTAGGTAGGGGCCAAAATTAAAATAGGCTAAACTTCTTTGAGTCATAGATAGGTTAGACTAGAGACAGATTGATGGTGGTTGGCTGCTGCGGGTCACATAACAAACAGAAGAGAATGCACAGTGGTAACTCTACATTTTTCGCGGGCAGCCTGAAATCCTTTGGTGGGCTGCAAGCAGCCCATAAGCCGTTTGTTGTGCAGGCCTGAACTAGACTAACCTGCTTGCCTAATAGATGGCAACTGGTGGGGATGGTAAATGTTTTAAAATTACAATTAAT
The DNA here is from genome assembly GCF_003287225.1 of Phascolarctos cinereus. Taxonomy (NCBI): domain Eukaryota; kingdom Metazoa; phylum Chordata; class Mammalia; order Diprotodontia; family Phascolarctidae; genus Phascolarctos; species Phascolarctos cinereus. Next base: position 280,400,774 of record NW_027555847.1, on the reverse strand, counting down.
TGATCTATAGGAGAGATAAATTCATGGCCTACACTGCTAAATTCCAAACATTTTGGCTTCTCTCCTTAATACAAATGATTTCATTCAAGTTAAATATTTGCTAAGTGGCTACTGAAGGTAGGTGGTGGGGTGGTAGGCACAGAAGTAAGAGGATGCATTCTCTTTCTCCAAAAGGGGAATAACATATGCAGGTAACTATAATACAAAATGCAAAAATTCTTAAAAGCATAAGATTGTAGGGCAGGTTAGAGGAAGAAGGAATTTGTTCTAAGTAAATAACAAAGAAGGTTTACACAGTGCAAAATGATGAAGTGGCTTTTCCTTAACAAATACACTAAATCCCTTTTAGTTAGCACAGGCAAAAAGTGCCACAACCTAAAATCATGTGTCTCAGAGCTAGCAGGATGTTCTGAGGCTCTCTGGTCCAACCTGACAAGAGCTAGAATCCCGTCTGCAACAAGCCCCACAAATAGTTACCCGGCTCTTGCTTGAAGAGCTGCAGTGGGAGTAAGGGTCCCACTGACTGATTCTGGAACCCATTGCTACCCTTAGGATTGGTGAAAAGATAGTAAGTTCCATTTAGAGTTGGGTTTGAAGTGCCTTTGAGATATCATTCAGTTCAAGATATCCCACTGGCAATTGATGACACAAGGCCATTCAGGAGACAGATTAAGGAAGGATATGCAGATTTAGGAGTCATCTGCAATATGGGAATCTGATAAGATACCCAAGTGAGAAGGTATACACAAAGAAGCGGAGGGAGCCCAGGATAGAGACTTGGGCACATTGTTAGGGGTGGAATTTGGATGATGAATCAGCAAAGGAAAATAAGAACAATAAGAGAGGATCAGGAGAGATCAAAGTCACAAAAGTCTTGGGGGAAAAGAATAATAAGCAGCAGGAGGTGGTGAGTAATGGGATCAAGAAAGGTGAAAACTGAGAGAAAGACTTTAGATCATTGATCACTTGGAAGCTGCAGGTAACAGTGGAGAAGATTGTAGGAAGTGGAAGGGAAGATCATAGATAAGTAGCTTTTTAAAAAGAAGTTTGGCAAGAGGAGAGAGAAAGAATAATAGCTTAAGGAGATGGTATGATCAGTTGAAAACACTTTGAAGATTAGGGAGGCTCTACCATTGTATTAAGGCAGTAAGAAAGTAATCAATAAACAGAGACTGAAGATGAAAGAAGAGAGAAGAGACAATTAAAGAGCCAAGCTCTCAGATGAGATAGAAGTCAATGGAGTCAAAACACAAGCAGAAGGGTGAAAAGCCACCTCTTCATCAAAGACCAGAATGAAGGAGAGAATGAGAGATGATGTTAAGGGGTTTTATAGTTTAGAATGAGAGGAGAGAATCTGTAATGAATGGTATCTATTTTCTTTGTAAAGTAAGGGGCTAGGTCCTTTGCTGAGAGAATCAGAAAGAGTGATGCAGGGATTTGAAGATAAAAGAAGTTTCAATAGCTATTGTGGGGAGTGCAATAAAGGATCAATTAAGGAAGAATAAAATCTATTTGAGATTAGATAAGAAAAAATTTGTAGTAGATCAAGCTAGTATTGCATCCTCCAGGGTTTTCAGCAAAGCAAGGGTAAGAACAGAGAAGGTGGCCTGTGGGGCTAATCCAGGATAGAGTTTGTCAATGTATAACTAGTAATAGTACAAGGGGCAAAGGATTCAAGGGTAGATGACATTGTATAGTTGAACTAGGTAATTCTACAATCAAGACTGCAAAAGCAGGAAAATGAGACCAGATCTAGGGTGATAGCTTGGGGAACGGTCTATGAAGAGCTGTGAAAGAATTGCAGAGCAAGGTGAGAATAAAGAATAGGTTAAGGAGGCAGAGAGAGAAAGCTGTAAAATAAGAGATTGTAGTTAGAGAGAGCAATGTCATGGTTCTGAATCATGAAGTTTGAATATTTGTGGATGCTGGTAAGATCAAACATTGTTGCGGTTTGAGAGATTGAGAGGTTGTGACCCCTCAAAGACTGAAGTACACGATGGGTCGTCTGGAATGAATTCGCAGACTCAAGCATTCTTTAAGCCAAGGTGCAAAGTTTATTGTTACACTTTTCAGTGGGCAAGGATTCTTATGAATCCTGCAACCTTAGAGAGGTACAGTTGAAGTTTATATAGGATAAAATACAATGAAACATGTGCCAAATATGCTATCTAGGTGATTCAGGGTGGGATTAGGGAGTGGTTAAGGAATGGTCAGTTCTTAAAAGAACATGTACTTCTTGTACCTACTGCGCAGGCATTTTACCCAGAGTTCACTAGGAAAAGCCCACGGGGGGGGGGCACATGGAGGTGTGGTTTTAGGCCTGCTACTCACTAAGTTAACTAGAGTTCAGGGTAACTGAGAGTTGTCCAGTCTGCTACCAATCAATATCTTGTTTAACAAGATAGATGTAGGAGAGTATACATATGTCTTAAGTCTAGAATATGGTTAATGAAAAGCCCAGGATGTAGAAAATGAGGTAGGGTGGTAGGAGATAGTCCAGTGGGTAAAAATGTCTTTATGACCCAGTGCAAAGCCAGTTTGAACTAATAATTCCTTCAGCTGTTTGTAACTGCACCAGGGAGAGAGATAAGGGTCTTGCTGGGGCCCACTCATGAGTAATTGCTAGGCACAGGGTCCTTGGGCTGGGGAGAAACTATCAGAGATAGTGTTTCTGCGGCTAGGGAGAAATTGGGATCCAAGCACAAGCACCCAAACACAAGCACCCAAGCACCCCATCAATATGACAATTCTGTGTGTGACTGAAGTGGGATAAAGGTGGAAGTCAAGAAATTGAAGAGGCTGATGATGAACTGGAAAGCCAGAGGGTATGTGAGGGGACATCAACATTGTTGTTGAAATTCTCAGATATTAGAGAAAGGGTTGTAGATGGGAAGAACACTGTAAGCCAGGTACTGAACTCCACGAGCACAGATTAAGGAATGACCTAGGGCCCAGTCATTAGTGAAACAAAAATCTATGTAGGGTAGAAAGACTGAGTGAACCTCAAAGGTGGAAAGGTACTTAAGTGATGGTAGTAAAAGAAGGATATGGAAGTAGCAGTGAAAAGCAAGACATATTCCTATTCTTCCTCCTAACTTAGTATGTCAGAGGCATGAGAAATGATGAACTGTCTACTGGAGAGGATGGCTGAGTGGCTTTTGTGGGAAATCAGGTTACTATGAGTTCAAGAAGATGGAAGGAATTTGAGAAAAAAGAGGTCTAAGATGAGGGAAAGTTTGTCAACTTGTCTCAATAGAATGGGGGAGTTGCAAGGCACAATGTAATGGGAGGTCAGAAAAGGTTAGGGATTTGAGAAGAGTAATTTTGAGGTAAATGAGGATTAGAGAGACAAAAGTGGTAACAGAGGAGGAGGATTCTTCTGGCTCTCTGAAATTCTAAATTGTAAACATCAGGAGAAGACTGGATAGGTGTTTGCTAGTCACGGGATGGGGAAGTAGTACCAGTTAACTATAGTCAATCAATGAACAAGCATTTATGAAGTATCTACTACTGTCAGGTACTGTGCTAGGTGTTATAGATACATAGACAAAAGCAAAATGTCCCTGCCCTCAGCAAGTTTAAATTATGCCAGAGAGAGAAATTTATAAGGTGTTCTAAAAGCCTTAGTACTTTTAAACTGTTTAAGCATATTTAAGCACTAGAAATTGGAGGAAAATCAGGAAAGACCTCATATAGAAGAAGAAATTTGAGCTGAATCTTGAAGGATTATTAGAGGCAGAGGTGAGGAGGGAGTGCATTCTAGGAACGTGGGACAATCGGCACAAAGATGTGGAAAAGGTAGAAGAAACATCATGTAGGAAGAATAGTCAGAAGACCAGCATGGTTTGGCTGTAGAGTACATGAAGAGGAATAATGTATAATAAGACTGGAAAGGCAAGCTGAGAAGAGCTTTAAAAATTATCAATGTAAGAATTTATATTTGATCCGAGAGGCAATAGGTAAGTGATAGAATTTATTGTGTAGGAGAGTGACATGGTCAGATGTGACTTTATGAAAATCACTTTGATAGCTATGTAGGGGATGGATTGAAGCGGGAAGATACTTGAGGCCGGATCCCCTTGTTAAGGGACCTGTGATGAGGATGGATGGCATCAGTTCTTTCAAACAGGAAAAAAATGAAGGTCAGATTTGGCATCTGGGTGTCTAGGTACATGGTCACTGGATCCCCAGAAGCTTAACTTTTCACTTCTTCCTGTGACTTATCGCAAGATGTGGTACATGGTCAGAAGATTCCTTGCAGGTAGAGCTTGCAATTGGTTCCTGGTAAGACATACTGTCAGAGATCCAACTTCAGGACAAGGTTCTAATGGCAAAATGTCTAATGTATGAGTCTCTTATCTTGGGCAGAGATCTAATAGTGAGAAGACTATTGTCCGGGTCTTCAGTGATTATGGAAGGATGAAATATTGCTTTTCTCTTATGATTCAGTAAAGCTGTAAGTTCCCAGACAAGGAAGCTTAAAAGTCAAGTCTTTGAGTGGGACCATGACAAGAGTGTTTCCCTCCTGGGTTCAATGAGAAGGCTCTCAGGGCAGGATCCTTGGTAACTGAGTTACCCACCTGCCTGAGTATTTGGTAGTAATGAACACTTTCAGCATAATTACAATCATATGAATATGCATCAAGCTGCTATTAAATGCCTTTTCTACTAACAAAGCAGGCAGAACCATAAATCAAATAACAAAGCATTTAATTAGAACAAAAATGAGAAGGGAAAACCAAATAGAATGGTTGTCCATCCCTATGCCCGGAAGGATACAATCTCCCATGGAGTAACATGTTATTGGTAGAATGAGGAAGAATCTCCAGGCAATTCACATTCCTTGGCTGCATACCAGCTAGAACACCTCTCATGGCACCATCTTCTGGCAATCACTTTTACCTCACTTCCGCTCTACTCTGCTGCCAATCGCTTCTGCTTCCAAAGCTCATATCTGCTTGGTGCTATTATTTCTGCAGTTTCTCTGCTGAGCTGCTATTACCATGTTCTGTAGCTGTCATATCCTGCTAGGGCTCCTTCTTCAAAGGGAGTATTGATCATTTGTGACACTACTTTGGTCAGTGTCCATTGAAGCCAATCAACACATTTTAATTTCATTAGTCAGGATTGCAGTTCCTTTCAGCTAGCACATAAAAGATTCCCTCCAGCAGCTATCAATAAAATCTTCTCCCTTAAAAGGAAGTCCTGAAATCCTCCATGACCTTCCTGCCCATCCTAGTTGATTTACAACAAGTAATTTTCTTTTGATTAGTTCCCCCACCCCCACCTCTAGAAACAAGTTCTCAAGCTATATAAATTGCCTGAAAACTTTGATAAGCCTCAAAAAGGCACTTAGCAACACTGGAAAGAACAGGCAGCTTTTGCCCTATATTTCTGCAGCTAGGACTAGATATTTCTGCTAGGGCAGATCTAATAATTAAGAAATTCTCTACATCAGGCCTACACCTGCCTTCCTGAAACTTCCACTGGTTGCTCCTAGGTCTGCCTCCTGGGTTGGGATAGGAAGGACAGGTAGGTGTCCATCTAGTGAATATTGGGAAGTAGAAATTCCAGGCATAGGAAATGGTATAAATGAAGGCATAAAATGAAGAAATATAGAATGTTCATAAAACAGAAATATCATAGGGCTTGCTTTAGTATTGGAAATATAAGTGAAAGCAGCATAAGATAAGCCTGAAGTTATGTTGGGGTCATATTGTAAAGGGTCTTTAGTGGAAAGGTAAAGAATTGGAACTATTGGGGCAGCTAGTTGGTGCAGTGGATAGAGCTCTAGCCTTGGAGTCAGGAGGACCTGAGTTCAAATCTAAACTCAGACACTTGACACTTACTAGCTGTGTGACCCTGGGCAAGTCACTTAACCCCGATTGCCTTACCAAAAAAAAAAAAAAAGAATTGGAACTATCTTTGGTGAGTAATAGGGAGCTATTCAAGTTTTTTGAATAAGGAAATGCTAGGATTAGACCTATATATCAGGAAGATTAATCTGTAAGAGATGTATAAAATGAATTGAAATGGGGAGAGGCTATAACAATAGTCTATGCCAGAAGCAATGAAAAAATGAAAATCTAAATTAGGTTAGCAGCTTTTGGAATGATGAAGAAGGAATTGTTATACAAAATGTTGCCAACATGAAATTAATGGCTAGCTGGAAAGATTGGGAAAAGGGAGAAGTAAGGATTCAGTTGAAAAGTTTCTACGGAATTCAGATTTAGCTTGTAAATTTCCTTCATTTTTTCCTCATCTGTCTTTTAAAAATAATTCAGGATTTCTCCAAAACATAAAAATGAAAGAAGAAATAGGAGATAGGAGCCTCAACGATAGTGTTTGTGGCATCACTATTTCTGTTCAAAATTCCATACCTAGTACTTAATTCCGGAGATTATCAGGACAACTAATTAAGGTAATATATAGCCAGGCTATCCAGACTTGAAGATGCTTAGCAAAATTCTGTTTAACCAGAACAATGAGACGTGCCTCACCAGTGATGTTAGAGTGAACAAATATTAGCTCATTCCTTACCAGTTGAATTATTCACATTGATATAACATTAGGATCTTCCCCACTCAGATTGCATCTGAAGTACTATATTTAGTTCTGGGTGCTATATAGTTTAAGAAGGCTGTTGATAAATTGGAAAACATTTAGAGGAGGGCAACCAAGTTGGTGATGGGCCTTAAGTCCTTGTTATATGAAGATCAATCAGAAGGAACTAGGGATATTTATGGGCAATTAGGTGGATGGAGCACCAGGGCTGGAGTCAGGAAGATTCATCTTCCAGCTCAAATCTGGCCTGAGACACTTACTGGCTGTATGACTCTGGGCAAGTCCCTTAATTCTGTTTGCCTCAGTTTCCTCCTCTGTAAAATGAGCTGGAAAAGGAAATGGCAAACCACTCTAGTATCTTTGCCAAGAAAACCCCAAATGGGGTCACAAAGAGTTGGACACAACTGAAAAAAGACTGAACAACAAAAAGGGATATTTAGCCTAGAAAAAAGGAAAGTCAAAGGGGACAAGATTGTTTTCTGAGTATTTGAAAGGCTGTCATATCTAAGAGTTCGTTTGGCTCCAAAGGGCAGATCCAGGATCAGCAAGTGGAAGAGATCAATATAGGCTTGTTGTCACAAAGAAGGTCTTGACATTTAGAGAATGTCAAAAAATAGAACAACCTCAAGAAGTGGTGGGTTTTCACTCATTAGAGATTTTCAAACAGCAGATGGATGACCACTCATCACAGATCTTGTAATAAGGAATTCCTTGTAGGTGTGGATAGAATATGGGTTGGACTAGATTGCTGCAGAGATCCCTTACAAATCTGAAATTCTGTGATTCTGAAAAAATGTATGCCTTGGCTTATCTAGTTTAGTGTGTTTTTTTTCCCTCTTCCCTGGAGAGACTATTTCACAGCCCAATAGATCTTACCACTAGTATGCATCTTCCAGAAAGTCGGCCTCAATTTGTCTTTTGTTAATATTTTAACATGACTCATTTACTTTAGCAAGCTGCAACTTTTCTCTCTCATTGGCAAATAAGCATGTGACTTTTCACAAATAAAAGATAATTTACTGAAAATGCATTTTCCACATTCATGCCCTTTTCACCAGTCATCTGGCAGCAGAGTGGATAGGGTGCTGGGTCTAGAATCAGGAAAACCTGAGTTCAAATATGGTCTCAGATTCATAATAGTTGTGTGATCCTGGGCAAATCACTTCATCTCTGCCTCTGTTAAATAGGGATAATAATAGTATCTATTTTGAAGGATTGTTGTGAAGATCAAATGAGATATTTGTAAAGCATTTAGCACAGTGTCTGCTATGTGATAGGTGCTTAATAAATCCTGGATTTTTTTCCTTCCTTCCTGCTATACATTTCCAACACCCTAGAGGTATTCTTATAGGTTCCTTCTCTCTTTTGCTTTTTTTCTCCTCTATTCTCATTTTTTAAAAATTTAATTATATTTTATTTTCAGGTCCAAATTCTTTTCATCTTCCTTCCCTCTCCCTTGCCCATTGAGAAAGCAAGAAAAATAAAACCCTTTACAAATATGTTTAGACATACAAATTTTCTTTCTCACATTAGTCATGTTCCAAGAAAAAAAATCAAGAAAGAGAAAGAAACAAAAGGAAATATGCTTCAGTCTGCACTCTGAGTCCACCAGTTCCTTTCTGGAAGTGGATAGGATTTTTCGTCATGAGTCCTCTGGAATTGCAGTGGGTCATCGTGCTGATCAGTTACTAAGTCTTTCAGAGTTATCTTGCCAATGTTGCTGTTACTGTATAAATTGTTCTGATTCTGCTTATTTCACTTTGTATCAGTTCACACAAGGCTTCTCAGGTTTGAAACCATCCCCTTCATCATTTTTTATAGCACAATAGCATTCCATCACATTCCTGTACTATATATACCTTGTCCAACCATTCCCCATTTGATGGGCATCCACTCAGTTTCCAATTCTTTGCCACTACAAAAAGACCTACTATAAATAATATATATGGGTGTATATGCCCTTTTCCTCTTTCTTTGATTTCTTTGGGGTAAAGATATAGTAGTGGCATTGCTAGGTCAAGAGTATATAATTTAATAGCTTCTTGTGCATAGTACCAATCTACTTCCCAAAGTGGTTGGAACAGTTCATAGCTCAATCAACAATGCATTTAGTTTACCTATTTTCCTATATCCCCTCCAGCATTTGTCATTTTCCTTTTTTTTTTTGTCAGCTTAGCCAATCTTATGGTGGTACCTCAGTATTGTTTAAATTTGCATATCTAAAACTAGTAATGATTTAAAGCAGGTTTCATATGGCTCTTGATAGCTCTTTTTTTATCTGAAAACTGCCTTTGACCATTTATCAATTGGAAAATCATTTTTATTCTCATAAATTTGACTCAGTTCCCTATATAGTTTAGAAATGAGACTTTTATCAAAGAAACATGCTGCAAATATTTCCCCTCCCCCTAGATTTCTACTTTTCTTCTAATTTAGCTGCCTTGGTTCTGTTTGTACAAAATTGTTTTAATTTTATGTAATTAAAATCATGAATTTTATCTCCTGTGACCCTATCTCTCATTTGGTCATGAACTTTCCTCCTATCCATAGATCTGACAGGTAATTTCTTCCATGCTCCAATAATTTGCACACAATATTACCTTTTAGTCTAAATTATGTACCCATATTGTGCTTATCCTGGTATGTGGTTTGAGATGCTGAACTATGTCTAGTTTCTGCCAGACTTTCCCAGCAGTTCTTATTAAATAGTGAGTTCTTTCCTCAATAGCTGGGATCTTTGGGTTTACTCAAATACTAAGCTACTATGCTCATTTACTTCTGTAAATTGTGTATCTAATCTGTTCCACTAAGCAACCTTTCTATTTCTTGCTCAGTACCAGATTCTTTTGATGATTACAATTTTATAATATAGTTTGATATCTGGTACTGCTGGTCACCCTTCCCATTATTTTCACTGATTCCTTTGATATCAGTGACTTTTTGTTGCTCCAAATTAATTTTATTACAATCTTTTCTAGCTCTATAAAGTAATTCTTTGTTAGTTTGATTGATATGGCAATAAATAAGTAAATGAATTTAGGTAGTATTGTCATTTTTATAGTATTGGTTCAGTCTACCCATGAGCAATTTATATTTCTCTAGGGATTTAGATCTGTCTTTATTTGTGTGAAGAATGATTTCTAATTGTGTTCATATAGTTCCTATGTGTGCTTTGACAGGTAGACTCCCAAGTACTTTATATTGTCTACAGTTATTTTGAATGGAATTTTTTTTCTTATTTCTTCCTGATAGACTTTGTTGGTAATATACAAAAATGCTGATGATTTGTGTGGATTTATTTCATATTCTGAAACTTTGCTGAAGTTGTTCATTGTTTTGATTAGTTTTTTAGTTAACTCTAGTGTTCTCTAAATAAACTATTCTACTATCCAAAAAGTGATAATTTTTCCCTTTATTGTTCATACTTATTCCTTCAATATCTTTTTCTTGTCTTATTACTATATAATATTGAATATGATATTGAATAGTATGGAGATAATGGATATCCTTTCTTCACCCTTGATCTTATTGAAAGAGCTTCTAGTTTATCCTCATTACACAATACTTGCTTTTGGTTTTAAATAGATACCACTTTTATTTTTAAGAAAGGCTTCATTCTTGTTTTCTAGCATTCTAAAATTCTAGTATTCTAGTATTTTCAAGAGGAGCAGATACTGTATTTTGTGAAAAGCTTTTTCTGCTTCTATTGAAATAATAATTTTTTATTGACATATAGTTATGCTTATAGTTTTCTTAATATTGAAACAGCCCTGAATTCCTGGTATAAATCTCATATGGTCATAGTGTATGATTTTATGATATATTTCTGTAATCCCTTTGCTAGTATTGTATTTAAAATGTTTGCATCAATAGTCATTAGGGAAATTGGTGTGTATTTTTATTTTTTCTATTTTGGCTGTACTTGGTTTAGTAATCAAGACTATATTTGTGTCATAGAAATAATTTGGTAGGCTTCCCTCTTCATCTATTTTTCCAAACATTTTATGTAGCATTGAAATTAACTGTTCTTTAAATGTATGGTAAAAATTCACTTGGAAGTCCATATGATCCTGGGTTTGTTCGTTCTCCCCCCCACCCCCACCCCTTTAAGGAGTCCATTTTTGACTTTTCATTTTCTTTTTCTAAGATAGCATTGTTAAAGCATTTTATTTCCTCTTCTGTTAATCTAGGCAATTTATATTTTTCTAAATATTCATTCATTTCACTTAAATTATCAGTTTTATTGGCATATAATTGCACAAAATAGCTCCTAATAATTGCATTTATTTCACCTTCATTGCTTTTGAATTCACCTTTTTAATTTATGAGTCAGACATTACTGAAATGACTCAACAATGACGACAACAACAAGAACCCTGGTGATGACAAAGTTCTGAAGGGTTACATGTGTGATCTCCCTATATAATAATGTAAACAGTTTATCCCTTTTTTTAAGGCATTTATGATTACTCACTCATATTTACCTCTTCATGCTTGTCTTGACTACTGTGTTTGAATGTTACATTTTCTGTCCAGCTCTGGTCTTTTCTTTTTTTTAACAAGGCATTGTGATTTTATTATCTTATTTTTTATTAATAATGCAAAGATGATTAATAGACTAATGGCATCTCCAGTCTGGCTGACCTGTTTCCTGTCTGCCCTGAAAATGCTATTTTCCATGGCAACATTATTGGACTATTAACTCTGAAATTCCTGTTCTTAGGTCAGGTTAAAACTTTCATCTTGAATCCCGTGATGTTTTACATAATAAGGGAGAGTAATCTCTGGCATGCGCAAACAACATACATTAATCACTTGTCAGGAAGCAGTGTCATCTTTCCTTCAATTTTTCAAAAATCACCTGGCCATTTTAATTCCTATAAAATAATATTACAATGGGTGTTTGCTGGGATCAGAGAGGCACAGAGGTGAAAATCAACAGCTAGGACAATCAAGGGTAGATCAGAGAAGTCAAAATAACTCTTGAGACTGCCCAACATCACTGCTGACTGTACTGGTATTTCAAGTACCTTGAAATACCATCAATAATACAATTCATGAGTGGAAAAGGTGCCTTCTTTTTCCTTTTTTGTATTTTAAAAATTAAATTGTAAGACATTCTTAAATTCTTTAGAGAATTAACACTCACAAATCGATGACAGACTCATCAGTCTACATTTAATTACGTATGTAACTTCTGTCAGTAGTGGAGCTCTGGTCTTTTCATCAGGAATGCTTGAAAGTTCTCTATTTCATTAAATATCCATTTCTACCACCATCACAGGATTATACTCAGTTTTGCTCAGGTGGTTACTTTGGGTTGTAATCCTAGATCCTTAACTTCTAAACTATCATATTCCAAGCCCTGCATTCCTGTATTATGTGTGAATTTGACTTTGTCTCTATAGTACGTGAATTATTTTTTTTTTCTGGCTGCTTGAAGTATTTTCTTCTTGACCCAGGAGTTCTGGATTTGGGATATTATATTCCTGAGAGTTTTAATTTTTGGCTTCTTTCAGGAGGTGACCTGTTGATTTTTTTCAATTTCTACTTTGTCCTCTGGTTCTAAGATATCTGGGCAGTTTTATTCATAATTTCTTAAAGTGTGACATATAGGCTATTTTTTTGTTTATGGCTTTCAATGACCAATGATTCTTAAATTATCTCTCATATCTATTTTCCAAGTGAATTGGTTTTCTTATCAAATATTTCAAATTTTCCTCTATTTTTTCAATCTTTTGACTTTGTTTTATTATTTCTTGTTGTCTTATGAAGTCATTAGTTTCCATTCAGCCAACTCTGATCTTTAAGGAGTTACTTTCTTCCACCAAGGTTTTATACATCATTTCACCAAAATGTTAATTCTCTTTCCATGACTTTTCTTGGATAGATCTCATTTCTTTTTCCTGTTATTTTCCATGTTTCTTTTACTACTCTAATTTGATTTTTAAAATCCTTTTTTGTTGTTCTTTAGCTCTTACTTGAACTATTACAGGAATTCTTGTTGAGCTTTTGTCTAATCTGCATTTTTCTTTGAAACTTTGCTTGTAGGTAGTTTCAAGTCATTATCTTTTTATGTGTTTGTGTCTTGAGCTACCCTGTCACCATGTAGACTTTTTGGTCAGTTTCTTTCTTTTTTTTTCCTTCTTTCTTTTTTTGGAGGGGTGGGGGGTTGTTTGCTCAATCTTCTATCCAGCTTCTTGATTTTGGACTTAATATCAGTGGTGAACTCTCCTCACTTTTGGAAGGAGGGGAGTATGACTAGTCTGAGCTTCTGTTGCTATCACACCTTAGTCTGGAAGCCTGTAAGTTTTCAGTGTTCCCAAAGTTATGTGATCTAGGGAGAGGTCTGTTTTCAGCCCTCCTGGTCTGAATTCTGCAAGTTCCTGACCTAGGTTTAGGTCTATTGGCTTTTATACAGTTTCAATAAATTGTTACTGGACTCAATTAGCCTGCTAGGAGGTTTCTGCAAATTAAGAATGACTGAACTGTTGGCTCCCCTTTGGTCTTGGTCTCCTGTCCTGGTTTTTGCAAAGCAGGATTGTGTGCTGAGCTAATGGTTAGAACTGCGTCACTCCTCTGTTCCTGGGCTCATAGCCACACAACTATGCTTCTGGGATTTGTTTTGTACTCAGCATTTAGCAAGGGCCCCATGCTCAGTCAGGAGCACTCCTCTCCACCCTGGACCTACAATCTAGGACTGGATAATGGGTGACAGAGCTGCCAGATGGCCTCAGTTCTTGCTCCCAGCACTAGTTTGTGAATCTCCTCAGATCTCTTTCTGCTTGGTGCTTCCTGTCCTGGTGCTCTGTCTCCATTCCCTTTCCATCCCTGGTTGGAATCCAATCCACTATAGGTTATGTGCTGGGCTAAAGGTTAGAAATGACTCATTGTTCTATTCCTGAGCTCAGAATCACACAGCTAAGTTTCTGGTATTTGTTTTGTGTTCAGTACTGAGCTAGGACCCTGTGCTTCCCTCCACCCTGGATCAGCGACCCAGTCCTGGTCAATGGATGACAGAGCTGCCAGACAGTACCAGTTCCTGCTCCCAGTACTAGTTAAGGAGTCCCTTAACATCTCTTTCTGCCCTGGTGCTCTATCTCAGTTTCCTTTTGTACCTGTACTGCCACCACTGTGACCACTGTGTGTCTTGGTAGTGAGACATCTGTGTCCACAGACCTCTCTATTCGTCTTCCTAAGCTGACTCTGGCTGGAAAAATGATGCACTTTGTCTTTTTCCTGGCTTTCCTGTTTGGAATTTGGTCTGGCATGTTTCTAGATTATTGTGGAAGAAGTGTATTGGGAGAACCAGACAAAAATGCTGACTCTCCCTCCACCATTTTGACTCTGCCTTGATCCCTCTACTTTCAATGCCTCCTCTAGATACAGAGCCTTTCAGGCTGCATGTATCTTTGGCCCACCTTGTGTAACACTGAGAAGCTGCCAGTTCATTGCTTCTTGGTGGTCCCCTTTCTATTTTCTGTGGGGTTTGAGATGACTTTTTTTTTGCAGTTCTAGTTCAGAAGAATTTGTTTTCTAAGTTTCTTATTGGAATCTTTGATCACAATTGGCTCTGGAGTGGTTTTTAGGTTTTTGTCTGCAACAGATATTGGAATCTAAGCTGTCTGCCACTGTTTAGGCAGCTGTCTCAACCAGAACCTCCCAAATCCAAAGTTCTTTCCAATACTGTGTGTTGTCTTCCAAAGGATAAATTGAAAGCAAGTGGTATACTCGAGGCTATAAATGCAACACAAACCCTTTGCCAGGGCTAAAAGAAAACCACTAATGAACTTGCTAACAATAATGCCAACTGAATGAGCAGGCATGAAAATGAATAAGATGCAAGACTAGGAGAAAATGCTGAGCCATTTGGAAATAGGATCCCATATTTTATCTCTCAAAATGTTCTAAATATGCTTGTTGCTTTTATTTGCCCTTCTTTTTTGAAGAGGACCAATGACTTGCATGTGAATTGGATTGAAATGAAGCAGGTTGCAGAATCATCAAAGTCCAGTGGCAAGACAAAAGTCAAGACAACTAGTGTTGGCACAGAATGCAATGCATAACCTTGGCATCTTTGATGTCTGACAAAACTCTAAGTACTTCACAGAACCTGCTTCAGCCACCTTCATACCTGTTGGAACAAATTGTTCTCATCCACCCATTCCACCAGGGGAAGTCTTCACATGTTTGGGTAGACATCCTCCTAATTTACTGACAGTGATCTGTCAGTTACCCTCAACCTGGTTTAGCCTGTCTGTTAAGACAGTTTTATTGGGTGTGGCCACTGCACATTCTACAGCTTCTTGGAGCCACAGGTAAGAGTTGTGAATAGTTAAGTGCTTAATAAATACTTTTCCATTCATTCATTCCCACCCCAACAACCACATACAAAGCACAGTAAATCTGGCCAGAAATGTTTGATATTTATTAGACAGGATTTTTATCAAACCTTGCATTGTTCAGATAAACTTAAGAAATCATTGGCTTGGGTGTGGGAAGGAGGTCAAGGGCAGATTAAAGATAAAAATGTGTGCAGTAATCCTTGGTGACTCAATGAATTTGAAGTAAGGAGAGATATGGATTTGACTTTTACTAGTTGTGTGATTATGGGAAAGTCACAACTTTTTTCAGTTTCAGATAATATCTATTATATTAATAGACCAGTTGATAAACTGACTACACACAGAAAATTGATTCAAATATGACTCTCATCTCAATAACCAGTCATTTCCTCTATGTTGCCTCCCTGAAGGTAGATAAAGAGATGGTGTTAAAGTCAAAAGACCGGGGCTCAAGTCCTGCTTCTAACACATATGGGCTGAATGACCCTACTTCTTACTTGTATTAATCACTCAGAAGAGGCTGAGCTCAAATGCTACTCCTTGATTCTCTCAGATGAAAGAGATCAAATTTTCATTAAAAAAATTTTACTGATATTTTTTGTTTTTATGTCACTGCAATTTAAAATCTACCCTTCACACTTAATTGAACCTTGAATTGTGACAAAGAAAAAAAGATTAAACAAAAATTTAAAATACATTAATTGCACTGACAATGTATAATATCCTGTCCTGGTAGTCCCCTACATCCCTGCTATGATGAAGGAGGTAAATATCATTATCTGTTCTCTGGGACCTTCGTTTGGTTTTCTATTATTCAGAGTTTGACATTCTTTTAGGCATATTTTCATCCATTGACTACAAGGCAAACAGAGGTTAAGTGACTTGCCCAGGAGCACATAGCTACTGCCTAACTGCCTAGAACCTACCAGAAATGTCAGTGGCCAATTTAGGTGCAGCAGTGCTCAAACTGGGACACATCAGGACTTCAAGGTCCCTAGCAAACGATTCTGAGATGTCACAGACAGCCCTGAGGTGTCAGATAATTTTCTGATCTTTAAAGATCCAAGGTGAGAGAGGGTCTAACCCTGGGAGGTAGAGGAAGCCAGGTAACCTGAGTCCAGATTTAGCAGGACCAACTACCTCATCTAAAAGTGCACCAGAGGGTGGCGATTAACCCTGGTGCAAAGCCCCAGATTCAGGAACTAAGGACGGAAAGTTGAATATATTGAAGAAGATACTAACTACTATAAAGATACAGAAATTCTCAAAAATCAGCCCTGAGGGAGGAAGCAAATCTATAGCAACTGTAAGCAGAGAATCAAAGGGGGGTGGAGAATGGATTTAGAGAAAGGGTAACAACTAAGAATGACTTACTCTGCAAAGCTGAATTACAAGATTCAAGAGAAACCTAGAAAGATTAATTTATTGAGCAAGTGGAAGATGATAATTTGATGCTAACAATATAATGGGAGTGGGGATGAGGGAGGAGAATTATATGTAAAGCATACAAATAAAGTATGTGAAAAGAGTTTACACACATGGAGGAAGGGATAGGAGAGAAGCCACCACCTGAACCTGACTAAGCTGACCACACAAAGAGTTGAACACACACAATAGAGATGCATCATACTTAATAAGGAAACAAGTAGGAATGGGGAGTAGGATTAAGGGGGACGATAGTATCAGGGAGGGGAGAGTCAGAAGGCTGATCCTGATCCTGAAGAGGGGGATTAACATTTAAAAAAAAAAAGTGGCATCTAAGGGTCTAGCCATAACAAATTGTGATATATGAATGTGATGGAATATTTTTGCACTGTAAGAAATGACCCTATTTTGGAATCCTAGGATGCATGACCTGATTTAGATGAAGTGAATAAAATAAGTAGGACAATTTATACAAGGACAATAACATTGCAAAGGAAAAAACACTTTGAAAGACTTAAAAACTCAGATGAGAGCAATAACCAACCATATCTTCAGAGGACCTATGATAAAATATGTTAAGTACTGCTAATAGAAATGTGATGGAATCAAGATGTAAAAAGGGATATATATTTTTTGGCATGACTTTTTTGTTTTGTTTTACTTTACTGTGCTTATTGTTACAAGTGTTCCCCCCCCCTTCTATTTTGGTAGGAGTAAAGGAATTGAGGGGATTAAAACAGAAGGTGGTAGTGGGAATTGAGTGAATCAGACTGACTCCATCTTTTGACTCAGTTCTAGATCTAGTTCACTTGCCTTTCTATTCAATTATTGGTCTAGTCCAATTTCTGTCTTGTGAGAAAACGTCATTCAGTTGTGGGAATTGGGAGAAATCTTATTGTATTATTTGAATCTATAGCATTATTTGTGTGGCTGGGATGCTGGACTACCTGTACCTGCTTAGGGACCCTTACGTAAGGTCTTAGGGTGTGCTGACTAGAAACCCAGTAAGATTGATACAAGGAGTTTTCTTACAATTATACATCTCATCTGAACACTGGCCCCACACTAGTCAATCAATTATTGTTTCCATGTTCCTTTGATTGAGTACAGACAGTTACAGAGATTAAGACACCTCTTTTTCTGATTTCAGGGAATTGTACCTGTTCACTCTGTCCCTCCCAACTTAGAAAGTCCCTAATCTTTCTTCCAATTAGAAATCAGATTACTTAATTTTGTATCTTGCTTCATTTCTTTTCATTAATTGGTATTATTTGATTAATGGTTTTTAATGTATAAAAATCTGTCTCTCCCTGTATTTCGGGTCTAGTGCCAAAGCTGAGGAGGACTGCTCCCAGTTTGTTGAGCAACTGGCATATGTTGTTCAATAAATCCATACACTTGGTAACTTGAACCTTTTTGTCTGTAGCCATTTCATCTTTCACCTAACATGGGGAAAGTTAACAGTAATGGCTAAAAAAGAAAAGGACCACTAAAACAATTTTTTTAAATGCACAGAAGCAAACAGAGGGAAGCACAAACAAGGAATACAGTTGTGAAAGTAATATATGGAATTTATTATATGTACTTTTGAAAAACACAATATGAAATGGAAACTCACAGTTTCATATACAACCTTCTTTTTGTGTTATGCTATGTATCTGGAAATGTTAATTTTTTTCAGCATTTAAGTTCAGAATTAAACATAACTTTTTTTAAGAAGAATTTTTGATTTGGAGTAAAAAGACATGAGTTCAAGACCTGGCTCAGAAGACCTGGGCTTGTGGTCTGGTCCCACCATTTACTAGTCACATGACCTTGGACAAGATGCTTAACTTTTGTTTTATTTCAATACCTCTGCTATATTTAAGAGTTCTTGCCTCTTTACCCTGACACAATTTCTTTGAAAAATGTAGGGCTTTCCAGATATGGTGAACTGCTTGTCCTGGGCAAATTAAATGAAGTCTCTGATATGCAATGAAAAGTTTGTTTCACCTAATTAAGCAACTAATGGTTATGGATAAATTTGAGCTACATACACCAAAAAATATTGTTTTCAAAAAGCCTTTCTTATTGGCATGTTCTATAATGGGCAAAGAAAATATTTATGTTGCCATCCTTGCAAGTATGCTCCAATTCATTTGTTTAGCTCTACAAAAGCTTTCAAAGTATTATGGTCTATTCTGACACAGGAAGTTTGACGCTGATTGCTAAAATAATTCTATCACACCTCATGCTGTCACAGAAGATTTCCTTTATTATCAACTCATGCAGTTCACTCACCCACCTCTCTAATTCCTTTTGGCAGAAAGGCATTATCATTGTGTATCACTGAAAGGCTTTGAGAGTTCTTACTTTCTAAGGAAACCTAGCCACTTTCTATTGCATCTCTTCTATTAAGCACTCCTGGTTATAAAACATCACCCTTTGATTTCACTGCAAAAATCTAGTGGGATGGTAGAAGAGAGGAAGTCAATGATTCTTGTAGGTATCTATTTCTAATAAATGTTCTATAAGCTCTTTGTCATCTCTTTTAATAGTAGGGAAATTTAGGGTGATGTTCTCCCACTCTTTTTGTCCTGTCTTTTCTAATAATTTCCATAAGCAAATATGCACAAAAAGTTGCCCTTTTTTTGCAAGACAAAACATGATTCTCTTCAACACATATAAAGCCACTTAAAATCAAGATGAAAATGTGAAATAAAAATTGAAAACATTCACCTAAAATCTCATACTATAAGTCCTAGGTGAGAAGTCTTAACTAGAGACTTTTGTACCTAGGCAAGCAAGAGAAGCCTCACCTGGGACAGGCAGCAGGGTAAGAAGGAAAAGAGAGTAGGGAAAGGTGAGAGAGGTATCCCTCCTAGGAGGACAGAAAATCTAGCGCACCAAGACTTTTTATCTCATTCCATTATGCACAGCTGGTAAGTTTTTGAAGCTGAATTTGAACTCAGGTCTTCCTGACTCCAGCTGTATGTCCTTGGATGAGTAAATTAACCTTGGAGCTTCAGTTTCCCCTACCTCTCAGAGTTGGTGTTAGGATCAAACGGACAAAAATTAGAAGACCAAAAACTAAAGAGAAATAGGAAAGCTCTGCAAGGATTTTTATTTTATTTTATTTTTAAAACCTGTTTTTATCATCAAATACAATAGAGTCAACATACTTAAACTCTAACATCATAGCCCAATGAATGCTAATAGGGGAGGCAGAAAACACAACTAAAAAGAACAAAGATAGTAAAAGCAGCAGGATTTGACTATACACCAGTCTATGGAATAAATCTGTGCTGGAAGTGACCAACCTCCCAGTCCTCCAGGATCACAACTTTTATTCATTCATTCATTCATTCATTCATTCAATAAACATTTATTAAATATTTACTATGTGCCAGGCACTGTGCTAAGTTCTAAGGATACAAAAAAATTTAAAAAAAGGCAAAAGACAGCCCACCCTCAAGAGCTTGTGATCTAATTGGAGAGACAACATACAAACAAGTATGTAAAAAGCAAGCTGTATACAGGATAAATAATAAATTATTAAAAGAGGGAACACAGGGGAATTAAGACGGATTAGGGAAGGTGGATTCTAATTGGCACTTAAAGGAAGTCAAGGAGGTCAATAATCAGAATGGAGAAGAGCATTCCAGGCACAGAGGACAGCCAGAGAAAATGCCTGGAGCTCAGACATAGAGCGTCTTGTTTATGGAATAGCAAGGAGACCAGTGTCACTGAATTGAGGAGGACCTGTAGGGAAATAAAGTGTAAGAATATTGGAAAGGCAGGAGGGAACTAAATTATGAAGGGCTGTGAAAGCCTAACAGAGTATTTTATATTTGATCCTGGAGGCAATAGGAAGCCACTGAGTGGGGGGTAGGGGGTGACATGATCAGACCTGTGTTTCAGGAAAATCACTTTAATAGTTGAATGGAGAATGGATTGGAGTGGGAAGAGACTTGATGCAAACACACCCACCAGCAGGTAATTGCAATAATCCATGTATAAGGTAATAAGGGATTGGATATAGGGGTGAAAGATAGTGAGAAATCCAGTATGACTGTAAGGTTGCAAAGCTGAGGAACTGAGAGAATGATGTTACATTCTATAATTATACAGTGGGAGGAGGGTTTGCTGTTGTTCAGTTGTTTTTCAATTGTGTCTGATTCTTTGTGACCCCATTCGAGGTTTTCTTGGCAGAGATACTAGAGTGGTTTGCCATTTCCTTCCCCATTTTATATATGAGGAAACTGAGGCAAACAGACTTAAGTGACTTGCCCAGGGTCACACAGATAGTCTATATCTGAGGCCAGATTTGAACTCAGGATGCTGAGTTGTCCTTACTCCAGGCCTGGCACTCTGTCCCCATGCCACCCAGCTGTCTGGGGAGGATTTAAGGGGAAAGTAATGAGTTCTGTTTTGGACATAATGAGTTTTAAAATGAAGTTTACTGGACATCCAGTTCAAGATGTCTGAAAGGGTGGAGATAAGAAATTGGAGGCCAGCAGAGAGATTGGGGCAGGGAAGGTAGATTTGAGAATCATTAATATAGAGATGGTAATTAAATCCTTGAGAGCTGATGAGAGCACCAAATGAAATAGTATAGAAGGAAAAGAGAAGAGGACCCAGGAAAGAACCAGAGATAGAGGCTGAGATCTGGGAGAGGATCCAGCAAAGGAGACAGAAAAGAGTGGTCAGATAGGTAGGAGGAAAACCAGAAGTGGTGTCACAAAAACCTAGAGAAAAATAGATTATCGAGGAGGAGAGAGTTATCAAGAATGTCCAATATTGCAGAAAGTTCAAGGAGAATGAGGATTAAGAAAAGACCATTGGATTTGGCAACTAAGAGATCATTCGTAACTCTGGAGAGAGCAGTTTTGGTGGAATGATAAGGTCAGAAGCCAGATTGTAAGGAGCATCTTCAGCTCCTCACTGTCTCATACCCCATTTCCATATCCCATCTGTTGCTAAGTCCTGTTGATTCTGCCTTTGCAGCACCTCTCATACATGGCCCTTTCTCTCTTCTAGCACTGCAGCCACTCTGGTGTAGGCCCTCATCACCTCACACCTGGACTATTGAAATGGCCTAGGGTCTCCCTGCTCTAGTTCTCACCCCAACCGGGTTCATCCTCCAATCAACTGTCAAAGTGATCTCTATACATTTTAGTGGCTTCATATCACCTCAAGAATTAAGCATAAAATCTTCTTTCTGACATTCAAAGCCTTTACAACCTGCTCCTCCCCACCTATCATATATGCTATTCCACCCACCCTTTCCTGTCCATATATGCTTTAATCCAATGCCACTGTCCTCTTTGCTCTTCTATACAGAAGACACTCCATTTGCAGACTCTGGGCATTTCCACTGGCTGTTCTCCATGCCTAGAATACTCTCTTTTCTCATCACTGCCTCCTGGCTTCCTTAAAGTTCCACCTAAAATCTCATCTTCTATGAGCAGCCTTTTCTGATCTCCTTTAATGCTAATGCCATCCCTCTGTTGATTATCTCTAATTTATCCTGTATATATCTTTTTTGTATATAGCTAGTCTCATGTTCTGTTAGACTGTGAGTTTTTTGAGAGAGGGGATCACCTTTTCGCATTCTTTATAACACTGGCATTTAGTAAGTGTTTAATAAATGCTTACTGACTGACAACTTTTGTAAGGTTGCTGAGGGATTGACTCATAGGGCCTTAAAGGAGATATAAAGATGTGGGGAAAAAATATCAAACTTCATCATTGCAAAAATGGAGATGAAGAACATCAGCTACTAACCTATGTCTCCTTTTAAGCTATCTATAAAACATCTTTACAAGCCCAGTCCATGTAAGTGTATCATGGATCTGCTACACGTGCAGAGTACCCAGGTTGGCATCTCTCCATGTAAAGAACCCAGAAAATTTGATTCTGGGATAGTCACGATGGGAAGTGCCTTGCTGAGACTATGGAACATTCACAGACATTCTATAACTGGTTTTGGAGTGTAGGGTGTGT
This sequence comes from Phascolarctos cinereus, assembly GCF_003287225.1. Classification (NCBI taxonomy): domain Eukaryota; kingdom Metazoa; phylum Chordata; class Mammalia; order Diprotodontia; family Phascolarctidae; genus Phascolarctos; species Phascolarctos cinereus. The sequence continues at coordinate 280,378,455 of NW_027555847.1, read as the reverse complement.
TCAGGGAAGACTAATACACCTGATATGGGGGATGCCAAACCCATTTCAGGGCTGCTGTCTACCTAACTCTCACCTGTGGCTCCAAGAAGCTGTGGCATGCACAGCGGTCACACCCTGGTAAACAGTTTTGGCAGACTGCCTAAACCAAGGGTCTCAAACCATTCAGTGAGTTAGGGGGTGTCTACCCCAAGCATGTGAAGACTTCCCCTGGTGGAAAGGACAGATGAGAACAATTTGTTGCAATGACCGTGAAGGAGCTGACATAGGTGCTGTGGAGCGCTGAGAGCTTAGTTAGACATCGAAGACACCAAGGTCATCCAATGTGTCTCAAGCCATCTCCAGTCATCTTGACTGTCCTGCCACTGAACTGTGATGACTCTGGAAGAGAGAGTGAAGCTGACAACTCCGTGCAACTCTGCCTCACTTGAGTCCAATTTATGCACGAATCAAAAGACATCAACCATACCGTTTTACCGTTTCTATCTATCTCAAAGTCCTGTGGCAACAGGCAAGTGAGAAAGCAGCCGGAGCAGATACATTGGGAGCTATAGTCACAGCCCTGCACACAAGCAGCCCAGGCCGTAGGTACATCTTCTCACTAGAAGCCACAGCGGAATTCGGCAGCCCCCTGGGTATCTGAGTGTTTTTTTTTTAAATTAAGGACCACATTGCTCACCTCCTGATGTGAGGAAAGGGCTAGAAAAGATACCCTAAAAATTGTCTACTCACCCAACCCTGGCCTGATTACCATGGCAGGTGGGGAACCCTCCCTGCAGTCAAAACATACATACATACATACACACAAAAACTTCTGCAAAAATGATTCCACTCACACTGGTACATGGAATGTGTGCACACTTATAGACAACGCAAAGTCCAGTAGGCCTGAAAGACAAATAGCTCTTGTTATGAGAGAACCCAGCAGGTATTACATCCAAACAACAGCCCTGAGTGAAACAAAGCTGGCAAATGAAGGCCATCTTAATAAAATTGGAGCTGGATACATGTTTTTCAGGAGAGGCTGCAGTGAAGGGGAGCTCCATAAAGCTGGTGTAGGTTTTGCAATCAGAGCTAATCTAGTCAAGAAGCTTGTATGCCTACCAAAAGGAGTGAATGACAGGCTCATGACAATGCAATTGCCACTTGCAGGAAAGCGCCATGCCTCTATCATCAGTGCCTATGCTCCCATTGTGATGAACCCTGAAGAGGTCAAAGAAAAATGTTATGAAGACCTGGACACCCTTATCATCAATGTGCCAAAAATTGTGGGTCTTCCCAGGGACTCCCTGCCCTGTTTGGTAGTTTGAGCCTGCTAGAGTAGGTTCAGACTACCAAACAGGGCAGGGAGTCCTTGGGAAGAATGGAGTTGGAAACAGCAACAGAAATGGTCACTACTGAAGATTTGTGCGTCTCATGACCTTCATTACCAACATTGTCCTCTGTTTACCTAAACACAATAAAACTTTGTGGATGCACCCTCACAGCAAACATCGGCATTTAATAGATTATGTGATTGCGAGGAGAAGAAACAGACAGGATGTGAGAGGGATGAAGGCAGTGTGTGGTGTAGAGTGCTGGACTGACCATAGATTTATCCTCTCCAAGTTAAATATTTGCATTCAACAAAAGTGGCAGCCCCAAGGCAAAATGACTACCAGAAGAATTAATGTCAACAGATTAGAGTGCTTTTCTGAGCAGGAACAGTTTGTTGTTAACTTGGAGGGGAAGTTGGGCCAACACACAGTTGGCAACAGTGGAGCAAAAGTACTAAGCAGCTTTCAGAGAATTGGTGTACAGCACTGCATTTGCTTATCTGGATCAGAACACTTGCAAACATAAAGACTGGTTTGATGAAAATGAGGGGGAATTCAGAAGCTACTAAATGAAAAATGAGAACCCAACAGGGTTTACCAGTAAGAAGAAGGCAGCATTTAATTCCATCAAAAGTTAAGTACAGGGGCAGCTAGGTGGCACAGTGGTTAGAGCTGCAGCCTTGGAGTCAGGAGGACCTGAGTTCAAATCCCACCTCAGACACTTGACATTTACTAGCTGTGTGACCCTGGACAAGTCACTTAATCCCAGCTGCCTCACAAAAAAAAAAGAGTAAAGTACAAGGAAGCTTAAAGAGATGCAAGATTCTTGGCTCAGTAAGAATGCAGCTGAAATTCAGTTTTATGCTGATAGTAACAATCTAAAGCATTTATATGATGCTCTGAAGGCTATTTATGGGGCAAAGACCTATTGTGCATCTTAACTACTCAATGTGGATGGAGCCACATTAATTTGGGATAAGGCCATGAAACTAGGCAGATGGGCTGAATACTTCCATAGTGTTCTCAACAGACTATCAATCAGTGCTGAAGCCATTGACCATTTATCTCGAGTGGAAGTCAGTCCCTCTCTAGCTAAAGTTCCAACTGAAGAAGAGGTTTTGAATTAATGGCATTCTTGTGGTGGATTTTGATAATTCTTTGAGCATGGAATCTGGTGAAGGGAGTGGAGTCTCTGACCTTGAGAGTATCAAAAAGTCAGGAGAGCAAGCCATATGAACCTCAGAAGAGGAGCCCAGGCTGGATTTTGCAAATGGCCCAACATCAATGCCCCAGGGAACAAGGAGTGATCTTCAGGAGAGATTTTCTGGGCCCATGCCAGTGAAAGATGAAATGAGAACTCATCTGGCAGAAATACTGCCCAAACTGAGCCTTCTCCTCCCCATCCCCCACCTTTCACCCAGAGACTGAGGTGATGCTGAGCTGTTACTGTGGGTGAAAAGGAACATGTACAAGCCAAATGACTGTGATAGCAAAGGGGCAGGGACCCTGCTGGTTGAGGGCACTTACAGGAGAGCAAAGCTCCTGGTTTTGGTTCTAGGGAAGAGTGGTGAGCTGAAGCTTGTAGCCAAGGGAGGAGCCACAGGGTACAAGAGTGCTTGTGGCGATAGCATGCTGAGCCGTGGCATAGGGGCAGAGAGGAGTGCCCAAGGCCAGGCCCCTGGACAATGCTTAGAAAACAGCAGTACAAGAAACTTGAAGCCTGAGGTATCACACACACATACCTCAGGACAAGAACCTGACTATAACAATAAAATGAGCAGACCGAAAAGAACATTGTACACAGTAACAACAATATTGTCCTATGAATGACTTTGTCATTAAGAATTATAAATACTCAGATCAACTACAAAGGACTTGTGAAGGAAGATGCTATCCACATCCAGAGAAAGGAGTGATAAATAGAAGTATGTACAGTATGATTTTACATATATATATGTGTATATATATGTATGTGTGTATGTATAGTATGCATGTGTGCATTATATATGTATGTGTGTTTATATATGTATATGTGTATATATACATATGTATGTATATACATTGTATACATACAAAGTAAATGTGCAAAGCAAACTTTTTTGCTAATTATTCAATCACTTATGAATCCTCGTTCAGCCCAAATTTGAACCTGAACTAAGAGAGTAGTGGGTTTAAGCCTATTTCTAATACCATATAATCATGTACATGAGAAAACTTATACTTATTTATATGTATTGGAATAGACAGTAATAGATAATGAGTTGAACCCAAAGTTGAACAGAACAAAAGCATTCTAGGTTGCCTTCAGGAAATGGAAGGCTAATTTAATGACTCAAAACTTGTACTAGAAAAGGGATCCCATATTTTTAATATCAACATTCTATCAGTGCTGTTCCATGGCAGCAAAACATGAGTTATAACAGCCTCAAAGAACAGAAAATAACTATGACAGAGAAGGCAATGTGAGGTGCATGGTAAACAGGAACAGGTTGCAACATATAACCAATGAGGAACTTTGAATATCAGGAGTCAAATATGTCATCAAAAAATTATAGGACAGAAGGAGCTGATGGAGTGGTGTATGGCAAGGGTAAGGAATGACAGACAGCAGGAGTTCCCCTACTAGTACTCTTGTAATGTCAGGAGAAATTAAGGAAGGCCTCCAACATTTGGGGTGGATTTCCTATGGCAAATTTATGACATGATATGAATTGGAGTCATCTGGGACGGACATGTATGGACGGTCTGAGATAGGCATTGTTGGAGGAACCATCAAAATCGATGAGATCACATATTCATTTGAATATTTGTAAGTAGGATTATGAAATTCCTGTTCATTCAAATCAATAATTTACCAAGTGCCTACTGTGTGCAATGCAGGTTTGTTCCATGAAGAATACATATTACTCAGACTAGACCATATAGTTGAATGGATATCCTATTGAGTTAATATAATCTCTCTTTAGATAAAAGATATAACTTGGACAAGTAATGTAGCTGGAAAATTAGATGGGCCTGCAATTGACTAGGAGGAAGAAATTTAGTAGTATCACACTTAGAAAACCACAGTACTCTTTTAAAAAAAAATTAAGTATTTTTATTTTCAGTTCTGAATTTTCTTTCTCCTTCTTGCCCCTCCCAACCCATTGAAAAGGAAAGAAATATGATATGCTTTATACATATGAAGTCATTCAAAATATATTTGCACATTACCCATGTTGTGAAAGAAAAAAAGCAAGAAAAATAAAGAGGAAATAAATATGCCTCAATTTGTACTCAAAGATCATCAGTTCTCTCTCTGGAGATGGATAGCATTTTTTTCATCATGAATCCTTTGGAATTGTAGTGTATCACTGTATTGATTAGAGTAGCTGTTTTTCACAGTTGATTATCACTACAATATCACTGTTACCGTGTACGATATTCTCCTAGTACTGTTCACTTCATTTTACATCAGCTCATATAAGTCTTCCCAGGTTATTCTGAAACCATCAACTTTGTCATTTCTTATAGCTCAAGAGTATACCATCACAATCATATACTACAATTTGTTCCATTACCTGACTGATGGGCAATACCCCCCCCCCAAGTTTCCAATTCTTTGCTACCACAAAAAGAATAGCCATAAATATTTTTGTGCAAATAGGTCCTTTTTATTTTTCTTTGATTTTTTGGGGGGTACAGACCTTGTATTGGTGGGTCAAAGAATGTGCCTTTTGGGCATTGTTCTAAATTGGGCGTTGTTCCAAACCAGAATGGTTAGACCAGTTCACAATTTCACCAACAGTGCATTAATGTACCTCTTTTTCAACATCACCTCCAGCATTTGTCATTTTCCTTTTCTGTCATGTTAGCCAATCTGACAGGTGTGAGGTGGAATCCCAGAGTTGTTTTTAACTTACCTTTCTCTAATTATTAGTGATTAGAGCATTTTTATATGACTTGATAATTTTGATTTCTTCTTCTAAAAACTTCCTGTTCATGTCCTTTGACCATTTGTCAACTGGGGAACTGTGCAGCACTCTTAACGATCCTGAAATGCTTACTATTGAGTGCATCTTTTTAACATCAATATTTTCCCAGGGATGTCATATAGATGTGAATTACTAGACACCACAATGACAGAAGAATCATACTTGAAAGTGATGGTGGTGCAAAGGGCAATTGAAAAACACAAGGTGGCTAGAGATAAGCACAATGCACCATAATACCTACCATAACTTGTACTGGAAAAATGGCACAAAAGACATCAATTACATATGTAAGTGAGAAAGAAGCAAATGTGATGGTTAGCATATGGACAGTCAGAGTGATGCACTGCTATTCACAAAATATTAAAGCAACAGAAGAAAGGCTCAGTTGTTTATGGAGGATCCTCTGAAAAGGATTCATAGAAAGGAATGGGCAAAAAATGTGCAGGATCAGGATGAGTGAATGAGTTAACTACAGTGGTGGAGAGAATATTGACGCTAATGAGCTCCTGGATCTATTGAGCTACTACTGAAGAAGTTCTGAAGCACCAGACTAGATATTGCTTACACAAAAATGAAATAAGACATAGTTTCTGCCCTTAATAGTTTAAAATGCAGTGGAATGAGTGGGAAATAAAATAAAAATATAAAGAACAATAATAGGCATTATGACAGCTAGTCCTACTAAGCAGCAAAGATTTTGAGTATGGGCCGAGTGATAGACCACGTTTGCTGTGTAAACCCTAGTTAAGGTCTCTAAGAAGTTGATAAACAAGGAGATTCCTGCTTTTGGAAATGGATCACCTACAGAAATAATCTTCCTGAGTACGAATTTCCACTTTTATTTCTCACTGTAGTATGAAAATAATCCTGGGATCTTAAATATTATGCCAGGGAAAAACAAGGTCTGGCAAATCCTACTGAGATGGAAAAGCTTCCAGTATGGTAATGAATTGTGTCTGTTGTCTAAGAACCAGTTTAGTCTGTCCAAAGTTAGTTAAGTTCGTTATTGGACACATTGCCTTTTCATATCTGGAAAACATGAAGAATGAAGGTGGTGACAGTCTGCTTTGACTCTTCTCTGGTCATATAAACATCTGGAGTAGCATTTAGTTCTGGGTGCCACATTTGAGAAGGCCTTTGACAAGCTAAGTACAGTCAGAGGAAGGTGACTAGGATGGTACGACCTCAAGATCATACCGCATGAGAATTAACTAAAGGAATTAAGGATTTCCAGCCTGGACAGAGGCAAAATTAGAAGGGAGATGATAGCTGTCATCAAGTACATGAAGATATGCCATTTGGAAGAGGGATTAACCATGCCCAGCATGGTCCCAGAGAGAATAGGTAGAAGTTGAAGAAAAGCAGAGTTTTGCTAAATGTCATGAAAACTTCCTAAAAACTAGAGCTGGCAAGAAGTAGAATGGGATTTCCAGCTTCCCTTTTGCCGGAGGTTTTGAAGTAGGGGCTAGATGACTACTTGTCAGGGATCCTGACAGTTTGTGAATTGAACTAGAAGATCTCTAAGATCCTTTCCATTTCTGAGATCTTACAGTCGGGCTCATTCCAGGGGCTCTGAGACTCTCTACACTAATGAATCCTTACCTTCACTTCCTTACATCTGATAAAGCCATCACAGGTTGTATGTGCTTTGTCCTTGTCTTGAAAAGGACCATGAAATCAGGGAGGTGATGATATGCCTTGAAACTGACTTTGATTTGAGTTGGGGGTGGGGCTGTGCAATGTCACCAGTCTCATTTTCTTCTCCAGAACAATCTGGGTCCAGTGGCCAGATATGGATCAAGACAACTGGAGATGGCCCAGGATGCAGTGGGGGGACCTTGGCCTTTTTAAGCTAAAGTCTTCTCAGGCTCTCATTTTGAGTGAGGCAACGCCCATCCAGTGATTAGGGCTGTTTACTAAGTGAGTCAAGGGAGAGCCCCTTCAATAAAAAAAAAAAATCAAACTGGGAGGGGAAGACCCTCAGAGTGGTTGGCCAAAAGAGAAACAGTTACTATTTACATTCACTCTGAGCCAGGAGGGCCAAAAAATAACCATTAAGTGATGCTTGGGCGGGGACCTATTGTTGTCCAGTCCATGACATCAAGAGCTAATTGGGTTGATCCAACCATTTTGGAGAGCAATTTGAAATTATGCCCAAGGGCTATAAAAATATGCATACCCTTTGACACAGCAATACCACTTCTAGGGCTGTATCCCAAAGAAGATCATAAAAATGGGAAAAAGACCCACATGTACAAAAATATAGCAGCTCTTTCTGTGGAGGCAAAGAACTGGAAATTGAGGGGATGTCCATCAATTAGGGAATGGTTGAACAAGTTGTGTTATATGAATGTATTGGAATACTATACTATAAGAAATGATAAGCAGGCAGACTTCAGAAAAACCTAGAAAGACCTATATGGACTAATGCTGAGTGAAGTGAGCAGAACCAGGAGAACATTGTACACAGTAACAGCCACATTGTGCAATGACCAACTTTGATAGACTTAGCTCCTCTCAGCAATGCAAGGATCTAAGACATTTCCAAAAGTCTCATGATGGAAAATGCTGTCCACATCCAGAGAAAGAACTATGGAGTTTGAATGCAGATTGAAGCACACTATTTGCTCTTTTTTTTTTCTTCTGTTTGTTTTGTTTCCTCTTTCTTATGATTCCTCCTATTGGTTCTAATTCTTCTTTACAACATGCCTAATATAAAAATATGTTTAATAGGAATGTACATATAGAGCTTATAGCAGATTGCATGCTGTCTTGGGAAGGGAGGCAGGGAGGAATGGGGAGAAAATTTAAAACCCAAAAGCTTATGATAGTCATTGTTGAAAACTAAAATTTAATTAATTTTTTTAAAAAGCAGTAGCAGAAAAAGAAAAAAAAAGAGTGAATTGAGTTTAAGGCTTGGTCTTTGAGAAAGAAATCTAGCCAGTAAACCCCAAGTTAACCAGGTAGCTTTCACCTTCCTTGTGGACAGAACACCCTGAGGGGAAGAGAAGAGAGAAGAAGGGAAGGGAGGACGAATTGAGTTGCCCAACTAAGTCTTTTTGTAGCCAGATTCACAACCTACAAGTTATTCCCGACTCTTTACTGCCCATTTCTACTCAGTTGCCAATGTTTGTCTGACATGCTTGTCAGTTCTACTTCTACAGCATCTCAAATTCATCCCCATTCCTGAAAGCCGACATCCTGCTTAATTCAGCTCCCCATCACCTCTTGTAATAGCCTTTTTATTGGTCTCCCTGCCTCACATCTCTAACCCCTCCATTCCACTTTCCATATAGCTGCTGAAGTGATGGTCCTAAATTACAGGTCTGACCATGACATTCCCTGCTTTAAGAACCCAAAGTGGTTCCCTAGGATAAGATATAAACTCTATTTAGGATTTTAAAATCCTCTACAATCTTGCTCCAGGGTGATCACATATCACCCCTCCCCCTCATTCCAGCCAGCCTGGCTTACTTGCTTTTTTCCCTGTATAAGACATTTCCATCTCCTGGCTCCTCACTATGCCTGAAATGATCTCCCTACTCACCTCTACCTCTTGCAACCCCTAGATTCCTTCAGGAATACCTTCGCTTGTGTTGCCTCCAATAAGGAGCATTTCTTGCTTCTCCTAGTTGATCTGTCTCTCCCTATAACCCCCAAGTTATATTGTTTTTATCTTGTATATGTAATGGGGGGATGACAAGAACCCAGATCTCAAGAGCAGGTGCAGCAAACTGCAGCAAACAGGGTTAAGTGACTTGCCCAATGTCATACAACTAGTAAGTATCTGAGGTCAGATTTGAGTTTAGGAAGATGAGTCATCCTGACTCTATGCACTGTGTTACTTAGCTGCCCCTGGTTAAGTGATTAGTTGGGTGCTAGTCAAAGCTGTTAATAATATTGAGGAGATATTAATAGGTACCATTTAGATGATATTAAAGAGATAAATGGGCAATTGTTTTTGGGGAACACACTAAAATGGGAGAGGGCTTAATCTTAGAGCATTAAAGAGAGCCCCAGGACTTCTTAGGGTCCCTCTAGAATCCCAATAGGAGTTGTAGTCAGCCTTCTGAAGATACAACTTAATCATGGGAGTCTGAGTTGGAATAAGGACCTCCACAGTCTATGAAGGCTCCTGTACAACATTTACTGCTTCATTTCTGTCGATGAATCCACAATGCCTTTGCAACTGGGTTCCCTATCCAAGGACTTACATTTCCCACAAGCTGTCCCTCAGATTACCAGAGTAATGCTTTTTAGGAATTATGAGATCGTCTTACCAACCTTAAACCTCCGACTTTCATACCTGAGAAAGGAAAACATTCTTGTTACATGGTTTTACTTAGATCTATTTTGTGCTAGCAAGTCCAAGAATTTTACCTCTAGAATTACAATTATACAGTTACAGCATAATGGATAGAAATCTGGCCTCACAGAGAGGAAAACCTGGGATTAAGTACTGCTTTTGCTTCATACTGACTGAGTGGCCCTGAGCAAGTCACTTGGTTCCTAAGGCAATTCTCTAAGATTAGGTGAAGAGCAGCTTGGTAATGACCAACATCCATGTGTGTTTTGTTACTGTAACAATGGCATAATTCATAAAGACTTTAAATTCTGTACTGATAGACAAGAAGAAGTCATAGTATTACCCTAATTGATTTCTTAAAGCAAAAGTACTGTTCAGAGTCGTTAGCTGTGAAGTAGCAGGATTGACAGTTATCTATGCACTATGGTGCCACTTATGGTCTGCTATAGGATCTGTGCATTATAGTGTCACTTATGGTCTACAAGGGGATGGCATGTTCAGACTTGCACTTGAGGACCATCACTTTAATCGGGTATGGAGGAAAGGGTAGAAACTTGAGGTGGAGAGAGCAATCAAAACCAAAAATGTGATACCATGTTACCTTGGCCTTTTCAATGTTTTTAGTCAATGGGATTTAATTCAATAAGGAAAAGGGAAGTGAGGAGAATGGAATAAGCATTTATTAAGTGCCAGGCACTGTACTTTACAAATATCTCATTTGATCCTCACAACAACCCTGTGATCTGGGTGCTGTTATTATTCTTATTTTATAGCTGAGGAAACTGAGGCAAATAGAAGTTAAAAATAAAATTACTTGCCCAGAGTCACACAGCTATTAAGTGTCTGAGGCTAGATTTTGAACTCAGTTCTTCCTGACTCCAGGCTAGGGGCTCTACTCACTGCCCCATCTAGCTGCTCTTCACTTAGTCTTTGATAATTGCATTAGGCACCAAGTGACTTGCCTTTGGGACTTCAGACTTCCTCTTTCATTAACCATATAACTTTAAGTGTGTCCTCCAAACTTCTTTTTGTCTGAGTTTTTCTATCTACAAAATGGAAGAAATTCTATTTGTTGTACAGTATTCTTAGGCTTCTTGTAAGAGTAGAGAAAAATGTAAATATGAAAATGCTATACTTTGAAAATTAAAAGTACCAACAAAGTGAAAGTGATTCATCTTAGTCTACTGGAAAGAACACTGACCTGGGTTTTAGATGACTTGGGTTCTGGTCTCAATTTTGCTACTAATTAGCTATAACAGCAAGCAATTCACTTTATCTTTCTGGTTCTCAATTACCTCATCCATCAAATAACGACTGTGGAATGAGCTGATCTATACCTCTAATGTTCTATGATTCTAAATACTCAACTTCCTCCAAAGAATCATTCTTAAACAGTTACAAGCAGATGCAAGAGAAAACAATACCATATGAGGTTAGACTAGCTGACCTGTAAGGTCATAGACCTTTGCAACATATCTTGTTGGAAGATCAGTGTAATCAAGTGAATTTTGACTGAATTATGTGTAATAGAGATGTGAATAGACTCCCTGAGAGGCTGCTCAGGATTCCTATTCCAGATAATCTACTTGGCTTAGTGGCTAACTTTTAATAACTCTTCTCTTTTAGATCCAGCCATTAAAAATAACAAAACACACATATTGTAAAAGCAAAATAATTCATTTAAACCAACAACTATTGCAATGTCAAGTTTAAAAAAATTAAAGTACAAACAATGAAAAAACACAACCATCATGCCAAAATACCACACTCCCATATACGTGACTCCTGGTCACAGGTAGCTCAGGTTTCTGCAGCTTCTTTCCAAAGTGCTCAGGCAAATAACAGCCATGGGGTGTAAGACTTGTCACAGATGAACACAAAGGGTTTGTATACAGATGTATGTTCATCACAAATGGGCATACATTCACAAGAAGTCACTATGCTGCCTCATGGATTATATGAGATCAATATTCATGCTGTGTTGCCTTGTAAATTACTGAAGGAGATCAGCAAGTATCTATTTCTGGTACCATAAATAGGTTCAATCTCTCAGCAAGCTCCTAGTCAGACATAAGGACAACACTGACCACCAGATAATGCTACTCACACAGTTATTTGCTTCACTTGGAGGGGATGGAAAAACTCTCTTTGGTGTCAACAAGCCCCAGTTGGGATGGGGTGGGATTCGAAGAGAGGGATGGGAAGTGATTAAACATTTCCTCCCTTGGCAATCACCTCCTCTCTTCTTATTGAAGATTATTATTTTTTAAAATTCACACTACCATATGCTAATCCAATCAGTGTCCATTTTAGGGTGGCAGCACCATTTGTAGTCACATATCTATAATTAACAGACAGAAATAAATGTAGTATCATAGGATTTATAGCAGAATACAACTGGATTTGGAGTTCAAAGACCTGACGAGTTGTGGTCTGTTGCTTTCTACCCTTTTCACCTTGGCATGGTTATTTAGTCTCAGGGTGTCTGTTTCCATATCTGTAAAATAAGGGCTTTGTTTGGACTTTATCCAGAAAAGACTTCAGGAATTTAAATCTATGATCCTTCCTGGATAGCATTTGACTTGAAGGATGGGCAGGTTTTCAATAGATGGGGATGAGATATAGAGGATGAAGATTTGGTGGGCACAGATAGTGTGAGCATAGGGAAAGAAGTGGGAAAGGGAAGGGTGAGTGCTTAAACAGTTAATAGTCTAGTCTGGTAGTAATTCATTATGTGTGTATATATGCATGTGTGTATATATATTTATATATTTATATGTATATATATATAGAGAGAGAGAGAGAGACAGACAGAGAGAGAGAGAGAGAGAGAGAGAGAGAGAGAGAGAGAGAGAGAGAAAGAGATAGAGAAATAGAGACACAGAGAGAGAGACACACACACACACACACAGACAGAGAGAGCAAGGCAAGGCCACACATGTTCATTAAATAATATGTGCAAGACACTTTGCTAAGCAAGACAAGCAAAACTAAATATAGTTCCTGCCCTCAAGGAGCTTACATGCTAATGGTGGAAGACAATACACAAAAAGGAACTGGAAAGTGGGGGTGGGGTGAAGGAAGGTATACATACAGGGGCACAGCGTTAAAGTCTGGAAAGTGAAAAGCAGAGCCAGGACAGGGGAATAAGCTTTCATTGGCTTGGATAACCCTAGATGAATACCCCACTGGGAGAAGGAGGTCAGCATGGTGGAGGGACGTTCCAGGGTGAAGGCAAATGATAAGGAATAAGGCTGAAAAGGTTAAAGCCACTATAAATTATTTGTCCAACCCAGTTATTTTAAAGAAGAAACTGAAGCCCAGAAGGGATAAGTTGCTAAATATAAAATGGCAAGCAGGATACAAGCAGTGAAAATCATTGAATAACAATCTAAGGAGTTAGAACTTTGTTCAATGGGGAAGTAGCAACAATTCATGTATATGAGTAGAGATTTAATGAAAAATATCTGTAGTTGCTTTGGTGTAATAGAAAGACCCCTGGACTTGGAATAAGACATGGGTTGGAGTCCTATCTCTGCCACAGACTAGATTTTTCTTTTTCTTTTTTTCTTTCTCTTTTTTAACTTTGGGTATCTTATTTGGATCAATTGGTTTAAATTACCAAGGTCCTTTCCTGTCTAACCTATTTTATATATGAAGAAACTGAATTCCAGAGGGTTGGTGACTTGCCCAAGGTGAGAAGGGTAGTAGGTGACAACCAGAATGTAGACCCATGTCCTTTGGCTCTCTTTACATTGATATTACATAATATCAACTAGACCCTTACTGCTGCTAAGCAATCCTTTTCCTTCTCCTACTTCTCCCTTTTATTGGTCTGATCAGCCAGAGTTGGACACATTGAAACTTGACTCTAGCATAGTGATGTCATTTTGGTCCTCTTTGAGAATGAAGGACAACTACCAATTCACTCACTATCCTCTCACCACATCTGCTTTTCCAAAACTTTATCCCTCCTCAAATCTCCCCCAGTATTCAGCTGAAAACCTTGCCCCATATTTCACTGAAAAAATTGAAGCCATTTTCCAAGCCCTCCCTTTTGTCCTCTCCTCATCATCACACACCAACCAGATGCCTTCTGGCACTATCTCCTCCTTTACCTTGTCTCACATGAAGTCGACCCTTTTCCTTGTCAAGACAAACCTGCCCCATATATCATCCCCTCTGTCTTGATTTATCCCACAACTTTCCTTCCTTTTGTGGTTAAACTCCTTGAGATAGTCATCTATAATGGATGCCTCTACTTCCTTTCCTTTCACTGTTTTCTTAACTCTTTACAACCGGATTTCTGACCTCATCATTCAACTGAAACTACTCTTTCCAAAGTTACTGATGACCTCTTAATTGCCAAGTTTCATGACTGTTTTCCAGTCCTCATCCTTCTTGACTTCTCTGCAGCCTTTGATATGGTCATTTATCCTCTTCTTGATAACTTTCTTCTCTCTTGGTTTCTGAGACACTACTCTATCCTGGTTCTTCTACCTATCTGACTTTTCTTCTCAGTCTCCTTTGCTGGACATTCACTCAAGTTATTCCCACTAATCATAGGTTTTCCCTTGGACTCTCTCCAGGGCCCTCTTCTCTTCTTCCTCTCTACTATTCATTTTCTGATCTCATCAGCTCTCATGGATTCAATTACTATCTCTGTGCTGATGATTCTCAGATCTCCTTTTCTAGATCTACTCTCTCTCAACCTCCACACTCACATTTCTCATTCCCTATTGGACGTCTCAAACTGGATGTCTTATAGCTATCTTAAACTCAACATATCTAAAACTGAACTTATTATCTTTTCCCCATCTTAGCACAGTGCCCAGAACATAGTAGGCACTATTGTTTTTGTTGTTGTTGAATAGTTTCAGTTGTGTCCAACTCCTCATGAACACGTTTGGGATTTTCTTGGCAGAGATACTGGAGTGGTTTGTCATTTCCTTCTCTAGTTCATTTTACAGATGAGGAAACTGAGGCAAACAGGTCACAAAGCTAGTAAGTGTCAGAGGCCAGATTTGAACTCAGGAAGGTCAGTCTTCCTGACTCCAGGCCTGGCACTCTATCCACTGTGCCACCTAGCTGCCCTCAGTAGGCACCATAGAAATGCTTATTCCCTTCCTTCCCCTTTCCCTATTGCTGCTGAGGGTACCACCATCCTCCTGATCACTCAGACTTGAAATCTAGGTGGCATTCTCTACTCCTCACTCTCTCATGCCACTCCTCTCCATATACAATCTGTTGTGAAGGCCTGTCAATTCTATTTTTATAACATTTCTCATATATGTTTCCTTCTCTTCCCTGACACTGCCATTACTCTAGTGCAGGATTTCATCCCCTCACACCTGAATTACTGCAGTTACCTGCTAGCTCTTCTAAAATCTCCTCCACTCCAGGCTGTCCTCCCTGAAGTACAGGTCTGACCATGCCACTCCTCCTCCCCCATTCATTAATGGCTCCCAGTCACCTCCAGGATTAAATACAAAATCTTTTGTTTGGCTCAGGGGTGGGAAACCTTCAACCTTGAGGCCACATGTGACCTTCTAGGTTTTGGGGTATGGCCTTTTGACTGAGTCCAAGTTTTACAGAACAAATCTTCTAAGGGGATTTGTTGTATGACGTTTGGATTCAGTCACAGAGCCACACTTCAGGACCTAGAGGGCCACATGTGGCCTTAAGGCTGCAGGTTCCCCACCCTTGCTTTGGCTTTTGAAGTCCTTCACAATCTGCCCCACTCCTATCCTTGAACTCTTCAGACACCTTACTTCCCCAGCCTCTGTTATCTATTGACGCTGGTCTCCTTGCTGTTCCTTGCACAAGACACTCCATCTCCAGATTCTGGGCTTTTTAATTCACTGTTCCCTATGTCTAGAATTCTTCTTTTTTTCATCTCTGCCTCCTGGCTTCCCTGACTTCTTTCAAGTCCCAGCTTAAACCTTTCCTCTGTTATCTGTAATTTATCCTGTATATAGCTTGTTTATACATTGTTCTTTTTATGTTGTATCTCCTGTTAGATTGTGAGTTCCTCGAAAGCAGCGACTGTCTTTTGCCTTTCTTTGTATTCCAAGCACTTAGCACAGTGCTTAGCCTAAAATAGGCATTTGATAGATGTTTATTGCCTAACACTGAGAATTTCTTTTCTAGAAAATTAGGGACATTTTGGGAAGCCCCTAGACATGAGACATCTCTAAGCTTTATTTTAGAGATGTCTCTGGAGTGGAGGCAGAATCAGGAGAGAACTATGACTCCCTTTTAGGATGGGCACCTCTCATTCAAATAAATTTGGGTTACAAGATCCTAGAGCTCCTTTGGAACAGTCCCCATCTTGGGCCTTGGGGTACAACAGTCCTAGGGAAAATTCATCTTAATTGGATGTCAATTGGGGGATAAAGAGATTCAAGGATATCCTGAGTGTTTGTCATCGTAGCTGATACCAGGCTTCTACATGACACATGCCCCTAACCTAGTCAAATGCAGTGCTCAGTGGAAGAGGGGTGGGATCCTTGGTGTATGGGGTCTGGGAGTGACAGGGGGAAGATGCTCCGCCTTCCCCCAGTGGCCTCTAATGCTTCATGGCCCTCAGCCAGGGGACAGGTACAACAATCTTAGGAAAAGTCTTCCTAATTTTTTAGCTCTGACATATGGCAAAGACCTGTAATAATACTGTCAAGAGGACTAAGCCTCATAATGAGCTGAGGCTGATAAGGAAAGCTAAGGACAACCAAAAAAAATCTACTTTTAAAAGCTGTATTGGTGAAAATAAGAGCATCAAAGAAGGGCCAGGACTGCTATTTGAGATAGATGACATAACAGATGATGGGAAAATGGCAGAGCTGCTCATATTGCCCCCCACATATACCTTGTTTTCTTTGCCAAGAAGAATGTTTTTTGACTAGAAATGACAGAAGATAAAAAGGTTAATAGAGAACTAGTATCCAAAATAAATGAGATCATAACAGAGCAACTAGTGGATCTTGAGTTCAGTTCACCAGGCCAAGATCAACCCCATTACATTCAATCAATCAACAAACATTTATTAACTGTTTACTTTGATCCTGACCATCTCCTTTCTTTGTCTCTCCAAGGAGTGTCTATATCTTTTCATTCAGCTTTATCCTTCTTTCTTTCGGTTTTGTTTATAGCAAAAATGTCAAGATTAGTATGATCTGCTCCTCTGAGTTTCATTAGTCATTGTACAAAGATGTCACATTTTACAGATTGTCTAAAAACCAATTCTTAGCTCCTTATACTACCTTTTCCACCATTTTGCCTTTGCCATAACAAAAGTGGAGGAGAGGGCTGTCTTATGGGACCAAAGGATATTAAAATTTTTTTGGTTTATGGATGTTACAAAAAAAAAATCACCAAGTGACCAGTCTATTGGTGATGAATCTCTCCACACTTTATTGGGCGGGTTCTCAGATATGCTGACTTTTGATACATCTGAAGAATATTTAGTTTAAAATGTCCAACAGTCAGTAAATGAAGGGCTGAATATATAAATCTAGGGGTTACCTACACAGACATGATTAAACTCATAGAAGCTGATGAGGTCACCACATGAGAGAGAGGAAAGAAGAGAGCCTTGGGAGACAAGGACAGTTAGGGGAAATTATATAGATAGTAAATCAGCAAAGGAGACTGAGTACTAGTGAGACAAGTGAGAAGAAAGCCAAGAGAAAGCAGTGTCAGAAATCTCCAGGAGAAAAGAGTAGTTTTTAAGTACATGGCTCTGATAGCATCAAATAATATAGAAAAGTCAAGAGTCTGAAGATTTAAGGGGGAAAAAAGATGATCAGATTTGGCAAAAGTCAATAACTTTGGCGAGGAATTTGTTTTCCTTCATTCTTGAAGAGGACCAAAATGACACCACTATATTGGGGTCAAAGTACAGTGTGCTTCACTGTGGATGATCAGACAATATGAGCTTGGAAGGGTCTACCACAAGTCAGGCACAAATGCTTCACATGAACGTTTTGAGTGGAGATGTC
Organism: Phascolarctos cinereus; assembly: GCF_003287225.1. Taxonomy (NCBI): domain Eukaryota; kingdom Metazoa; phylum Chordata; class Mammalia; order Diprotodontia; family Phascolarctidae; genus Phascolarctos; species Phascolarctos cinereus. Next base: position 280,360,865 of record NW_027555847.1, on the reverse strand, counting down.
TCTAAATTTGAGATCCCTGCCTGTAGCAGTAGGTAGGCCAGGATTAGGTTTGGTGAGGCAGACAATTTTTAGGTCATCTTTTCTAGCCCCTTCCTCACACCAGGAGGTGAGCAGTGTGGTCCTTAATTTTAAAAGGCTGCTCAGATACCCAGAGGGCTGCTAAATCCCACTGCTGCTTCCATCCAGTGAGAAGATGACCCTATGGCCTGGGCCGCCTGTGTGCAGGGTTGTGACTACAGCTCCCAGTGTATCAGCACCTGCTACTTTATTACATGCCTGCCATCACAGGACTGTGAGATAGATAAAAATGGTAAAATGGTAAAATGGTATGGGCGATGTCTTTTCACTCGAGCATAAATTGGATTTCAGTGAGGCAGAGCTGCACGAAGTCTTCTGCTTCACTCTCTTCTTGGTGGTCATCAAAGTCCAATGGCAAGACGAAAGTCAAGATGAATGGTGATGCTCAGGAAGCCATGAAGGACCTACAGTTTCTTGGAGCCACAGGTGAGACTTGGGTGGCAGGCAGACACCAAAGGTGGAAAGCAGCCCTGAAAAGGGATTGGCAGCCTTCAGACCAGAGGTGCTAGTCTTCCCTTACACAAGTATACCCCTTTGAAGGCTTAGTTGATACTAGATAACACACATTTGTAGAGGGTCCAGTTAGCTTGGTTGTAATTTTCTGAATGTGAGTAGGAACAGGTAGGTGGATGGTTCAAGTAATCCAGGGATAGTGTTTGGGAATATGTATGCATCAATAGAACAAGGGAAAAGATAATTTGAGGGCAGAGGATACTTCAGTCAATTAACTATTGGGTCAAAGTTGGGGTGAAAATAAAGTGGAATGAAAGGGGATGATAGCCTGGGAAAGCATTGGAGAAGACAGTGAGGATGAATAAGTTTAGTATGAGTAAGGCACAGAGACAGATGGAATGGCATATTTGGTATATTTTGGAGTTTTTGATTATGGAAGTGGAACCCTTGAGGATGGTGGGAAGTTCAAAAATGTGACTATGCCTGTGTGTAGCTAAAATTCATTGGAGGAAATCATGGCAGTTGAAAAAATTAAGGGACATAAGGCAAGATAGTGATGCGCCCCCCCCCCCCCGGTAAGGGTAGAAGTTGGGACATAGGGGAATACTGTGAGCCAAATGCTAAACTCCTGAGAAAGGAGGATAAAGGACAGGAATGGGATGTGGGAGGGACAGGACTGAGGTGAATGGTGATGGCTTACTTTTAGATGATGTGAGTTAACTGGCCACAGGGAATCATAGATTTAGAGCTAGAAGGGACCTTTGACATTAAGGCTAGCATTCTCATTTTACAGATGGGGGAACTGAGGCCCAGGGAGATTGACTCCCACAGTTACACAAGTGTTTGAAGCAGGATTTAAACCCATCTTGCTGACTCCAAGACTAGCACTTAATCCACTATGCCAAGCTGCTCCTCTGAATCTGGACAGAAGGCACAGGATTACTCCTTGAATTCGGTGGTCTCTGCAGGTAATGAAAGCAGTTCCATTGATAATAGCAGGGGGAGAATAGGAATGTTCTGCTTCTCAACTCTGTCCCTCAGGCAGATACTGAAAGAATTGGTGGATGTGATAGCTGGCAAAAGGTAGAGAATGCTAAAAGACCTAATTTTTAAAAAAAGAAGAAAATGAACCTCAAAAGAGTGCTTGCTGAGTAATGGTAGCAGAGGGAAAGTGTAGGGTGACAAATAGGGGACAAGGAGTAATTTGATTCCATCTCCAGGACTAGTGTGACAGGGGACATCAGAGAAAATGTAGCTAGTGATGGGAAAAGATGGCTTTTAGTCTTAACACAATGGAGACTAAAAACTATAGGCCAGTGAGCTTGAATGATTTCTGGTGAAATTCTAGAGGTTATAAAGGAATACATTTTCATAAGGCTAGTATGATTTCTTTACAAATGAGTCCTGCTAGGCTAATTTAATTTCTCTTTTTTGACAGGTTAACTTGACTAGAAGTTTAATCTAGACTAGGAAATCAGTCATCTATTAAATTTACCACGTCCCAGGCACTATGCTAAGCACTGGGGATACAAAGAAAAAGTGTAAAATGTCCATGACCATAAGGGGCTTACATTTCAATAGACATGAAATACAGAGTAGATACAAGGTAATTTTAAAGGGAAAGGCGCTAATAGATGTGTGGGTGGGGTGCTTCCTGGAGAAGATGGCACTTGAGGAGTCTTGGAGGAAGCCAGGGAGAAGTGCATGGGGAGATAAACCATTCTGTAAACAGCAAGTAGGATTATAAAGTTTGTGCAACGGGAAAATGTGAAAGACCAGAAAGATAGGAAGAGGTAAGATTGTAAAAGGTATTAAATGGTAAAGAGGCTTAAATCTGATCTTAATTATTGGAGTTACTGAAGTCTTTTGAGTAAGGGTGGGGAGTGAGGTTAGCCTTGCACTTTAGGAAGATCACTGGCAGCGGGATGGACAACAGATCGGAGATGGAAGAGATGAGCAAAGCAGACTAATTAGGAGGCTATGGAAATAGTCCAGGGGAAGGTGAGGGCCTGAATTACGGGTGAGGTTTTTGTTAGTGGAGGAGACATGTGAGACACTGTGCAGCTAGAAACAAGATTTGGCAACTACCTAAACGTGTGGAATGAGTTCCAAGTGAGCAGCCAAAGAAGATATTGGAAAGACAGTGGTGATGCTTGACAGTAACAAAAAAATATGGAATGGGATGAAGTTTTTTTGGGGGGAAAGATATTTGGACATATTGAGTTTGAGATGCTTACCGGACATCCGGTTTGAAATGTCCAATAAGCAGCTGGTAATGAGACTGAAACTCAGGAGACTTCTGGGTATCATCGGCAGACATTGTAATTCTACCCTTGGCAAATGATGAATTCAGTGAGTGAGAGTGTAGAGAGAAAAGAGAAGAGGATCTATGACAGAACCTTGAGAGAAACCCATGGTTATTGTTATTGACCCAGTTATTGAGAGGGACGATGACTCAGCAAGATGATAGGAATCAGGCAGGTAAGTCAAGAGAGAGCAGTCATTAAAACCTGAAGGGAGAGAATGTCCAGGAGGAGGTGGTTAACAGTGTCATAATGAGTGGATAGAGTACTGGCCCTGGAGTCAAGAAGCGAGTTCAAATCCGTCCTCAGACACATAGCACTCACTAGCTGTGTGACTCTGGGCAAGTCACTTAACCTCCATCGCCTCACCAGCATCATAATGTTAGAGGACAAAAAAAACATGAGGATTGAACAAAGGCCCTTAGACTTAGAAGTTAGGAGATCTTTGGTATTGTTGGAAAGCAGTTTTGGTAGAATGATGAGGTCAGACTGCCAGGAGATGAGACAGAGAATAGAGGCAACCGATGCAGACAGCTTTTTTAGGGAACCTAGCTGAAAAGAGCAGGAATAAAGAACGATAGTGGGGATGGCAGAATCTATTCTAAGAGAAACTTGGGCATGTGTGTAGGCAGGATGAAAGGAACTGATAGGGAAAGGTAGAAATTAGAAAGAGGTAATAGTGAAGGCAATGTGAGGGGATGGGATCAAGGCAAGGAGTCACCTCTCAAGACTAAATTAAAGGTGATAGTGAGAAATGGAGTCAAAGGGATGTGAAATGGAAGATGGGAGTTCTCCTTGAATGGCCTACATTTTTTGGGGGGTGAGGGGTGTGAAGTATCAGATGAGAGTCCTAGAAGGGGGTACTGAGTGTTTGAGGAGAAAAGGTTTGTAACAGTCACTATGTTGAGGAGGTTGGAGAATTGAATAGGGAGGAGCACAAGAACTGTCTTGCTGTAGGAGAGTCCTGTTGAAATTAGAAAATAATCCAAAAATAGACCCAAATCTGCATAGTTTTAGAGCTTTGTTCTTCTTCTAGCTTTTTTTACCAGCAAAAGTAGGACTGGGGTAATGCTATATATGTAGTTTACATAGATTTTAGCTGAGCTTCTGGAAACAAGTTATGCTAATTCAGGAATGCCAGCACTAGACAGTGGTCAGACTCCAACATCATTTTACTACCTATGCCTGGAACACACTTCCTCCTCTCCTCTAAAATCATCTTCCTTCAAGGCTCAAAGGAGGGGTTACCTCCTACTCCCATAATCTTTTCTGGGGACTTGGTTGTTGGTGTCCTCTCCCTCATCAATTTATCATGTGGTTATCTATGTAGGTTATATCTCTCCCTGAGGGCAGGGACTACTTTTCAGTGGGTCTTCGATTTGATTCCTGACTCACCCGTTTCCTGTGTGCTCTGGCCATCCACCAGTTAGAAATTGGTCCAGTCCGAACTGTATATGAGATTATTTTATCAAATGTCAACTTTGAAGGTCTCTAGCAGTGTGTCCTGAAGGTGCCGATGTGGCATTTTGTTGGGAATTAAAGAGGCTTTAAAGAATTCAACTTTCTGGTGATGGAAAGCAATAGTTCTTCTGCCAGGGTTGCAACTCTATCCCTCACTTTCCAATGAATCCTTGATCCCATCTCTTCAGGTCTTTTCAAAGTATCCCCTCTATCTCAATAATTCAATCCCTGCTGCCTACACATTTATGTCTCCGTCATCCTTAAAAAATCTCTTGATCCCACAATCTCTATCCTCCACTTCCTCTCATTCTAAACCTTCTGCCATTTGGCTTCTTCATTCAAACTCATCATTCTACTGAAACTGCTCTCTTCAAAGTCACCAATGATCTCTTGTCAGAACTAATGGACTTTTCTCAAGCCTAATTCTTCTTTACCTCAGCCATCGACATTGTTCATCACCCTCTTTTCCTGGATTTCTTCTCTTGTTTTTTGAGACACTGCTGATTCTCCTATTTGTCTGATTATTCCTCATTCTCCTTTGCCGGATCTTCATCAAGGTCACACACACTAATTGTGGGTGTGCCCTAAGGTTCTCTCCTGGGCCCTTTTCTCTTCTTCTAGTCTATCTTGGTGATCTCAACAACTCCCAAATCCCTGCTGAGTTTGTCTCAAATCACCAATTCCCATTTGAACATTTCAAAATGGATCTCTCTTAGACATCTCAAAACCAGAACTCATTAACTTTACCCCTCAATTCTCCTCTCTTCCAAACTTTCTTATTATTACTAAAGGCACCACCATCTTCTCAGTCAACCAGGCTCCTAAGCTCAGTGTTGTCCTTAGCTTCTCTCTCTCTCTCTCTCAACTCACAACCACACATCTGGTGCAACGCAAGACCTCATAACGTCATGCCAGGATTTTGTGCAAAGGTCTTCTGGCTGTTTCCTCGCTTCAAGTCTCTCCCCATCATCTGCTCAGTTGCCAAAAATGTCACACTCTACTTCCACTTAATAAACTCCAGTGGTTCCTCCAAAATCAAATATAAAATCCTCTTGCATTAAAGCCCTTCACCACCTTGAACTTATCTTTCCAGTTTTATTTTGTATTTCCTGTCATGTACTCTATGATCCATTAACACTAGATTCATTAATGTTCCTAGAATCCAACAATGCATTTCCTCACTGCCTTTTCAGTGGCAGTCCTACCTGAAATGTTCTCTGTCCTCACCTCAACAACTAGCTTCAATACTCAGCTCAAATTCCACCTCTGCAGGAGGCCTTTCCTGATCCCACCTCACCCCTCTGTCACTCTCTGCCCTACCAATGCCTTCCATGTAAGATGAGCTCCCAGGGCCTAGCAAAGAGCCTCTCACGCAGCCAGCATTTAATAAATGCTTTTTGACTTTACTTATGGATAATTACAATTCTCTCTCTCATTACTTTTACTGTCCTCCCCCTGCCCACAACACAACATACACATATACCTGGGTATTGACTTTCTGTGAAGACTGAAAACTTGACAGGCAGATTTCTGTTTTAAGTTTGAGTAGAAACACTAAGCTAAGCACTATATCAACAGATGGATATAGAAAAAAATAGCTTTTATCTAGTATAGAAGAAACAGAAAAAAGTAACTGAAAATGAGGCTACAGAGTCCCAGAATTCTATCCTAAGGAAGTACAGAGGAGCTAGATCTGATTTCCAAGGTAGAACCCAATTAAGATTTACATTCAAAATTCATCTAAAGAAATCAGGAGAGTCCATTCTGGAAAACATTTTTATATTTGTTAGTACACTATAGTAAAGAATTAGACCAAAAAACATGAGACACTATAATATTATTTTTATTAGAGACCTTATATTTCCCCCAAAAGATATAAAATCTTCCTAGAGAAAATATCAAAACCTGTTGAATTCAATCTGTTTTAAGGAAAGTATGGGCAAGATAAAAGCAATCTCTCTCTCTCTCTCTCAACAAAGTAATGTAAAAACATTTCAGTATAGATACACTGATGTGGAAAGTAATTACAATGTTTTACCACATTTTTCTACAGAATTTTATTTTTATCAGTACTTGTAGAATACAAGGATCCTGGGTTCTCAATCATCTCTGTAGCTCTCAAAAATAAAACAGAGAAAATTAAAGCAATGGAAAACATGGTTCTTGAACATTTGCAATAAATGAATGAACAACTAAATGTATAGCTGAAAAGATTCAAATATCTAGGTAACTTGACCACAACTTAAAGAAAGGTCATTTTCTTAATTTCCCTGATGTTCTACTTTAGAACTCAAAAAAGAAAAGAAACTTGCTGGTTAAAGAATATATCTGCATTATGTTTGAACAGCTGGTAGTAAAAGTAAAGCTGATACAAGATGCTGATGAATGGAATGGAACATATCCACCCAAAATAATTTTAACAGGCAAATATACTTTTTATTGCATCAAAATATTTGCTTTATAGCTGATCAGAATTTAGGGAAAGGTTATGAATATCCAGTTTACCACAGAATACAGTGATCTCCCATAGGAAGGTTTTTCATTTAAGATTCAATTAAAATACTGGATCTTTTTTATTGGAACTTTCCACTGGCAATCCAAAATCTGTAGATTTCAACAAACAGGAAGTTTTCAATCACTGCACCAAGGAAACTTACAGTACATATTTATTGCATGAAGTTATTCACTTGTAATGTTTTATCCATAAAGGCATTGCTTGTTTATTAAAGGTGAATGAAACTTATGAATATACTTAACTTTAATAACCTCCTTAGCATCTGAATCTTAAGTGAAAATTCAGAACTACAGAACAACACAGAAACCCCAAGAGGAAAAAAAAATTAGTTTTCATACTATTTATAACAACGCATAAATGACAGGAGGTAAAGTATTATGCAAATTTAAAATTGGCAAATAAATTCTTTCTAATTAATGGGAATTTATGAAATTCCACATAGACTGAAGAATCAACTTAATGACAGCTATTAAAACATTTTTTTTAAAAGGATCCATAGATCCCTTTAAATGATATGGTATGGAACAACAAACATACTGTGGCACATAGACATGAGACTCACTCATGTTGAACTTAGTAGTAGTAGTAATAATGATAATAATAATTAAAAAAAGATTTAAACTGGATGAGCCAAATGCTCAAAATTCCTATTATGACAGCTATGAAGAATCTATATATCTTATCAGACTTTGGGCACTGACATTTAAACATATAAATGTTTCCAATATGGTTAATAATCTATGAAATGTACAGTGATGCCTGGATTTTGCATTTTTACAAAATCTTTACATCAATTTGCAGTTTCCTTGGCAGCAGTGTATTTTGATTAACAGTGTCCATCTTCCTGCTGTTTCCTTCTTACATCTTAGTACATTCAAAAAGTCTAAATGTTTAAAATAACATCAGCACAAGGTTAGTGAGACAATACAGATCAGAGTGTGGCCAGCATTGTCAAGCAAAAATTACACAATTTAAGTATCATATAAACTAACCACCCCCTCACCCCCAGAACAGTAATATGGACACCAAAAGATTTAATGAGACATATAAAAAAATAAGGCACATTTATATCTTGATATGGTAATCTTGATATAGAAAAACCCACCTCAGAACACTAATGTTCCAATGGGCTATCTAAAAAGATACCTTATGGTACCCCAAACAGGTTTATGGTACCTATGGAATTACTTCTTTTTTTAAGTGACAATGGAATAAATTGCACCTATCCCACTTTGTCAAGTAATGAAAATGTCCTTTTTTTTACTACATACTGGCAGCCTGGGGTGATGGTAAGGGAAGGATGGATAAGCGAGGAAGCAAAACAAGAAGTAAATTAGAGGAAGGTATGAAAGTTAATCATTCATATCACAAAGGCTCCTGGATTGCACTTCACCACAGAATTCACCTCTCCACAGTACAAAATAAGTTAAAAAATGTGTAACTTGTATGCATTATTGCAACTATTTGGCCATTAGCTATTACCCAACAGCTGTTTATCTCATTTCACTTAAATACTGAAATGTGATACTAACCATCACAATTTTCATAGAAATTGATCAAGGATCAGCGAATACTTTAATAACCATCTCATAACCCCAACAAAGACAAAATTAGCATTTAACCTGAGACTAAATCTGTTGTTGATAGGTTAACGTCCTTAGATATTTCTTCTTTTGTTGCATTAATTTATGCTGACAGTGGTGTTTCATGATAAAGAACTAAAAAATTGTTAAAAACATGGCTTTTGTGGGGAAAAACAAAAAACTTGGTTGAAAGAAAATCACAGAATTCATGTTCTCACAGTATCCAGAAGCTGGAATAACAATGTGCTTCTTTATTGCACGTCAAATCAAGAAGATACAAAAGCTATTTCTTCACAATCCAAAACTGAAAGCCAAGTTCATCTCAAATGGATTCGGAATGTACTGATTTCCATGGGACTCATGTTGATATCACTTGTATTTCTGGTATCGGGAGGTGAATGCATCAAAGATAATGATGACGGTATAAGACTTTGAACAGTAAATTCATTAAATAGCTTGTGTACCAATATCTAAAAAAAAAATGATAAAAAGATTCATATATTTAGATCAAATATGTAGAAAATAAAAAAATCTACAGGCCTACAAAATTTCCCACCATCTCTGCCCCATTACTTAGACATTTCCTTGCTTTACAGTAATTTGGATTTCTGTAGTTAAATTTAGTCAGCTTTCCAAATAAACAAATTCAGTGACATACTAATCAAGACATTTATTAAGTAGTTATCATGGATAAGACCCTATGGCAGGTGTTAGAACAGAGAAATTTAACTTAAATATATTTTGTTCCCAACAAGATTTTTTAGTACTTAGACATGTACTAATTGTAAGGTTCAATTTCCTCACTTTAAGAATAAGACCCTCAAAAACTCAAGGGAAATTGGAAGAGAAAAAATATTTAAACTAACTATTGCAATTGCAGTGGTCTACTACAGATTACATATAAAATGTGAACTAATCTGTATTTCTATGTCTTTCCCCTGTCTTTTCTCTTTAACTTTTAGATCAGTTGTGGTTAGAACAATAGAGGGCTTAGCTCTAAATAGATCAGGGATTCTTAACATTTTTTTGTTAGTACCTTATTGAAAGACTGGTAAAACCTATGGACTCCTAAGAAAAATGTTCTTAAATAACAGAAGGAAATGCTAAATTTCAGAGTTTAGTGAAGAGAAAGATTTATTTTTTTTCCTATCCAAACTCATGGATAGCTTTTAAATCTGTCCAAAGAACTTAGTTTAAGAAGTATTAAAGTACATGCATGATCAACTGCTGGTTCTTTTGGTGAGTGTGTGGAGAAAAGTGTGAACGGGAAAATAATATGGAAACTGTAGACACTGACAAATGGAAGACTGAGAACCACCGACATATTTTGAAATAGTAAAAAACATTTTCAATGTAACTCTATTATTAAAATAGCAATTAACCAGTATTTACAAGATCATTAAAGAAACACATATTCTATGTTCAGAGACCTGAGTTCAAATCCAGCCTAAAACAATGTTTAGCTGTGTGATGATGGACAAAGCACTTAAACTCTGTCTGCCTCAGTTTCCTTAACTTTAAAGTGCATATAATAATAGTACCTATCTCCTAGAGTTGTTGTGAGGATCCAATAAGGTATTTGTAAAGTTCTTAAGCACAGTGCCTGACACATAGTAGGCTCTTACGAAATGCTTATTCCATTCCCTAATGTCCAGATAATAAAAGTAAGGCTAAGATACAAGTTGTTTTTTAGGGATGTTAAAATAACTGAAGGTCACCAAGTTTATAATTTTCACCAAAAAGGGTTAAAAGAATCCATAAGCTTTATTCAGATTTGATTTTGTGAACTGTATATAAACATATAAAAAAAGTTTCAGAAGTGGCAATCATCCAGGAATATTTCTATAACAACATCCCCCTACTTATTATATATGTACAGTAAAGTCCTATGATATTTTATAGCTACAGTTTTCATGAAAATAAATGGTTAAATTTAAAGACTCAGAACTTGAACCCTGACAGGTTAAACAGTACACCATCCATACTAGAAAATGCTTCAAGGAAAAGAGATGACTGTTCTTAAAGTTCTCTGAGATAATAAATTCATTGTAAAATTACAATGTTAGAACTCACAGAGAGTTAACCTTCACCAAAAAATTTCCCTTCTCTCTTCCAATCTGGAAGACTAGGGTTCAATTCCTGCTTCAGGCCTTTATGGTCTGTGTGTGTGACTTGGGAAAAGTCATTTCACCTCTCTGAACCTTATTTTCCTCATCTGTAAAACTTTAAGTTTGCACTCAATGATCTCCAACATCCCCTTCTAGGGCTAAACCTAAGAGACTGTAAATTTGGCTAGGTTGTAGAGTGTGGAAAAGGGAGTGATGTAAAACAAGGCTGGAAAGGTAGGTTAAGGTCCATTGTGAAGGGCTTTAAAAGTCAAAGAGAAGGGCCTGGTGTACGTGAGTAACAAGCCACACATTGGCTTAAGGAAAATCACTCTGGCAGCTATATACGGACAATGGAAATGGAGTTGGGGAGACCAATTAGGAGGCCATTACCATATATCAGAAAAGAAGTGATGAGGGATGGTAAATGTATGAATAGTGAAAAGGGGACAGAGGTTATAGATGTTATGGAAACAGAAATAGGAAGATTTGGCAACTGACTGGATATATGTGGTAAGGGAGAGTGAGGAATTGATGGTAATGTCCAGGTTTCAAAATAAGGAGACTGGAAGAACAGCAGTGCCCTAGATATTCACTTGGAGGCAGCTAATTGGCAGTGTGCCAGACTTTAAGTCAAGATGACTCGAGTACAAATCCTGCCTCAGACACTTAATTGCCGTGTGACCCTGAGCAAGTCACAATCACTGTGCCTTAGTTTCCTCATCTGTTAAAAGGGGAAAATAATAATACCTAACTTTTAGGGTTCTTGTGAAAATCAAATGAGGTAATATTTGTAAAGTACCTTGAAAACTTTAGAGCACTAAATATATGCTAACTTGCTATTATTTCTAGTCATTTCTAAATTATGCCTATTGTATTCTTCTTCCCAAAAGAACCACCTTGAACTCTCCCTTATCTTAACTTTTTTGGCCACTGCCAAACAACACTGCTTTGAGTGTACACTGATTCCCTGTCCTCCCCAATGCTTTATTTATGATCTTTCCCCATTAGGATGTAAGATCGTTGAGGGCAGGAACTGTCTAATTTGCTTATATTTGTATCCTGAGTGCTTAGCACAGTGCCTAGCATTATTAAGTAAGCACATAATAAATATTTTTTTTCTTTCATTCAGAAACAGGAAAGTTTGGATCAGGTATGGGTCAGTGGGGAAGTACAGAGAGAGAGAATACAATGAATTCTGTTTCAGGCATGTTGAGTTTGAGATGTCAAATACAGAGGGTCTGAAGTATACAACAGGCAGTAGGTGATGTGGGAGTGAAATCTGGAAGAGTTTGGGGCTAGATATACAGATCTGGGAGTCATCTGCATAAAGAGAAATACTATGAACCCTCTATGGTTGATGAATAAGTAACCTGAATGTTGCTATTATTTTCACATCATTACAGAACATTTCACACAATTATCTGTTCCAGGAGGGAGAATTTCAAACACTTTAACATACCTTTCCCTGAGTAAGTGAGCAAAGTAGTCCACTCCCATTAGAGAATTTACAATCAAATCCCTTTCTATGAAGTATTAAGGCGGCCTCATCTGATGGTCCACTGTCTTCCTGGAAATAAAGAATGCATCAAATTAATTCATGGCAGACATTAAAATAAAGTTTTTATGAATGATGACATAGCAACTGCCCTAGATCTCAATACTCCTATTATAAATGCTAATTTTATTGAACATTTAGTTTAATTTTTATTCAACATTTACTGAACATTTAACAGTTTTGTCTGCAGCTTTTTTCTTTCTCTAACCCAACCTCCTGTAACCCCATTCTTTCAAAGGTGAACTGGGTCAGGAGACTTAGAATACAATCTTGGCTGATTTAACCACCCTCTCCCTCATAGTATCCAAAGCTCTTTAGTTCTTTCTGAAAATACTTCACATTCTAAATAAAGTCCATTATTTTTCCTTAAAAAAAAGTTCATTATTTGTTCAAATAAAGAACTTCAATGGAGTATGTCTGATACACACACTAGCTGCATAAAGAACAAGAAAAGTAGTTGCGATCTGGTCACTTAACAGTTTATCCTCTATTCTCAATTTAAATTTAGATTGCATTACTTACTGAATATCCATTTATGTGAATTATAGTAATATTTTCTAAAAAAACACTTCATTTTCACACTAGTGATATTTAAATGAAATTTCACTTATCACATACTAAGCAAACACTTTTTTTTGGCATAACATAAAATATATAAATGGAGAACTGGTGAATATAACATTTCAATTCATATTGCAAAATATACTCTTGTTAAAGGGTCAAAATAATGTTTTTGTTCAGTTGTTTTTCAACTGTGTCTGACTCTTCATGACTCTATACTGGAGTGGTTTGCCACTTCCTTCTCTAGCTCATTTTGCAGATGAGGAACTGAGGCAAACAGGGTTAAACGAGTTGCCCGGGCTCACACAGCTACTAAGTGTCTGAGGCCAGAGTTGAACTCAGACAAGTCTTCCAGATTACAAGTCCAATGCTTTGTCCACTGAGCCACTTTTGTTTTATTATTTCATGAGGTCTCATGGAGTCATTAGCTTCCACATTCTCAATTCTAATTTTTAGGGAATGATTTCTTTAAATGAGCTTTTTTACAACTCTTTTTCCATCTGGCCAATTCTGCTTTTTTTTAAGGGGTTTTTTTTTTGATTTTTTTTTTTGGCCTCTTTTAGCAAGTGGCTGTCTTTTCATAATTTTCTTCCTTTATTCTCATTTCTCTACCTAATTTTTCCTCTACCACTCTTATTTGATTTGATTTGAAAATCAGTTGTAGTTCTTCTAAAAATTCTGGTTGGGCTTGTGTGTGATTCATTTTTTTTTTCTGGGAGGTTTGTATGTAGTGGCTGTTTTGACTTCACTTTCATCTTCTGATTTTGTGTCTTGCTCTTTCCTGTTACCATAGCTTTTTATGGTCAATTTAATTTTTTTTTGTTTGCTCATTTTCCACACTGTTTCTTGATTTGGAACTTTGCGTAAATGTTGGGCTCTTTTCCCAGTGTGGCAAAGTGAGGGGCAGTGTTTTAAGTTTCTGACTTTTTTGCACTGCTGTTTTCTGAGCTAGTTCCGGGGGTTTGAAGTGTTTGGTCCTTCCAAAGTGGTGTGATCTAGGGAAAGGTGTACAGTCACTGCTCTTTTTGTCTTCACTTTGGACTTCACCCAGCTTGGGCCCCTGATCCCTTAGGATTACAGTCAATATTGCTTCTGAAGTCCCCTTCTCCCTTGGATCCAGAAACTATACTATTCCTCAGGGTCCCTGATTTCTTGGAGCCAGAAGTGTTACTACCTTCAGTGCTCCTGCTCCCTCTTGACTGAAAATGCTGCTCTTTGCCCTTGGACTATGACCCAAAAGTGGGTATAAGTAATGGGGCTGCCAAACAGCATCTGATACTATGTCCACTGCTACTACCAGGGTACCTTACAATCTCTTTTTGACTTGACTACCTCTGTCTTGACTGTCTCTGGCTTGAGAGTTACTGAAACTATACCATTTGGTGCATATATGTTTAGTACTCATATTTAGTACTTCATTGCCTAGGACAGGGCTTCTTAAACTGGGGGGTCACGACTATTAGTTTAAGAAGCACTGGTCTAGGGTACATATTTAGCAAGATGTAGTTTCCTTCCTTATATCTTTCAATTAGATCTATTTTTGCTTTTGCTTTGAAATCACGATTTCTATTCCTGACTTTTTTACTTCCACCAAAGCATAACAGATGGTGCCCCAGCCCCTAACTTTTACTCTATGTGTGTCTCTCTGCTTCAAATGTGTTTTTATAAACAATATAATACAGGATTCTGTTGTTTTTTAATCCACTCAGCTATTCACTTCCATTTTGTGGGTAAGTTCCTCTCCATCCTATTTTTCTCTTTTATGTCTCTCCCCGCCAACCACCCAGTCTGCTTTCATCCTGTCCCTCCTCACAAGTGTTTTGTTTCTAACCACTGCCTTCCCAATCCACACTCCCTTTTATCAGTCCCCCCAGCCCCCTTTCTACTTCTTTGCAGGGTAAGATAGATTTCTATACCCAAATGAGTGTATTTTATCTTCTCTTTGAGCCAAATCTAATGAGAGTAAGGTTCAAGCATTGCCCCACACCCCTCATCTATCATTTTATGGCTAGATACCATGGGTATGTTTTTGCTATTCAATGTCAAAACTAGATGTTGACAACATAAGAACAATACATGGGGGTGAGAACAAGGAAGGATATTTTTATATGTTAGCTTCTTTAAAAATAAACGTATTTTAAATGCCAGAAAATTGGGCTCTTTATGACAAATAGGTTTTAGTTTTTAAAAATTGAGATACAAGGGGCTTGATTTTTAAATGTAGAAGCAGGGAAAAGGGCAATTTGGAAAAAGTCTCTAGGGCTTACAAAAGGTTGAATCCTGGGTATGGTTATATCTGCAATATTCAGTCATTCTTTGTCTTACATTTATTTGTAAAGTATTCAACCCTGGTGCTTATCCCTATCCTGTATCTACTTTTATTTTCTTGTTTATGGACACTTTCCCAAGTTCCAGAAAATTTAAAATTGCCATGTTAACAATCCAACCCTCCTCAATATTGTTCTGAAACTTAAAATATTTCTATTCTCTACCATTCACATCACTAGTGAAATTATTGACATCCAAAGGTCCAAGCTAATCCCTTATTTCCTTCTAAGCAGATGCCAAATCAATTCCAAATGCTTCTCTCATCTAAGAGTGGAGTCAAATCCCTAACCTGTTATTCTTTTCAACAGAAATTTCTCAGGGGCAGAACCAAGATGGCGGAGTGAAAGCAGTAACTTGCTTGAGCTCTCCTCCAAACGCCTCCAAATACCTATAAAAAATGGCTCTAAACAAATTCTAGAGCAACAGAACCCACAAAAAGACAGAGTGAAGCAAATTTCCAGCCCAAGATAACCTGGATGGTTGATCAGAAAGGTATATCGCGCTGGGTGTGAAGACGAGTGCAGTGTGGCTTGGGCACTCAGGCTGCAATGAACCTGGAGCAGGCCTCAGAGGACCGAATCTCAGGCAGCTTCCAGACCTCTCACAAACACAAAAGACAACTTAGAAGGGCAGTGGGAAAAGTGTTTCTGCTAGGTCAGAGCCAGCTCCAGAGCCCAGAGCGCAGGTGCTGGGCCATGGCTTCGTCCTGAGCTTCCAGCCCACAGACTGAGGGGGATTTCAGGGATCTATTTGCCAGTGCTGAGGCAGAATCTCTTGCTTTGCCTGTGCTTGGATCTGGGTCACAGTTCTGGGCAGTGGTCCTGGTGCCAGGAGGAGTGCTGGCTTGGTGGAGCTTATAGTGGCAGTGCAGAGAAAACCTTCACAGTTCCAGGACAGAAAGGAGTGCTTGTGGTCACTAACAGACCACAACACAGGCCAGGAAAGGAGTAAACACCTCGCCCCTTATCATATCACCTTGGAAGAACTGAAAATTTACAGGTCCCTACAAGTATCTCTGAAAACAGCTGTAGAAACCCCAAATCTTGGGACAGTACATTCTCTACACTGGAAGCAGACTCTTACCTTAACAAAGAGTTTAAAACTCAAGTAATTGGCTGGGATCATGAGCAAGCAGCACAAAAAGTCAGGCTATATTATCTTACTTTGGTGAAAAGAAGATCAAAATATACAACCAGAAGAAGACAACAAAGTCAAAGCTCCCATCCAAAGCCTCCAAGAAAAATATGAATCAGTCCCAGGCCTTGGAAGAGCTCAAAAGGGATTTTGAGAAGCAAGTAAGAAGAGAGGAAAAACTGGGAAGAGAAATGAAGTGATGCAAGAAAATCATGAAAAACAAGTCAACAGCTTGCTAAAGGAGACTCAAAAAAATACTGAAGAAAATAACACCTTAAAAAAATACCCTAACCCAAATGGCAAAAGAGGTCCAAAAAGCCAATGAGGAGAAGAATGCCCTAAAAAGCAAAATTGGCCAAATGGAAAAGGAAGTCCAAAAGATTACTGAAGAAAATACTTCCTTAAAAATTAGAATAGAGCAATTGGAAGCTAGTGACTTTATGAGAAATCAAGACACTGTAAAACAAATCCAAAAGAATGAAAAATTAGAAAACAATGTGAAATATCTCATTGGAAAAACAACTGACCTGGAAAATAGATCCAGGAGAGAGAATTTAAAAATTATTGGACTATCTGAAAGCCATGATCAAAAAAAGAGCCTAGACATCATCTTTCAAGAAATTATCAAGGAAAACTGCCCTGATATTTTAGAACCAGAGGGCAAAATAGAAATTGAAAGAATCCAAAGATCTCCTCCTGAAAGACATCCCCAAAAGAAGTTCCCAGATCAAGAAGAAAATATTACAAGCTGCCAGAAAGAAACAATTCAAATATTGTGGAAACACAATGAGGATTACACGAGATTTAGCAGCTTCTATATTAAAGGACTGAGGGCACGGAATATAATATTCTGGAGGGCAAAGGACATAGGATTACAACCAAGAATCACCTACCCAGCAAAACTGAGTATAATCCTTCAGGGGAAAAAATGGTCATTCAGTGAAATAGAGGACTTTCAAGCATTCTTGATGAAAAGACCAGAGCTGAATAGAAAATTTGACTTTCAAACACAAGACTCAAGTGGAACATGAAGAGGTAAACAGGAAAGAGAAATCATAAGAGACTTATTAAGGTTGAACTGTTTACATTCCTGCATGGAAAGATGATATTTATAACTCATGAGACCTTTGTCAGTATTAGGGTAGTTGGAGGGGAAAAATTATATGTATGTATGTAGATAGATAGATAGATAGATAGATAGATAGATAGATAGATAGATAGATAAATAGATAGAGGCACAGGGTGAGTTGAAGATTAAGGGGTCATATCTGGAGAATAAAATTAAGGGATGAGAGAGATTATACTAGGAGAAGAAGAAAGGGAGAGGTAGAATGGGGTAAATTATCTCACAAAAAAACAGAAAAGGCTCTTACAGTGGAGGGGAAACAGGGGAAGGTGAGAGGGAATGAGTGAATCTTATTCTCATAGGATTTGGCTTAAGGAGGGAATAACATACACATTCAATTGGGTATGGAAATCTGTCTTACCCTACAGGAAAATAGGGGAAGGGGACAAGAGAGCATGGGGATGATAGAGAGGAGGGCAGATTGGGAAAGGGGTAATCAGAAGCAAATACTTCTGAGGAGGGACAGGGTCAAAAGAAAGAATAGAATAAATGGGGGGCAGGATAGGATTAAGGGAAATAGAGTTAGTTTTTCACAACATGTCTACTATGGAAGTGTTTTGCATAACTGCACATGTATAACCTATATTGAGTTGCTTGCCTTTTCAATGAGGGTGGGTGGGGAGGGAGGAAGGGAGAAAATTTGGAACCCAAAGTTTTAAAAGCACATGTTTAAAAAAAAAGTTTTCACATGCAACTGGGAAATAAGAAATACAGGAAATGGGGTACAGAAGTCTATCCTGTCCTACAGGAAAATAGAAGGGGAAGGGGATAAGAGAAGGGGAGGGAGAGACAGAAGAGAGGGCAGACTAGCGGAAGGGGTATTCAGAATGCATGCCATCTTGGGGTGAGATGGGGTGAAAATTTGGAATTCAAAATCTTGTGGAAGTAAATGTTGAAAACTAAAAATAAATAAATTTATATATATAAAAAAAGAAATTTCTCCACCCTTAAAAATATAAGTACTTAACTATTAGTAGAATTTAACTAAAAACATTCCTATTAAGAATGTCATGCTTTAAAGGCATATATTAATTCTGAGCTGCCCTTTTTCTTCTGAACATACATCAAATGTACCACTGGATTCTAATAATTGAATTTGATTATTTTCAGAAGGGAAATTAAAAAAAAAAAAGGAAGAAACACATTGTGTATTTCTCGGACTTTCTAGGTATAGTATCTAGTGAGAAGGACTCAATATACCAAAAGATAATCTCTACTACTCACTGAGAGGCAGTTTGGAGTCAGGAACATCTGTGTATGAATCCTGACTGAAACACATAATAGTTGTGTGACCCTGGGAAAGTCACTTAACCTCTTTCATTCATAATTTCCTCATTTGTAAAACGGAGTCAACATTAATACCTACACTGCCGAGATTAAAAGAGATAACATATCTAAATCACTGCACAAGCCTTAAAATGCTATATAAATGTCATATAAATGTTCATGTTTTTATCATTAATATTATTATTACTTACAGAACAGGAGAGTCATAAAAAGCATTCTAATTTTTAAAGCATTTATGATCCATCCCCCAATACAACAAATGTAGTTGTCCATTAATAACGTATTATTAACATACCTTTGATTGTATTGTCCTCAGATTAACTAAGTGAATGTCACAAGGCATGGATGATGCAAGTGGAGAAAATCCATTCAGGAGGTGAGGAATATTTATGTCTGGATTTGTAGTCATTGTAATGACTGGATGATTTAAGAAAGAAGATGTTATGTGGCTAAGAAGTGAGGGATAACTGACTGACTTCTGTTCTTCTTTCTATTAGAAAAACAAAAAAAATTAAATTAGTTGATAGTTTAATATATTTACATTTCTATACATGTTAGAGTGGCACGCACACACACACACATTACAATTATACTTTTCATTTCTACATTTACAACCTTTTACAAAAAACAGCATTCCAAAATTTCACAAGTAATAGGATTAGATCTTGAGTTGGAGGGACCCCAGAAGCCGTTTAATTCAATCCCTTTCATTCTGCAGATGAGGAGACTGGGGCTCAGGGAGGGGAGGACACGCGACCAGCTCAAGATCACACGTTGTGCAAAGGGCAGAGCTGAAGTCTGAACAAAGGTCTCAACGTGGGAAGGTTAGGTGCTTTTTCTACTGAACCAGAGTGAGGTTATTAAATCAACTTAGAGTGAATATAATAGAAATAGAATCAACTGAATTTTCATAAACATGTTGCAAAGAGTACTTCTTAAAAATGATTTTGTAAGTAGAAACACTAACAACGTATCCCACAATTCATTCATTCATTCATCAAACATTCATTAAATGCCTACACTATGTGTGAATTGTACTAGACAAAGGGAACAAAACCAAAAGCAAACAGTTTCTGTCCTCAAGAAGGTCATTCAACTGGGGGTATGGGAAGAACAACATGGAAAGTTAAATGAATACAATGTAATTTTGAGAAAGAAGTAAAGTAGCAACTAGAGGGATCAAGATAGGTCCAATTTTGGAGAAGAGTTGGTTACACTGGTTTTTGAAGAGAATTAGGGATGCTAAGAGGCAGACGTGAGGGGTGCAGCCTACACAAAGCCAGAGAGATGGAGATGGAATATCATGTACGAGGAACTGCAAGCAGGCAAGTTTGGCTGGAACCCAGTATATGTGAAGGGGAATGATGTGGAATAAGCCTGGAAAAGTATGCTAGAGCCAGACTGTGATGGTCTTTAAATGTCAAACAGAGAAGCTTGTATTTTGTCTTCTTTTAAATTAAATTTTTTTTTCAATCAGCAAAAATCTGCCTTCTCTCCCTTCTACCTCAACCACTCCCTTTCCCCAATTGAGACTAAAGAAAAATAAAAATCCTGCTACAAACCTATATAGTTAAGCAAAACACATTTTTGCACTGGTCATGTCCAAAAGGATATAAATTACATCCATATGTCTATATCCTTCATTCTACATCTATATTGTATATGTGTACATCATACATATATAAATAAAATGTGTATTATATTATCTAGAGTGTAAAATGAGATATATAGCATAATTATATTTAAATATGTACCTTATTCCACACTCTAGATATAATATAATCATAACATAGATAATTATATAAATTATAACATATAGACACAATAAAATTTTACACACACACACACACACACACCCCAACACATACAAATAATTCTGAACTCTAATTCTTTCACTTCTATATCAGGAGGTAGGTAGCATGTTTCTTCATTAATTCTCTGAATAATAACAACTAACACTTATATAGTACCTATATGTCAGATACTGTATTAAGTGCTTAACAAATATTATCTCATTTGATCCTCCCAACAACCCTGAGATATAGGTGTTATTATTATTTCCACTTTACAGATTAGCAGACTGGGGCAGAAAGAGATCAAGCGACTTGCCCAAGGTTAAAGAACTAGAGTTGCATTTGAACTCAAGTCTTTCTGACTCTTGGCCCAAAGTTCTATCCACTGTGCCATCTAGCAGCCTCAAAAACAAAACAATACACTTTTCAAAGTTGTCTGTTTTCACAATATTGTCCTGGTATAAATAGTTTCATTGGTTCTGTTCACTTTACTTCAGTTCATAAAAGTCTTCCTAGGTTTCTCTGAAACCATGCCCTTCACTATTTCTTATACAACAATTGTATTTCATCGCATTTGCACATTATATCTTGTTCAGCCATGTCCTCAAATGAGGGGCACTGCCCTCAGATTCCCATTCTTCTGTCACCTCAAAAAGAGCTTTAAATACTTTCCTGTATGCTTAGAGTTTGTTTTGCTAAGCCTCCTTTTAATCTGCTTTCCCTTTAATTCTCCATTCTCTCTTCTCTTTCTTTTTCCTGTTGTGTGTGTGTGTGTTCTTCCCTCCCTTGACTAAATCAGATGAGTAAAGCTCAAGTGTCAGCTGATCTCTCCCTCCCTGTCTGTGTAGACTTCTACTCCAGCCCAAAGACAACCTGGATGGTTAATTGGGAAGTGGAAGGGTCTGTTGCACTTGGCTAGGAGAGCAGTGCAGTTCAGCATGGGCCACACAGGCAAAGACTGGGCCTCAGTGAACTGGAGCAGGCCCCAGAGTACTGAATCAAGGGCAGCTCTGACGGTTTCCAAACTTCTCACCCCACAAACGCCAAAGACAATTTAGAAGGTCAATAGGAAAGGTCTGTAGGACCACGGTGAGAGAGTAGCTCAGTTCGGCCCCTGTCCTGGTGCAGCCCACAGGTGTAGGGGAGATCAAGTGGCTGATCCAAGGGGGATCTTTGCTGGTGCTGAGGCAGGAATTCTCTTGCTGTGCCCATGTTTGGATCTGAGTCGCAGTCCTAGGTGGCAGTCCTGGGGCAAAGAAGAGCACTGGTGTGGTGGAGCTTGTGGCAGGAGTGCAGAGAGAATCCTCCTCACAGTTTCAAAGCAGAAGAGAGTGCTTGTGGTTACTCACAGACCACAGCACAGGCCAGGACAGTAGTAAACACCTCACCTTTGATCATACCATCTTGGAAGAACTGAACATGTATAGGTCCCTAGGAGTATCTCTGAAAACAGCTGCACAAACCCCCTGAAGCTTGGGACAGCACATTCTCCACACTGGAAGCAGACCCCTACCTTACCAAAGAGTTTAACAGGCAAGTAATTGGATGGGAACATGAGCAAACAGCACCAAAACCCACCCCAAAAAAACAAAAAAAACCCAAGTCAGGCCATAGAATCTTATTTTGGTGACAAAGAAGATCAAAACATACAATGAGAAGAAGACAACAAAGTCAAAGCTCCTACATCTAAAGCCTCCAAGAAAAATATGAATCAGTCCCAGGCCTTAGAAGAGCTCAGAAAGGATTTTGAGAAGCAAGTAAGAGAAGCAGAGGAAAAACTGGGAAGAGAAATGAAATTGATGCAAGAAAATGAAAAACAAGTCAACAGCTTACTACAGGAGGCTCAAAAAAATATACTGAAGACAATAATACCTTAAAAAATCAGACTAACCCAAATGGCAAAAGAGGTCCAAAAAGCTAACAAGGAGAAGAATGCCTTAAGAAGCAGAATTGGCCAAATGGAAAAGGAAGTCCAAAAGTTCACTGAAGAAAATATTTCCTTAAAAATTAGAATGGAGCAATTGGAAGCTAGTGACTTTATGAGAAATCAAGACAATATAAAGCTTCAATTTGGTTCATTTTACTTTTTAGGAAGTTTGTTATTTGAGCAAGGTTTTGTACCTCTTGTGCCAAGCTGTTAATTCCTTTTCCAATTCTTTCTTCCACAACTCTCATTTCTTTTCCATTTTTCCCCCCTCTAGCATTCTTATCTCATTCATAAAAAACATTTTTAAACTTTTAAAAAATATATTTCTTTTCTCCTGGAATTCTAATTGAATTTGTAGCCAAGTTGTTTGGGTTTTTCTTTCCTTTGAGGTCTTATGTTTTTGCTTGCAGATATTCTGTTGTAGATGTTTGCTTATAGATGTTTCTTCTTGATCATCGTAACAGCTCTTTTTGTGGTGAGATCTTTTTTTTGCTCATTCTTCCAATCTTTCTGATTTCAGCTTTGATATTAGGGCTGGACCCTGGGCTAGTTTTGTTGCTGCTTTCTTGGGTATTCAATGTTGTGTTATTTCAGGATCTCTAGAACAGCTCAGGCTAGCTCCCAAAGTGATCTGATTAATGGTAAAGTATGACTGCTCCCCCCCTCCCCCCACCCCGGTCTGACCTTTGTAAGCCCTCCTGGGGTTAGATCTGTCCAAGAGTAGACTGCTGTTGTATTTAGCCATAACCCAACAGCCGGGAAGCTCTGCTGGTTCAGAGTGACAGAAGTGCTGGCTCCCCTTAGGTCTGGGGTTCCTGCACTAGTTATCCCTCTGAAGGCTTCAGATTGGGTTAGAAGCTGAAAGTGAGAATTTGTTTTGCACCTGGGGATCCAAGTCATATCTCTGCTGCTTAATTTTGAGCTTGTTCCTCTCTAGCTAGGGCCTGCAACCACTGCCCTTGAACCACAGGCTTATTGGCCCAGGAGCTATGACCTGAAACTGGGGAGTGGGTAACAAAGTTTCCAGTTGGCACCTATTCCTGCACTCTGTACATGGTGCCCTGGTATGGGTCTGGGACTTCCTTTTGCCTTGGTGTGTAGCCTCACTGTACAGTGGAGTATTGTACTCGGAATACATCACCCAGACACCATTTCCAGGGTCTCCAAATCTCTCTGTCTCCTTATGCTGACCTGGTCTGGGAACAATGTCTCACTGTAATTTTTCTTGGGAGTTCCCATCAAGATTTGATCTGGAATATTTTCTGAATCTATTTTCTGAGGAGTTTTGGAGGGGAGCTAACTGTACTTCAGACTATCAGTTTGAAAGGGGTGTGAAGGGTGGACTGGAGATGGTGTCATTACTTCAAAAGACATTTTACCCTATTATATTAGTCTCTACCATTTTCTCATGTTTTTTTCTCTTATATAAGCAGATTATAACCTCATGTATACCCATCCAAAACTGTGTTTGTATGGCAAATATTACACTTCAGGGACTCAGTACACACTGAAGAAATAGACCATCTAAGCATAAAACATTAAAGATGATATATTTAAAACATCTAATTTTTTTGAATTGTCACTACACTACTGACCCATGCTTTGTCCTCATTTTATCATCAGAAGAGAAAAATGATTTTATATACATAAATGTTTAGGGAGTACTGTCATTTCTATATGGTAATATAAATATATACATATATGCATACTTAAAACCACAAAATATTAAATGGAATGGTTTCCTACCAGATTTGAAGATATACACTACATGATTCACAAAAGTTAGAATAAATATAGAAAATGTTCCATCAACTGACTTTAAATCAAATTTAAGCTAACTGGACCTAATCAAATAAAAAAAAAGATATAGTGCTAGACTTAGAAAAAGAAACAGATTATATATATAGTTTCTTTAGTTACCAGCTATGTTCCAAACAGAAATTTGAATGCGTCTCCCATTACTAGAAAAAATTATTAGTATTCCAATAATAACTTCTGTGAAATTATGAGCATTAGCAACAGAGGCATCAAATGAAAATCCTAGTAGCTTACCAGTATAAGGGATAAGGTAAATAAAAAGTACAAAGAACTGATCATTTCTTTACTCCATAGTGGGTGAATGTGAAATTGACATTTGAGGGGAAAAAAAGGAGTGATGAGGAGGGATCGAATCCCACCTTTGACACAACCTATATAACCTCACATAAGTCAATTAATCTTGGGTTAAGTTCTAGGTCTTATTCACCTCATCTGTAAAGTGAAGAAGACTAGATGACCTCTCAGGTCACTTCTAGCTCCAGATTTATCATCCTATGTTATCACAAAGTAACATACCCAAGGCTGGTAGCCAACTGTAGTCAGGTCAACAAAACTGCACAGCAAAAATATAAAGTTGAAAAAAAACCCCAAAACCAAAATATGCCTTGAAATCCTAGACCTTTTAAAGCTGCTTACAAATATGCTATTTCCTTTTATATGGTCTTTAATAGATTAGGTAGAATTGTGAATGAAAAAACTAATAGCATTCTCAAACATATATTTTCAAAATATCTGTTCATTTCATTGCTGTAAGGATCCCCCAATGAGAAAATATCCTCTGCCAACGAAAATCAGCACCTGCTCTGCAATTTGCTATAGTCAAAGACTTGCCTGGGGCCCAAGAAGTTAAGTGACTTGCTCAGTGTCATGGCTGGTATTTCAGAAGTGAAACTTGAACCAAATCCAGCTGTCTTCTATTATGCCAGACATTAAAGACATTTGCAAAAAATATGTAAAGCAATGCTACTATTCTCACTATGTTTGTTCTGGAAATGATAATTACTTTTCATTTAAATATATTATTTATATTAATATATATTGGGTTTATTATTACCTTCAATGACTTAATAAATACATATTTTAAAATGGAAAAAAAAACTTGAACCAAGTTGCTTCTAAGTCTGAAGTCAATTCTCTCTCTACAATTCCATGCTGCCCCTCACATTATTATTCATCAGTGAGCATAAGATGTGATCCCTTCCAATAATTGTAAACTTACACCAAAATTACATGACTTCAAAATCTAGGTTAGAATTCCAGAATGCTATGCAACAGTGAGTGGTTCTGGTGTAAAAAAAAAAAAAAGAAAAAGGCATAATAATGTGTTACAAGCAGCTGTCATATTGGTACCTGAGAACCAGGCTTAGTAGACTGGCAATACAAAGAAAGAGTTATCCCCTTATTTCTAAAAACATTCTTTAAAAAAAATCTATTTGGTCTCACGATGTATCCCAAAGTTTGACCACTGAAACTGGCTAAAATCACATTTTTTCAGGAAAAAAAAATTAAATGAAATGCAATATAGCACAGCAAATTGTTAGTATGTATGATATACAACTGTTCAGGAATATACAAATGTGTGTACATGTGATATACATATATATTTATGTGTATGTCAATAATGTTCAATCTGCCTCCTAAGTTCGCTGTCGGAGCAGAACATGAAGCTCTCAGAAGCACACAGGCACAGGATGCATCCCATGCTCTAGTCAGCCATAGTCAGGGAAGCTGGTGCAGTCTTTATAAACTGAGTCATTTCCTTCACTGATCCCTAAAATCCCCTCAACTGCAATTAATCTCCTTGATCTTTAATATTTTACTGCTGCTCTGACCAGTTTTACTTCACTAATCACTGAACAGGAATGGGACATAGTTTCTGCTGGACTTTGGCTAGACTGGTCCAGGTCAGGACCAGAGGCTCAGATACCAAACCTCTTGAATGGAGACCTTTTCTAAGAGTGAAAGGATGGAGAAAGAAATGGCACAGTATCTTTGCCAAGAAAATCCCAAATATAATCTTTTTTGCCCCCCTTGAGAAAAAACAGTATGAGAAGCTTTATTTACAATTCCATTTTCTTTCAGAAAAGATTTCATTTCTAACCACAGCAAGAAATGACTCAGATGTTTTCTTTTTCTTTCTCGTTGCCCTTGGTTGGAGGAAAGAATATCCCCGTGTGTAGAGGGCTCAGCCAACCTAAGGAAGTAGGCCCCCCCTTTCCTCTACTTCCTGACAGAGAACAGACATTGCCTTCTGCTTTTTTTTTTTTAAAGGCAATTGGGGTTTAGTGACATGCCCAGGGTCACACAGCTAGTAAGTGTCAAGTGTTTGGTCTGAGGCTGGATTTGAACTCAGGTCTTCCTGACTTCAGGGCTGGTACTCCATCCACTGTGCCACCCAGCTGCCCCCTGCCTTCTGCTTTTCATAAGACTCTTAAGAGTGGGAGTCCATTAAAAAACTTACATATCCTCATTCTGTGGCTAACAAATTCTTACTTCTTCCTCTACTAATTCTGGTGACACAAAATTACTGGCTGTGTAAGTGAAAACTACCTCTTTATTCTTGCTACCACTTCCAGAGCCAACCCTATCCAACTCTGCCCTACCTTCAACTGTGTCTTCTGTTACCTCTTTCTGTCAATCTATCCAGATTGTGGTGGTAGTTAACCTGCCCTAAGACACTTCAGTCTTCCTCTCTTTGTCAACTCTTTCCCTTACGCCAGGAGACTTTAATACACATCATATTGTCCCCTCAAACATCCTTGCCCCTCTGACTTCGTTAACTCATCATCACTCTACCCTAGTTAGTGGGAAAAAAAATTACTGAGCATCTATGTTAAGCACTGGGGATACAAAAAGCATCAAAAGACAAGAACCTGTTCTCGGGGAGTTTTTAATCTGAGGGAGACAATCAAACAAATACATACAAACAAGCTATATGCAAGATAAATAGGAAAAAATTAAAGGGGGAAGACACTAAGACTAAGAGAGGCTGGGGAAGGCTTCCAGTAGAAGATGGGATTTTAGTTGGGACTTAGAGGAAGCCAGCAGGCATAGATAAGGATGGAAATTATTCCAGGCATAGAGGACAGCCAGAGAAAATGCCCAGAGCTGAGAGATGGAGTGTCTTGTTGATGGAACAACAAGGAGGCCAGTGTCACTGGATAAAAGAGTATATGGAAGGGTGTAAGAAGACTAGAAAGCTAAGAGGAGGACAGGTTATGAATGGCTGTGAATATCAAACAGACACTTTGTATTTGATCTTGGAGGTAATAGGGAGGTTCTGGAGTTTACTGAGTAGTTGGGTGACATGGCCAGACCTGAATTATGGGAAAGTCACTTTGGTGGCTGAATGGAAGGTGTATTAAAACAGGGAGAGGTGATAAATGCTTGCATCATGTGGTAGCAGTGAGAGAAGAGATGGGAGTGTATTTAAAACACGTTAAAATGGTGAAATCAATAGGTGCTAGAAAACAGATTTAGATGTAAGGGGATGGGACAGTGATGGATGATAAGGTTGACGCCTAGGTGGCAAACCTGAGGCACTGGAAGGATAGTATTGAAGATTTAGGGGGAAAGACAATGAGAATTCAGTTTTAGACATGTTGAGTTTAACATGTCTATTAGACACCCAGGCTGAATGTTCAAAAGGCAAATGTGAAAGAAGATTGGAGATTGGAGATCAGTAGAGAAGTTAGAGCAAGATATTTAGATCTCAGAATCACCAGCAGAGATGATAATTGAATCCATGGGAGCTGACAAGATTAACAAGTGAAGTATTATAGGAGGAGAGAAGAGGGTCTATGACAGAACCCTTTGGGACACCTACTGTTAAAGGGCATGACCTGGATGAGGATCTAGCAAAAAAGACAAAAAAGTAGTCAGATAGGTGAGAGAAAAATTAAGAAAGAGTAAAGTGCCAAAAACTCAAGAGAAATAAGAATATCAAAGAGGAGAGGGCGATCAAACAGTGTCAAAGGCTACAAAGAGGTCAAGGAGACTGAAGATGAAGAAAAGTTCACTGAATTTTGCAATTAAGAGATGGAAAGTTTTGGTGTAAAGATGAGATCAGAAGCTAGATTTTAAAGAATAAGAGAATGAAGAGAGAAATTAGAGGCACCTATTTTAGTGTGTATCACACACTGATATAGAACTAACCTTGATCTCCCCAGCAATCCCTGTGTTCCACTTTTCTGATCAAGGATTCTGACATTACTGACCATATGCTCCTATCCTTTCTTTTTGCCCTGTGTCTTATTTCCTCTAAATCTATTTTTCATCCTTTCTGTAACTTCCAGGACTTACTTCCTTTGGTGATCTCCAAGGCCACAATTCCTATTTTGGCTTCACTTTATTCCCTTCCCAATTATGATAAACCTATAAATTAATCAGTTCAACTGTATGCTGTCTTCCACTCTTCAGTCCCTTGCCCTACTGCTGTTCACAACTTCCCAACACCAGTTGGTATTATTACCCCTATCATTTTTCTTCTTGACTTAAATAGGTCACATGATTGTGTTGACTGAGTCAGCTACAAATTTTCAATATTCAATCTCATCTGAGCCCCCATTATCACAATGAAATAATTTTACTCTTCTTTAATTACCTAAGGAACATCCCACAGTGGTTGTTCCAAATTTTTTTCTACTCTCAAGCCTCTGGCCTCACAAGTTACTGAGAAAATAGAGGTTATTTGCCTTTAAAACCATATTCTACAACTCAAAATCTCTTGACATCTCTTTGTTCTCTCCTTTTAGTTCTCTCAAAAGTCAGCCCCTCTGAAGTATCACTTTTTTTCCTTTCTTCTATTAAAAATCGTTTATTGGTTGTTTATTAAAGATCAGTAAGATCTGCAGATTTAAGATCCTTCACAGTTTCATCTCAGCTTGCCTTTTAGGCTTATTTAGCATTATCTCCTTTCAGATGTCCTGTATTGATAAAGATAAATAGGTAGGTAGGTAGGTAGGTAGATAGATAGATACAGACAGATACATAGATGCCCTGTACTCCACCCAAATTTGTTTAATTAAGTGAAGGAAATGGAAATAGTTTAGAATCAAAGCGTCCTACCAACATTTATAACATTTCAGGAGAAATATTTGAAGGTCTATATTGAGCATAAATATTTCTTATGGTTCCTAGTTAAATTAATTCAAATTGACTAAAACCAAAAACATTTATTTGTACATCCTGAGTTTAGAAGCAGAAGAGTCTAGTAGCCTGTAATCATAGGATTCAGTCTTAAACATTTACCATCAGCGCCGCCTAATTTCTCAGAAGTATCTTGAAGGATACAAAGACTAGGTATAATAGGACACTAGTGGAAACAAACAAAGATGAATGAGAAGATATCACTGGGTCACAGATTTGGAGCTGGTAAGGACCTCAGAAGCCACCCAGTACATCCAAATATCCTGTGGAGTACTGTGGAAGGTATTGATCTTAGCCTAATTTCTGCCAAAGCAGTTTTATCAAATAAGGAGGTTTTTTTCCCCCTAGTCCACTTTATCAAACACTGAGCTGTTAGTGGCTACTTAAGTTATCTAAAGTGACTGAAGTCTATTATTTCTGATTCTCTCTTGTGTCTACTCTGCTTCATTGAGCTATTTCTCTATTTCTTTTTTAACCAACACCAGATGGTTTTACTGAGAGCTGCCTTATAGCACACTTTGAGATCTGGAAGTGTTATTTCCCCTTTGTCTACTTCTTTTCATCATTTTCTTTGGTATTCTAGATCTTTTTTTTTTAACCAAATGAATTTTATCATTTTATAAAATTCTATAAAGTTTCTCCTTGGTAATGATTGGTATAGCATTAAAAATGTAAATTGATTTTGGCAGTATTGTCATTTTTATTATATTGGCATGGCCTATTTAAGTTGTTTTACACTTCTTAAAGGAACACTTTGTAACTCAATCTATACATGTCTTTCTATGTTGATTCCCAGATATTTTATGCATTTTGTAGTTATTTAGAATGGTATTTCCCTATTATTCCTTCTTGGGTTTTACTATTACTACATAGAAATGCTAATGACTTTTGAGGATTTATTTTCTGGTCTGCAACTTTGCTAAAGCTATCATCTAAATTAGTATCTCTGCTGCTTTCTTAGGACTTTCCAAGTCTACCAACATATCATCAGTAAATAAAGACAGTTTTACATCTCCACTTTACCTATCTTTAAATCTTTAATTTTTTTATCTTGACTTAGTGCTGTTGCAAAGTATTTTCAGAAGTATATCAAATAATAATAGGGAGAGCGGCATTCTTGCTTCACTCATATTTACTGTAAATTGTTTTAGTGTATCCCTATTGCAGACAACTATTGCTTTTGGCTCTGGATAGATACTTTTTTCATGATATTAAAAAAAAGGTCTTTCTGTGCCTATACTTTGTAGGGTTTTTGAGTGTTGTACTTTGTTAAAGGCTTTTTCTGTATCTACTGAGATGATCATGTGGTGGTAGTACTAGACTTTTAATATGAGTACAATCTAATAATATTTTTTAGA
This sequence comes from Phascolarctos cinereus, assembly GCF_003287225.1. NCBI lineage: Eukaryota > Metazoa > Chordata > Mammalia > Diprotodontia > Phascolarctidae > Phascolarctos > Phascolarctos cinereus. Next base: position 280,330,329 of record NW_027555847.1, on the reverse strand, counting down.
GTATCTTGGTACCCCAAATACCAGAACACCTCAAAATTTAAAGTCCCCAAGATTTTCATCAAAGAAAATGAATTACTACCTGATCAAAACAAGCAAAAAATGTGCCACATAATTCTTCTTACCATGTTAATTCCATTTCTTTTTTCTAACAGAATTCGAAATAAATTAGCTGTAATCTTGTTGTCTTGGACACCTTGTCCAAGGCCACGATAATCATCTTGCATGAGTCGACGATCCATGACTACCTCAATCTGTCCTGAAAAAGAAACAATGTTTATTTTGATAATTGCATTTTATACTCCCTGCAAAGATGGATTAATCCATATTTGTACTCATTTCTATCACTAATGTCCATATCAAGAATTACACTGATTATATATTATGTCACCTAATGACTAACCAGGTGGTGGAGTGGGGAGAGGGTTCAAGTAGGAGTCAAGAAGTCTTGAGTTTAAATCCTATTTCAGACAAGACTTAGCTATGTGATGCTAGACAAATCACTTACCATATCTCGGTTTCCTTTTTTTTTTTAATTTATTTCCACTTTCACACTTCCCATTCACTTCTTTTTATTTTTTATTTCTTAATATGAATTTATTTATTTTTAGTTTTCAATATTCACTTCCACAAGTTTTTGAGTTCCAAATTTCTCACCCCTCCCCCACCCCAAGATGGCGTGCATTCTGAATACCCCTTCCCCTGGTCTGCCTTCTCTTCTATCTCTCCCCACTCCCTTCTCTTATCCCCTTCCCCTTCTATTTTCCTGTAGAGCAGGATAGACTTCTGAACCCCATTTCCTGTATTTCTTATTTCCCAGTTGCATGTGAAAACATTTTTTTTAAAACATGTGTTTTTAAAACTTTGAGTTCCAAATTTTCTCCCTTCCTCCCTCCCCCACCCATCCTCATTGAAAAGGCAAGCAACTCAATATAGGTTGTACATGTGCAGTTATGCAAAACACTTCCTTAGTAGACATCTTGTAAAAAACTAACTCTATTTCCCTTAATCCTGTCCTGCCCTCCCATTTATTCTATTCTTTTCTTTTGACCCTGTCCCTCCTCAGAAGTATTTGCTTCTGATTACCCTCTTTCCCAATCTGCCCTCCTCTCTATCACCCCCTGCTCTCTTGTCCCCTTCTCCCCCTATTTTCCTGTAGGGTAAGACAGATTTCCATACCCAATTGAATGTGTATGTTATTCTCTCCTTAAGCCAAATCCTATGAGAATAAGATTCCCTCATTCCCTCTCACCTTCCCCTGTTTCCCCTCCACTGTGAGAGACTTTTCTTTTTTTTTTGTGAGATAATTTACCCCATTCTACCTCTCCCTTTCTTCTCCAGTATCATCCTCTCTCATCCCTTAATTTTATCCTCCAGATATGACCCCTTAATCTTCAACTCACCCTGTGCCTCTATCTATCTATATATACATACATACAATTTTTTTCCTTCAACTACCCTAATACTGACAAAGTTCTCATGAGTTACAAATATCATCTTTCTATGCAGGAATGTAAACAGTTCAATCTTAATAAGTCTCTTATGATTTCTCTTTCCTGTTTACCTCTTCATGTTCCACTGGAGTCCTGTATTTGAAAGTCAAATTTTCTGTTTAGCTCTGGTCTTTTCATCAGGAATGCTTGAAAGTCCTCTATTTCACTGAATGACCATTTTTTCCCCTGAAGGATTATACTCAATTTTGTTGGGTAGGTGATTCTTGGTTGTAATCCTGTCTCCCTTGCCTTCCGGAATATTATATTCCATGCCCTCAGTCCTTTAATGTAGAAGCTGCTAAATCTCGTGTAATCCTCATTGTGTTTCCACAATATTTGAATTGTTTCTTTCTGGCAGCTTGTAATATTTTCTCCTTGACCTGGGAACTCTGGAATTTGGCTACAATATTCCTAGGAGTTTTCCTTTGGGGATCTCTTTCAGGGGAGATCTTGGATTCTTTCAATTTCTATTTTGCCCTCTGGTTCTAAAATATCAGGGCAGTTTTCCTTGATAATTTCTTGAAAGATGATGTCTAGGCTCTTTTTTTGATCATGGCTTTCACATAGTCCAATAATTTTTAAATTCTCTCTCCTGGATCTATTTTCCAGGTCAGTTGTTTTTCCCATGAGATATTTCACATTGTTTTCTAATTTTTCATTCTTTTGGATTTGTTTTACAGTGTCTTGATTTCTCATAAAGTCACTGTCTTCCAATTGCTCTATTCTAATTTTTAAGGAAGTATTTTCTTCAGTAATCTTTTGGACTTCCTTTTCCATTTGGCCAATTTTTCTTTTTAGGGCATTTTTCTCCTCATTGGCTTTTTGGAACTCTTTTGACATTTGGGTTAGGCTGTTTTTTAAAGTGTTATTTTGTTCAGTATTTTTTTGGGTCTCCTTTAGCAAGCTGTTGACTTGTTTTTCATGATTTTCTTGCATCACTCTCATTTCTCTTCCCAGTTTTTCCTCTACTTCCCTTACTTGCTTCTCAAAATCTCTTTTGAGCTCTTCCAAGGCCTGGGACTGATTCATATTTTTCTTGGAGGCTTTGGATGTAGGAGCTTTGACTTTGTTGTCTTCTTCTGGTTGTATATTTTGATCTTTTTCACCAAAGTAAGATAATATAGTCTGACTCTTTTTGCGCTGCTTGCTCATGATCCCAGCCAATTACTTGAGTTTTAAACTCCTTGTTAAGGTAAGAGTCTGCTTCCAATGTGGAGAGTGTACTGTCCCAAGCTTCAGGGGTTTGTGTAGCTGTTTTTAGTTCTTCCAAGGTGGTATGATAAGGGGTGAGGTGTTTACTCCTTTCCTGGACTGTGAGCACAGGTATTCCTTTCTGTCCTGTAACTGTGGGGATGGGTTCCTCTCCACAGCCACTACAAGCTCCACCACACCAGCGCTCTTCCTCACCCCAGCACTGCCAACCAGAACCGTGACCCAGATCCACACATGGGCAAAGCAAGAGATTCCTACCTCAGCACTGGCAAAGAGATCCCTGCAGTCCCTCTCTGATCAGCCACTGGATTCCCCCTCCATCTGTGGGCCGGAAGCTCGGGAAGCAGCTGCCCCCCAGGACCAGGCTCTTGGGGAATGGAGCTGAGACCCCGCCTTCCTCTCTGACCACCGACAGACACAGACTTTTCCCACTGACCTTCTAAGTTGTCTTTGACATTCGTGGATTGAGGAGTCTGGGAACCTCCACAGCTGCCCGCGATTCAGTCCTCTGAGGCCTGCTCCAGGTTTGCTGCGGCCTGCGCGCCCATGCCGCGCTGCGCTGCGCTCCCAGCCCGGTGCGATACACCTTTCTGATCAATCATCCAGGTTGTCTTGGGCTGGAGATTTGTTTCACTCTGTCTTTTTGTGGGTTCTGCTGCTTCAGAATTTGTTTAGAGCCATTTTTTATGAGTATTTGGAGGGGTTTGGGGGAGAGCTCAAGCAAGTCACTGCTTTCACTCTGCCATCTTGGCTCCACCCCCCCATCTCGGTTTCCTTGTGTTTAAAATGAGGACAATGTAGCACCTACACCATAAGGTTGTTGTTATGAGGGTCAGATGAAATAACATGTATAAAGCACACTGCCAATCTAAAACTCTATATAAATTCTAACTCTTATTTTATCATTATTATGCTGAATATTTATGAGGTAGTGTGTCACAATGGACAGAAAACTGTTTTGGAATGAGGAAGACTTGGGCTCAAATATTGCCTCTGAGATATACTGACTTCTGTGACCTTGGAAAAGGAGATCAACTTTTTAATGATCTGAGTAATTTACTAGTAAAGATTAGAAGTTTGGAGAGAAGGTGTTTATCTGCATTGGAAGAGGACATTTCTCTCCAGAAATTTCTTATACCAATGAAATCACATTTGGTCAAAAATCTACATTTTATCTGAAGAACAACTAAAAGTAATTTAAAAGACAGGGTTGAAAATATAAGCATGCAAACAAAAAATGTCCAAACATTTTAGCAACTAGTACCATCTGAAATGGACAAATTTTTACAATTCATTGAACAAAGTTCAGTCTATAATATGTAATACACATACTGTATATGTGCTATATACTATACTATGATAATAAGCTATATTATAAATAGTAAAAACACATATAAAGATGTTAAGTATTTTTGGTAAAGTGCTTATGTTCTTCAGTCTTGAAATTACGAAGACACGGGTTCAAGTACTACCTCTAACACAAACTGCCTATATGACTCTGGTATTTGGTTTTTTTGGTGAGGCAATTGGGGTTAAGTGACTTGCCCAGAGTTACACAGCTAGTAAGTGTTACGTGTCTGAGGCAGGATTTGAACTCAGGTCCTTCTGACTCTAGGGCAGGTGCTTTATCCACTGCACCACCTATCTGCCCCAAGACTATATGACTCTGGGGGGGAAAAGAAATCACTTAAGTTCTCAGTATTCTCAGAAACTAAGACAATAAGATGCACATAAAGTGTTAATCCGCTTTGGTAGACTGTTATTTGTCCTCCCTTCTAGAAAAGGATCAGTGACAAAAGTAGGGTGATGTCTTGACTTACAAGTGAAATTAGATTTAAGTGAGGCAGAACTGTGCAAAGTCATCAGCCTCACTCTTTCCTCCAGTCATTTAAGTCCAGTGGCAAGACACAAGTTAGGATAACTTAAGATGGCTCAGGATGCAGTGGGAGAGCTTGGCTAAGATTTTTCCCAGGTCTCAGTTTGTCTGAGGCAACACCCATTCAGTGATTTAAGGCTAGGCAAGAACTGAGGCAAAAGACAGCCTAGTTTGCTTACTCAAAAGAATTAATCTGGGATGGGAAGACCTTCAGGGTTTCTGGCCAGAACAAAAAAATTTTTATTTACATTGGCTTTGAGCCATCAAAACCCAAACAATGAGTAAGTGAGGCCTGGGCTGGGACTTGCTTGGGGGTGGGGGTGGGATGGGGAAAGGAGACAGTGAACATAGTTCTGGATTCTCAGTAGTTTCTTGGCCTTATTCTCTGCATTGATAAAATGAAGGGGTTAGACTTGATGATTTTCAACTCCTTTGTTTTCTTCCTTCACATTTACTCTATCATTCTCCTTGCCATCCTTTTTTGTCCCCATCCCTTCCATTTTTAACTAGCCAAAATACAGAACTACTGCATACTTCAAAATATTTTTAAAACATTTAAATAAAATTTTATATTCCCTGTCTTAAAAGAACTCTCTCTCTCCAGCAACAAAACACTTTTACCAAGGGTGAAATATCATATTTGAATCTTTTAAAAAAGTTAAAAGAGGGAAAAAGAGTACATACCATTTTTTAAACTTGCAACACCTAAAGACTGGGCAGAAAGAAGTGTCAAACGAAACCCATCATCCTGGATATAAGCCATTGTAGTCATTGGGTAGATATTTGCTTGAAGAGGTAATTTGCTCATTGTTAGTCTAGGCTGTATCTATAATGCAAAAAGTTATCTTTAGCAAATTCAGTTGATATTCACATAGTATCTAATGGAAATCTGAACGTCTTTGTATTAACAGTGATGCATTTCTGTTTTACAGAGAAACAGCACAACATCATTTCTAGTTCAAAGAATTTTTTTTAATGAAATCCTCTTTGAAGGAAATTGAGTGCAAAAGACAAAGAGCTGCTGCCATAAGATTTGTGAGAAAGGTGGATGAGTTATAAGAACATCAGAATATTCCTAGTTTTAAAAATAAGGCTAAAAAACAGCAGGGATATTCAACAAAGCCTTAGAATCTTAACATCTGCATAAAACAAATTATAATAGGATTACATTTTTTAAAATGATCTAAGACTGAAACATTATACTTATAATGAATAATAAATGGAAAAGCTATACACCCAAGTTTAAAAGCATACATTATAATATTTTTTTAAATCACTATTTACCTTAAGTTGGTTTCCTACAAATATATATATCAGTTGTCACAGGCATGTTAAAATGCTTGCTATTTTTGTTAATACTCTGTAATTTTAAAAACAAGTATTATATAACTACCAATTACTGTAGTGAATTAACATTAAAAAAAGTTTGTACTTAAAAACTCTTCAATACTTTATTTAATGTGGAGAAACTGAACCCATGACACTACTCCTGAAAGATGAAATACAAAATACAACTCCAGCCTAAGCCTGAAAAAATCCTTTGAGTTAGAAAATGTTAAAATTCTAAGGGACTTCAGGGGCCATTCTATCCAAACTGCCATGGTACAAACAATGTTATTAAGACCCAAAGCAGGTAAGTAATTCTCGCAAGGTCATAAAGTCAATAAGCAGTCAGGCCAGGACTAGAAACCAAGGCAAATGACATTTATTCCAGTGTCATTTCAATTAAATCATATAATCATCTTAAAGTTAGAGATCCTAGCTTTAAAGATAACCTCTATTTCTATCTACTTAACCCTGGGAAGTGACTGAACTTCTTTGTGACTCAGTTTTTTCATCCATAAAATGAGGGCATTGAACTAGGAGATGTCTAATTTCCCTTCTAAATAAATTTTGAATAAATTCTGTGATTAGAATATTGGCCCTTTGAATACCAAGCTCAATTTACTTCCTTCAATACTGCCAATTAAATTCAATAAACATTTATTAAGCACCTACTCTATAAAGTCACTACACCATATGTTAGGAATACAACTGCCCTCTCCTAGGTTATATTCTCCTGAGCAGACAGAACATGCACTCATTATAAAGGATAACTCAAAGAACTCGGGCCCCTTGTTCTGTTTTTGTTTTTTTCAATGCAGTTTTATGGAGTTTGTAAAACAAGAAAAGCCCTTAACGTAATTACAATAGCTCAGGGCCCCCTTTTAGGAAGAATTCTAAGACTGAGATAGAAGCTTAATGCTTTATCTTAATTTAATTCTGTGTGTAGCTTTAGAATAGCTATTCCTTGTCCTAGGCACAAACTAAGTATACAATACATGCCTTACTGACTGATACTAGATTTCCTCATATATTAAGCAATCATCTATTTCTCCCATCTCTACCAAAGCATAGCCCTCTTCTCTCTCTCACTGCTCCTAGGCCTCTGCTCCTCCCCAGCCATGTCTGTTAAGTCTCAGGTGGCAGTAAGGATGCCATCTCTCCCATTGCTACTGCTGTTTGGCTCACGTTCTTTCTCTTTCCCCTCAGTTGTTCTTTCCAGACTGTCTGAATCTTTTCCAAAATTTTCCAGCATGACTCAAAACTGTCTTCTAATTCAAAGAGTACAACAGTTGAAACTGCATTCTAGGACGGGAAGGAATATTTGTCCCTCTAAACTAAAAGTCCATAATACTTGTCAGTTTTCAAACCCTCCTACATTGGAAAATCCTGGGTTTTGGCTTTGACATTCCAGGGTCTGTTTATAGTTTGATGATTCTTTTGGCAGTTGGTCAGTAGATTCCTTTAATCTTCACTGTCTTGAGGTAGAAAGAGATCTGGGTAGTTTTTGTTTTTTTAAATGATTATGGCTTCTGGATTTTTGACTGATCATGGTTTTCAGGAAGTTGGATGATGTTTAGATTTTCTCTCTGACCTGTTTTCTAGGAAAGTTATTTTTGACAGTAGATGCCTTACATTTTCTTCTATTTTTTTTTAATTATTTGAATGTTTTCTAATAATGTTTATCTCATGTAGTAGTTGAGTTGTTTGCTTCATTTTGTTTTCCAGGGAGTCCACTACTTACTTGGGGTTTTCCAACTTCTGTTCTAAGCCATTTTATTCTTTTACTTTTCCCCCCTCTTTTCAATTCATTCATTTTTGTGATATGCTTCATTTTTCTCAACAATTTTTTATAATCAAACTAGTTTCTTCCCCCCATCCCACTCCCCCCCCACCTGCACAAGAGAGTCTGCTGATAGTTATACTTGTATTACACCTTTTTTAAAAATTTACATTTTAGACTTCTCTCATTCCACTGATCAGTGTTTTCTATCTTTTTCTGTTCACTCACATTTTCAGTCTCAGATTTTGTACTCTGTTCAGTCCTCTCCAATATGATTTTTTTTGAGGGGGGGGCCCCCCTAGGCAATGAGGTTAAGTGACTTGCCCAGGGTCACACAGCTAGTAAGTGTCAAGTGTCTGAGGACTGATTTGAACTCAGGTCCTCTGACTCCAGGGCCAGTGCTCTATCTACTACATCACCTAGATGCCCCTCCCTCCAACACTTAAATGGTTTGGTCTTGTCATCTTTGTAGACTGGAGATAGCTACCACTACTAATCTTGGTAGGGCAGTAGATATTGGATCCCAACCCTCTTCCTCAATCCCTGGATTCTACTTAAGTCTCCTGGTAGTTCACTAGGTATTTATGTCTGAACTGGATATTTTTTCCCAAAAAGGCCTCAGTGGGATACTGGATATCGAGTTGGGTTCAAACTTTCTATGTAAACCCCATATCTAGCACTCAGGTGCTAAGTTGGCTCTATCTCCTGTGTCTGTGTTCACTGATCTGTGTTGTTCTACCCCTGATTCTATTCTAATGGATCAGGGACAGGATCTGGTTTCAGGCCCCTGATTACTGGAAATAGTGCTGGTTTATGACACCATCAAGTTTCAAGTCTATCTGCAGGAATTCTCACTGGTTCCCCTACTTTCTCCAATTCTATTGGCTTCTGGCAAGGTTACTAGAGTTTGCATTGTTTTTCCTGGTATGACCCTTCTTCCCCACCTCTACCCTTTCTGCTTCTCTGTCCTGGTACCAGCTTCCTTGGATTGTTCCCTCTACCTGCTTCCAACCTCTTATGACCATCTTTTTGTGCTGTTCCATACTGGATGGATGAGCTTATTTCTGAATCTTTTCAGATTTCTTTATCACTGATTTTTCTAGGACCTTTTCAGTTACTTGTTACTTGTTGAGGTTTCCATGGGAAAGCTGAGCTTCTCTAGTATATTTCATGCTATCCCCTCTTACCTGGAGACCCAAACGCACTTTTAAAATCAAATGACACAGCAGGATCTTATGTTCCCTATCCTGTCAGTCAAGGTTATAACTTATTCTTTTTTTGTTTTGTTTTGTTGTGGGGAACTAGTAGAATAGAAACTCTCTACTGAACAAAACATAGTCTTAGAATGATGACAAGAGTGCTAAGAGATGAAAGACTTAACCATAACCGAGTAGCTTTTATGTGACAGGGGCAGGGTTTGACTTTGGAGCTTTCTTACTACAAGGCACCCTGCCGCTGATCTGCTGCCTATCTGAAAGTTAGTTGGATACTCATAAATATTTGGCATGTGGCAGAAAATTATCTGAAAAATTCACATTTCTTCCTCCTCTTCAAATTAAGTTTAGTTTTATTTAGTGAATATAACATACTCATAACTGTTTGTACAAGACTGGAAAATAGAGATATGGGTTGAAAATGAGAGGGTGGGAAGTTTAAGAACTTTCTACAATGGGACACAGAATAAATTACAGAGGACTACAAAGACTTTTATGTTGAAGCGAGGATCTACTTGAAACTAGATAACAAATTTGGAATGCATTAAGTTAGCACAGCTGCAGATCCATTCACAACATTTGAGTAGGCACAAAAAAAAGGTACATGGTGAGAGTAATTTACAGGTATGGTTTGGCAAGGCATGAGCAGTGTGACAGGATAAATGGACAAAGAATTTGAGATTACACTAAAGAGTCAAATTGCTTAACTAAAGAGTTAAGATAAGGGAGGGAGAGAAGGGAGATGGAAGGAATGGAGAAAGGGAGAGAAGGGGGAAAGGGAGGAAGGAGTAACAAGAGGAAGAAAGATGATCTGAGAGGGTACTGAGGCATGAAGGAATTAGAGTTCATGATGAGGGTAAAAAGAATACGTTCATAAGGAGTAAGGACTAAGGATAGATGATGTGATAGGAGGTTTTGATAAGACAAAGAAATTTCAGATTTCTTGATTATGCAACAATTTTGGGTGATAGCAAGAGCAAAAATTTGACCATCCCTGTGTGAAGCTGAGTTAACCTGAAGAACAGACTGAGGAACTAAGATACATATGGTTGTTTGATACTGCTCTTCTAGAGTTGTAAAGGAAAAAGATATTGGATTTAGGGTCAGAGGCATAGGCTTAAATCTCAGCTATGCTACTTACTGCTTTTGTGACCCTGAACAATCAATCAACAAGTATTTATAAAGCATTTACTATCTGTCAGGAACTATGCTAAGTACAGGAGATACAAGTACAAAGAATGAAATAATATCTACTCTGAAGGACCTTACATTCTAATGGGAAAGACAATAAGTACATATAAATAATATATCCGGCATAAATATAAAATTAGTAAGTACAAATATACTTAAACTAGTTAAATACAAAGTAGTTTGGGAAGGAGGACACTAGTAGTCAGGGGATCCGGAAAGACTTCGTGCTGAAGACAGTGTGTGAGCTATGTCTTAAAAGAAGAAAGGGAGAAAGGGAAGAAAGAGAGTCTATAAAGCAGAGTTAGGAAGGGAGAACATTCCAGACATAAGGGATAACCAGAACAAAGACATGGAGATCAAAGATGAAGGGTCAGGTGTAAGTACATCCAGTTTGGCCATACCAACATAAAAAAGGTGAGTTAGGTCCAGTGAGGCTGGGAATAAAGGGAATGAAACCAGGTTGCACAGGGTTTTAGAAGCTAAACACAATAATCCTGTCCCTGTGCCTTCTCTCCCCTGCTCTCTACTTCTTGCTATGGAATAGTAACCTGCTTAACAAATGAATTCATTTAATTAATCAACTTTTATTCACTCTTGAAATACTGGGTAACCAACTAATGTACAAAATATATGCAACTGAAAGAAGAAATTTCAGTGTAAATGCACACTATCCCTTCAACTATTTAGTCTAGTTTTGGGAATATCATATAGTGGTTTTACTTTTTTATGTAAAATCTCATTTACTAAAAATTCAGTTTATACCCATCAGACTGGCTAAGGTGATAGAAAAAGGAAAATGACAAATGCTGGAGAGGTGTGGGCAAATGAGTACACTAATATACACGGTTGGTGGGTTTGTGAACTAATCTAACCATTGTGGAAGGCAATTTAGAACTATGCCCCAAAAGTTACAAAACTGTACATACCTCTTGACACAGCAATACAAGAGCTACACTTTAAATAGATCAAAGGAAAAGGACCTATATGTACAAAAATATTTATTTATAGCAGCTCTTTTTGTGGTGAGCAAGAATTGGAAACTGAGGGAATGGGTATCAACTGGGGAACGGCTGAACAAGTTATGGTATATCAATGTGAAGGAATACTATTGTGCTACAGGAATATGATAAAGAGGATCGGTTCAGTAAAACTTGAGAAGTCTTATATGAACTAATGCAAAAAGTGAGCAGAATCAGGAGAACAAATTACACAGTAATAGCAACTTATAAAGATAATCAACTGTGAAAGACCTAGTAATTCTGATCAATACAATGATTCCCCCACAATTCCAAAGGATTCACGATAAAAATGCTATCAAATTCCAAATAAAGAACTGATGTGCTCTGAGTGAAGATTTAAGAATGTCCCCCTCCCTCCTTCAAGGAACAAGGCTAATATGTAAATATGTGGTATATGACTTCATATGTGTGATGAGTACTATACTTCATGCCTTCTCAATGGGGAGGGAGAAAGTGGAGGAGGGAAAAAATTTGGAACTGAAAATAAAATGAAATTTTAAACAATTAAATTTAAAAAAAAACCTTTTTGAAAAGATCAGTTTACTTCAAAATAAAAGCTTACTTTTGATCTATTTCTTTAATTGCTACCAAATTAACAATTCAACCATTACTAAATAAACATTACTAGTTTATGCATTATACTTCTACTTTAAAGAGAATAGTTACCTGATATCCATTTAGGTCAGTATAAAATCTTTTTTCACTGTTTAGGTCAGAAGAAATTCTCATTGCAATCTCACGGTTATATTCTCCTCTGATGTCCAAAATATTGGCAACTTCCACGGATTGACCTTCTATTCCTGAATTTGAAACAATATATTATAGCTTGTCAAAAAGTTCTTTTTTCTTTAAATAAAAGACTGAATATCCTTCCAAATAGCTGATAACCATTTTTAACCACAAAGTCTTCTTTAACCTGAAAATATTACTATATAAGAACATAAAATTTTAACTGTTTACTATCAGAAAAAATTTCAATTTTATAGCACATATGACTTAGTAGAATACATGAATGTCTTTCTTTCAAAGAATTAACATATGGCATCTACACATGTATGTTTACGTATATATGTGTCTATACATGCATGCATGCATGCATGCATGCATATATATGACTTGCAGTCTGGCCAAGAATCCACACTAATGTAAATAAACTTACTGGTATAACAATACTGTTTAAACATGAAATCCTGCTTAACAACCTCAAGTATATGGTTTCTGGAACAGTACTGATGCATGATTTATATAACCATACAGTGCTCATGCCATGCAAAGGTATTCCTAATGAAACTGATAATATTTTAAAAATGTGTTGTCAATTTAAGGGCAAATTTTACACTTTTCACTTCTTAAATGCTAGGTCAAAAAATTAGCAAAGATTAAGAACTGGTCAATATTAAGGGTCCAGATATCTTACGTATTCCCCCTAGAGAGGAAAAGTGTGAGCATAAAGTATAGGAAATATACAGAAGAAAAGAAAGGCAGGTCTTGAGAAGTTATAGATATACAGTCCTGACTCCACTAAGTTCAGCTAGATGTGGAATTAAAAATGACCAAGCACAACTTCTGCACTCCTTCCTAATCCCCACCCCTAATAATTTTAGGCATCATATTTCCAAATAGGATATTTTCCTATCATTTTTTTTGACTAGCAATGATCCTAAGTAAAAAACAAAGCTGAAAGTGTTTGGGAAAGACAGCTTAAGCTAAATTTGAGTTCCAGCTTTGCACCTGGGAGAAGAGCCAAAGAGGTGATAAGCATTTGCAAAATATGTGTTTTATATATAAACTCAATTTGTTTAATGCAATTCACAAAGCATAGTATTTTATGGTGTTTCTCAGGTGCCTAACAGAGTTTTATGGCAGCACAGATCTTGTTCTCTTTCTTGTACACGATTATATTATTCCAACCTACAAATCCAGAATGTCAACAGAAAGCTAAGATTTCTGATTTTAAGCCACTAATATGCTCCTGAAGTGGAAATCATGTGACCCCCATGTGAAATTAAAATTACTTTTGCTTTGGAATAATTTTTTTTGTACTACTGCTTAGCACAACACCTGGTGCTTTAAAAAATGCTTACCGAATGAATGAACCAGAAGGCTAAGTAAGAGCATAGGGAAGAACAAGGGATTTCAGAGAACTTTTTAGGAAGGTAGTTTACCTTTTTTTTTTTTAATTTTATCTTTCTTTTTTTATTATTTTTTAAAAGCAAAATAATTTTATTGTTAACACTTAAAATTGTTAACAATCCAGGATTGGGGCAAGCCAAAGCATCTTGATGAGCTCAGGTCAGGCTGGCTAGAAGATGCCAAGTCTACTGACCAGGTACTTGTCCCATCCAGCTTGGAGTTACTACTTGTAGGTGTTAAGAGTTGGTCATGGGTTTGCAAAGCCATCTTTTTTCTAAGATTAACTTCATGGCCTGTCAACTGAGTTTCAACCTAGATACCAAAATTTCCCCCGTGCTTCAGGAATGCTCTCATCTCCTCATTTTTAGTTCCTGGAATCCTTACCTCCTTCAAGATGTAACTCAAGCTCCACTTTCTATATAAGGCCTTTCCTGATACCCCCACATATTCCTGTTCTCCTTTTACTTTGTATTTATCTGTGTGTGTTTTCCCTGAGCTGAATGTAAGCTCCATAAGAACAGGTGATATTTTATTTTTGCTGTCAGTGCCTAATATAGTGACTGGCAGAGAGCAGACAGTGAATAAAAGTTTGATGAGTGAACTGAATTATAACAGGCTTCACCTCTAATTCCAACCAGCTAACTCATAAATAAATTATCTTTCATCACAAGGTATACAACTTAAACATATTAACTGGCTGAAATCGATCTATTACAAGTATCAGGGAAAAACATTTAAATCACATTGCTGACCTGTGCCAAAAGGTAACCAGTGAGGTCAACAAAGTTGCGAATAAGAAGGACATCTAGTTCTATTCCAAAGCACAAAATACTTCCCTTTTATTTCATTTTCATTTTCTAGAAGAAAGCTTTTATAAGTGACAAGGAAAATACACCATCTTAAACAATTTCTGCAAAAGAATCAATTACATAAAAATGTTTAATACAATAACGTGAAACTTAGGGAAAATGAGAAAAACTGGTAGTCAAACTCAATGGTTTAATGGATTTTTAGGCTTTTCATATTGCTGAGAAATTGAGAGGAAGCAGGTATAGTGGAGACAGTGCTAGACTTGAAGCCACAGAAGACCTGGATTGAAATCCTATACTTCTGGACTTTGTGACCTTGTAGTAGAAGTCACTTCTTTAAGCTTCAATTTCCTCATCTGTATGAGACTTTGTAAAGCTCATGTATAAAGCTCCCTGCAAACCCAGAAAACTGCAATTACTATCAATTTGTTTTCTCTCTTTGGGATCCTACCAAAAAAATCCTGCCAAAGAAATCATAGGTCCAATAAAAAGAAAACCAAGAAGCCCCAAAACATCAGCTACTACCTGGGCCTAAGTGGCTCTACAGGGACAGACGTATTAGGTCAGATTCTCCACATTCCTCTTAGTCAGTCATCTTGAGTAGACTGGGAAACATTCTAACATGGTGCTCCTACTTTCCTGGTGAGAAAGTAGGATCTGCTAATCTGGTTAGGATTCAGAGCACTAACAATGGAAGTTTCCTGCCATATAGGCTAGGTTTTGTTTGTTTTTTTGCTCCTTTAAAAAGGCATGGAAATCTTCCCCAAAACTTAGAGAGTCCAGAGGATTAAGGCACTGAGGAGTTTCCCATTTGCCTAAGGCAACTGCATTGAGGAAGAGT